>NC_056736.1:410437243-411079743 GCF_019279795.1 Protopterus annectens | reverse complement strand
ATATCCCAGGGTCCTAAGGCAGTAGCCGTGACCATAGCTAAAAACCCTATTCCTTCTGAAAGGGAAGCAAGGTCACTAGACAGATGGGTTAAAAAGGTCTACACTTCAGCTACTCTCTCAGCTAGAGCTTTAAACTGTCAGTTTCACATGATACAATACCAAGAGTTTATGCTTGATCAGTTAACTAAAAAACTAACCACTGATGAATCTCTTGATAAGAAATATGTATTAGAGATGGTAAATAACATACAACAGGTTAGCAACCATTCCTTAAAATGTGGCTATGATGCACTGGAGGCTTCATTTAGATCAGCCATGACAGGCACAGTGATAAGAAGGCATGCATGGCTAAAGGAACAAGCTTTACCGGATCATGTTAAAGCTAAGTTGCTAGATGCTCCTATGGACAAGACAAGTTTGTTTGGTACACCTGCCCAGCAGGTTATGAAGAAAATGGAAGAAAAGGCAAAATCTGTTCAAACTGTTAAAGATTTCTTGCAGGTTCAACCCCCAAGGTTTAGCAGGAACTGGCCTGCCAAAAATTGGTCCTTTCCTGACTCCACAAAATTTCAAAGGGGCAGGAATAGACGTTCCAGAGGCAGAAACCAATCCAGAGGAGGTGCCTACAGAGGAAGACAGTGGCAAGGTAACAACAGAGGCACAGACACAGCCACTGCCACTACATCAGCACAACCACAGTGACTTAACCCTAAATCCGCCTACCAGGGAACAAATAGCAGCTGCGGAAAGTTAACCTTATTTTCAAAGAACTGGCACTACATAACAAAAGACAAGTGGATTTTACAAACCATAGATCAAGGTTACCGGTTTCACTTCCACACTTTACCAGTCAAAAGAGGAATGCCAAATCTACCTCCAAATCAAAAAACAGAGGCTCTACGCCAGATAATGGAGTTAGCAAAAATGAGAGCTGTGGAAAGAGTGCCAACAGCAGAGCAAGGAAAGGGGTTCTATTCCAGACTATTCCTAGTTCCAAGAAAGGAAAAAAGTTGGAGACCAATTCTCGACCTGTCCACCTTAAATACATACATCATTGTCCCAAAATTCAAAATGCTGACCCTACAGCAACTTCTTCCCATGCTGGGCAAGGAGTCTTGGCTGGTAACTCTAGATCTCAAGGAGGCATACCTGCACGTCCCCATTCGACCAATCTGCAGAAGATACCTCAGATTTCTTGCAGGATCAGAGCACTATCAATTCTCAGCATTGCCCTTTGGCTTATCTACTGCGCCCAGAGTATTCACAAAATGCCTGGCATCAGTAATCGCCCATTGCAGACTTCAGGGAATTCAAATTTACCCATACCTGGACGACTGCCTGCTACAAGGCGACAACAAAAGCAAGCTGACAACATATTTACAAAGGGTCATTTACTTGCTACAAGCACTGGGATACACAGTCAATTTACAAAAGTCAAGGCTGATACCATCCCAAACAAGGACATTCTTGGCGGAATTGGACACAGTAAAACAAATGGCATTCCTGACTACAGAAAAACAAAAAGAACTTCCTCTTTACTTCTTGGCACTAACAAAACTGAACAAGTTAACAGCAAGAAAAGTACTGCAGGCCTTGGGCTTCATGGCATCATGCATAATCTTGGTTCCATTTGCCAGACTACATATGAGAAAACTACAGTGGTACCTAAAGAATTTATGGTCCCAACACAGACACAGTCTAGAAACAGAAATCCCACTAATTCCATGCTTAAAACAGGAGTTCCTATGGTGGGCTCAGGCATGCCAGTCAAACCCAGGCCTACCCTTTCGCAGATGTCAAGCAAGCCAGACCATCACAACAGACGCTTCAGACCTAGGATGGGGGGCCCACATGCTGGACAAATGCGTGCAAGGATTGTGGACACAGGATCAACTTCAACTGCACATCAACCTAAAAGAAATGCTGGCAGTGAAACTGGCAATCCAAAAGTTCAAACCATTTCTCAAAGAGGGCCAGTTGATGATAAGGACAGACACCACAGTCATGTGGTACATCAACAAACAGGGAGGCACTCATTCATACCCCCTATGCAGAATGACCTTGGAGCTGTGGACCCTGGCACTCAGCTACAACATCCAGTTACAGGCAATATTTGTACCAGGGAAAGACAATACTCTAGCAGACATATTAAGCAGAACCACTTCGGATGCCCACGAATGGAAGCTTCACCCGGACATCTTCAAGGCCATCTCAAAGAAATGGGGAATGCCACAGATAGACCTATTCGCATCACCTCTCAATCACCAGCTCAAAGAATTCTGCACAAGGACATTCCACCCATTAGCATGGAAAGTGGATTCGCTCTCCAACTGGAAAGGCTTAACAGCATATGCATTCCCACCTTTTCCTTTGATACACAAGGTACTACTGAAAATCAAGGAAGAACGTCCAAGGATAATCCTGATAGCTCCAAACTGGCCAAGACAACACTGGTACCCACTACTGAGGAGCATGTCTCGGAACAATATGTGGACAATTCCCCTGATGCCTTTGATGTTAACGCAGAACAACTACAGCATCATACATCCAAACCTAAAAACCTTGCAACTGACTGCATGGAACATCACATAACAGCAGCTAATCCAGAACTTTCCCAAAGAGTTAAAGACATTATTCTTGAAGCACGCAGACCTTCAACAAGAAGGAACTATGCTGGAAAATGGAAAAGGTTTGTCATCTGGAGTACAGAAAGAGGAAAAGATGTGTCAAACATAGATATGCCTAACATTCTGGAGTATCTGGCCGAACTTCTTCATTCAGGCCTGTCCTACTCTTCCATCAAGATACATGCATCAGCTATTTCAGCAGAATACAGCTTTGATCCACCTGTTTTTTCGCACCCTTTGCTCAGGCAGTTCCTCAGAGGAATCAAGAATGTAAAACCTCCAAGGAAACCACCATTACCAGCTTGGGATTTAAACTTTGTGCTAGAAAAGTTGACACTATCACCCTTTGAACCAGCAGCAACAGCAGACCTACAACACCTGTCATGGAAAACTGCTTTCCTACTGGCAATTACTTCAGCAAGGAGGGTTTCAGAACTACAGGCCTTAATGGCAGTGCAACCCTTCCTAATCTTCCACCAAGATAGTGTCCATGAGGACTAATCCTACATTTATGCCCAAGGTGGTATCCAGAGTATCTTTAAACCAGGCAATCCACCTACCTACCTTCTTTCCCAACCCACAAAACAGAGGGAAAGAATCCTGCATACCTTGGATGTACATAGACAGCTACGCTACTACTTGGACAGAACAAAAATAGCAGAAAGACTGACCAACTTTTGTAGCCTATGCAACAGGAAGGGAAGGAAAAGCTATTTCCAAACAGACAATCTCCAAATGGATAGGAAATTGCATACGATTCTGTTACTCCTTCCATGGAAAACCAATTCCACAGAACATAAGACCTCATTCTACAAGGGCAACAGCCACTACCACAGCCTTCTTACGAGGAGTGGCAACCAAAGACATTATTGAGGCGGCTACTTGGACCTCCGTGCATACATTTGCCAAGCATTATAATTTGCCTCTATATTCCAGATACCGAGCAGGGTTTGCCACTGCTGTACTGTAAGGGATCCTAAACACACCATAATCTACTTTTATCCTCCTCCCCTAGTTGGCTATGGTATTCTACCCACTTGTTATGACTGCAGATGCATCCATGAAGGACATAGTACAGTTTTGTACCTACCATAAATGTAGATGTCCGAACTGGATAGCATCTGCAGTCAGGATTACCCTCCCTCCTTCCCCTCTGTGGTATTCCTAGGGTGTTTACCCTTCTAATAGCTAGCTGTTGGGGGGGGGGAGTCTTTTATGGTGTATTTGTTTGTATATATGTACATACATGCTTATTGTTGTGTTTACCTCTATCTATTTGGAAACATTGGCATCTATCCAAATTTTAGCCTGCAAGAGGGCTACTGGCATCTGGGGCAAGAAACACTGAGGAAAATGGCGTCGGCTGATGCCTTTATACCCGAAGACCCACAGAGATGACGTCGGGTGGAGTGCGACATCAGCCGAAGCCGGACCCGGACTTTGGAATCCGGCCGACTGAAGGGCTGCCTGACGACAGGACAACCCACTTGTTATGACTGCAGATGCTATCCAGTTCGGACATCTACATTTATGGTAGGTACAAAACTGTACTTTCTTGCTGTTTGTTATTCCTTGAAGGTGGAGACACCGAGGCACTAGAATAAAAATAGAAACCTTGCTTTGCTGTTTATCTTTTTGTGTACCACAGTCTGTGTTTTTTTTGAACAAAGAGAAATTTGGTTGTGCTGTGTGTGCCACAGTCGGTAGTTTCATTTGGGTCAGAGTTGTTTCATAACTTATTAACATATCCTTCTTTCATTTAAACATTTTTCCCACTCAACATAAACCTTTCTAAGTTTGACTTTAAATACCACCCATTATTCTGCTTTCTAATTATAGAAAGGTAACATTATCTCATGATCTTTCCTTAAATCATTTATTTCTTGATGAAGGTCAGTTTTACCACCATTTAATCCATTCAGTCTCTTATTATTTCATTTCACTAGTCCTAAAAAACTGGCATTTTCCCCCTAATACAGCCCATAAAGCTTTTACAATCTGAATATTCTACAGAAAGAGTCCCTCCATGAAGCTCCTTTAATGATTTGGGGAAAAACGCATCATTTCTGATTTTAATGTACATCGTGAATGAATAAACCCCCTTGTGTTTTCCAAATGAAGATAAAATAATTTCGTAATAGCTCTTCTTTTTCAGCATCTTGAGAGGAGGGTGCATTTATGCCATATGCAGAAATAAAGATAGGAAAAGTACTTTCCAAAAGTTTTCTGGTAAGTAGAGGCAGTAGTGGTGTGATCTTTACCCTCTCCTATTCAGAATTTATCTTGAACCTTTAGCAAGTAGATTGAAGTAAATGCTAGCAAAGAGCTATGAGCTGTAGGCATTTATTGTTAAGCTGGTATTATATGCAGATGGCTTGCTTCTTTCTCTGACAGATTCTGAAAAGGATTTGGAAGTGATACTTCAGGAACCTTGTCAAAATAGTCAGTCTTAGTAGCTCAGCAGGAATTATACTTACTTTGATGCATAATATTAGATGGTTGGAATAATTGTCCAGTAAAGACAGTGCATTGCAGTATAAAGATGGTGCTGCAGTCCTGAGCACGCTGTCCTAAATTTGAGATTTTAAACTGAGGCCTGATCTGCCTGAGTTGGTGGTAGTTCAGGTGGATGTAAGAGATCCCATTGCATTTACTGAAAACAATAGGGAACCTGTATTCACAATTGCAAGATATTTACATATTAAGTTTAGACATTTCATTTCTTTTCTCAGCTTATCAATATACCATTAATTATTAATTGACTCCCCCTTTCAACCATAACCAAACCTTTTGTTCAGAATTTCATTTTTCACTTCATTTCTTTTTAAATAATAATTCTTTAGTTCTAGTGTCCCAAATATTTAAAATAACATTCATACAAATTGCATCAAGATGTATTCTAATCTGTCAGAGATTCTTTCTTTTTTAGTTTATCACACATCTTAATGGTCCCTGGACAAGTTAAGAAAACATGTTCCATAATTTCCTCAATACCGTTTATCATACATAATCCCTCTTGCTTAGCTTTATATAGCACATCTACTTTAATAGGTAAATTATTCAAAATTAGTCTACAAATTAAGTCATTCTTTTCCACTAAATCATTATACCTAAGCATTTTTCTGTCTAATAGCTTTTTCCCAGTAAGTTAAAAGTTGAATCAACATTAAACCATCGAATTATATATTTTTTTTTCATAAATTAGTTTTATATTTTCCAATATCTATAAACACAATTTTCCAGTTATGATTTTTTCCAATACTCTTGACCCTCTCATTTAATTTATATCATGACCATATTTTTTCATATCTAGCTTCTAAAAATTGATTTAAGGTTAATCATTATATCCACGATCCAAAATAAATGTAAAGATGCAAAGTGGACTATAGGATATAATAAATGTAGCTCTTCTTTCACTTTATTAAATGAAATACCCCTTTTATGGGACTTTGCTTTGATTTGGGGTAGATTAAGACTGCTTGTAAGAGCTTCTTTAGTAAAAAGCAAAGAAACTAGTGTTCTTAGAACTTTGTTGATGAGCTCAGTCACAATAATTTCCAAAAAAAATCATGAAACCCAGGTAGTGTGTGCAACCAGCCTTTATTCATCACAGACGGGCAATCCTCTGTAACAAAAGCAAAGCAATGTCTTTTGGCTTTTCCCGGTTAGGGGCTGCCACAGTGGATCACCAGTCTGCAGATTGATTGGCAGTGGTGTTTTTACAATGTCAAGTTGCAAGCCCGGTGCCCAAACTTCACAGAAGGCACACACATATGCACGTACCTCCACACACAAGATGCTCCAGCCATGAATTGAACCAGAGAGCCTCTTGCTGTGAGGCAACAATGCTAAACGCTGCACCACCGTGGCCAAGCAATCCTCTATAACAAAAATCATATCAGTTTTTTTATACTTAAAAGTAGGTATGGAAAATGTATGTATTGTTTAATTTTAAACCAGAATATTCAAGGCAAACCGTATAAACAATGCTGTGAAAGTGTATTTTAGAACAACAAGCACTCGCACCGCACACTACTATCATTTAGATCAAACTATCTGGTTAAGGAAACACTACCTATCTATTTGCAACCCACATTCCAAAATCAGTTAAGAAATGCATAAAATACTCTAAAAGAAAATACTCCAGCTAAATAACAAAATTAGTTATCAGGTACTCTAATTTTATTGTTTAGCTGGAGTATTTTCCTTTATAGTATTTTATGCATTTCTTAATAACTGATTTAGGAATGTGAGTTTAAAATAGATAGGTCGGTAGTGTTTCCTTACTACCTTAACCAGGATTTAGTTATCAGGTACTCTCACCCGCGGTGGTGGTGCTGCGGTAGCGTTGTCGCCTCACAGTCAGATGCTGTCCGGTTCGATTCTCAGCTTGAGCGTCTTCTGCGTGGAGACATGCATGAATGGGCGTACCTTCGTTGAAGGTTGTGCATCAGGGCTGGTAACTCGGCACATAAAAATCAACTACCAATCATTAGCGGACCGGAGTTCTGCTGTGGCGACCCCTAACTGGGAAAAGTCAAAAAACACAACAACAAGTTATCAGGTACTCTCAAATTAGTTAAATAAGCCTTCTCCCTAAAAGTCAACTTAAATGCACTCCAAGCTCTAGTAAAGGTTTAATTTCTTTATTTCTTTGAAGTAAATCCACTGTTTAATAACAAAAAGAAATACCTAAAAGTTGAATGTGATAGAAAAATACACATCTGTACACTTTCTAATCCCCATAAACCTTTACACTTTTTTCTGTTTATCCAATTAGTGTTAAAAGTCTTTCTCTAACCCAGTTAATATTCCTAGTCACTAATACAGTATCATCAGCATAAATCATTATTACTGGGAGTGTTATAGATTTTTTGTATATAAATTGACCATCATTACATTTCTGAACCACACTTTCTAAAACTGCATCCATAACTAATTAGTATAAAATGGAACTCATAAGACAAACTTTTTGCAAGTACCCCATTAGTATTATTCTAATAGAATTAATCTTATAAGCACTTTTATGAACTCAATAACTTTAGAACACACCCTGTAATTATCCAAAATTTTCTACATGTGTTTATAATTTCCATTGTCAAATGCTTTTGCCACATCTCATAGGTTCATAGGTGTGTACTAGGCTAATGGCCTTGGAGCCTTTACAAGCCTAGCCCATAGGATTACCTTGGCATTGTGCCACCCGACCTTAGTTCCCAGTGCCTCTGTCAAGTAAAGCCACTGGAGTGATCCCTGGGGTGAATTTTCTATTTCTGATCTACTTGCTAACTAACTTATTAACATATACAGAAACACTCTCCTTCCTCCTCGAAATAATTATGAAACAACTCTGACCCAAATGAAACCACCGACTGTAGCACACACAGCACAACCAAATTTCTGTCTTTGTTCAAAAAAAACACCGACTGTGGTACACAAAAAAATAAACAGCAAAGCAAGGTTTCTATCTTTTTATTCTAGCGCCTCAGTGTCTCCACCTTCAAGGAATAACAAACGGCAAGAAAATTTTACACACACACACGCACACACACACACCCCACATAATCTATTGTAATTGTACTACATAGGGGAGACTAAGCAAGAATTTCGTATCAGGTTTATGGAGCATTTAAGGGATATTAGAAACAGAAGGGAAGATAAAGTAATTGCTTTACATTTTAAAATGTCGCATAACAGTGATATTACTTTATTACAAGGCACAATTTTAGAAAGAGTGGAATGTTTACATAATGATGAAAATATATTGAAACAGAAGTTGTTATATAAGGAAAGTATTTATATTTTAAAATACAAAACATTGGTGCCTAATGGTTTAAATAATGAATTAAACTGGAAGTGTTTACTTTAAGGGGAGGTTCATTGTTTAATTATCAAGTGATTGTAATTAATTATGTGGGGTGTGTGTGTGTGTGTGTGTGTGTGTGTGTGTGTGTGTGTGTGTGTGTGTGTGTGTGTGTATGTATATATATATATATATATATATATATATATATATATATATATATATATATATATATATATATATATATATATATATATATATATATATATACATACATATATATATATATATATATATATATTGTGTGTGTGTGTGTGTGTAAAATGTTCTTGCTGTTTGTTATTCCTTGAAGGTGGAGACACTGAGGCACTAGAATAAAGATAGAAACCTTGCTTTGCTGTTTATCTTTTTGTGTACCACAGTCGGTGTTTTTTTTGAACAAAGAGAAATTTGGTTGTGCTGTGTGTGCCACAGTCGGTAGTTTCATTTGGGTCCGAGTTGTTTCATAACTTATTAACATATCCTTCTTTCATTTAAACATCTTTCCCACTCAACATAAACCTTTCTAAGTTTGACTTTAAATACCACCTATTATTCTGCTTTCTAATTACAGAAAGGTAACATTATCTCATGATCTTTCCATAAATCATTTATTTCTTGACGAAGTTCAGTTTTGCCATCATTTAACTCATTCAGTCTCTTATTATTTAATTTCCCTAGTCCTAAAAAACTGTCATTTTCCCCCTAATACAGCCCATAAAGCTTTTACAATCTGAATATTCTATAGAAAGAGTCCCTCCATGAAGCTCCTTTAATGATTTGGGGAAAAACGCATAATTTCTGATTTTAATGTACATCGTGAATGAATAAACCCCCTTGTGTTTTCCAAATGAAGTTCAAATAATTTCATAATAGCTCTTGTTTTTCAGCATCCTTAGTCACTTTCTTTTTTTAGAGACATTAGATTGCAATTCAAGTCTTCTATAGTAATATTATTGTCAACAATGACTTAAGGTTTTAATAACTAAAAAATGTCACCCTATTTTCAACATTGGCATAAGCATAAATTATAATAATTCTCTGAGGATTAACCTTTGCCCAGTTTTAGCCACAATATGATCCAATCAATGTCTTTATATTTAAGCAAAATAGCACTACCTGAACATCTTTACCTAGATTACACATTACTTGATTTTTCCACAAATTGTTGCCTTTTTTTTTAATAATATACGATAGGTATCTAATAGAAAAATAAGATTTTTCACACAATTGTGAAACATAAAATGTTCTTACATCTCTAAGACTATTTACATTTAGTGCAGTGAAATGAACATCATCCATTTCATTTTTATCGTATCTCTGCCACATACTCTCGCTAATAGAATTTCTACTTTTTTCTGCCATAAGAAATCAGTCTTATCTTCGCATTATTCTGTATTTGACTTATTTTTTTCTCATAATCATCTGTCTGACCTTTAAACATATAATTTTCAAATTCTGCATCATCCTCTTTCTTTTAGTACCATTATAATTATTTTTTTACCTCACAGTAAGATGTTGTCCTGTTCGATTCTCAGCTAAAGCGTCTTCTGTGTGGAGACATGTGTGAATGGGCATAGTTGAAGGTTGTGCATCAGAGCTGGCAACTCGGCATGTAAAAATCTACTGCCAATCATTAGCAGACCGGAGTTCCATTGTGGCGACCCCTAACCGGGAAAAACTGAAAGACACAACAACCCTCCTTTTAACGATATTTTCTGAACAATCCATCCAAAGTAACCCTTTTATGATACTTAAGCATTTAGCAATACATTTTTACAATGCCTCCATTATCCACAGTGCCTTTTAGTAATTAAGTGCTTATAAGACCCACAATGGAAACACATTTTTGGCAGATCCCAGTAAAGTATTCCTCCTTTAATTCATATAACATGAATTGCACTTGGGACATTCTTAATTACAGCACTTTCCATTTTAAATGCATAATTCAGTCCTACCCTCCTGTCCATAGACCTCTGTTGTCCATTATTTTATTCATAGTTACTATATTGCTGCACAAAAATTTCAAAAAGTCTAATGCATCATTTTTTTTCAACATCAGTCCTGAATTGAAAACTATTTTTTTATAAGCTGGTATTGGTGAGAATGAAATAAATAGTAATTCCATGGAAAACCAGTAGCTTTTTCTTCACTTAATTTTATGAATATATTATGGCCCTCAAAAGTTGCAAAGGTTATGTCACAAAATTATTCTCTTAATAAGAGAATAAAAGCACAAACATCTTGTGCTTTAAAACCCAATGGTAAAACCACATTATCGAAAATATCATGTTTATTTAAAGTATTATCAGTTTTAGCTTTGATTCTTACCATTGGTTTCACTTTGTTTCATTGGAACCAACTGTTCCTTTCCCTTAGGATTTCTTGCACTACAATAGTTTCCATCTGCCACAGATACACCTCCTTCTCATTCAGAAACCCCTTCACTTGTCTCCTCTGATGCACGTGACTTTAAGCCCTCCTTTGTAACCAGTGCTTTTTCAGCTTTGTCCACCACATCATCCCAAGAAATGGCAAAATCTTCTGTGGTTTCTCCTGCTGGATCAGCACACACAGTTGTTCAATTGATAATCTTCCTGATTAGTAAACAGTAATACCACTATGCAGTAGTGAATGTTGACATTCTGTCTTTTAAGATTCATCATTGCATTTTTCTTTTTTTTTTTCTGAAATAACTGCACTATGTAGAGAATTCTCCACAGAGCACTTCAGTTCAATATTAGACTCTTCCTCCACCATTTTCTAGCACAAACCTGAATCAGAAATGGAAGCATCTCTGAAAAGAGTAGGAGAAGTTCTCTGGTGCCCTGGCCAAATTTCCCCTAGTCAGTATGAATGCCATCTCAAGTCTCACATGAAAAGAGGCCATTAGCCTAGTTCGACTAACACAGTCAACAAAGCATACATAAATGGTATAATTGAATATAAAATTAACATACACAAAAGACAAAAGTCATAAAGATGAATTCTTCATCTAGTAATGTGTTAATAGTAACCCTTTGATTGACCCCAGTCGTTTTGTTTATTTAGTACAGAAGTTAACGGACAGAATTGAAGGACTGTTGTCTTTAACACTAGGAAGTACTTTAAGCAAGTTAGATCTATATGAGAAATAAAAAAACAATATTTGCGTAAACATTACACTGAAATCAGGTAGTCTAGTACACTGAGCATAGATCATTATTACTTTGCCAACAGAAGCAGGAGGGCTGAGAATCTCTGACCTTGACACATATACAGGTTTAAAATGTTTTAAAAGAAAGCCAACACCATGGTGTAGAGCGATAGTTCTAAATGTGGCTGAGGTGATTCAGGTTCGTTTAGCCCCTCGAGGAGCTAGAAAGGAGGGATAGGCATGTCCATCCAGGGTTCATCAGAAAGGCATGGTTCAATAAGGGTGTAGAACTCTGTACTAGCAAACAAAGGAGTGAGGTGGGGGAGGTAAGGGAAGGTCATAAATCCTCCCAGGAAGCAGTTGCTGGCACAGCCCCCTCAGAATGCATTTAAGGTCTACACTGGCCACAGCCTACTTGGAGAAGTCTGGGAAGAAGAGGAAGATTAGGTAGACCCAGCAATGGATAAGGACACTGGGATGGACAGTTGAATGAATCAGGGAGATAAGGGGGAAATATGTTGCAGAGGATATTGGATCTGAACCACCACACTAGATGGAAAACTATAACAATTCATCAGTTGGTTGGGATCAGAGGGTTGTATAATTTATTGAGGTACTCAAGGTTGTACAGGGTAAAGGGCAGGGGACATTGATGGTAAAGCTAATAAAATTGACGAAACATAACTGAAAAAGAAATGCCCTGACTTTTATGAATGAGCTGGCTCCAACAGAAATGTGAATGTGGCTGGAAGCACAGGACATTTCATATGTCTGAAGGTTTGTAGTGATTAACTTACTGGGTTCAGTTAATTTGTAGTGATTAACTTACTGGGTTCAGTTAATTCTGAGAAAAAATAATGATGTGGGAACAATACAAGGAGAAGGACTAGGGCTGTGGTATGAACCAGACATTGGACAGTAAGTTAATGGATAAGCTGAAGGCTTTGAATTCATACACAGCCTAAAGAGTTGAATTGCCAAAATGGGTTATTTTGTGGGTACAAAACAGGCAAGAGCATCTGGACAGGGGGGAATAATAAATACATTATGTAAAATGTTAAAGGAACATGCAAAGAGACAAATATGTTTAGAATTATTTGGGAGGAAGAGTTAAGTACTACAGTTACTTATGCAAGTTGGGAAGGAATCCCAGACATGCTACAAAAGCAATGAAATTTAGACTTTTTGGTTTTGCTCTCTCAGAAGACTCTCTAGAATGCATCTCAGTGTTATACCTGTTTGCTGGAGATGTGATACTGATTTAATAACGGATTTTGTACATGTGTTTTGTCAATGTCCTAAATTAGGGAGGAAGTACAGAGTTTGTGTAATGTTATTTAGCCAGGAAAGTTATTAATTACAACATTTCAGTGATGATTAGTTTATGTAAAATAGAATAGAGGAAAGGACAAGAGCTTTACTGGATTTTCAGCTGTGAAGAAAGCAATCACCAGAAAATGCAAATGGAAAAAAAAAACTGACAGTAAATGATATATGAAGCAAATTACTGAGAAAAAGAAATGATACTTTCATTGTCATATCTAGATATAAAAGAAAAAATATTTTGAAATGGATGCTTAGGACATTGCACATGGAGGGGACATCTCAGTTATGCACAATCATTTTAAGGTGATTATTTCCTGCATTGCAAACAGTTTTCTTTGTATTTTCTTATTTTAAAACTTTTATATAATGTAAAACCTGTCTGGCAAATAGGTGTAAGTTATTTGAAAGCAGAATGTGTTTCAAATGAGTGTGTTTAGGATCGTAGACTGTTACTAGGCTAATGGCTCTAGAGCTTTTTAAGCCTAACCATTCATACCTCAGTTTTCATGATCATCAGCGCCTTGAGCTACAGTGGCTTTGGTATATGTCTGTTCTATAAGGGACACAGTCGACAAACTAGGAGTAAAGCCTGGTCCTGGACTAGCCCGGTCAACAAATGTAAAATAAAATAAAATTTCCCATCCATTAGTCCAAATTGCATTTGAATAGGCTTGGGGAAGAACTCTGTTTCACATAAATGGAGAGTCTGTTCCAGAAAAGGGGGTGGGGTAATCTCTGAGACACATACCTGTCTTTCCAACATGTTTTATATCTCCGATGATGATTACATCGTTAGATCAGGTAATTCTAGTGCTGTTTGTTTTATGAACGTGTAGCAGATCCATCAGGGCTAGATCAGAGAATGCTTTGTAGGTTAAGTATAGATTGTCTTGCAGTAGTTGTAGGAGAACAAATACAGGGGACAGGGCTTTGAGGCATTCAGTATAGTGCATGCTGTTTACACCCTGTATTCTTTTACTGAGGAACCTCTGTGGCCACTCCAGCTGTTGCAAATGCCTGGTTAGATACATGCTAAAGGGTGCATTGTACTTTGGCCTAATGAGGGCCAAGTATAGTGGAACTATGATGCCCTTGCATCTAAATACCATGCCCTTACTTATAAGTTGTGCCACATAGAAGGGTTTTCTTACCACCATGGATATAGGTGATCAAAGCTCAGGTTACTATCAACCTGAGTTCCCAAGTCCCTTATAACTTGGTCTACTCTTAGGAGAGTGGTATTAGTGTTGCAATTTGCTGGGAAGGTCATCTTCCCAAAGGATATAATTATGTATTTTTTGCACTGTGTTTTAGGCCATGGCTCTGGCACCAGTTATTTGTCTGTGTCAGACCCCCCCCCCCCTTGGGGATATCTACATCTCTGGGGGATTCAGTGATTGTACTCGGCCTGCAGTCGTCAGTAAATTTGGTCATCCATAGGTCTTCTATATTTACCTTGAATTCAGAGAAGTACATTTTGAATGGGAGAGGTCCCAGCACAGAGCTCTGTGGGACACCACTAGTAACAGGACTCTTGGTGGAGGTAGATTCCCCCATCCTAACTTCACATGCCCTGTCTGTGAGCCATTTGGCTATCCATTGGGTGACATAGGGATTTATGCCTAAATGTGTGAGTTTGTCTATAATATCAGAGTGAGATATTGTGCCAAATGCCCTTGCAAGGTTATGGTAGGCTGTTTACAATGTTTTGCTGTCATCCATAGTTCTAGTGACCTTCTTGAAGAAGTCTACAAGATTTAGTAGACATAACCTACCCTTGACAAAACAAAACTGGAAATGGGTCCAGTGTCTAAAGATTTCCTTTGTCTTTATAAGGTCTGCAATAATTCTTTCCATGGCATTGCATTTAAGACTAGTCATTCTTACAGGTCTGTTGTTCCCTAGGTCTGTTGATGGTCTCCGTTGCATAGAGGGATGACTGCTGCAGTCCTCCATTCCCAAGGGACAAAGTCCGTCTGAAGGCTACAGCTGAATAAAGATTAAAGTGGGCCTGACAGGTCATGTTTCAAGTTGGGATGCATCCTGGGATATTATCGGGACCGATTGGTAGTGCTTTTAGCTTTGGAGAGTGCAGTGAAGACTTATTCTTTAATGATAGCTGTGGGAGAAATGGGGTTAACTGAGGGGGATGGGCGTTGAAATTGGAGCTAAACTTTTTTCAGCCAGCAAATTTGCTATATCCTCCAGTTCAGCACATGGAGTTCTATTTGCTATTAGTTCAGTACACTGTTTTGTGCTTCCCTTAAGGCTGCATGCATAACTGAAAACTACCTTATGGTTATCCTTAGCCTGGGAGGCTATTTTTGCCTCAAAGCTGGCTTTGATGGACTTGATTAGTCCCAGGTTGCTGAGGGAGTTTAAACTTAAGGCTTTTCTATGTACTGACAACTGTAAAACAAAACACCAACTTAATATCATCATTTCCTTGGTTTGTATAACATATACTTCAACAATTGTTTCAAGACATTATGCATGGACTCCTTATCCTTGATTTACTTCCCACACTCACAAAACTTTGCCCAGTTTTCTTTCATTCCCTCCACATCCCCAATGAGTTCAAACTTGATGAAAAATCATTTGAAGTCTACTTGCTATATAAAATTATCTGTGTAAACATTTCTCTGCAAATATTCTGAATCTTTTGGACTTCATAGCGTATATAAAGGCCTTGGAAATTTCCACGCATTGTTCTTTTGTAATCTGCCATTCCAATTTTCCCTCTTTTTTTTTAATCTCATTTTCCCTCTTTTTTTAATCGCATTTTCACTCTCTTTTTTTTTTTTTAATCTCCAGCAGCTTCTATTCATATTTCCATTGAAAACCCTAGCAGATCTGGCCTTTCATGCAGTGCTCTGTTTTCTCTCTATCTGTATCTCTTTGCCTTTATTCTGTTAATGTCTGTCTTGTTTTATTTCTACCATATTTGCTCCCAATATCACAGTTCTTTTAGTTTTGTAGAGGTACTTCCTGCCAGCTTGTCTATTTTCTCCACCCTTAGTTGTGTGTATACTTATTTGTAACATCTCCTTTTTCAACCCCTCACATGTTTAATCTTTATAATGTTGTTGCTACTTTGTAAATATAATACTCTGTAAAAAAAAAAAAAAAAAAAAAAAAAAAAAAAAAAAATATTTCTATCCCATCTAAGGGTTTGCCTGCAAAACCCAAACTTTCTGTATCCTTCATTTTCCGCTTTGCATTGTCCTATTTTACCATTTTATGCATTTCCACCTGCTTATGCTATATATAAAGTCCCCATTGCTTTGCTTTATAGTATCCCTCATATTAGTTTTCCCTGTTCAGTATGTGGAAAAAACTTATCCCACTTTTCTCTCGCCATCTTTTCTTCTCAAGTGGATTCCTTCATCTTGTATTATTTGTCATCCGCAATTTTTCCTCTGGATGATAAAAGCATGCCTGGCCTATGTACAGGACCAAAGAAACTAAAACATGTTTTCTGCCTGTTTTTTGTTAATTTCATCTGCCTTATTTTAATAATTCCAACTTGATCTCATTTCACATTTCTTTACCTGCCACAGCAGAATCCTTTCTAATCAATACACCTAAATGTTGTATATTTTCATGTCTGCATAAGTATGGTTATTGTTAACCTAGTTCATGTGTTTGCACATAATTTGCCACTATGACGTGCAGTTTACCTTTATTCATTGAAAATATGAAAATGTTTGAAACAGTCTTAAAATATCCCACAGCACTCATGTGCAATCTTTGTTTGGTAGGAACATAGCCAGGTTTTTCTTGAATAACATACCAAGTGTTTCCCTGATTTTGCAAATCTTTTTATTTAAAGACTCCGAGTATATAGTAAATAGGAGATGAGAAAGAGGCCATCCATTCTGTCCCTTCTGTTTAAACTAAATTTTTCAGAAAGGACCCCCCCCCACTTTTATTTTTGCCTCTGATTCATCAAAAGTTCTCCTTATTAACTCTGTCATATTATTTCAGAATGCAAATAATAACATTGCTCTGCTCATAACTTCCTAGCAAATCCTGTCAAATGCTTTCTCTGCGTCCAACTAATTGACAATATTGGAGATTTGTAATACTGTAATTCTGTCTGAATCAACATTGTACACGATTTCCTTTTAGTGTATGTTATTAATTTATAGCTAAAATAAAATATTGTGATGTAATTTTATTTGTGAACTAGTTGTGTGAATAAAATTGTCAATGGTAAAAAATGATTCCCTATCTTCTTCAGTTACTAGATTTGTATACTGTATATATTTTTAGTTAGACCATTTAATTTTATGTTTTACGTTTTGCAACACAGTTATGGACTACATGGAATGAATTGCATCTCGATGTGAAGAGGAAACAAGGAAGTGCTATACTGTATTCGCTACCCTAAACTGAATGTATGAAAACAAGGCATTGTTAAACGAATAAAACGCAGCCAGTGGTACTTTGCTGTTTTTTTCCATTTCAGAGTAGAAATGCTGTCTATACCTGTTATGGTATCATTTCAACCCCCCCAGTGTCATACCTGTCAACCCCTCACCACAAGAAATCTGGACAAAGCCTGACATAACGTGGGATAAAGGCCCAAAAATAAAGATACATTTTAAATATTGCTCTTATAAACTTAGACGGTTGCTAGAATAACAGGATTTGTGTTGGCATGCATTTTCTGAAGGTTATGAAGTCTGAAACTCACATGCATGTCATTTATTTAGTGGCTTTAATCCTTAGATTATCCCAGTGATTTGTCAAAACAACACAATTTTAAGAGGACTAGACCAAAACTTTGAAGTAAAAAATCTGGACATTCTGTGAAACTTTGTACAGTTGAGACGTATGCCTAATGTATAAACTGTTACATTGTGTATTACTGTCCAGATTCTCATTTATGAGTAGTCACATTTGTGTCATAATTTACTACATAAAGAAATGCAGATGAGTATCAGGTTCCCTTGACACTGTGCTTGCAGAACCACTTCATTTTTTCCACTGCTCTTTCCACCTTTTCATAAAAAAACATAGCAATTGTAAAGTAACTGTTTGCTCATATTGGAGTGACTATGATTTGCATATAGAGCAAGTAGTCATGGCTAAACTTGAACTGCAGTTATTTTATGGAATTGCTGGGAGATGTATCAGGAGGTATAACACAGTAGTGAGTCATACAGAAGTAAAAAAGTGGCCCTTAACTTTATATTTCACACTGTTTTAAGTTTGGAAGACCACATAGTTTTTTTTTTTAAACTAAGTTTTCATATACAATCAAGAGAAGTTTGGAATTGATGTACATAATCCTTAGCATTTAGTGACATGTAAATCTAAGAAAATCTGTAAAGTAGTTTATTATTTGTTATAAAATAAGTAGTTGTTTAAACTTGTTTGAACTATTGGTAAGAGCATACTGACATAGTTTTGTAACACTGGATACCTTCCAGTCTTATTTTATCTAGAACAGGGTGACAGTACATGTTTTTGTGATAGCTTTACCATTGCTGTAGATGGTGAATATTTTAAAGAGAGCAGAGGAAAAACTACAAAAACGAGAATGGTGTGCATAGCTGAAAGAATGATAAGTAAGCAAAACTTTGAGAACTACAAAGCATATCAAATGTTTAAAAATAGTGGACTTTGCTTTGAGGCAGAGCCAGCTCATTCAGTGATCTGATTGGATGTGTGTAGATTTTGTTTTCACTACAGACTCTCTTTCATGATTAGTAGCTGGATTTATAGATTATTTATTCCTAGTAGTACTGCAGTTGGCTGTTTTCTAGTAAAACACACTAGGAGCCTGTGTAAAATATATTTACAAAGGGTTAGGAAGCATCATACTATTTCTGCAATCCATGCAAGATGCTTATTTTTCCTAATTATATAACTGTGTTATAAATATAATACAGATTACCTTGTTCATTTTTAACTGCTAACCTTTGCTGAAAAAATGCATATTAAATAATTTACAAAAATATATACGAGTAGAGTATATAGGAATATAATGCAGGCATAGTGCCTCACAGAATTGTTGTCTTCAGCATTTTTATGGTTGCTCAGTACTTTCTACAAAAAGGTTCTTCATCACAATGTGACAAAAAAGCTTTGAAAATCAAGGAACTACCAGGAAGCACAAGCTACTTTATATTTGTAACGGGCAATGAAATCTAAAATAAGTAAATGTATTTATCAACTCTTGATGGGCTTTGCAGAACTAATGTGTCTGTACCGCTTAAATAGTTTCTGTAGTGTTCTAATTTGTTACACCCCAGAATGGCCTGGTAGGGACTGCCATCCTGATATGATTCTGACTTGGAAAAAAGACTTCCTAATTTGACAATGCACTTTATGTCCTTATTAGGCATGTCAGAAAGGCAAAATGTTTATTGGCTCTTCCATAACAATCATTCTTTGAGAATATTTTTTGGCAAGAATGTGAAATTATGCTTTAGAGCTGCTTCCTTGGATTTCTTAGTGCCTATTTTCTAAGCAGCATTAAGGGCACTTGTCTTTTCAGTTTCAAAGAATTTCAGACATTGTGTCCATATGCAAGACATTCATTCAACAAACAGGGGGTATTTTCTGTACAAGTTGCAGGCACACTGTAGTATACTCTGTAGGATTTAGTTACCAGAAAGTGATTATGGTATAAATTAAAAAAAAAAAAAACATTAGCATTAAAACAGAATCGTTAAGAACAATGGAAGAGTATATAAATGCGCGTCAAGACCAGCACTGAAACTGCAGAGGTACATGGTGTTTTTTGTGGATAAACATTTACAGACAGTAGTGCAGTGGTGGTGCTGTGGTAGCGTTGTCACCTCACAGTAAGACTCTGTCCGGTTCGATTCTCAGCTACAGCGTCTTCTGCATGGAGACATGCGTGAATGGGCGTACCTTCGTTGAAGGTTGTGCATCAGGGCTGGTAACTCGGCACGTAAAAATCAACTACCAATCATTAGCGGACTGGAGTTCCACTGTGGCGACCCCAAACCGGGAAAAGCCGAAAGACACAAACAAAAGCATTAGAGTTCAAATATCTATGAGAGGAGACATGCTACTAGGATTCATAGGATTCCAATGCATACCATTTTAACTTTTGACTGTTTATAAAAGAATACCGTATTAAGTTTAACATAGATGGTACTGTGGTAGATGACTTGAACTGGCCTAGGAAGATTATGGAATATAAGGATAGGTCGATTTAAGGCTACAAACAGCTAATTGTCCTGTAGTAGTGGATAAGATTCTCTCTTAAGCTCTATTTACTTGCTGCATGACAATGAGTAAGTCACTTAACCTGACAGTGGGCCCAGGTTGCTCTGAAACGAGGCATTTGTGTGCAACAGGCTTACCCAGTTAAGAAAATTAGACTGTACCAAAAAAAATCTGATCATAAACCATTTCTAGACTCTACTGTGATTTTTTTTTTTTTTAGCAAAATCACAGCTTAAAACAAATTATTACTTGGGATATTACATCTGGATGTTATTAGATGAGGAGTTAAAAAAAATATAGTTGTTGATACTGCTAGATGCTAGGTGAGTTTCTGTATTTCATAGGTTCATAGGTAGGTACTAGGCTATCTACCTGAGGGCATTATAAGCCTAGCCAGAGTGTGTCGGCTTTCGCCGCCCCATTGATTAATTAACTGATCCTCTGTCGAGCAGGCGCAATAAAGTGATCCCAGAGGTGTATTTTCTGTTACCCATCCACTCGTCAAGGTTTCTCTTGAAGAGTGTTAGTGAGGGGCTCTGCCTAATGTAGTTTGGAATTTTGTTCCAAAGCATGGGGATTCTCTGTGACAGGCATCTATCCCTCCAGCATGTTCTATTTATTGTTGTGGCAAGGTTTAGCTCACTAGAGCACGTGGCTCGCAGTGACTTGGATTTCTTTAGGTGGAGCATGTCCGTCAATTCTGAGTTGGACATGGCTTTGTAAGTCAGGCAGAGATCACCTCTGAGTAAGCAATATGCCACTGAGTACAGCTGGAGTTTTTTTCAGTCTGGCTGCATAGGACATATGTTTGAGGCCACTAATCCTCTTGGTGAGGTACTTTTGTGGTCTCTCCAGCTGTTGGAAGTGTCTCATGAGGTACATCCCAAATGGGGCATTGTACTCTATGATGGGTCTGATAAGTGACGAGTAGAGGGGCACTAGATGCAAACCCTTTAGTAATTAGATGGGCCACATAGAAGGATTTTCTAACTACTTTGGCAATATGATTGTCAAAGGAGAGATTACTATCTTCCTGGGTCCCCAGATCTCTTATTACCTCTTCTGTATTAAGGGGGCTGCCACCTATGTGGTAATTCATGGGTGTTTTATTTTTCCCAAACAGGATGACTATGCATTTTTTGGCATTTAGCTTAAGGCCATGACTTTGACACCGGGTGTTCATCTCAGTAAGGCCCTTTTGCAGGATGTCCATGTCAGCTGGAGAGTCAATTATGGCTCCCAGCTTGCAGTCATCGGTGAACTTGGTTAGCCATAGTCCTTCTGTGTTTGCCATTACTTCTGAGAAGTATATGCCAAACAGTAGGGGTCCCAGGACTGAGCCTTGTGGAACACCACTTGTGACCGGTTTAGAGTCGGACCTGGAGCATGCTATTCTTACCATGTGAGTTCTGTCTGTAAGCCAGTTGGCAACCCACCTCATGACGTAGGGGTTTATGTTCAGGCTGGTGAGTATTTCTGTAATGCCCAAGTGGGGAATGGTGTCAAAAGTCTTGGCGAGGTCAAAGTAGGCTGTGTGAACAACCTTTCCCTCATCTATGGCCTTGGTGGCTGTCTCGGAGAAGTCAACCAGGTTTAGTAGGCTAGATCTGCCCTTAACATAGCCGAACTGGGTCAGGTCAAGTGCTTGGAGGTTCCCCAAGGCCAGGCTAGTCATGCTTATGGGGCGATAGTTACCAGGGTCAGTTGTAGCTCCTCCTTTGGGGAGTGGAATAACAGTTGCTGTGCGCCATTTTATGGGCACATAGCCTGTGGAGAGGCTGAGGCTGAACAGTGCATTTAGGTGGGGGTTAGTTTGTTCTGTAGTTTGTGCAAGACGCACATGTAAATGTGGACTAATTTAGTACAACTTTATAAAAGTTGTGGTTGCTTATTAAAATCTTTCTCTTGTCAGTAATGATGATGTTTTTGATATCATAACTATCAGGACCATAGGCATTCTTAATTTTTCTGTAACACTGTAACCTGTGTTACAACCAGGGATGCCAGATTTATTTTCTGGCAGGTAGGGACCAAAAAAAAAAGTCCTTCACACTAAGTTATGATTATCTAAAGCAACATTATTATTTAGTTTTGCAGTGGTTTTCTGGATGGGGTATCCCTTTCATAGTCTTGTTGAGTATATTTAAAAATATTTCAGCCACCCTATTCATACTTAGATGGGAAGATACAAATATAACTGTTCAGTGACATTTTAGGTTCAAAGAAGGCAAACAAGGGAATCGAACCCTGCACCATGGGAAGTAGCTTATTTACAGTTCACAGCCTTTGTCCCCTGCACCAGCTCCTAGTGGTATTAGTACTATTAGTCCTAGTATTTAAACAATAAATAATGAGAATAATATAGCCACCCTTATTTATTGCATAACCGATAGGTTAAATGAATGTTGGATGGTGTAAAGAAGATTAAGTGGGAGGAAATATATAATATTAACAGATTTTTTTCCAGCTTACATTTAAAATTTACAACTACTACCTGAAAACCACTGATTATTGGAGAGCCCACATTTGCCTGTCAGTAGTCATCTTGGGATTAGTGTTTCTGTTTTGCTTCTGGTGAGAGAAGGTGACTAAGGACATTATTTCCTGGAGACTGCTGATCACCAGAAAGCCTAATAACTTCTTTATAAGTTCCAGCTTGGAATTTGTGCTTATGTTTTGCTCCTGGTGAGAGAAGGAGCAGAGTGCATTGATTTCTGACCGTTTCTGATTGGGTAGTGAGTGTCTGTGATGGACCTTCCTGATTGGTCTGGTTGCTGTTCAAGGCATCTTCCAGGAAAAGGCTACACCAAGATTACAGACCCCTGTATCATCTGGGACAAGACTGCTGATCACCTGGGATTGGTGCTACTGTTTTGCTTCACTGTGAGAGAAGAAGCAAAGGACCATTTTATCCCAGCAGCATGAAGCTGTGGTGAGACCAGAACTAGTAGTAGCCAGGCAGTAACCATTCAGGCGAATCTTCTTTTTTCATTATTCTTGATAAAGCTAATCCTTCTTTTTCAGTAAGTACTGCTTGATTAGCTGCTGGTCTGACCTAACTTTAGAATGTCTTCCTAAATACTTAATCCGTAAATCATCAGGGTCTTCTTATCAGTTCCCCTCAACTGTTTGACAGTGCCCCATATAGATGCAGACACCTGAGTTGACATTTTTCCTGCAAAAGCACCCTTGAAATTTCATCAGTACCTAGTTACACACAGAACGACTAGTTTGCAGTGATAAAAACTGCCCTGGAGTTGCAAACCAGGTACACTTGACATTACTTTATAGTCACACTCCAACAACTATCAAATCAATATAAAGGGGCCTGTTTTCATGGATTTGAACTTTCCCAGTATCTCTGTTACCAGCTTGGTAGATATAGGCATCAAACCTCTCAACCTTTTAGAGCAAAAAATGTGGACAAAGCCATAAATAAAAGTGGGACGAAAGTCAAAAAAATTGGGACAATTTTTAAATATTGCTCTTATAAACTTAGAAAGTTGATATAATAGGAATTTCATTAGCATGAATTTTCTGAAGGGTATGAAGTTTGAAACTCAAATAGCTGTCATTATTTTCTAACTTCTAATGATTTGCCACTATTTTACCAGAAAACCACAATTTTCTGAAAAAAGGACAAAAATATGAGGCAAAAATCTGGGCATTCTGCGAAAATCTGTACACTTGAGAGGTATGGGCAGACAATGTTGAAATTGCCTCGTATTTACTGACAACCAGTTAATCTCAAACTGATAGATTCCTATCCCAGAGACTTCCCATACTCTGGAACAGGCTACCCATCTATGTCGAGCAAAGTTCTTCATTAGCACTCTTCAAGAAAAATCTTGATGAGTGGATGGGAAATAGGAAATACACCACAGGGATCACTTCTGTGTCTCTGCCCGACAGTGGCACAGGAATATAACTTTCTTGGGTGGCGTAAGCCAGGGAACCTTGTTGACTAGGCTTACATAGGCCCTTGGGCCAATAGGCTAGTACCTACCTATGAACCTATGATAAGATATGTGAGAGATGTAGTCGCACAGTGTCACTGGAAGCAAAACTCTCAAATAAAAACACTCCATGACAATCGGGTGGTCAGTAGGGGTGGTCAGTAGCACACACGCTGCACCCATCACACACAGTTCAAAACAGACACATAGACCCACGTATGCTGAAGGACTTGAGTGTAATCTTCATAAACCCCAAAGACCTACTACATGAAATATACATAACAGTTACCATCAGCGGCTCCAAATGCACTCTTTCAAAACAACATACACTTCAACAAATATAGGCACATCTTCTGGAGCCTCTGGTTCTCTGTACATAAGGCAAGCCACCACACAATCCAATATTCTGGTCATTGGAGACTCCATTGACAGACACACTGGTGTCCCTCTCACCAGGCTGAGTAAGGAGAAAGTCAAGGCCAGTTGCTTATCAGGGGCCAGGATCTGCCATGTTATGCATGCACTCCAGTCATTGGACCACAAGTACCAGTATTACTCAGTCATAGTCCATGTGGGTGTAAATGACCTGAAATGTATCTCCCTAGACTATAAGAAGAGCAACATCATGGAGGTTCTCAAAGTATGTGTTCAAGCTGGTGTGAGCCTAACATTGAGCAGCATTTTACCTTCTCCAAGGATGATGCCACAATGCTAACAGAAGATGACTGACTTTAATAATTGGCTTAGTTTCTGGTGTCATTCTAACTGGGTGCAATGTTTGTCAGCATGGAAGGAGATGGTCAGCAGACCATGCTGCTTTGCCAGGGATGGTCTACACCTTTCCCTTCTAGCCTTTTGAATATTAACTAAAACACTGTCCTTTCTCATAGTGCCTTTTTTAGGCAGTGGTAAACTGAAAGTACTTCTGATGCAGCAAATCATAACCAAGAAAATCTAAAGGTGTTACTGCTCAATGTTAGGAGTCTAAACAGAAACTCCACTCCCTACAAGCTCTCCTCATTCATAGAATGCTGTCTATGCAGCCACTGAGCAATGGTTTAAAGCTGTAGAGAGCACATCAGCAGTGCAAGAATGTAATGCCTTCTCATTCATAGAATGCTGTCTGTGCAGCCACTGAGCAATGGTTTAAAGCTGTAGAGAGCACATCAGCAGTGCAAGACTGTAATGCCTTCCACACATTTAGACCAGTTACTACACAGACAGGGATTAAAGGTGGAGGTGTCTCGATTTACATCAAAAATAAATATACCTCAAGGGCGATCAAACGGGACAATGCACTTGATCTTCCCCATGTTTAAATCACCATAGGCAAAATCCCATACCTCTTCCTTGCAAAGCTATAGGTCCCCCTGTATGACCCAGGAAACCCATACCATGTATTTAAATGTATTGGAAGCACTCGCCATCCAACCCAATACCATATTCATGGGTGACTTTAATTACAACAACATTAACTGGGAATCATATACGACACCAAAAGTGTAGGTGCAGAGATTCCTGGATTTTGTAAACACATTGGACCAGATTATCAATATACCAACAAGGGGTGCAAACCTACTGAATCTGGTCCTCAGTAACATGGGAAAGTACTCTGCACCCCGTAGTGTAATGTCTCTCCTGGTAAGGCCAGACCACAAAAGGGGTTCTTAAGTAAAAATAAAACTTGGAATATTCAGGATCTACTCAAAGGCTAACTTGCTACTATTAAGTGATAACTTGGCAAAATTTGAGGGCCCATAAATCCTGAACACTGCTGACAAAGTGGAACTGTTCACATACAAGCATGTTAACAGCTGCATAGAGGCAGCTGTACCCACCAAGAAATACAGAACTAAATCAAAACCAAGTCACCCTGTTGGAATTACAGCATCAATAGGCTGTACAACAGGAGGAAGAAATTAATGGCAAAAATTAGGAGGTGTAGCACCCAGCAGGATAGCGACACTCTCATCAAACTAAAACAATTTGGAGGGCAAATAAAATCTGTTGAAAACACATTTGTGATAAATTTGGCCTCCCAGGACAAGGACAACCACAAGGTATTTTTTAGCTATGTCTGCAACCTCAAAAACAATACACCATTATGTGCAAAGCTCATTGGTAATGGAGCCACCTATTCGGAGCCAGAAAATGTAGCAAACCTGCTGGCTAGCAAAACCCGCTCCAACTCTACCCACCCCCTCCCCTTCAACCTTCCCTCAGGAAATACCATCAAATTTAACTCCCCTTGCTATCACTAAGGAACAGGTCCTTAATGCTCACTCTAAGGCCAGGAATGCTACATAAATGACGGTATCCCAGAATGCCTTTTAAATAGCATGAAACATGACCTATGAGACCCTCTGGAATTGTTTTTTAACTGAAGTATCCAAACAGTCTTCATGCCTCATGAATGGGAAACGGCAACAGAAATCCTTCTGCACAAAGGTGGGCCATCTATAGACCTTGGAAAAAAGAGATTCATAAGACAATCCAATTTGGTTTCATCAAGGGCAGATAATGCCTCAACCTGGTACACTTCTTTGAGAAGGTCACCAAAGTAATGGATGAGCGGAAAAGTGTTCACACTGCCTACCTTTACCTGGCCAAGACATTTTACACAAAATTCTACTCTGGCATTGTTGACAAATTTAAGAGGTTAGGTTAAACCCTTATGTCACCCGGTGGGTAGCCAGCTGGCTCACAGACAGGACCTAGGAAGTTAGAGTTGGGGGAGTCCACCTCTACAAAGAGGACAGCTACAAGTGGAGTCCCTCAGAGGTCGGTGTTGGGACCACTCCTTTTTGGCATTTACTTCTCTGAACTCAAGGCCAATGCCAGTGGCCTCTGGCTGACTAATTTGCAGATGATTGTAAATTAAGAGCAGTCATAGACATGAATGTTTTTCAGGAAGGGCTGCCACAGACAAATAACTGGTGTCAGAACCATGGACTAAATGCCAATAAATGGATAATGGTATACTTGGCAAAATCATCTATCCTGGTAACTATCATACTGACAACACACCACTAAGAGTTGAGCCAATAGAGAGGGACTTGGAGACCCACACACACACATATATATCGTAATCTAACCTTTGACCATAATGTGTGAAATAAATCATTCTGTATTGTGCAACTTGTAAACAAATGTATGACACTAGGTCCAAGAAATTCATTGTTCCACTGTATTCAGTATTCATCAGACCTATCATTGAGTAAATTGCCCTCTTTGGTAGGTACCTAACCAGGCAGATCCAACAAGTGGAACATCCACAAAGTTTTCTCACTAAAAGAATACAGGGTGTAAGTAACATGTCCTAAGTAGATCGCCTCAAGGCATATGTCTGTATTTTGTCAGGCTATTGAATGGAGATCAATGTCTGGCATACAAGGCATTGTCAGACCCTGCCCTAATGGACCTCAGCATATGTACAAAACAAACAGCACCAGATTTACCAATTCTAAAGAGTTGCACCTTGCCTGTGGTGTAAATAGGGCCTGCTGGAGAGACTGGTATATATCCCAGAGACTATCCCTTCTTTGGAAGAGGTTCCCCATCCATATGAAGCAGAGTTCCTCCCTAACCCATTTCAAGTGTAACTTGGATAATTAAATTGAGAACAGGAAATTCATCCCTGGTTTGGCACCTATGTCTCTGATGGACACAGGCAGCCAGTAAATGTTTCATCTCCCAGGCTCCTGCTTGTAAATGCAAGCCTTTGCTTACACTTATCAAGGGTACCAGAACTTGGCAGAGATTTGGGATGCATGAGTAGGCCTACAAAGTCCCTTGTTGTTGTTAGCCTAGTAAACACCTATGAACCTAAATGTTTGACAAGAAATACATGTAGGAGTTGGGAAATTCTAAACCGCAAACTGGATTCCTTAATGAAACCGCAAATAATGTGGGTGTAAATGAGGAGAAGAACATCACTTCAGGCTTTAGATGCTTTTTTAGGAATAACTATACAAGTTGTTGAAAATGCTGACTGTAGTGATTTGACTTATAAATACAACAACACATGTAGATGCAGCATAAGAAGTTAGGAAAACGGTGGAAGTCTACATTCAGGTAGTAGTTGTATCAGAGAACCTAAATGGGAAATGACTGACAAGCATATCATTTTCAAAAATGTTGATGAGATGCAAGACATTGGTGATAAATTATCAAGTGCTCATATGTCACTTTGAAACTATAGTAAGCATCTCTAGACAGGTGAGATTATGTGAAATGAGTCACTCAAGCTTTGGCCTAATTATAATAGAACACAGGAGCAAAAGCTTTGCTGCACTTTGAATGTACACAATCAAGTGAATAATTAAGTAAAAACACTTTTGAAATTAATTAAGGAGATTGTGGCACCAGTCCTAGCCAGTATATGAAACTGGACAAATACACAAGGAATACAAAAGGGTATGACTGATTCCAGATAAGGGGATTGGTGTAAACTCAAATTCCCAAGTCCTAGGAGACTTTTTGTTTGCTTTGCTATACATCAAAAGTTTAGAGAAATGCATAATTTATTAATACCCTGATTGGACAATATCTGCTATAATAATAACATAACTCAGTACATATATAACAGAAGGGTATTCACAGGCTTGCGATCCTTTTAGGATATTTTCTCTCTTGTGATATATATATATATATATATATATATATATATATATATATATATATATATATATATATATATATATAAAAAATCTGTATATATATATATATATAATCTGTATATATATATATATATATATATGTGTGTGTGCGTGTGTATATATATATATATATATATATATATATATATATATATATATATATATATATACATATACACAAATAGAGGGAGAGAGAGAGAGAGATTCTCTCTTGCTGTCTCTGTCATAAATGTACTTTTTAACTAGCTATGTGGACCCTTTTCAGCCATGACTGGAGCTATTTCACTTTTACAGCACACGGTTTTTGAAATTTGTATGTATTTCATGTTACAGAGCTTAACACAGAATATTTTTATCTAGAACAGAGTGATGCAAGCTTATCTGATAGTTTTGCATGTTAGTATCTTGCATGTAAGAAGTTTAATTTTACTTACTTAAACAGCACACTTAAATTAGTAAAGAGCATAACGGAACTTGTAGGGAGCTCAGAGCTGAATATAAACTTCAAATTTCAACTGAAACCAAAAATAACTACAAATCTTTCTTTTAACTACGTTGAGAAGTTATGAACTGACTTCCAACATTGTTTGGAGCTAGTATACATTAATACTGCCCACTATGACCCAAAAGAAGCAGTATCCTGTTTGATAAATTTAGTGCAAATTTTACTCCACTCACAATTATTGCTATTCCAGAGATTTCACAGTCCTGACCATCCCCCTATAATTACAAGGGAAGAAGTCCTTTCAGACCTGTGAAAAACTAAAACATCTAATTGATGGGCCTTGGTAGTAATAAAAAGTCATCTGATTATTGGTAACAAATATGGCCTGTCTCAACCCTGACTTAACCTCTTTAATCTTATTGTCTTGACTGGTTATACTTCTAAAGTCTGAAAATGGCCTTTGTAATGTTGATACACAATGGTGGGTGGCCCAACCACAGAACCTGATAACTATAGACCCATTAGCATTATTTACCTCATATGCAAAGCTATGGAATGTATCACCTCAAACTTCATTAATATGAACATTGAGAAACTCTTAACCCTGCATCCAAATCAATGCAGCTTTGTCAAAGGAAGGTCCTGCCTCTTTAAACTCATTAATAACTGTGAAAAGTCACCATAGCAGTGGATAACTGCTATACAGTACATACAGCATATCTGGACCTGCCCAAGGCCTTTGACACTATTCCCCTTGCAGGTATTATTGACAGGTTTATGAATCTGAAAATAAAACCTTTTGTTGTGCAGTGGATAGCTAAATAGTTGTCTACCAGAACCCATGTGGTTAGAATTGCAAATGTTACTTCTGAAAGCAAACAAATTGCCAGTGGTGTTCCAGAAGGCCGGTGTTGGGCCATCTTTATTTAGATTCTACTACTCGGAGCTTCAGGTCAACTCTCCTAGCCTTTGTTTAAGTTTGCAGAGAATTATACATTAGTTATTGTTCAATCTTCATCTGATTCACAATTCCATCAGTATGGGTCAAACTGTGTTAACAACTGTTGCAAGGATAATGGTCTCAAAGTAATGTAAAAAAATGTAATATTTTGATAAACCATTTTCTTATACCATATAGGTGGCACAGCCCTCTTTTGTTGATGAGCCCTTCTCTCTTGACCATCTTGTCTCTGTAGTAGTTCAGGAACCTTCTGGCTGTCTCATTTAATTTCCAAAGGCATCTCCTGTAGATCCTAAGATGTCATTATTATCCTTTTACTATTTGTTTTTCAGATCAGACCCATTACTGAATATAATGCTGCCTTAGTATGTATTTCTCTAAACACATCACTCAGTTTTGAAAGACCTCAAAGATTCATATATAAAACGATCAGTGCCTTCAAAAACATTTGTTATCAGGACAGTTTGGCTTCCCTCTTTCTGTAAACCACCACGGCAGGAACTTCCAAACTGAACGTAACCAAAAAAAAGAGAAAGTCCCAGGAGAATCAACCAGCTAAAACAATTTATTCACATAAAATAACAAATCCCAGGAGATTTTATGTGAATAAATTGTTTTAGCTGGTTGATTCTCCTGGGACTTTCTCTTTTTTTTGGTTCCCTCTTTCTGTACTAATTCTCTTCTGTGGGAATCTGTGTCTAACCCTTTGAGCCATGAGAGAGCTGATCATCTTCGACCTCTTATTTCTTCAACGAATGAATTGGTTCCACAAATACCCATTAAAGTAAGCAAATCTTCATCAACAGTTAAATGAGACACATTGGCATGACTGATCCATATCCCAAAGTATCCAAAGCTTTGTTACTGATAATCGGATAACACGGAACAAACATCCACTAGAAGTCAAAGAAAGTAGTAACCTTGCCATCTTTAAAATAAACCTAGATAATTAGATGGGCAACACCAAATTTTCCCCAGGTCTATCTTGTGTTGTCACCTTAGGGCTGGAGGGACATTTTGAATATGAGAAATTGGCTAGGCCTGTAGTGCTCTGCATCTGATTGCCTAGTACTTATCTATGAAACTATAAAAAGTATACAGTGGCGAGTTGTTTGTTCATCTGTAGTAATACAATGTCTTGTTATGAAGCATTGTTTCTGAGTGAGCTTTTGATACAGTGCTGTAAGTCATGGTGGTTGGCCTGATTCCTGAGCATCTAGCAGGAGTAAGGACAAAGGATGTCAAAGCAATCTAGTCTGATTCCTATTATGGCCCATTTCTTAAAATGTAATAACTGCTTGAGTGGTAAATGTGAATATTTCTGAAACAAAAAGTTATGTACATAACATAATAAAAGATGTATATGCATTTATTACATTTGTTAGCTGAGAATGTTCCAGTTTCAGTGGAGTCCTGGAAAGATATCTTTGCTGTAAACTGTAGTATAACACATACTATAAAGTAATAATATTTTAAAAGTGTAAAAATTGTGGTTAAACAGTACTCAGTGAGGATATATGGCACATAATCAAGAACAGTACCTAATTTAGACTCAAGAGCATCCCAGGTAACTTAGGCTTACATTGAGGAGACAAGAAAAGATTGTGTATAAAAGTGTGTAGACAAATGTGGTATGCCAGAAAACAGCAGAAAAATATTATGCTTGTATAGATGAGTGCAGTGATCATTGATGCAGATGATTATGATGGGGTCTCTGAGCAAGATGTTATACATTTTGAGAAATGGATGTAAGTAAATTCAGCTCAAGAACAGAGTGAAGCTGCAAAGCAAAGCTGGAGAGTTGAACCCTGACACCTACACTGAGAGCATATAAAACCTGTCTTTGATAGAGAATCAATCCGTCAATCCGTCATAATTCCTTGTTGAACACGAAGCTTTAAGAGAGAGAGAGAGAGAGAGAGAGAGAGAGAGAAAAACTGCAGGAGATGCAAGTGTTTCACAGCTTTGAAAGCTGTCATATACTGTGCTGTCAGGTATGGCTTTGTACTTAATGGAGATTTAGCTGTTTCAGTGTACTTTACAATCCTACATTTTCTTTTTTTTTCTTATCATGTAAAGTGTCTTACAGTTTCTATAGCTATAATGCACACAGCACTGCCTCACACACAATGGGCAGAAACGCAGTGTATCTTTGTCCCTGTAACAACCTTAAAAGCCGTAATCCACTTTGTGCTTACATACTAAAAGAAGAAGTGTTTTACAACTTTTAAAGTTTTTACCTTCTCAAGTTGTTCTGTGTTGGGTGCTGATTAAAGTATCTTTGCACTTACCTGCAGTCTCTGTCTGTCTCTTGGGATAACAGGATGCCTGCCCACTCTGCAAATCCATTTTACTGGATATTCTATTTTGTTTTTCTGTCATTTCCTATTTGCAAATGTTAGCTCTTCACTGACTTACAAGGGCAGTACCTCCTGTAATTACATCATCAGACTTGTCACTTTGATCGTACAAAGTTTGAGTAATTAAATATTATATTAATGCTACACACAGGCTGAGTGCATTATGCCTGTTTATTAATGGAACAGGTTTTGCAACAGTATGGATTTTCTGGACAAAATGAATTATCAGCTATAAATCTATAATATCTACCATTACTGTCCAGCTATAATCTTCAGCTATTTACTAGAAAATTGAAAGCTTTATGAGGAATAGACAGGTTAAAACAATGAGGTACAATCATGGGCGTTCTGTAAAAATCATGGTCAGATGGAAGTTAATACTCGGAGACAATGAAGAATTATAAACCTTGTGCTGCATGTGATGTGCTTGTGTGACAGTGCAACAGAAGCAACCTTTACATTTGTTTCCACATAAAAGGATTTTGGGGTTTGAAGACCAGATAAACCAACAAAGTACAACTAACGTTAAAACTGAAAGTTGGGCAAAAAATAACCGCCCCAATCTGAAAATCCTCTCTCCTTGCACCTTTCTCCCTCTCACCACCAAGGTAATGGACTTTGCTGACACCAAGATCTTGTTAGTAAGAAAGCAGAACTTCTTGCAGAGTAATCAGTGAGGGTTGGACATGTTATGGCTATGGAGAGCATATTTTCGATGAGATCTTCATTACAAAGAAAAGTGAGAGTGCAAACTTAAATGATAGAAAGACAGTATAAGAAACTGCTGAGGAAATGCATTTTCAGAAGGACAGGCTACTTTGATTTTGCCAGTTTGCCAATGCAAACTGGAAATTTCGAGCCTCCTAATTTGTTTGTTTCTAGAATAGGGAAATGTAAACATTCATTTTTAGAGTGGGATCCCCACTTGATTGTGTCAGGTAATGAGGGACAGTGGGATCTGAAGAGAAAATGTTTTTGACCAAGTAAAACTAATTAATAAAAATGTGATTTTTAAACTCCATACAGGTGAGATCATGGCATCATCATAGCAAAGAAAGATTCTAGTTTTGTGCCAATGGCAAATCTAGGTGCTCTGTTATAAACATGTTCTAGTCCTTGATGCTGTGTCGAGGTTAGGTTAGTCAGAAGATGATAGAAGTACATTAGGGATGGAAGCATATATAATCTGGCTGTTATTTTTGCCTTCATAGTGAAGAATGACTTTGGTTTACCTAATTTGAAACTAGATTTTGTTGTAACGTTTTTATGAGAAGACCACATTTTAGTTTTTTGCTGAGAATGACACCAAGAATAGAATTTTTGAGGCCTGTGCTTCTGTTTGTGGAAGAGAATAGCATATATTTAGTTTTATGGCATTCATTTGAAGATCCATCCTATTTAGCTAGGTTTGAAGGGTGTGGAAAACTGCCTGATGTCTGGTTCTGAAGTACTTAGGAGAACTTTAGAAAAGAGTAATGGATGAAATCATCTACATAATAAAGTTAAGCATCTCATTTGTGGTTTAGCCATATCATTCTTAACAAAGTGTGAATAAGAGTGGACTAAGTACAGCGATGGAGGTACTCCAGCACTGACTGTGAGGTGAGATTGTCATTCACTTACTGCTTTTGAGTTGCAGTTGATAACACACTGACCCCACTCCCTGCCAAGCAATCCACAGAGTTTACTATGCTGGTAGAGAATGGAAGTAGGTTAGCAGACCATTTTCCATATCATACAAACACAATTATGGACACTTTAGGGTCACTAATCCACCAGTCTCTCATATCTTTGGGATGTAGATGTAAGTTGTGGTACCTAGATAAAGACGAAACAAACACAGGTATAGAAGGCACCCTAGTTCAGAACAAAATTGGAGAAGGTTTCTAGCAGCATAGCGTACAATACCATACCAAAGGATTTGAAAAGGTCAAGGACCATTGTTCTAATAAAATCGAGTTGAGCTCCTCAATGGTGAATTTGTTCAGAATTAGTAGGAGAGTATCTGTAGTATGACTGGGATGGAGAATTTGTACAGTGAGTATTACAAATTAAGTTGGAATTCAGGTAGTGATTTATATTTATGAATTGTTTATATATATATATATATATATATATATATATATATATATATATATATATATATATATATATACAGTTCTGTAAGCCTTTTGAGTGTGGAGGTGACTAGTTTATAGATTGGTAGATATTACATGTAATTCCAGATCTACCCTGAAGTAGATGAAGAATAGAGATAGTTTCTAACATTGTAGTACCTTATTTTCTAGATAGATTTATTTATCAGGTTTGTGAGCAGGTGCGCTATTGGAACAGTCTGTAATCTCTAGAAATTCAGGTGGGATATTTTTCAACTTAAGTTGGTCTGAGTTTTTGATTAGCTTAAGTCTGCATTTGTACTGATCTTCTGAGCTGGGAAGCAGACTTGGCTAGGTAGACGGGGTCTGGTATTGAAAGGATTTGAGTGTTTAGATATGCACTTTTAAACTGAATCTTGAAAATGATTAACAGATCTGGCACCATTTAATTGTAAAAACTGGGTAGTGTTAAGTCTGTTGTCTAAATAAAACCGCTAAGCAACTGTTTCCCAGAGTTTTTTTTTTTTTTTGTTTGCATATGCTCTCTTTGCTGCTCAGTGTACTCTGAATGTTTACTGGTGAACATTTTTCCATCATTCTGTACAGCACCACAAGTGTTGTTTTATGGTAAGTGTCCTAAAGATGACCTCTAGTAAGCATTTAGCAGGCAAGGGAAAACAAATGAAAAGTAGTGCAGCTAATTAGGGTATGTGTATGCGTGTGTGTGTGTGTGTGTGTGTGTGTCTGAGAGGAAGTGAGAGAGAAAGCACGAGACACAGTACAAGTGTGTATTAGAGTAACGAGACACAGTACAAGTGTGTATTAGAGTAACGAGACACAGTACATGTGTGTATTAGAGTAACGAGACAGTACATGTGTGTATTAGAGTAACGAGACACAGTATGTGTGTATTAGAGAAACGAGACACAGTATAAGTGTGTATTAGAGTAACGAGACACACTATAAGTGTGTATTAGTGTAACGAGACACAGGGTAAGTTGCTTTCACTCACAAGTAGATCACACCAGCTGTTATAACCACTTTACTATGTGTATACCTCATTTGAATGTGACAAAAAATAAAACCACTCAACTCATTAATGAGAATCATGTATAAAGCCAGCAAATAAAAAAAAGCCTCCACATTGGGGACAGACATAAAGGTTACCCATGTATACCTGAAATGTTGCTAGAGTACAGTTTTGCATTAGCATGCATTATCTAAAGGATATGAACTTTGAAGTCTCAAATGTCTGTCATACTTAGTGATTGCACTTATGAGTGATTTGCCAGAAAAAAATCAAATAAAAAATATCAAGCAAAATCAAGACTATTCTGCAAAGTCACATACAGTAGAGAGCCATGTAATTGTAGGTTTGTTTCACACATTTAGTAGTCAGTAGTATTCCAAATTATTTCACACAGATGCACGCTTGCCCTTCAAAACCAGGTGGTTAACCGAGCAAATGACAAGAAAGTAATTTATTTTCATCAACAAGCAGCCTCAATCTCAATAACTACAGCCACTCTGTTGTGTATACCCCAAAATAAATGTGATTAGAAAAAAAGAAATAAAGAGAAGAAAAATAACCTTTCACCCCAGTCACAAGAAATAGGGCAAAAGCTACAAGATGATGAAGGATAAAGATCTAAAGTCAGGATAGGATTTAATATTGCTCTTTTTGTACTTGGAAAGTTGCTAGAATAACATTTTTCCATTGGCGTGTATTTTCTGAAAGATATGAAGGCTGAATGTCTGGACTTGAATGTCTGCCATATTTTGTGACCAAAATCATCAGAGATTTGCCAGAAAACCACAGATTTTATGAAGAGCAAACCAGAAATATGAAGAAAAGTCAGGAATAGTCTGTGAAATCAAGTACAGTTGAGAGCTACATCATTTCAACCTTTTTCAAAGAAATAATAGTCAAAAGTACTCCCAACTTATTTCACACAAATGTGTCTTAGTTCTGCAAAGCCAAATAGTGACCTAAGGAAATGGAATAGGGTAACTTATTTCATCCACAAACAGTGCCCCCATCCTCCCCAGTCAGCAGTTAAAGCCACTTTACAATGTGCATCTCATCTGACTGATTAAAAAATAAATAAAACGTCAATCTGTTAGCACAAGAATGAGGACATAGCCAAAATGTAATGAAGGACAAAAGTAATAAAATAGGAACATATTTCAAATATTGATCTTGTATTGTTAACCTTGCAGATTTGGCATTCGTGTGCCTTTCCATTGCTCATTCCCCATATCAGGTTAAGAAAGGGAAATATGTATTTTTCTGTTTTTCCTGTTATATTGGTTTTGAAGCCAAGTACTATTTTTCATTTGCAGACAAACGCATGAAAGAGATTGCATTCCTCAATGATATGCCACAACAATACAATTTTTACGAGTAATCAGCCACAAATATGAAGTCAGATCTGGGGATATTCTATGAAATCAGGAATAGTTTACTATTTTCCCAATTTCCTGCCACTGACACTCAAAGCTCACCAACGTTGCATGTCACTCTAATATTCACTTACTGTCTTAGGGTCATGAGCATGTAGTGCATATTCGCAAACAGATTTAGTCACCCAGTATAAACAGATACCCACAGTGACATTTATAGGTTCATAGGTGTTTACAAGGCTAATGATCACAAGGGCCTTTTCAAGTATAGTCATGCATCCCAAATCTCTGACATGTTCTGGTACCCTTAAGTGTGAGCATGGGCCTGGGAGATGAACCATTTACAGGTTACCTGTGTCAATTAGAAACATTGATGCCAATCCAGGGATTAAATTCCGATTTCCCATCCAATTGTCCAAGTTGCACTTGAATTAGGTTAGGGAGGGACTCTGCTTCACATGGATGGGGAGCCTGTTCCATTGATGGCGGTAGTCTCTGGGATATATACCTATATCTCCAGCAGGTCCTATTAAACAGCTTGATAAAAAATAAAGCTTACTAAGTTAGCAAATGTTAGGTTCAAGTTAACCACAATGAGCTAGCATTGCTGAACATAATGGAATTATTTAGAATGACCAGTAGCCTTCTTGAGATGGGCTCCCATGAACTCATGGGTCTAGGGAAGCTGCACAAATTACTCCTATTCTAATCTGCCACAGAATGACACCATTAATCAACTAAGTGAAGGGTGAAGTAATTCAAAGACAGTGTAAAATGCATTTGGTTACAGCTTGGGACAGCCCATTGGAAAGAAGAAGAGCTGCTTTTCAGAAACAAACCTGGAGCACTTCTCTGTGAAGAAACATGGTCAGAGCCCCACAGTAGAGAAATGAAGGCTGGGGAATTGAACCCTGCACTACAGGAAGCAGCTCATTAACAGCTCATAGCCTTAGTCATTTGCACTAAATGCCAGATAGAAACTGATGTAGCCCAACACAGTGCATTTCACACTCAAGCACCAGCAAAAAAGCTAAATTTTAATAAAAACATTCAGAGTTCAAATATTAACATTTAACTTGTAGGCTTCATGTTGTCCAGTTTATTCACCACAAAATAAAAATGCTGCCAACCAGCAACAAAATCTGAAAACCAAAGATTGTACCTCAAGGAAATGGTTCTTACAATAATGTTCCTGTTTACTACAACTGATTCCTTCCTTTACAGCATAAATACTTCTGCACTGAAAATATTCTGTAAAAAGCTTCTTTTCATCCATTACTCCTAAATTTTCTTTCCAAGGAAATGAAATCTCATAGGAAGCCGCGGTGGTGCAGCGGTAGCATTGTTGCCTCTCAGCAAGAGTTTCTCCTGTTCGATTCTTGGTTGGAGTGCCTTCTATTTGGAGTCTGCATGTCCACCCACGGTCGAGTGGCATTCGAAAGACATGCATGAATGGTCGTGCCTTCATTGAAGGTTGAGCATCGGGCTGGCACCTCGGCACCGTAAAAAATCTACTGCCAATCATTAGCGGACCAGAGTTCCACTGTGGCGACTCCTAACCAGGAAAAGCCGAAAGAAAGAAGCAGCAGCAGCATTAAAGGATGTCAGTTACTATTCATACAGAACCAGATGCCCACCTTTAAACTTCTTTGCCCATGAATTCCCATGAATTCTGGACAAAGCCAAAAAGTAATGGAGGAGGAATCAACGGCTGAAAATCAGGAATAATGTTTTAGTTACTACTTTGATCCTGTTAAAAGGTTAAGTTACAACAGAATTTATGTCTAAATGCATTTTCTGCACATATTAAGAGGTATAAAATTGTCATATAATCCTACTAGCATTAGCTAATGTAATATTTTATAGTTTGTCGCTCATCACCTGAGTCAACTTCTTTGATCAAGAATTCTGGACAACGCCAAAAATAATTGGATAGTGGGAAGGGACAAAGACCCAAAATCGGGGACTCTTGAAATATTACTTTAATTCACATAAAAAGTAAATGGAACATTCTTTCAGTTTAAAACATTTTCTGAACAATGAGACGTTTGAAACTCTTGTCATTATTTACTGACTATAATCCTTAGTAATTTACTAGAAAACAAAAGATTTTGTGGGGGGAAGGGATAGAAGTATGAGAAGATGTTAATGGTTTTCTGCAAACTTAGTGACCATTGATGGTTGTGCTGCATCCCTCCTTCCACATTCAGAATTCAGATAGCAGGTGGCAGAGCTGACTGAGTGCTTTTGGTGGCTAGTTGGAATGTTGTTGAAAATTTTAAATAAGCATTGCAGGGTAGGACCAAATTGGGCAGTACTTAAGTCACAACTTCAGGATCAGATTGCCAAACCTACTACCTACTTACTAAAATAACAAAAAGTTACTATACTAGCCTAAACATGCTTATTTTGTCTACTGCTAGGCTTAGATAGAAACACACTACCTGAGCTAACAGGTGTAAAGTGCACAAGTGCAACTTTGACTTGCAATTTGCAGCTCAAGAAGAAACTCACTTTTATTATGTTCTCTGTTTTGTTTAAAGTTGGCAGCTGCAGGATAAGACCACAACCACAGCAACAAACTCTAATAGCAAGCAACTTGCACACTTTAAGTGCAGGCAGTCAGCAGGTTTCTCTATGTTTTGTTCCACTGCAAAGTCTGCCATAGAGGGATAGGTCAACTAGACTAACACCAGTGGGGAGGGAGGTAGAAATTTGGATAGGTGCACAAAAGAAAGGAAGTCTGTAAAAGAAAAAAAAAAGAGACTATGACTTAGGCCAATGAGGAAAGCGACAACAATGTAAACTAAAAAACTTTAATGTGAAAAAAAAATGGAAACTCTCCCAACCCACTCACCCCAGTGGAAAAAGCCAGAGGTCCTCACGGACAAATTTAAGTTGGGTAGTTCAAGGTGACAGGGTGAGATATTACTAATGCTGTTAATTTATTTATTTGTCGTTGTTTACCAGGAAAGTCTGACTAGGTAATACCTGTATTTCATTGCATTTTTACTATGTTCCAGTTAAACACAGACTAGTTACATTTCTGTTTACATTTATACACAAACAGTAGTTCCATTTATACATTCTAAGATTTTACAAAGGTGGAAGTTACTAAAGACAAAGCCCACATGCAACTTGGTAGATTATATAGGCAGCATTTATGTAGAAAACATGCTTTGTCATTTTAGTGAGATTTTGAGAGTATTCTGTTTAAGGAAAGTATTTGGAGAGTATCATACGGTGAACACAATGACTTAACCTTGTGATGAATGTGTGCAGGTCAAGGATTGGTTAAGATGCTGTTTTAAGCAGTGGTTTAAAACTATTGAGTTTGTCGGCGAGTTTTATATGTGTGGGAATACTATTTCAGAGTTTAGCAACGTATTGGGATTAGAGCAAGTCTCCTGTAACATTATTTGATTTATTTGTAAGTAATAAGAATTTGTTAATAGAGTGTAGGCCCCTTACTGGACAGTAGGGCAGTAGGAAGTTTTGTAGTGCAGGGCATTTTTTGAATGATGAATGTGTATGCTGTAGTTAGTTGCTAATATGTTAGGTAGTTGTGTAATCAAGCCAGTTTAATTGCTTTAAGCTATGACAAAGATTGATGGCAAATTTAGCTGTTTTATTGTAGCAGGAGGCAAGTTTCTTCCTTTGAGTATTATTTAAATTTGTTAGGTTGGATTGGTGTATAAGAGAGTTGGCAATAAGAAGGTGGTGGTTAGTGTTTTTCTTGCAATAACTGTAAGGAATACATTGATAATATAAAGGGAGCTTAGTTTCTGGTGTGTAGATTTTAATGGTATGCAGTATATACTGGTCATATTTGAGATTGTCATCTGTTATGATGCCTATAGGTTTACTGTGAGTTATAGTTTCAATGACAGTATTATTCGCTGACTTTATTGTAAAATATTGCTTTTGACAAATTTTTGAGGTAAAAAGCTTTTTAACTTAGTTTTCTTGGGTTTGAGTAGGACGTTTGATTCTTTGAGCCAGGTTTCTACAAAGGAGAAAGATTTTGGGGTATTGTATTAGAGCTTATTTATTGGTAATGGGAACAGGCAGCTTGAATGGGGAAAACAGAACTGCATTGGGACACCTTTTTTTTTTTTTTTTTTTTTTTTTGAAAGGGTACTACTGCTGAGTACTGAATGATATGCAATGCATAACTCAGTCCTGTAAGTTAGAGACTGCCAAGTTCCAACACAATTGAGCATCCGTCAGAAAACAAGCTGTGGTCATGACAATAATGTTCATGGTAAATGCTAGGCTCTAGGGAGACTTGTGATCGATCTTGCCCTGGACCTGAAGCAGAGCATTTACAGGCAGATTGTGCTGTGAAATGTTATTGAAGTTGTGCCCTAAAGGAGGAGTAGTTAGAGAGGTCTTTAAGATTTGAGTGAAGATCCCTCCAGAGCTTGGGTCTATTGATAGAAAAGGGAGGGAGTGATTAGACCACTGAAGTCTGGTTTTAGGCTCTTGTAAGAGAGGTCCCGAGAATCTATAAGATTTAAGGTTACATGGTAAAGGCTAAATAAGCTAGAAGAAAGACAAGAATGGGAGTTTTCTTTCAGGAGCCGGAAAAGGTGGAGTCAAGGAGTAGATTGACTCATTGCTGAACTGGCGGCACTTTGACTTTGTTTAGTGTAAATCAGTACTGCTCATGGGGAAAGGGTAATGAAGTTTATTTATTATCATTTATTTACTGGAGAGTCAGAACGGGCTTACAATCCTATTTTCAGGGTAGGTCTGGGAGAAATGCTCTACTGACATAAAACATTGCAGTTGCATAAACTGAATCGAGTCTAGAATGAGAAGTGAGTTGGGATTTTTCGGACTTTTAGAGGAGGTTCCAAATAGCATAATTTGTTTTTGTGGAAGTAAAAGTTTTTTTTCTACTGAGGCAGTTATTGAGGGAGAAGAAATGTTTTTGCATATCATGTTGAATTTGTGGGTTGTGTGGTTGAAACAGAAGATAACCTTATCATTTTCATATATTAATACTGGAAGTTGGGAAGGGTTAAGTGTAAGCTTATTTATAAAAATGGAGTAAAGAAGAGGGGCCAGGATGGAGATTTTAGCAGCTCCTTTAAGTAGTGAGTTAGGAGTGGTGGCCAATGTACTGCTGTTTAAAACCTACTGAGAAATGTTGGTTGGGTAGATAATTTTGGAACCACAGAATAGTGTCAGGGCAAATACCAATGCCAGTGAGGTGGTTAAATAGGAATGGGTGGTCAACTAGGTCAAAGGTTCTGGCAAGTTTTATAAATATGGCTCCAGTAAGGAGACCCTTTGTCCATAGCTAAAAGCTGTGACCAGCAAAGGTCCAAAGTGCAGTAGAAGTGCTGCAGCCAGACCAGAAGCCATGTTGCTTGGAAGAGAGAAGGCCATATTGACTTACATAATTTAATTGTATTCAAATTTTTTTCTAAGTTTTTACCAAGGGTAGGAAGGATGCTGATTAGGCAGTAATCACTGGGTTGGATTTTTTTTGGGGAGAGGTATATACTAATAATAAAACAAATAGAAACCAGTTTAATTGAGGACCCATTTCCAATGCACAGTAATGCCTTCCAGGGTGGGTGTTATAGTGAAAATAATGGACTTTCCAAGGATGGAGAGAGGCCTTCATAATACTCCTTGATGATCCATTATTTCCCCACTAACATCCACCCTGTCAGGCATTATTACATGCATAAGCAACAACTATATGGTGCCAAAAAGAGAAAATACGACAAACAGCCAGTAGAAATACTGAAATAATCAGTAAACACTTTATTCACAAACGTCTCTAGCACTTCGGCAACAAATGCCTTCTAGGAGTCCATCATAAAAAAAGAGTAGTGCCATTTTATACACAATTAACTACCATCTATTAAACAATCAAATAATTAACCCATTATTCTCTTAAAAAAACATTTAGTAGAATAAGTCCACTTTTCATAAAAACACAGTTATATCATGAGTTTCCATGACCATTCAGTATTAAGCCATTGAGGTCTTAGTGTCATATTTTAAAATGTAAATACTTTCTTTATACAACAAATGATTTTTTATTTTTAAACTTGAGTCACCACTGCCATTTGTCGTATTATTACATGCATAAGTCTGCTCCAGAACAGTGTGCCTTTTCTTATAATGGCATAACTAGAGCAGGTGACTGTTATCAGCATCTGCTGGTTTTAGGCAGGTTTTGAAGACTGCTAATAGCTCTTGATTGATAGAAGGCAAGGCAAGCCAGCTAATAGTTATATGGATGTACTTTGAGGTGTAAGGCATGGGTTGTTGTGAAATTGTAATGAGATTAAAAGAGAAAGAGGGCACCATGTGAAGCAGATGAGTATGGAGAACTAATAGTTATACAGCACATTTTATATCACATATTGGTGAAGTATATAATACATTTTGGGCAAAGTAGGCTTATAATATTTACAAGGGAATAGGAATGAATGAATAAAGAAACTGTACCTTCTGAAATTGTGTTTTTTGCTATCAGACCAGTGTTTGGTAGCAGACACTGGATAAGTTATTCCTGGATATCAAATAACTACACTGAGATCCACATTAACTAAAAAGTTAAGAGGGTTAATAGGACTATCCACAGCTTCGCTTGTCTTGATGGCTCCTGATTGGTTAACATAGTCAAAGTCTGCCTGCTTGGGGAAAATGTGGGCATGGCAGATAGGATTGAGGGCACCTCTGTTGGAAATGACTGGCTGAGGTAGGTGAGATATCTAGGGAGAAGCTATCCAGGTCATTTTTTTTCCAACTGCCCACTCATTACAATTGAGCATATATGGCATCTCAGAGGACTGTCCAGTGACACATCATCAGTATGCTGCTAGGTTTGTGGTGACAAGTGGTATAAGCCAAATGGGTTTTGGGAGGAAAAAGCTTCAGAAGCTTATACCGCATATCAGTGAACAATGGGGTTCCAGTTTTCCACAACTCATAAGATACAGTGTTACAGTTTTGTTTCCATGACATCCTGAGTTTTACTAGACTAAGGGAGTGCAGTGACCTTTTGGTTGGATACAGTCAGCTAGAGATGCAGAATGCACAGCAAGTTTGTTTATTTGCTCTTCACTAGAGTAAGGGAATGCAATGACCTTTCTGCGTTAAAGTTTCCAGATGACGGTCAGTTAGGAATGCAGAGTGCACAAAAGGTCTGTGTCCTTGACCTTTTGAGTTTTATAATAGTCAGGGAATCCATTGACCGTTGTGGGTGTTAAAGCTCTCAGGAGATGGTCACAATCATTTTCTGCTGGTGATTGATCAGACTTAAACTTAAAGCTACACACTGAATTTCTTCAGCAAGTCAGACACACGCACACACACACACCAATTCATACCTTTAATAATTTTTGCTAAACTGATGGCAACTTAAGAGACGGTGGCTGTACTTCCCCTTCATCGACATTGAAGATGTTTAACGTCTTCTGAACAAAGGTGTCCTAAATCCTTCTTCTTATAAAAACAATCCTCTTTTGAAAGAAGATGAGGATAAGAAAACTGTGGTACATGATGGGGATGACCAGCACTAACATATGTCAGACTTTCTGAGGTAAAATGAGATCTGCAGCATAGCTGGAGAGATCATTTAACTCATGGAGGATTCTTATAGTGTAATACTGTACCTAGGAAACAAACTTGCAAACTAGCCCACAGTTATGGTTGCTTTGTTCTCCAGTACACATATGGTTACCAGATTTGGCTAGCTTCCCCACTTCAGTAGGCTAGCTGTGTAAGTGGGGAATAGAACAGGTAGTATTCGAGCCCCAGCTCTTTAATACCTGGGAAGAAAGACACTTTTATCAGAATTCAAATTCCTCCTTGACAGAATCAGAAAGCTGTGTCTCTTGCTACACACACACACACACACACACACACACACACACACACACACACACTGCCCAGATACTGACAGCACCTTAAATGCAGAGTATAAGCAGCAGAGTTGATGTGTAACAGCCAGTTTGGGTGCATTACACTCCAGCATTAAAGCAGAGCCCCCAAGATCGCTCGGATAACTGTACTGAACACATACCAGAGCAGCACACCAAAAGGGGGAGCTATCCTGATACAAGTGAGAGTAGTGCTAGAGAATGAAGAGTACCCTGGAGGTACAAAAAGGTGAACAAATCACGGACTTCTTTTTTACTGTGGTAGTTTGCAGGGAGAGAAAAAGTATATCGATATATAAAACAGAATAAAAATGGAAAAAAAAACAGGCAAAACTAATAAGATGTGCATCTATTTCCTCTGTAAAATATTTCCATTGAACACCCACACACGTGCATACATAATTCAAACACATGCAAAAAGAGTTGCAGTATTAGCTATTACTAAAACTGAACGTGTAATTTTGTACATAATGTTCTCTCTTAAAAGGACAACTACCACATATTTTACCTTTGGAACACTAGCAGATGTCTTGGCTTGAGTAAAGTTGTTAGCAGAATTCATGTGCATGAAAGCACAGGTTACACTTCAGCAAATGCTGTCATCACTGAATGCTGTGTGTTTACTATTACACCCTTGCTGTTCCAACTCTTGTTTCACAAGAAAGGCTGCTGCTGTACTATAATGAGCTTCTGACTCATGCAAGGGGAATGGGACTTCCTCACTCAGTCAGGTCTTCCTTTGATTTCTTTGGTAGAGGACATGATAGTGCCTTTCTGTTTATGTACTTTGTAAATAACTAAGGAATGATATTCGGGCACTGACATTTGTTATGACATGAGAGGGAGGACACCTCAGATCTCATAAGGAAGCAGGCCTTGTACTGCAGAGGTTACAGACTTGTTTTTTTCTTTAACACTATAGTAACTTATTGTGGGGAACAGTATATTCTTTTGTTTGTGCATCACTGTTTAACATCAGTGTGGGGCACAAAAAAAAAGCACTGCTGTCATGGAAGACACACTACAGATGTTTGGGATTGTATGTTGTTCTTGGCAAATGAATGCTTTTAGTAAGAATGAAATATTTTTGCCCTGAAATACATATTTGAGTTAGAATTTCTCAACTGCTGTCTGTCAACAAACTGCGCAAAGTGACGCAGTGGAGCAGTTCTGAATGGATATTAAAGCTGCTGTCTGTATTTTACTTAACCGTATTTTTGTTTTCCTTTCATACTTTACTTGTAGTGCTTTAGTTTCAGCATTCATCATTGGTAGAAGTTTAATTTTTATCCTGGCCCACCTTTATCCCTCCACTCTTTCTTCCTTTTGTCCATTGTAAAACTGACTATAAAGAAAACATATATCTTTTAGTGAGGCAAAAATGTTATGTTCAGCCTGACTCATCTCCTCCACCCCCTTCTGTTAAGTAAGATGATCACTTCAGCAATGATTTCTGGATTCCTTGGTCAGGCCATGGTATTTCTATTAATAACTTAAAACTAACAACAGAGACAGCTGCTGCAAGTTCATTGATAAATGACACAAAACACCAAGCAGCAGAGTACTAAATGTGATTTATGGTTATTAAACGGTTGTCTAGGAAATGAAAACTAGACAGTAGTAACCACACACACACTGTGTGTGTGCACATGTATTTATGCATGCGTGCATGTGTGCATCTGTATATATTTGGATCAACTACTGCTAGTCGTTACAGAAACATCAATGTAGCTAAAGTCAACATACGTCAACATGCTACTGCACATGCTACAAGGCTAATCCTTGGAAAATGCAAATATACATGTATTTTTGTATGCATGGGTTGTGGATGACAGATGTGTAACAGGTGGAAGTTAATGAGATGACTGACTTTATACTAAAATGAAGAAAACTCTGTACACCTGCACAAAACTTTTTTGTATTCCATCATTGAATGAAAAGTGGCTCTAGTTAGGTTTGCTGTGTAGTGTGTATGTATGCTGCACATGGTAAAATTGTATAATTAGTAGTGGTATTTTGACATGAATACTGAATTAGTCTTTGGAGTTATTGTCCCCTTGGTGACTTCCAGCACATATTGTCTGGAGTATATACACTGCTTGTACTACATAGTTTTGGACAGCACTTAGTAATGTTTGTTCCACAGGTAAAACATTTGTGTTTTTACCTTCTTATGGCATGTTGGAGATGCAAAAGAAAACTTTCATTCATGCTTGTCAAAATGGGTAAGATCTTTTTGCAGTTTCCACAGTAACGGTGGAAGTAAAATGTGCTGTCCTAGAGTACAGTGAAATGTGAGCACATTTAGAAGGTCCTGAGAGCTTTAGTTAATTGCAAGCTTTACATTGTCATTGCCATGTATTGAATGCATGCAGATAGCAGACCTCTCTGTTTAGACAGTCCGGGGTAATTAAACACAACTATTTAAAAAAAAAATGGAACCCTGTAAAACAGAACAGTTTTGATAAGTGCAGTAAAGGTTGTGACACTTCCTTAATTAAAACTAACCTTCAAGTTTGCACCCAGGTCACCCAGAGGTCTTTAACCCCCAATGCAATACACACATTTTTGTTTTAACCACAAATTACACTTCCACATCTGTCTTAATAGAGTAATACACACTCATACACAAGCTCTGACTTCCCTTAGAACCATATGCCTGTGGCAGATGCACCCTTTTGTTCTACAAAACATCTCCGGGACAAAATGATATTACTGTGTTAGGTAGATTATGATGATGATGATAGATAAATGATGATGTACCATTATTTTCACAGTGTTGGCCAGCAGATAACTGAAATGCAGTGGATACTGAAATGTAATAAATGCTTCTCAGCATAATGGTAGTTGCCGGCTTCCTTATGATAGATGCCTTCAAATGTAACCATGTTAATTGTCTACAGGTGATTAATTATGAGTTGTTCTAGGAAGTGCTGAGAGTTATTAGAGGCTGTACGTTTCAACGTTCTGTAGTTCATCTCCTGTGCATGAAGTACCAAAGCATTTTCATAAATTGTCCTCTTCTGAAGCAAAAAGAGGGAGTAACTGTAGTATCCGGAATGAAGATGTCCATCCTCATCAATACCAGAACTGTTAATGCCAGGTATTTACCCATAATGCTCGGACTAAAGACTTTCTTCTCCAGATCTTTTTGCAATGCTGTAAAGCTATCACATTGAAAAAAAAAATGGTCCCAGGCTACAGCTAAAAGTTTTCTTCATTTTGTAGTAAAATTATGATTTGTTGCTATTAATTTAAGTTTACAAGCAATGTAAAAAACATATAAAAAAATTGAAAAACTTAGCCACATAAGTTGCTGACTATAGGAAAGAATGAAATATATATTGGTTCATGAAAAATAGATTGAATTAGTGCAATATTATATGCATTTAGGCATAATCCACAATTCAAATAAGTCCTGGTCAAAGCATGTTAGCTATGTACCAATGATACAAAAAGCAGTTCATGGATTAATTAGGATTAGTAAAAAATATATTTTAAAAGATATAGTGGCTATAGTATAAAACTACAAGTGGAAGAAATGAAATCAAAGATTTTTCAGTATGATGTCACTTGAAGCACAGGCAGTTAGTTAAATAGTTAATAGTTAAATTACAGTAGTGCCTGATGTACCCTTATTTTCACAGTGGTGGCCTGCAGATAACTGAATTATAATAGCTGCTTAAATTTAATGAATGATTTTTATCGTAATGGTAGTTGCCAGCTTCCTAATGATAGCCACCATCAAATGTAACCATGTTAATTGTATACAGGTGATTAATTATGAGTTATTAGAAGCATTTAGAGTTGTTATAGACAGAATACAGAATAGTCAGCTGTACTATCTCCTGTGCATGAAGTACCAAAGCATTTTATAAATTGTCCTCTTCTGACGCAATAAAGGGAATAACTGTAGTATCTGGAACGAGGAGGTCCATCCTAATCAGTGCCAGAACTGTTAATGCCAGGTATTTACCCATAATGCTTAGACTAAAAACATTCTTCACAAGATCTCTTCTGCAATGCTGTAAAGCTGTCCTGTTGGAGAAATGGTCCCAGGCTACAACTTAGAGCTTTCTTAGCTTTGTGATAAGGTGCTCACTGTTGTTTGTAGTGTGTTCATTCTTCCATCTTTATTTTATTCCATTTATTAGTTTTTTATAAGAGTCGTATACTTGCCTTTTTTGACATCTTCAGGTATTTTAGTCTCTCAAGTTTCGTTCCATAGGTCTTAACATTTTTCCGTTGCTGCATTAGCTTATCCCAGTTAGTATACTGCTGCTAAAATATTTTGGTTTTGTTTGCTAAAAACAGTGATGATAGTTTTAGATCAGAAATGATCATGTCTATTTGTTTCAACCAGTAGGGCTTAAACCAACAGTTTTTAGTCAGCTTGTTGTCTGAGCCTTTCACAGACACTAGCTCCTAGCCTTATCCGTAATGTTTTGTTGTCTGACTTCTTCAGATCTTTTTTACTGCTTACCAAGCTTGCATCTAGAGAAAAAGCACCGTGGTTGTATGACACTTTTTTTTTAGGAATTTATAACATTTGTTCCATTATGCTGTATGGTTGATACTCAATTGTTATTCCAGTGTTTTTTCAAGTTATATCAAACTTTTTTATCTTTATTTTACAAAATGTTCTATCCCTAGGCCTTGTTCTTTTCACCATGCCTTAAACTTTCCTCCTGCACTGCCTTGTTTCATGCATTTAGAGCTGCTCTTGTTTTTGAAATTATCAAAAAAAAATTACTATTTCAAAATAGTTGCTGTTTGTGTTCATTTTTCTTCCTATCCAGAGCAGTATTTTTTGCAGTGGCTGTTTTGCTGTGATTAGTTGTCACAGTGTGGTGTTTTTCACTAGGAACTGTTTCACGGTTCAGTGTTCAGTACTGGTTTTATGCCTTTTTCTGAGTACTCTGTTGAGCTAGTTATGGGTACAGTTCCTTCTTGAATGTTGCCATTATGGATGGCAAAGGTTATAAAAATGTTCCAAATGTGGACACATAATTCCTCCGTATCTGTAGTTTTATCTTGGGGCAAATCATCTCACTAGCAAATGTGATATTTGTGAGGCCTTCAATTTATGGACCTTAACTGGCAGGAAAAAAATCATCCTGTCATCCTGAAAAGTTTATTTGAGGAAGGATCTACTCTAAGGAGGCACTTCCCCTGCTCAAGAGTATTACCTTGCTGAGAGTGAGGAGGTAGTGTTTATTCTGTGACAGAGGATCATTTGCTGCTGTTATTGAGTAGTGGGCATTGTTGGTTGGAGTTATAGATGCTTCCTTATTGGTTGTTTTACGTAATCTTCTCAGTTTAACTGAGCTGGGTAGCACTCTATGCAATGCTGCACAATGCTGTGTTAGAGAGAGGAACTTTCAGTTCAAATTCTCTCTCTCTCTCTCTTTCTGTAGGTATGGCTTAACATTAGTAAGAAAGTGTACACATTGGCAGCTACATAGAACAGGAAATATTGCTACTGTTGCCATAGGCAGCAGGTCACATATAATTGTGTCCAGTGTTTCTTGTTGCAGGTGATGTTTATTGAAGGTGATGTAGGGTATGCCTTGGTCCTCTGGTTAGTCTTCTGTCTGAAAGCCCGGACCTTGGTTAAGATAGATTACAAATACTTTCCATTTACTGAGATGAAACTTCATCAAATACATCTGGTCACCAGAAAGAACATTTTCTGCTGCTTAGATGCATTTGATGGTGTACTACAGTACACACCTGAGACCTGCTGTCATTTATTCATAGTGTATGCAACATTACACAGTACAGTAGTATTGAAGCAGCTACAACTTACACATTGCAGTTCAGCTTTATAGACTTGTTGTAGACTAGGAGTCAGGCACAGTGTCACTAGTGGAAGTGTCTACACTGGCACCCAATGCAAAGCGGAGGTGGGTGCAGTAAATTGCAGTTCTGTCAGAGACCGTTATTTAGTTCACAACCATGTGTCATGACAAGGACAGCTTAGAGGGGTGAGCAGAGCATATTCAGCATAATTTTCACAGTTGGGTTGGAGCACAGTGGCAGGTGACAGCAGTGCCGCTGCAGGTGTAAGGGTCATGGCCCATGCAGAAGGGTATCCGATTGGGTGCACTCATGAATAATATCCTGCAGTGTTAGGGCATCAGCCCTTCCATGTTGTAAGCATTGGCCAGATGTACCATGTTGCCCTAGAGTGTCAGGGATGGATGTGTCCTATGCAAAGAATAGTGTAGCACTTTAATAATGTGTATAGCAGCTATGATTTGTCTCCTGGAAGTCAATAGATGGATGCCATCCATGATGTTGAGTATGGTCACAGATAAACATTGCACTTGCTAGGCCAACAGGGATAAAGACCATGTGGAACTGTGGGAACCAAAGTGGCTAGCCTAGTAGCAAGTCCTTGCAATGGAGCTAGTTAAGTATTGGCCATGATCATGAACTTGGCCATATCGAAGTGTGGAGGATGTCATGGCCAGGGTGACAGTAATGCACACTCTAGAACAGTGTGTGCCACATATGTAAACGTGCCTTATAATCATCTACAGCACAACAGGATCCTTACATAACCACAATAAACTTTCGTCAGTGTCATCATGGATGTCAGTGGATGTCATTGAAGTCACCAATGGCCTTAGCAGGCATATTTGCTCCAGGTGCCTATAAGATGTATCGCTCTGCATGCACTGCAGGTCATTCTACATTTCCTGCAGTAGTTGCATGCCCTTTGCATGCTACACAGCATACGCATCCTCTCTATCATAGTGTGTGTAGCTGCTGCCTTTGTCTGGATTGCTGACCTACACATCTGCTTGTTGATGCCAAGTGTTACTTCAGTCAGGGAATGAGCTGGACATGTGACACCAGTGGTGTCCTACATGTCTTTTTTCTATGGTGCATGCTTGCACATAGGAAACAGTACAGCTTACAGATGCATTCTGTGTTGGTGCTATGACAGGATATCTGGTTTTGAACACAGATGAAAACTGAGGATCATGGCGCTCCTTCTCCATCACCTTATATGCTGGGGATGTGTGTATGCTCCTCCATTGTTAGCACTATTGGTGGTGCTGTTATGACATCTGATTGTGCAATGTGCATAGTGTCTTCGACATCCACCACAGGTGGCCTGCGGACCTTGGGCATGTGCTGCTATGTTACACTGTGCCATCCACTAGTGGGATCTGTGAAAGCATAAAGATAATATTCCTATTTGTCGTACACAAATGCACTGATTTGTTGCATTTTTTTTTCTCATCCTTCTATAGGTTCAGCAGTGATGCAGGGCATGAAGTGCTGTTGGCTATCTGGGTCTCCTCTGGCCAGCACACCTTGTGCTAGCTTTCTGTCTGTCATCACATCTCATGTTTAGCAGGAGGACCTCCCCCTGCTGCAGCTGACCTGGAGGGTACACCAATGGCTTCTGTGGTCACCTAGTTTCAGGATCAGCAACTCTGCACATCTCAGGTGCACCAGAGCTGGTCTTCAACATAAGGAAAATGGAACACCTCTTGATGTTGCATGATAGACTCATGACCAGCTGGCCCTGGCCACTGGGCTACCAGGTACAGAGTCTGCTTATGACAGCAGCCATCAATGTGACAAATATTTTGGTGGGTTCTCCTTTGGTCAGTCAGGGTGGTATACAGAAGGCCTAGATGAGTGACCAATTTATAGTGTTCCCCTTCCTTGTATATCTCTTTCCTAACCAGTTTGTAGTCCAGTCCTTCCACATCACTAACTGTCTTTATCCCTCTAGTGTTTTTCCCCATTTTGTAACTATACCACTCCTGCCAGTGTCTGGATTTTGTCTCTTTGCTGGCTGTTTTTACCTTACACTCTCCTCCTAGTTTTCCTTCAGGTTATCTCTTGTTTTTGTTCCTCTACTTGTTTTGCCCCTTTTCTGTCTTTTGTATCTCCCTCTTGTCTTCCCATGTATACGATTAACTGAGATGGCACTTTGCTGGGACAGCTGTCTTTGGCTTGCACAAAGTACATGTGTTGCAGCTATGAGATGCTTCATTGCAGGTAACCTTAAGCATGCCGCCATACTGTGCTTTTTAGGTTGGTTACATTACTGCCTACAGATGCAGCCACTTCAGTTCAGTAGTGCAATTCCCGCCAGTAAAATGGCTGCTGTAATTAGCCTTTTTCTTAGAATACTGCCACTATGCTCATCCTACTATGTATCTAAACAGCAGCAAGCAGCATTGTGCTACAACAGTTTTGATATTTACTACTGCTGTGTTTCAAACTCTTTTAGTCTGGCAGTTTAGTGCAGAGGTTTACATAATGAGCTCTTGATGAGATTCATCTTCTATTCCAGAGTTTGATTCCCTCAGCCTCCATTTGTTTACTGTGCGACTATAGGCAGATCATCTCTAAAAAGAGGTTTGTGCCTTGTGGGTTTGCCTAGTTTAATGAATGAATACAAAAATCAAATATATCTTATGTCAGTATGATAATTAATATTCCATATGTTTATTATCTTAGTTTAAAAATAAAATGTACAGACTTTTATCTTTCATTGTAATGTTTGACATCTCACAGTCAAATAACTATACGTTTAATAAAAATTGTTGGTGTAACTACTGACATAATAAAGGCTTAACACAATGCATGACCTAAATCAAATATATGTATGTATATAGTGTGCGTGTGTGTGTATGTATGTATATAAACACCAACCCCCCCCCCCGCAGAATACATCACACAATGCAAAAAACACATATATACAATCCTGGTTGAGTAATAGTAGCAAGCTCTTAGTACAAATGTCATTATTATTCTGTCTAAATATAGTTATCAATTATGGCAGGTATCATAGCTTCGAGTGCTGTTTGATAAAGCCTGACATGGTGTGTGTGGATGCAGTTGTGTCTGGCAGCTGTTGTATGTTGCCATTTTTGTCTCCAGGAAGCTGTGGATTGCGTGTTGTGATCGAGGTTTACTGATGCTTGTATATTAGGAAGAGACATTTGGTGTTTTAGTCTAGATCCAGGGGAAGGGGGTGGATAAAACTGTGATTTGGAATATTTTGGCAGAGAATAGTTAGTTTATACATCTGCTGAGTGAGAGGTGGGAAGGCTGGAAGAATGTTTTATCTCTTGTTGTGGCGGCTTGTTGGGAGGTTTATTTGTTTGCTTTCCATTCTTTTCCTGACTGCTGCCACGCTGAAAGGGAGGGAATTTAGGCTTGAAGTGAAGCTTTGCTTCAGCTGTAAAACAAGCCTCTGGTATGCAGTACACAGGCACACTAACAGAAACTGATGCTATGGTAATGGAGACAGAGTGATAATCATGCTTAATGGCTCTAAGAAGCCTCCGAGATGATTCTCGGCAATGTTTTTGGTTTAAAAAAAAATGTATTTATATATATATATATATATAACACACCATTTTTTTGATGCTGGTTCTCAAATTTTTAAACTTTTAAATCTCTTTAAATATTTTAAAATTACAATCAGCGTAACATCAGCTGACTAGCACAAAGCTACTTAAAGGGTGTGCTTATGTAATTAATTGATCCTCTGACGAAGTTCGTACACAGTGCGTACGAAAAGCTATTTGGAGTGCTTAAGGAATAAAGTGTTTTTTTTACTGACTGCAGTTGCCGTTCTGTCTTCCAGCAACAGTTTTAGTTGTTTTATATTTTTTAATATATATATATATAGTTGATTCTTGATAAAAAATAAAATAAGCGCAATTTTATATTTAAAATGTATTTTGGTCCAAACACATTAAGGACTTACATAAGAGTGGAAGCCTGAGTTATTGTGAAAGACTAAGAGCACTTGGTCTTGTGCAGAACCTTTTGCAGTGGTCTGTGAGGTGAGCTTGCTTGGACGTGTTGGGCATATGGGGATAGTTAATTTTAGGGGTGTTTGGGGTTGCTGGGAAGTGCTAGAGAGTCATCAGATTTCTTTCATGGAAATATCTGTAGAAGGTGTGTTGAGTGGTTCACTGGCTATTGTTGCCCGTGCTTGAAATACTGATATGTGTGTATGTAAAGATAGAAATATATGTATAACAAATAAGAAACTAGAAGGGTCTCATAATTTAAAGTCTATGGATTGTATAAATATGCTTGGAAGGAGCTAATAATAAGAGTAAGCATTACAGCTTGTGGTCTCGCAAGTAACGAAGCAACAGCCCAAAAAAAAACACACACACAATATTTATGTAATGTATGATTTTAGTAAATCTAGACATAAAGTATATATTCTTTATATAAGATGAACCTGTCTTTAATTTCTAAATTCAGCAGACTGCATTTAATAACTTGGGATTGTGTATAATAACACTACTGTCTTAAACTTGTCATAAATGGCATACATTATTATAGTTCTTGTAACCCATCTTGACCATATTGTAGTTTTTGTAACACATCTTAACCATATATAATACATAAGTGGTTACCAAGGTAACTAATGTTTATACATGACATCGAACTGACAAAGTTGTTCAAGAGAAACAATAGAAGCCTGAACTTAATGTCACAGAATGTAACAATCATATTCTGAACAAATAGTATTAAATTGACAATAGACAGTCAGTTTAATAACATGGGCTTGTGTACAGTAATGCTACTGTTTTAACGTGTCATAAGTGACATGCACTATACTGAACATCAAGAGGAAGCATGATGATTTTCTCATATAAGTAAATGTGCATAACAAGTCGTATAATTGCTTTAACTTGTGGTTTTGTAACCCATCTTGACCATACATAATACTTAAGCTGTTACCTTTGTCTTCTTCTTTCGTCTTTTCCCGGTTAGGGGTTGCCACAGCAGATCACCTGTCTGCTCATGATTGGCTGTAGAGTTTTATGGAGTTGAGTTGCAAGCCCGGTGCCCAACCTTCCATGGAAGGCACACACACTCACACCTAGGGCCAATTTAGTGTGTCCAATCCACCTACAGTATGTCTTTGGGATGTGGGAGGAAACAGTAGTACCCAGTGGAAACCCACGCAATGACAGGGAGAACATGCCGAGGATCAAACTAGAGAACCTCTTGCTGTGAGGTGACAAAGTTAACCACTGCACCACTGTGGCTGCCCAATACTTAAGTTGTTACCAAGGTAACTAATGTTTTATACATGACATCAAACTGACAAAGTTGTTCATGGGAAACAATAGAAGCCTGAACTAGAATATCACAGAATGTAACAATCACATTCTGAACAAATAGTATTAAATTGACAATAATCACTCAGTTTACCTTTGCTGATTATACAAAACAGAATTTTGCCATTTAAATCCAAAAAACTGTCAATATATACCATAAAACGGCAATTTATGAATATGGAAAGGGCACTTGTAATCATTAATCACAGTATGTGAATTTGTTGTTTTTAACCTATAATTTTTCTCATTTTATAATAAGAAATGACAGCTATGAAAATCCTTATATGTAGGAAATGGGGGGAAGAGGGATACACTGATAATTAAAATGCACCAACTTTCGTCAATGTTCACATAAGACAAACTTGATGCTTTAAGTAAGTTAGCAGCAAACAAAGTGATTACTTAAATGCTGGCAAACAATGAAATATAACTTCTGATATATCCAGTAAAATACATCATATTATAAACATTTAGATATAAATATTACCGACTATTTATATTAAGGAATACGTTTTGAAAGACTTCAATAAGGGTGAATATGTTAAATAATTGTGCTATAATCTTTTATTGAGGTTTTATATATGATACAGCCTACTTTTCTATGATTGAATTGCTTGTCACCTATCTTTCATGTAAATATTAATTGCTTATACAATAAGTAGACATTTGTATTGTATTAGAATTCTGTCTAATTTACAATAGTACTATATCTGTTCAAAATAATATAAATATTGCTTATTCTTATTACAAATATCCTCCATATGATGATTCAGTTTATGGAGCTCAGATATTCTGGATTGTCAAGGTATGAGTGATAATCTAATAGATTTAGGTTTATCCATCAGATTAGGAATGATTTTCATTCCATGGCTAATGTGGATCTTAGTTTTGTTAACATTTATTAATTTTATTTTAGTGTGCCTGATCAAAACATTACTTTATTGGTAAACACTCAAAGTATAAAACTAATCATTTCCTTTAAAAGCTCAAACATATACTTTATAGTTATCAGAGGAAAATGTTAATAGTCACAATAAAACAAAAAATACATAGTCTAAATAACCTAAGATGGCTTTAACTTTATTATCTTTAAATACCACTGGCTTAAACAATCCTAGCAAGAGATCAAATCTACTGAAATATTTAAAACTGAACAGAGCACAAATTGTCTTCCTTCAAGAAACTCCTTTCAGAACAAATGACAAAAATGGAATCCTAAGGAACATATGATATTGGCCCAATCCACTTATAAGACAAAGACAAAAGGGGTAACAATTTTATGGAAAACAAATATTATTAACCCAGAAATCTTTTATAAGTATGAAGATAAAGAAGGCCTTATGGCATTAGAAATAGTTAAATATAATAGAATATGGACCCTAGCAATCTATACTGGTTCCCAGGCATTGGAACAGGAGCTGTTAAAACAACTGGGTTTCATTTTGAATAATTATAAAGGCAACTTAATATTAGGAGGAGATTTTAACTGCGTATTTGATATTTCTGAAACTACAAATAAAAGACCACTGTATACATCTGCTGTATCAAAATCTTTAAACAAGTGGGTAGAATCATTTCATCTTGTAGATACTTTCAAATTTAAAGAAGATAAATCTTTGTTGTTTTCCCATCAAGATCACAGATTTGGTACCCAAACTAGAATAGATAAAAGACCTGCTGCCCATGACTTACACTCTAAAATCATTAATTTCTTAATCACTCCCTGTACCTTTTCAGACCACAATTCATTGATATTAAAACTTCAAAATGGGTGCAAACCATTGATCTTTAACTCCAGAATTCCAGCATATATAACTAAAATTAAAGAGTTCAAACTCTGGTTATTATCTGAATTACAGTTCTTAGATATTGCTTACACCACAGAGATAAATAAAATAATATGGGACTCGTTAAAAGCTTTACATATATGGTAATTCCTAACTTGGTATAAAAAAAAAATCAGAGAATGGGATTCTGAATTAGTAGATCTACAATCCAAACTTTTGTCAGTAAAAGCTGAAAAAATCAAAATCATTTGGAGATGAAAATGAGATGTATTAAACAATAAACCCAATGAAATTCTAACACACAAAACTAGTTTAGCTTTAGAAAAAATAAAAATTAATACCTTGGCAACTTCTCCCAAATATCTATACAATTTATCCACAATCAAATCAAAATACAATCAAAAGATAATAACATTAAAAGTATCTTCCATGAAAAGAAAGGGAAAAATGTCTCAGATGTAGGTGACATTTTTGATGCCTGTAGAAGTCACTATATGGAACATTTCCAAAAAGAAAATATCCATATCGATCAATTAAATCTAGATGAAAAATGTTCTAATACAAAAAAAAATACCAGAAAAATTAAAACTAGATCTGCAAGCACTTGTATCCTCCAAAGAAATTACTGATGCAATAAAAGAGGGTAAAAATAATAAAGCTCCAGGTATAGATGGTAAAAGTATAGAAATATATAAACTTTTTCCTTCAAAGATACTATCCCTCTTCCATAAAACTCTGTTAGAAATTCAGTCACAAGCTTTAATACCACCCTCTTGGAGATGATACTTAATCACACCAATCCTAAAGGAAAACAAATCCCCAAACCTCTGTACCTCATATAGACCTATATCATTATTAAATAATGACTATAAGATATTTATGATGATATTAACTAACGGAATGAAAATACCACTATCCAAAACAATAAATAATGATCAAACTGGATTTATATATCATAGACCCACACAACAATTTTAAAAGGATAATTTCTTTTATAGATTGTTAATAAAGAAAATAAAGAAGCACTCATAATTGGCTTAGATACAGAGAAAAACTTTCATTCCTTAAATTGGAACTATTTATTCAAAATCCTACTGCTATATGAATTTCCTGCATCTTTTGTTCATCTTCTAAAGAAGATATATACATATATATATAATATACAAATAAATTAGCGTATGTCAAGTTAGGTCCTTTTACCTTTGAATCTATACATATAACAAAAGGCACTAAACAAGGGTGTCCCATGTTAACGATTCTATTTGCTCTGGCTATTGAAATATTGGCAGATTCAATTCGTAACAATATAAAAAAATCAAAGGAATAGATGTTTATGAACAATACAATTGTAATGTAATGCTATTTGCTGATGACATATTACTAACATTATCTAATACAAAACCGATATTAGAAGAATTATATATATTAATTGACGAATTTCACATGACTTCAGTACTCCATTTCAATAAATCAAAATCAAATTTTTGTTTTTAAATAAAAAATAACTGCAGACTAAGGGGGATCACATCATAGGCAAACAAGAATCCACCTTAAAATATCTAGGAATTGAGTTATGCAAGGATAATGAATTGGCCTCAAAAAAACTACAATAATATCATCAATACAATTAAAATCTCTGTGGAAAAAATGGAACAAAATAATAATATTTGAATATAAACTACAGTTAATAAAAATGGTTTTACTGCCCAAAATCCTATATATTGCCTTGGCAATACAACTGCTAGCAGAAATGAATATACTTAAAGAAATAAATTCATGCCTAATAAAATTTTTATGGTTTCCCAAAAGAAACCGGATAGCTTTAATGCATCATATCAGTCCATGGAATTAGGGAGGATTAAACTTTCCTGATATAGAAACATATATAACAGCATCAATATCTAAAACAGTCTCAGATTGGATAAGTCCAAATTTCTCTGCAAACTGGAAAGAATTACTAACTGTAATATCAATAAATGAATTTGATTTACAAAAAAAAATGTCAAATAACAGATAAAAACAATTTGCCATGGCACATATGTCTTAGTATGCAATATAACCAGTGGCGGCTGGTGACTTCAAATCAAAGGGGGGCTGCAGGAGACAGATGAATGGGTGGGGTCAAGGGGAAGGGGTGTGGCCAACCAGAAAGGGGAGGAGCTATGCTCAAAACTACAAAAACTAACTTTAATTAAATACGCTGCCCTGGGTGGCAAACCATCATTATGAGAGTCCAATCAAGACAAAAATAAGTGTAGAAGAATAAAAATATTTCAATGCATTGGCTGCATGACAGCTTACTTAATATTTAGATGGAAACAAAAGGTTGTGAGGCATGAAAAAATAAATTACTTTTTAAATGCATTACTGGAATGCCAGTCAAAATCAAGTACAAGCAAAACCAGAAGCACTCGACTCAAACCACTTCTCCTTGCACTGCAGTTCTAATTATAATTTATATTCAGCTTTATTAAAGTTCCAAGTAACATGCTGAAAGTAGAAATCTCTGTGATGCCCCCACTTGTAAAAATGTTTCTTATCCAAAAAAGACCTGCTGCCTGACAACTATCTACTTGTTTCATGGGGAAAACATGCAAGTAAAAAATGAAAAGCAAACAAGAAACAAGCTCAAGATACATTGCTTAAAGGATTACTGTACAGGTTATAGACCACACATGATTGGCATTCTGTTTAGTTTACGGGTAAAGTCTGTAGAGATGACTGGAAGTCTCCAACAAGTGTAATGAGCTTTTTAAAATAATGGAATCCTGTCCTTTAATACCCAAGGCTTATACATTATCTAGTCAAGTATTCTCTGCATGGCAACAACAGAAAGGCTTTCAATGTTGGCAATTCTTTAACAGTATGCTTATTAAAGCTTATCTGCATCTTACGATCTCAGACAAGCTTATATTATGGTCATTAAAGCATTGCTACTTAAACACAGAGCAACAGGCACTTTGAGTAATAAGCATAAATCAACGGTACAAAAATATGACAGAAACCAGACCTTTCTGCAAAATCAAGGACAGATGAAAAGCCACTGTAGTACTTGTGTCTACCTTGGATGGGGGGGGGGCACACTGCACATTTACACTGCATAACTACTCCTTGCCTTGCTTGGACACATCCAGAGTCAGTACATGGTGGAGTGGGGTGCAACAAGTATGTCACAATTTGAAATGTTTCTGGCTGACTGTGATGGCCCTGACATGTGTCATACCTCTCAACCTCAGAGCAAGAAATCTGGACAAAGCCATACACAGAAGTGGGACAAATGCCCACAAATAAGGACAATTTTTAAATATTGCTCTAATAAACTTAGAAAGATAATAGAATAGGTCTTGCATTAGTATGACTTTTCTGAAGGGTATAAAATCTGAAACTCAAATGTCTGTCATTATTTTCTAACTTCAGTCTTTAGTGATTTGTCACTAATTTGCCAAAAACACAATTTTATGAAAAATGGACCAAATGTGATGCAAAAATATAAAATAGCCACACAATACAGCTGGGAACCTGTCAAAGAAGGGACACTTTAATATTAGTACTGCTAACTTGAGCAGCTGACAAAATAAAAGAATCTACATGCATTTCAAGTAATCTATAACTTTGATTATTACAGTTATTTCTTAATTGTAAACCCTCCATGTTTTCTTCCAAAATTGCTATTTTATGGAGGGATTATTAGGGGAAAAGCAACATTTTAAGCCAAAATCGGAGACAGTTGAGAGGTTGGCTATGCCTAATTCTATAAAGCAATTTATTTGCATGTACCTCTCAACCTGTTAATGCAGTAAATCTGAACAAGGCCAAATGTACTGGGGCAACATATAAACAGTACTAAAAATTGCTCTTGTATAAATTGAGACTGTTGATAGAATAACAGTTCTTACTTTTGCATGCATTTTTCTGAAGGTTATGAAGTCTGAAACTCAGTGTATCATTATTTAGTGACTTAATTTCTAAATGATTTGCCAGAAAACTACAAATTTTATGAAGAACAAACCAAAAATAAGAAGCAAAAATCTATTCATTCTTTGAAAATCTGGACAGTTGGGAGGTATAGTTCAGCTGGGCCTGTCTGAGTTTGCTGCCCTTCCCCCCTGACAAAATCACGGTTGAATGGAGCCTCTGCAGCCATTCCAATGAACCATTACTTGGCTATTTCACTCCATTTACCATAAACACTAATGTGCATACTGCTTTACTTGTATGAGGAGTTGGACTTCATTTGAAAGTTTTATTTTGTATTTTACAGCACAAACACTAAGTCATCTACTAAACAAAGCAATGCAGTCTCACAATGAAAACTTAGCATTAAAACTTCTCTGCCCTTGAAACTCACATTCATTGAAACAGCATTGAAACCCACATTCAAAGAAAATACATTTTGCCAGTGGCAGAAGATTAATTTTGGGCTGTTTTCAAATCATAGGCCCCTTGCATATGAAACATACATGTGCTCTTTGATACACCTTCCTCATTGTACTACATTATATTCCTTGTACAATATATTACAGTTGTTAGAGGGCGTTTTAAATTTGTTTTGAACATTTTTCCAGTAAGCAATGAAACAAAATGCATGCACCCATAATGACAAAACTGCCCAGTTCAGAACATTTATCATAAAAGTCTACTCAGACTTCCGCAGTCCACCACTATCAGTAAATATGCACAATTCTACAGTCCACCGTTATCCGTAAATATGCACAATTCTACAGTCCATTATCAGTAAATATGCACTCTCTCTGAAGAAGTAAAAGTCATCTAAATAATTCCACATTAAAGAAATCTGTAACTAATGAAGAGGTTGCTGCTAGCAAACACCTTTATATTTCATGGTTTCATTGAAAAATAAAGTGCCTGTTGCCCCTCAGGAATAAATTGGCTATATTACATTAAAAAAATGATAAGCTAGTAATATTGCAAGAGATGAATGGCAAACTGATAACGGACTCATAGTTAGTATTTTCACCAAGGAGAACATTCTCAATACAGCAGCATCCACCCCTTGTGGGAGTAGAACCCACAGCCTTCTGCATCAAAGGTAAGTACACAACTTGTTGTGCTATTAACAAGGTAAACCAACTTCACTTAAGCAGCACTAAACTTCTGTTCCCCTGCAGCTCTCAGCTCCTTGTAAAATCTACTCAATACTCAACTTCGCAGCACAAGAAAACTGGAAAAAGCCAAAATGTATTGGGGCGGGGGTCAAAAGCCCAAAACCAGGGACACAAACATTGCTTGTATAATCTTGGAAAGTTGCTAGAACCATACATTTTACTGCCAAGCTCCCTGTGCAAAACAGAGCAACATACCACTACGCCAAATCAGCTGCTTTGTAAAAGAGGAAGACTGAAACTTAAATGGCTATCATTTAGTGAATTCGGTTCTCACCATAGCTGTCAACCTCTTAGTACAAAACACCTGGACAAACCCAGTAATGAGGGAATACAGCCCTCAAACATTCAGTGAATTCAGTTCTTGCCATAGCTGTCAACCTTAGCACAAAAAACCTGGACGAAGCCAATAATGAGGGAATACACATTTCAAATATTCATCTTATAAACTTAGAAAATTGCTAGAATAAAAGGTTGTGTTACGGTTGTGTTACTATGTATTTTTTGAAGAACATGAAGTCTGAAATTCAAATGCCTGTCAATTTTACTGCTGAAGACCCAGGGAGAAATACTGCAGACACGTCTTTGTAAAATGACAGGGCACCAGAGCAAATCCACACAAACACAGGGAGGAGATGCAGACTCCACACAGAAGGCACCCCAGCCAAGAATCAAACCAGAAAACCTATAGCTGTGAGGCAACAATACTACCACTGCACCATCAAATATGCAAGGACTTAAACATTCAGATTCCTGAAGTCTGAAATTCAAATGCCTGTCAATTTTATTTAACATTTGTTAATCAGGACAGTCTGACTTGGAACAAAAAAAAAAAAAAAAGAAAATCAGCAGAGGCCCAGGAAGAAATGATGCAGACATGTCTTTGTAACATGGGAGGACACAAAAGCAAACCCACACAAACACAGGGAGAAGATAAAGACCCCACAAAGAAGGCACCCCAGCCAAGAAGCAAACCTGAGAACCTGCAGCTGTGAGGCAACAATGCTACAACTGCCCCATCAAATATCAAGCATTGCAACATTTACAAACCACAGATATTATGAGGAACAGATCAAATCAAACATGAGGCAAAAATCTTCAGTTTTTTTTTCACAAATGGTGGTGGGTAGGGAATTAAGGTCTTTAACACCTGCATACAAGGTACAGGGTTCAAGCCTGAGGTATTCCCTCACACACACAAACACCTGTAGTAGCAAACCTCAAAAACTAAATATACTGCACTGGGTGCCAAACAGTTGTCATGAGAGTCCAATCAAGACAAAATGAAGTATAGAAGAATAAAAATATTTCAATGCATTGGCTGCATGACAGCTTAATATCTAGATGGAAACAAAAAAGGTTGAGGCATGAAAAAATAAATTACTTTTTTTTAAATACATTAATGGAATGCCAGTCAAAATCAAGTATAAGAAAAACAAGCAGCACTCAACTCAAACCACTTCTTGCACTGCAGTTCTAATAATTTATATTCAGCTTTATTAAAGTAACAAGTACCATGCTGAAAGTAGAAATCTCTGATGCCCCCACTTGTAAAAATGTTTCTTATCAAACAAAAGACGTGCTGCCTGACATCTACTTGTTTCATGGGGAAAACATGATCAAAGTAAAAAATGAAAAGCAAACAAGAAATAAGCTCAAGATACATTGCTTAAAAGGATTACTGTACAGGTTATAGACCATGCGATTGGCATTCGGTTTATGGTTAAAGCCTGCAGAGATGACTGTCTGTAAGTCTCCAAGTGTAATGAGACTCTTAAAATAATGTAATTCTGTCCTTTATTACAAATACTGGCATATGCATTTCAATACCCAAGGCTTATACATCATCTAGTTAAGTATTCTCTACATGGCAACAGAAAGGCTTTCAATGTTGGCAATTCTTTAACAGTATGCTTATTAAAGCTTACTTGCATCTTGCAATCTCAGCCAAGCTTACCTGATGGTCATTAAAGTATTGCTACTTAAACACAGAACAACAGGCACTTTGAGTAATAAGCATAAATCAACAGTACAAAAAATATGACAGAAACCAGACCATTCTGCAAAAATCAAGGACAGATGAAAAGCCACTCTAGTACTTGTGTCTACCTTGGATGGGTGGGATTCTCTGCACATTTACACTGCATAACTACTCCTTGCCTTGCTTCGACACATCCCGAGTCACTACATGGGGGAGTGGGGTGTAACAAGTATGTCACAGTTTGAAATGTCTCTGGCTGACTTGTGATGGCCCTGATACATTTGTCATACCTCTCAACCTCAGAGCAATAAATCTGGACAAAGCCATACAAAGAAATGGGACAAAGGCCCAAAAATAAGGACAATTTTTAAAATATCGCTCTTATAACCTTAGAAAGCTAATAGAGGTCTTGCATTAGTATGAATTTTCTGAATGGTATGAAATCTGAAACTCAAATGTCTGTCATTATTTTCTAACTTCAGTCTTTAATTATTTGTCACTAATTTGCCAAAAAAACACAATTTTATGAAAAATGGACCAACAAATGTGATGTAAAAATATAAAATAGCAACACAATACAGCTGGGAACCTGCCAAAGAAGGGACACTTTAATATTAGTACTGCTAACTTGAGCAGCTGACAAAATAAAATAATCTACATGCATTTCTGAAATAAAAGTAATCTGATTATTACAGTTATTTCTTAATTATAAACCCTCCATGTTTTCTTCCAAAATTGCTATTTTGCGGAGGGATCATTAGGGGAAGAGCAACATTTTGAGTCAAAATCAGGGACAGTTCAGAGGTTTGGCTATGCCTAATTCTATAAAGCAATTAATTTGCATGTACCTCTCAACCTGTTAATGCAATAAATCTGGACAAGGCCAGATATATTGGGGGAAACATATAAACAGTACTAAAAATTGCTCTTGTATAAACTGGGACATAAATCTGGACAAGGCTAAATATATTGGGGGGAACATATAAACAGTACTAAAAAATGCTCTTCTATAAACTGGGACAGTTGATAGAACAGGTCTTACTTTAGCATGGATTTTTCTGACGGTTATGAAGTCTGAAACTAGGTGTGTCATTATTTAGTGACTTAATTCCTAAATGATTTGCCAGAAAACCACAAATTTTTATGAGGAACAAATCAAAAATAAGAAGCAAAAAATCTATTCATTCTTTGAAAATCTGGACAGTTGGGAGGTATGGTTCAGCTGGGGCTGTCTAAGTTTGCCGCCCTTCCCCCTCACAAAACCCTGGTCGAATGGAGCCTCCCTGCAGCCATTCCAATGATCCATTACTTTGCTATTTCACTCCATTTACCATAAACACTAATGTGCATACTGATTTACTTCTATGATGATTTGAACTTCATTTGAAAGTTTTATTTTTGCATTTTACAGCACAAACACTAAGACATTTGCTAAACAAACTTAGCATTAAACCTTCTCTGCCCTTGTAACTCACATTCACTGAAACAACATTAAAATCCACATTCAAAGAAAACACATTTTACTCGTGGCAGATAAAAATTAATTCTGGGCTGTTTTCAAATCATAGGCCCCTTGCATATGAAACACATGTGTTCTTTGATACACCTTCCTATTGCTTTGAACATTTTTCCAGTAAACAATGAAACAAAACTGTCCAATTCAGAACATTTCCATCATAAAAGTCTACTCAAACTTCTACAGTCCACTATTATCAGTAAATATGCACAATTCTACAATCCACCATTATCAGTAAATATGCACAATCTCTGAAGTAGTAAAAAAGTCATCTAAATAATTCCACGTTAAATAAATCTGTAATGAAGAGGTTGGTGCTAGCAATCACCTTTATATTTCATGGTTTCATCGAACAATAAAGTGCCTGATGCCCCTGTGGAATAAATTGCCTAAATTACATTAAAAATAAGCTAGTAATATTGCAATAGGAAATGGATGGCAAACTGATAACAGGCTCATAATTAGTATCTTAACTTTCAGTACGGCAGCATTCACCCCTTATGGGAGTAGAACCAACAATCTTCTGCATCAAAAGCAAGCACACAGCCTGGTGTGCTATAAGCACTAAACTTCTCTTCCCCTGCAGCTCTCAGCTCCTTGTAAAATCTACTCAATACTCAACTGCATCTCAACTTCGCAGCACAAGAAGTCTGGAAAAAGCCAAATTTATTGGGGTGGGTCAAAAGGGCAAAAACCAGGGACACATTAAACATTGCTTGTATAATCTTGGAAAGCTGCTAGAATAAAATGCTGTGTTACCACGGTACCACCATACATTTTACTGCCAAAGTCCCTGTGCAAAAAAAGTCAGAACATACCACTATGCCAAATCACCTGCTTTGTGAAAGGAAAATGCTGTGTTACCACCGTACATTTTACAGACAAGGTCCCTGTGCAAAACAGTCAAGAGCAACATACCACTACGCCAAATCAGCTGTTTTGTGAACGAGAGGAAGACTGAAACTTAAATGGCTATCATTTAATGAATTCGGTTCTCACCATAGCTGTCAACCTCTTAGCACAAAACACCTGGACAAACCCAGTAATGAGGGAATGCAGCCCTCAAACATATTCAGTGAATTCAGTTCTTGCCATAGCTGTCAACCTTAGCACAAACAACCTGGACAAAGCCACTAACAGGATATTACAGTCCCAAAAATAAGGAAACATTTCAAATAGTCACCTTATAAACTTAAAAAATTGCTATAATAAAAGGTTGTGTTACTATACATTTATTGCTAGAATAAAAAGTTGTTTTACTATGTACTTTCTGAAGACTATGAAGTCTGAAATTCAAATGACTGTCAATTTTACTTGTGATGGAACAAAAACAATTTTCAGCAGAGGCCCAGGGAGAAATACTGTAGACACGTCTTTGTAAAATGGCAGGATGCCAGAGCAAATCCACACAAACACAGAGATAAGATGCAGACTCCACAAAGAAGGCACCCCAGCCAAGAATCAAACCACAAATCCTATAGCTGTGACTCTGAGGCAACAATACTGCCACTGCACCATCAAATATGTAAGAAATTACACATTCAGAAACCTGAAGTCTGAAATTCAAATGCCTGTCAATTTTATTTAACATTTGTTAATCAGGACAGTCTGACTTGGAACAAAAAACAATTTTCAGCAGAGGCCCAGGAAAAAAATAATGCAGACATGTCTTTGTAACACGGGAGGACACAAACGTAAACCCACACAAACACAGAAAGAAGATACAGACCCCACAAAGAAGGAACCCCCGCCAAGAATCAAACCTGAGAACCTGCAGCTGTGAGGCAACAATGCTACCAGTACACCATCAAATAAAAGCAAACCCCACACAAACACAGGGAGAAGATACAGACCCCACAAAGAAAAAACCCCAGCCAAGAATCAAACCTGAGAACCTGCAGCTGTGAGGCAACAATGCTACTACTTCACCATCAAATATCAAGCATTACAACATTTACAAACCACAGATATTATGAGGAACAGATCAGATAAAATATGAGGCAAAAATCCGCAATTTTTTTACAAATGGTGGTGGGTAGGGAACTCAAGTCTTTAACACCTGCATACAGGGTACAGGGTTCAAGCCTGAGGTATTCCCTACCACACCACCATGAGCACATGGGGCATTTTCACACACACACACACACACACACACACACACACACACACACACACACACACACACACACACACACACACACACACACACACACACACACACACACACACACACACACACACACACCCCCCCCCCTGTTCTCCATACTAACCGGTTTCACAAGCACCATATATTCAACACTACCTGTCCTCCATTCCAACCAACGTTAGATCCAAACCCCTTCCCGCGCAATACTCCAACGACTCGCGAGAGTAGATTGCATCCAAACCCTTTCCCGACGGGACTGCAGCTCCCATTCCTGCTGCTCGTGTTGCAGTCTGGCCGCGCTGTATAATCCCAGCGTGTCTGTGCACTTTAAAGTGCACAGACGTCTCCTTGCGTTTCCCTATCAGTCCTGCCGGACTGCCGTGAGCATGCACATATAGTAGACCAGTAGTCTGGTCTACTGCGCATGCGCGTAGTCTGCGAAATTTAAAACTTGTTTTCTTTTTATTTTTTTGAGTTCTTTTTGGTTTGAGGGGGCTGCAGTCTGGCAGACCGATAGCACGGGCCGCCCCTGAATATAACATAACTAAACCCATTAAAACTCATATGATTAATTATTACAGTGACTCATTTAGGAAAATTATTAATGCAAATATAGATTTAAAAATCTGGTTTTATCTTTTAATGCCATTTATAGTTAAAGAACTTTCCACATAAAATATATAGAGAAATTATTAATTCTTGGGAACAGAAAGGATTTGTTTGTTGGCTCCAATGTATCAAAGAACTAAAGTTTTAGATATGCAAGTAATAAAAACAACATACAAAATTCCACAACAGGACTGGCTAACTTTACAGAGTATTTTGTCATATTTGCAAGATTTAAGTAGAATAATTAACCATTCTTAATTTAAAGAAATACCTAAATTTATGAAATACATATATGATGATATAGAATGACTTTGACATGGGAAACAGTATTTCAAAATTTTACAAAATATTGATAAACTATAAAACAACACCCAAAACCTCATATTGGATATATATAACAAAAGGACACTCAATACAGTTAACTGAAGATATTAACACAAATATCTTATTATCAATAAAATATGCTTCATTTACACAATACTGGAAAGTTTTTTAATTGGAAATGCTTACACAGATCATTCTTAACCCCAGATAGAATCAGTAAAATTAGTTATTTCAAAAATGGAATATGTTGGAAATGTGAGCAAGTACACAATGCAGATTTGAATCACTTTTTCTTTGTGTTAAAATTAAGCCATTTTGGAATGGTATTAACTTTCTACAAGCTTTATTTAATTAATCATTTTAGTTAACTAAAGCTCTTGTATTATTAAATGTCAACAGTATTATTAAATGTGAATGGTCCTCATTTGAATATGTTAAAAATGTATCTAGTATGGACTATACTTGCAATTTCAAGGAAGTGTATAACAAGATGGAATATAAACACAGTACCAACTTTGGAAGACTTCTACAGCCTACTGAAGACCACAGCGTTATTGGAAATTTAAAATTAAAGAACTAAGAATTTATCCAAAGCCATTTATCAACAGCCCTTGGGGAAAAGTTCTCACAAACTCCCAACATGGTGTTAGACCTTATCATAGCACCACAACAGCATTGCTGTCATTCAGACTCCATCAACCAGAATAAGAATAATGGCAAAATCTCATCAGCACTCTTTCTAGACCTTTATAAAGCTTTCAATATGGTCAGTCATAACAAACTATTACTCTCGCTTCATAAACTTTCCCTACACAACCAAACTATCAACTGGTTTCAAAATTTCCTCCAAGGTAGACATCAGGCAGTGATCTGAAAAAACAAACTATCCACCCTTCTACCTATATCATTAGAAGTTCCACAAGGTTCTATATTAGGTCCTCTACTATTCTCAGTTTTTGTTAATGATCTACCAGTCAGCTACCTCTGAAGCTACCTGTATACAATATGTAGATTACTCTACATTAGTATGCTTAACCAATTCCCTCCTAGAACTTCAATCCCAGATCCCCAAAAAATTTAACTGAGTAGAAAACTAGTTCTCTAGCAGACATCTTCTACTAATTGCTAATAAAACCAAGATATTGCTGTTCTCCCCAACCTGTCATTCATCTGAGGTCACTTTCAGTATCAGATCCAACAACAGTACCATGATATCCCCTGATAGCCACACCAAACTACTTGGGGTACTAATTGACAACAATCTGAAATTTGCCCTACATGTTAACCAAATAATTAAAAGCACCAATAAAAAACTGGGCTCATTCTACAGAAGCAAAGTCTTCTTAACCCCTTTAGCCAGAACCAACACAGCAAGCACCCACTTACTCTCCTCTCTCATATATGCCTCCTCCATTTTCACTAAGCTCTCAAAAACCGAACTAATAACTTAACTGATATATAATCATATTGCTAGATTTGCTGCATGATCAACCTATCATACACATCACTGTCAAAATCTAAAAGTACTAAAATGGCTCGAGTTCTCCAATCTACTTCTCTATGTCTAGATCTAGGTCTGACTCTGTCTGTGCCGGCTCTCACCTTCCTGAACTACTGACAAAAACCCAAATAGCTTTTTCCACTACTGAGAACTGGATGCACCAAAATCATCTCTCTCTCAACTCTAATTGATCTAAAATTCTTCTTTTCCCTCCCTCCAGGGCTTTCACCTTCGACAAAAATGCTTTCAAAATCATAAGCCAAACCAACTCTACCATAGATGTGGTCCCATCTGCAAAGCTCCTTGGCGTCACCATAGAGGAGCACCTTAAATATGATAACCACATACAACAAAACATAAAGAAAACCCACCAAAAGCTAGGTATGCTCTATAGGAACAACTGCGTTCTCTCCAACTCCTCTAGGCATACCTTAGCAATTACCTATCTTCTACCATCCCTACTATATGGAGCCCCACTCCTTACTAACCTGTCTTCTTCCAACTCCTCTAAACTCGAAATCTGCTATAATAAAATCTCTAAATTTGCAACCAAATCTAAAACCTCTACTCACCATTGCCTTTCCCTACAAACTCTGAACTGGCTAGAACTCTCCAACTACCTAGACTATCTCCAACTAACCACTGCTCACAAATTAATATTCTACCCTGATAAATGCCCAGCCTTAACAAACATCCTTCCTCCATACATCCCAAATAGATCTCTAAGATCTGAGCACCAAAATTTAATCGTCATCCACAAACCCAATCGCCCTGCTGACCAACTCCTTCTCTCCTACTCTCTTGGCAGGAAATGGAACTCTCTCCCTCTTTCACTTAGACCAACATCTAACTCTGAAACCCTCAAAACCCAACTTTTCTCTTACCTGTCCTCTAAACATAAGTATTCCTGCTTTCATCCCACTTAAATTTAAATAACTACCCTTATGAACCCTCTATATCCTTTCAATTCACACTACCCTAAAACTATTATTTTTCCATTGCTACTAAATCAAACTTAAGCTACTTCTCAGTTTAAGTAATTCTCTCTCTCTCTACTCCTTGTATGTAAATATTGTAAATATCAAGTAACCTCAGATCTCTTCATTACAGATGGTTGAAACTTGCTGCTCTGAAGGGGAAACTACTGAAAATCTATTTTATCTACCTTCCTTAATGATGTTTTTGAGGTATACTGTGTGCATTTACTTTTTTACTAACTGTATGAATGTAATTGCACATGTATTTTTTTTACCTTCAACACTATGTAACTTAGATTGTATTCGCATTGCTTTTGGAGCTTTTCTCCCCGGGCCTCCACTGAAAATGGGCACGTTCTGGCTCAGTGGACTTCCCCTGTAATGAAACTGGAAATAAATCTTAAAGTGCATTAGTTCTGGTTTAGGCACTTGGGCTTCAGGCCAGTTATTTTACATTAAGAAGGTTCGTGGTCTGCACTCTTGTGGGAGAAGAGGCTGGACTCTGCCCTTCTGAGCTGGGAATTTCTGGTTAAAGGTTTATAGTGCCTGAATATTTGAACTGTATCTTACTGAAATTGGTACACCTTGTTTGCTGTAGCATAGACTAGATCCAGGCCTGCTGAATCTAGCTTTGTTTATATGCTTGTTGTTTGTTTGCTTGTTATTTCCCTGGAATGCTAATTCCACCTAATACGCGGCTTCTCAGTGCTTCTGTGGATCACTAGTGATATCTGCATTGCTTACTGTACTTATTTCCTTGTTTCACTTGAAGGAAAGTTACTGTTTGTCATTTTGCATTTAAGTTACCTGTAACACATTGCACTTAAGTTACCTGGCACTTGCACGCTAAAGCAATTATATAAGTCAGCACTAAAAATTAAACGCACTACACCCTCACTCCCCATTGGCTCTTGTTTTCAATTATTAAGGAATTCCCAATATTATTCTAGCATGTCCAAAGGTCAGTTGTCAATCTCCTCTCCGGTCCGGCTGGTGAATCTGGAGATCTTGAGGCAATGTTGCAACTGCCTCATGTACACAGACAACCCTCTCCTCCTCCCAACAAATTCCAACACATGTGAGAGATGCAACCATATAGCCAAACTGGAGGCTAAGCTCTCTGAACTCAGTACTGGCATAACCAGTCAGGAGGAGAAGGAAACCACACTCACTACAATTCCAGTCTCACATTGACCTACCACGACAGCAAACCAAACACATAATCACACAAAAACATACTCGGAGGCTCTAAATAAAGATCTGCCTAAGCAGCAGAGACCTCCAAAGCAGACACCCAAGCAACTGCTACCCCAAAACAAAACACGTGCAACACATATCTCACAAAGCCAGTGTGCCGAACAGTCACAGCCCTTAAGACTAAACAACACACCTGATGCACTTGTAATAGGTGACTCTATCATCAGGCACACTGACGTTCCGCTCACCAGGCTGAACAAGGAGAGGGTAATGGTGAGCAGCCTGTCGGGCGCTAGGATCCACCACATAACACAAGCACTCGGGGTCACTCCAAGGCAAGTACAAATATGACTCATTGTCCATGCTGGTGTAAATGACCTGAGATGTACCTCACTGGACTACATGAAAAGAGACATAAAGGAGCTCTCTGAGCATGTATCCCAGGCCGGTATGACCCTGACCTTGAGTAGCATCTTACCCTCACCAAGAATGATGCCACAATATGAAGACAAGATGATCAATTTCAACAATTGGCTTAAGTACTGGTGTCATTCAAAGGGGATCCAGTGCCTGTCAGCTTGGGATGATATGCTCGACAAGCCGTGATGCTTCGCTAGGGACGGCTTGCACCTGTCACCCCTGGGCTTTCGGATATTGGCAAAGGCTCTTGCTACCCCCATAGTGCCTTTTTTAGGCAAGGCTCAAAAGACAAACCCACCTCCATAGGTATCACAAGGGATAAGAAACTAAGAGTAATGCTACTCCACGCCAGAAGTCTAAACCTCAAGATGCATGCACTTGAAACTCTCCTTATCATGGAGAACATTGATATCTGTGCAGTAACAGAAACCTGGTTCAGGGCTCCCGAGAGCACCCCAGCACTACCAGGTTATACCTCATACCATGCTTTTCGGCCCCAAAACCTGGGCCGAACCACAAAAGGGGGGGGGGAGTATTGATATTCATCAAAGATACCTACACCTCCAGGTTGGTGGCAAAGCACGAAGCATCAGAGACTATCCATGCACAACTAAGAGTGGGTAAAACTGCCTTCCAGTTTATAGCCTGCTACAGACCACCCTCCCAAACCCAGGAACCCCACTCGGCCTTTCTGAGAACACTGGAAAATATGAATGTCTCTCCAAACACCATTATATTGGGCGACTTCAACTACCCAAACATAGACTGGGAGCATTACTCTAGCTCCAACTCCCTAGCCCAAAGGTTCCTAGAATTTATAAACTCAAATGCTATGGAACAACTTGTTACCACTCCCACAAGAGGGGAAAACATACTGGACCTGATCATCACCAACATGGGAATTCTATGCTCCAGACCAGAAGTGTATCCCTCACTGGTAAGATCAGACCATAAACTAATCTCACTGGATATTCACATCCCAACCCCACTCCCTGCCCAGAAAACCACAGTGAAAAACTTCTCTAAAGCAAATTTCACACTCCTCAAAACCGAGGTGGAATCCTTCAAAGCCCCCGAGCCTGTGGAAAATACGGCCCAGACCGCAGAGTCCTTTATAAACGCATTCTATGAACACCTTCAGGAATGCATGGATCATCCAATCCCAAATAAAACCAAGACCCAGTCCTCCAAAGTTAGGCGTCCTGTCTGGTGGACCCCAGCCATAAACAAACTATACAATAGAAGGAGGAAACTACTACATGATAGAGCAAAATCCCAAAAAGTGAAGGCATCTCTGATCAGTATTAGCAAAAACCTACGGGCACTCATAAAATCGTCTAAGGCCAGCTTCGAGAGAAAAATCGCACAGGGCACTAAGGATAATCACAAGGCTTTCTTTAGTTATGTTAGGAACCTGGGTGGGAATTCCCAGATATGCTCAGAATTAGTCCATAATGACAAAAAAATACACCAAACCCACAGACATTGCCAACATTCTAGCTGACAGGTTCAGTGCAAACTTCTCCCCACCAAAAGGGCAAATATCTATCCCAGCAGAGTGCTGCCCCCCTGACATCTCAGATGCTCAGGTAAGAGCCGCCCTCTCCAAAGCAAAAAACACAGCATCAATTGGACCAGACGGTGTCCCGGGCTGTGTCCTACATGAACTCCAAGAAGACCTAAACCCAAACATAAAACTACTGTTCAATCTCAGCCTTACTACAGGATATGTGCCCAAAGAGTGGCGTACAGCAACAGTGGTCCCTCTCCATAAAGGTGGTGCCTCAAGCGGATCCTGGAAACTATCGCCCCATAAGCCTGACTAGCTTGGTCCGCAAAGCTATGGAAAGGATCATCATGGACCTCATAAATAAAGATATTGGGGACATACAGACACTGGATCCTACCCAGTTCGGCTTTGTTAAGGGCAGATCCTGCCTCTTAAACCTGGTTGATTTCTTTGAAACAGTCACCAAGGCCATTGACGAGGGGAAGGTGGTCCACACAGCCTACCTGGACCTCGCAAAAGCCTTTGATACAATACCCCACTCTGGCATTATAGATAAGCTCACCAGCTTAAATATAAACCCCTATGTCACTAGATGGATTGCAAACTGACTCCAGGACAGAACCCACATGGTTAGAATTGCTGGAGCCATGTCAGACTCCAAACCAGTTACAAGTGGTGTCCCACAAGGCTCAGTCCTGGGACCTCTCTTGTTCGGTATATATTTCTCGGAGGTACAGGCCAACACGGAAGGACTGTGGCTGACCAAGTTCGCAGATGACTGCAAACTGGGCGCCATAATTGACTCTCCAGCCGACACAAGCATCCTCCAAAAGGGCCTCATAGAAACAGACAACTGGTGCCAGAGCCATGGCCTCAAGCTAAATGCCAAAAAGTGTATAGTCATCCCCTTTGGCAAAAACAAAGTGCCCACAAATTACCACATAGGTGGTAATCCATTAAGTACAGAGGAAGTAATTAGGGACCTGGGGACCCAAGTTGATAGCAATCTCTCATTTGACAACCACGTGGCCAAAGTGGTTAGAAAAACATTTTATATAGCTCACCTAATCATGAAGGGATTCACATCTAGATCAGGGGAGGTCATCGTGTCTCTTTACTCATCCCTCATCAGGCCCATAATTGAGTACAATGCCCCTTTTGGGATGTACCTTACCAGACACTTGCACCAACTGGAAAGACCCCAAAAGTACCTCACCAAGAGGATCAAAGGGCTCAAACAGATGCCATATGCTGCCCGGTTAAAGAAACTCCAGCTCTACTCAGTGGCATACCGCCTGTTCAGAGGCGATTTGTGCCTGATGTATAAAGCCATGTCCAACCCGGAATTAATGGACATGCTTCACCTCAGAAAATCCAAATCCCATCGAGCTACGCGCTCGAGAGACTTGAACCTCAGCACTGAAATAAATAGGACATGCTGGAGGGACAGATTCATAACCCAGACGCTCCCTTCACTCTGGAATAAAATCCCAGTCCAGGTTAGGCAGAGTCCCTCATTGACTCTCTCTTAAAGAGGAATCTTGATGAGTGGATGGGAGATCGTAGGTTTACCCCAGGTATCACTTCTGTGTCACTGTTAGACAGAGGCACAGTATACTAACCTCGAAAAAGGGCATAGCAAAATAAATTTAAAATGGGTGGCGAAAGCCAAACACATTCTGGCTAGGCTTATAAATGCCCTAGGGCAGATAGCCTAGTATGAACCTATGAACCTATAAACCTAAATGTAGTCAGCATACTTTAGCCCATAGAGTACTTTACCAACCAGACAAGAGTACCAGGAATACAACCCTTAATTATCCCTCACACCAGTACCAGACCACTGAGAGCTAATGACAAACTAATGTTAAAGACCTCTAAATCCTGCAGTGATTCAGTATTCTCCAACTACATAGCAAACACTTGGAACTTGCTCTCTCCTGCCTTAACCCTAGAACCCTCTCTAACAAAGTTTAAAATTGCAGCAAAATATTATTTCACCAACCACTGGATATGTACCTGCACTTGCCCAGGCTTATCTCCCTCTGGATACCTCTCTAAGCAGCTCCTTGCTTATATGTATATTTTTTTCTCTCCTCATTTCTACTGACATCTCTACCCATATAGTATACTACTTCCATTTCCTTACTGCCTAACTTGATGCAATTTTTTTCTCTTAATATCTCTTTTTATCTTTGTATATATTCATTAATATTTGAGCTGTTAGTATTATACTTGGTAACTGTAGTTGTTAAATATATAGGTTCATAGGTTGGTGCTAGGCTTTTGGCCCTAGGCCCTATACAAGCCTAGCCATAACAATTCTCTGGCCATTTCTTCCCACAGTATTTACTTCCCTAGACCCCTGTTTAGCAGGGTGACTGACGTGATCCCTGGGGTGAATTTTCTATCTCCCATTTAATCTTCAAGGTTCCTTTTGAAGAGGGCCAAAGAGGCGCTCTGCTTGACATGTATGGGCAGTCTATTCCAGAGTCTGGGGAGTCTCTGGATCAGGAACCTATTCCTGCAGCAGGTTTTGTTCATTGTGATGACAAGGTTTAGATCCCTGGAGCGTGCGTCTCTGAGGGATTGGGATTTCCTTAAGTGTTGCATTTCCAACAGCTCTGGGTTTGACATGGCCTTGTATGTTAAGCAGAGGTCACCTTTGAGTAGACGATATGCGACAGAGTATAGGTGGAGTTTTTTTTTAGACAGCACAGGGCATCTGCTTTAGGCCTGTGATTCTTTTAGTGAGGTGTTCTGCAGCCTTTCCAGTTGTTGCAGATGTCTTGAGAGGTACATACCAAATGGGGCATTGTACTCCTATAATGGGTCTAATGAGGGACTAGTACCGTGGGACAATAACCTCCTTTTTTCTGTATGAAAAGCCCTTGGTGATGAGGTGTGCCACATAGAAGGATTTTCTGACTGTTGTGGCGACGTGGTTATCGAAGGTGAGACCACTGTCCACCTGTGTCCCTAAGCCTCTTATCACACTTTTGGTGTTTAGTGTATTGCCACCTATGTGTCAATTCATGTCTGCATGCTTTTTCCCAAAGGGTATAACTATACATTTCTTAGCATTGAGCTTGAGCCCATGGCTCTGGCACCAAGCATCTGTTTCTGTAAGGCCCTTTTTTAGAATATCCACATCATTTGGGGATTCAATAATGGCTCCCAGTTTGCAGTCATCTGTGAACTTTGTTAGCCAGAGTCCCTTACTGTTGGCCTGTACTTCAGAGAAGTAGATGCCAAACAAGAGCGGTCCCAAGATTGAACCCTGAGATACTCCACTTATCACTTGTCTGGAGCTGGATTTGGAGTCGGCTACTTTTACAGTGTGGGTTCTGTCAGTAAGCCAGTTGGCAACCCATCGAGTGACGTAGGGATTAATGCCCAGCTCAGTAAGTTTATCTATGACTCCAGAGTGGGGGATGGCGTTGAAGGCCTTGGTGAGGTCCAGATATGCTGTGTGGACCACCTTACCCTTGTTCATGGCTCTGGAGACTGATTCAAAGAAGTCAATCAGGTTCAGGAGACAAGATCGGTCCTTCATGAACCCAAACTGCATGGGGTCCACTGTTTGAAGGATGCCAATGTCTTTGTTTATAAGTATCATGATAATACGTTCCATGGTCTTTTAGATCAGGCTCATCAGACTGATGGAGCAGTAGTTCCCAGGATCCAAGGTGGATCCTCTCTTGTGGAGTGGGATAACTGTAGCTGTGCACCACTCAGTGGACACAAAGCCTGAGGTAAGGCTATGGTTAAACATGACACTTAATTGAGGTGCCAGTTCATTTTGTAGTTCATGTAGTACACAGCCTGGGATGGTGTCTGGTCCTATGGATGCTGTATTCTTAGCTTTGGAGAGTGTTTTTTTTTTTTTTTTTTTACCTGTGTGGCCATTATTACTAGAATTTGGCAATCTTTTGGTATGAGATGGGCCCTTTGGGCTGGGGAGTTTGCACTGAATCAATCTGCCAGGATATTGGCAATATCCTTGGGATCAGTGTATTTAATGCCATTCTGTTGTAGCTCAGAGCAGATCTGAGCATTGCCATTTATATTCTTGACATAGCTATATAATGCATTGTGGTTGTCTTTGGAATCTGACAACTTTATTTTCATAACTAGCTTTGGAGGATTTTATGAGGGATCTCAGCTCCTTACTTAGGCTGGTAAGGGAATTTTTTGCATCCTGGGATTTTCCTCTTTTCTGCAGCAGATTCCTCCTTTTGTTGTAAAGATTTTTATGGCAAAGGACCACCAGAATTGGCTTCCTTTTTTTTGGAGGAGAGCATCTTGGTTCTATTGGGGATGGCACGATTCATGCATGAATGGATGTGCTCATAGTGTAGGATTCAACAGTCGAACTTTCAGTTCCCATCTGCATGGGTGTCATGAAGTTTGTCACTTCTGACTTGAGTAGCATGAAGTTGGCTTTGGAGAAGTTTTTTATGGAGGTTTCCTTACTGGGGGGTGGGGGTAGGATGTAGATTTCAAGGGTGATTAGCTTATGGTCAGACCTGACTAACGAGGGGGTGTGACCATAGGTGTGGAGCATTGATTTCCCATGTTGGTAATGATATTGGATATTGGAGCCCCTGGTGGGACTAAGGATTAGTTGATCCAGGGCATTGGAATTTATGAATTCCAAGAACTGTTGGGCAAAGGTGTTGATACACGAGTAGTTTTCCCAGTTAATGGCAGGGTAGTTGAAATCACCCAGTATTAGGGTGTTTGGTTGTATCTTAATGTTTTCAAGTATGTTTAGAAAGGTGTGAGAATTGTGGGGCATGGTGGGGGATCTGTAGCAAGCTACAATTTGGATTGCAAGTCTTACCTAGTGTTAGTTAGAAATGTACTGTATTTCTGGAGCTTTTCTCCCTGGGCCTCCACTGAAAATGGATATGTATCCAGTTGGACTTTCCTGGTTAACAAATATAAAATAAAATAAATAAATAAATAAAAGTGTTTGATTTGACACTATACAATAATTGATCAGACACTCTGATAATGGATTGGACATGCTTATAAAGTAACCGTATACATTAAGATCTGTTAGTGTCAGCCTAATGTAAATGGTGTATGTAGTTATTTAAGATGTTATTTATAAATACTATGGAATTCATTCAAATGTATTTGAAGAATAAAAAAAAAAATTTGAGAGAAAAAAAAAAAAAAAGACTTAAAATGAACAACATTTGTTCCTAAACAACTACACTATAATAAATGAGGGGGGGAGGGAGGGAGAGAGAGGGTGAGAGATGCAGGAAACGCATGAAAGGTTCAGATTAAATACAGCCATGGTACCTCATTGGAAACCTAGTACTATATCTCAAAATCATTCTTGCTAATAAATTATTCGGTACATACAAACACACTTTCACCAACTCTGAGTAGTTGTAAAATGCTAATGTCCATAAGTGTAGCTAAGGCAGGAGGAAGGGGACAGGCACCCCAGGTGCAAAGTGCAAGGCTGCACAATCGGCAGATCTGTTAATTTTTTTTCAGTTGTATTCTTGTCTTGTAAACATGATGGCAGGAGCAGAGCAGAAGGGTGTTAGGACTTGGTGTCCCTTCTTATGAGGGAGAAAAGACAAGATCAGACAACGCACCTTTTTCTGGCTGTTAAGCAGAGCATGTGGGATAGGCTGTCAAGAATTTGAAGCTTTCCCCCCTAGGGATGAGCACCAAATCAGCGTATGGATTTTTTTTTTTTGCTCTTCAACCTAGCATTTTGGGGGGGGGGGTACCAGGCATCCAAATGACACAGTTACAGCTCTGTTAATGCCGGAAATCTAAAACCATACAACTTGTCAGCATGAAATTCATGTGCTACAAAAGAATTTGTGAAATTCATACTTCTGATTTCACATTAAGCGCTCTTCCATATGTTTTCACTCTTCCTTCAGTTTGTATTGTTAAAATTGGAGTTTATATCAGAAAGATCTACACTCATTTCACAAAAATAGTATTCCTGTATTTTAACATTGATATTGATTTATTGGCATTTTAAAACTTATTTGAATATGCTACGTTTTGTGCAGTCAGCATTCCTACTTGCCTTTAAGTCTTAATTTGTGCAAGCAGTACAATATAAGCTAAAATTGCCCCAGTATTTAATGTCCCTGTTTAAGAAAACTTGGGATACCTAGGCAAAATATATTTAATGTGACAATATTTGGAGCATCATAGGTTTACCAGCATTGATGGCAGGTATGAGTAGTAGATACCAAATTGTTGAACATTTTGGCCGCTTCTTAGTTAAAAATTTCAAAGTGTAATTATGTGCTTTTTAAAGGGGAGCCACAAGGGGGCGCATTTGAGTGGAGTAGTGATGTATTTATAGTGAGACAAATGTGTGGTGCAGTTTGTTTTTCTGAGGAAGATGGTGTGGAGCGCCGACGAAAAGCTTGTTTTTAAGCTTAATAAAATTTCAATTTGTTTTTTTCGTTTATTGGCATTCTTGTTTACAACATAACCTGTGGATTATAAAGAACTTTGCACACATCTATCTGAATCCAGGAGTTTAAAGGTGCTGGACCTGCAAGGGTGGTTTTTTCACCGGTCTGAGGAACTTACCATAATTACAGACATCCCACAAGTCTGTACTGTAGTAGTGATTTACAAAGGACATAGTATGGTGGTCTTAGGAACTTACCATAATTACAGACATCACACAAGCCAGTACTGTAGTAGTGATTTACAAAGGACATAGTATGGTGGTCTTAGGAACTTACCATAATTATAAACATTCAGTTTTACTTACTGCTGTACCACCAGTACTGTCCCTACAGTCCCTCTATATGGGATGCATCTTTGGGTCAGAGTGGGTACCAGTTCTAATGCTTTGCAACTTCCCTATCACCTGATCAGGCACCCATCTACTCAGGGTTCTGTAGCAGTTTGGAGAGTCAGTTTTAGGGATGCTGTCATTGGGAGGTCTGCTACTTGGGGACATGCCTTCCCTCATGTTTCTTACTATGGCACCAGATTACAGCACTACACCTACAAGTGCAAGAACAATCAAAAATGGTATTGGAAGATGCTGGATGTCCTGACATCAATGTTTCAGGTTTGGCTGGACCTTTAGGGAAAGGAACAAGTGCTCTGGATCAGGCCAACAATCAGTCATGCAGGAATCCTAACGACTGCAGCAGTGAGCATACTTAACGTATATTTGCATTATGGTAAAATCCTAACACAACTGTAGTATCTTACTCATATTCTAAGGGAAGCTTGACACATGTTTATGCTTTAGCTGCAGATGCTGAAAAGTAGGAAGTGAACTAGTTTTATGAGATTCTGCTGCACTTTGTGTGTGTATGTATGTATGTATGTGTATATATATATATATATATATATATATATATATATATATATATATATATATATATATATATATACACACATATAGGTACACTCATTGTAACTGATTAGATTTATTATGGAATATGTATCAGAGTGTTAGATTTAATAAGCATTGTTTAAAATACTTACTGAGCACTGATTTGAGACTAACTGGTTGGTCATTTTGGTGAAGTACCTTTTTGAATGGAAGTAATATTGGCTAATTTCCATTCAGCATTTACCAGTTCTTGTTGTAATATTCCATTAAATGTGTTCTCCAGTCGCTCATTTACTGCATATTTTATTGTAGGACATGTAGTTTATCAAAATGGTAGTAAACTAGGCAGAAAATGTAAGTAAGGCCATATGTTACCTGCTGTTGCAGTCTACATTTCTTTGTAATACAGAATGCAGCTATTCCATTACTGAAAGACTGAATTTTTATCCTTTAAAATTGTTTACGAAATATAATTCTTATTTCCTTGTGTATTGTCAAAACCTTTTACCTGTGACAAAAATGAAAAGAAATCTGCTGTGTATTCAGGAAGAATATACCTTTACTATAGTTGCATGGGAATATAAATTCTTGTGTATATGCCAGAATAATGAGTGCGAGAGGATGCTATGCTTTATTACCGTTTCTAATGACTTCTTTCTCTGTGTTGCTGTCTGATAATTTTGACTTGGAATGAAAATGGAAATAGTTTTGATTATCAATACCTTCAATTACAGCCACTGTTGAAGGGTATAGTGCTGTGTCTGGGGAAACTGAAACTGCAGTCTGTGTTTGACTCCCTCAGTTTTCAAATCCCATGCGACTGAACAATTCCCTTAACTGGTGTAATGCTGCTCATTTGTCTTGTGTGTTTAAGTAAAATAGTTTAAATCCTTTTAATTAGCATACAGTAGGTATTATGAAGGGAGTAAAAGAACTGAACAAAGCAGCATAATGCTTAGCGGTTCAGATCCTGATGTATAGTTTGTGTGCCAGGCTGCTAATATCTGTCCGATAAGCAGTGACTTTTAAGTTGTTGAATGGAATCACGAGCCAGTAACCCACACCAAGCCTCCAACCCTCCCACATAAGTATGCTGACATATCCGCTGTAATCAGATAGTTCATTCTGTTTCATGTGATCACAGACCGTGTGATCACTTCACCACATCTGAGTGACAAGGCTAACGTTTTCCATGAGCTGGATTTTTTTAGTGCCTACACTGGGGAATTGTATGTCTGCCAGAAACAGAGAGCTATTTTTATTATGCCCATACTAGGGGACTTTGTGATGTTACTTATGTGGCATCACTAAAGTTGTGCAGACAGTAAAGCAGCCTATCCCTTGAAAGCCGATTACTAGAGATAGACTAAAGTAGTTTATTTATGAGAGAGTGCACATAGCTTGCCAGAATTATGTGCTTTAAGGAGCAATCATAATTTACCTGGTATTAATTAGCATGGTCCTGTGATGTGACTATGATTTTGTTATTGGGTACTTCAAAATAATGGGAGAGTCAATGCTACTTTATGTAGACATGAGCTGCATTTCTGTAAAAATAAAGGAAGAGAAAAAAAGCCTGACAGAGAAAACGCTGCATGCTTGCTGCATAGGGTAGGGGGTGGCACTGAAACTTAACTCTAGAAAGATATTGATCCACTGAAGTTGCATAATTACCCTTATAAACCAGGAGTAGTTTAACTGTAGATGAAAATGTTTAGGTACAGATGACTTTTAACATTCACAGATAGTCATATTGTAGAATAGACTGAGCATAGTTGTCAATGAACAGTGTGGGTTTAGACGCCTAAATACCTAGTTATGTATTTGATGTAGGGATATGGATTTTTCAGGAGTATGACATTTAAGTTTTTCATGAGGCAACTCTTTAACTGTTTTATCTACTAAGTTAGTGAACTGAATTTGGAAATCATCCTCAGTCAGGCATAAAAGAAAAAGGAACATTAGGATAATAATGTTTTTGAAGCATGTTAAATACATATAACTGAATCAGTTCCTTATTTAACATGCATAAATGTCATGAAACAGACTGCTGTAACTCCGGTATTTAATTTGAGATGTAGGACTTAAATCCCAGCAATCATTTGAAATGTTGGAACCCCCCTGTGCAAGTTCCCAGAGTGAATAGGTGAAAAAACAGACTTGTATAGATAAAGTCTGAGATGGTAATTTCTTGGAATATTCTCATTTGTGTAAGGTATAGTGATGTCAGAGTAGATATGTATGCATTCAAGGTTGTTGGGGGCTTGCCTCTGCAAAAAAAAAAAAAAAAAATTAGAGGCGAAGATTGTTGTTCAAAATTCACTGTTCTCATGCAGTTTTGATTTTTGTTTCTCTGTTGGCACTTGGTGTTACAAGGATTGACATTTCAGTAGGGATCCATTACTTTCAATCTGACACAAGCACTCACTGACAAACATACACGTGTCCGTGCACACACACACACACACACACACACACACACACACACACACACACACACACACACACATGCATACACACGACTATGGCAATATCTGGCTCATCTAGTACATGGTTCTAATCCCCTGATCTAGCTTCCCACTCTCAGTGCTTCAACTTGGCACTCCACAATAGATCAGTAAATCCATTCCCCACCTCCGCTCAGCTCTGAGAGTATGTGATCTGGCTGGCAAAACTCAGGAGCCAGCCAGGTTCCATTTCTGTGTCCCACTCTTTGCTACCTTGATGATGAGAAAAAAAATACTTTTGACTTTGAAATTTAAGCAAGCCACATACTACAACTTTTAGCGCATACCAAGTGATGAAGCTCTTTAGTACTGCTGTTCAGCAGTATTGAAATTCATATCTGTTCTTGCATTCATAAAAGAGCATCTCCAGAAAATTGGTAAATGATAGTGTTGTACCTCTAACCATACTACTTAACTGTAACATAAGCTCTCTTAGCCTGCATACTTTTATATCAACATTTCTCAACTATAACCCTCTCATTGCATAGCTTACTTAATGCACTAACAATAGATTGGCATGTCCCAATCATACCCCCTAGCACCTTGCACACTAAGCAGTTGCCTCCTTCACCCCGCTTTAGCTGTGGTAGTGTATGACCCTTGTATATGTATTTTTAATTTAGGGAAGCAAAACCTCTGAAATCGAGAAGTATGTATTTTATTGTTCCATTTTACTGGTGTATCTACATAAATGTAAGCTAAAGATCTAAAAACAAAATTAAAAGAAAACTCCAAAGCATTGATTATTGCTTCACCCTGTCCCTTCTCATCTTAAAGATGTATCTTCCTACCAAAAATATTGGTCATAATTAAAAGACCATCTCTAGAAAATTGATAAATGGCAATGTCGAACCTCAAACCATATTACCTAACTCTCAGCTTGCATGCTTTCATACCAGCATTTCCCAACTATAACCCTCTCATTGGATACTCAAGTTCCTGCATGGCTCTGTTGTATGTAATTGCACATGTATGTATGTTTGCGTAATAATAAACTTTGTCTTTATACTTGTCACATTTGTGATTCTCTTTGGGCTTCCTATTAAAATGTCGGCACTCAAATGACAAAAAATGACATTTCAAATGGTTACCTTTTCATTGAAATTGTCAAATTGCATTATTGCTCTGCACTGTTCTCTCCTGGGCTGAGATTTTTAATTGGTCATTTGTGATCAGTGCTCTATCCTGGATAGCAAATTCAGATTAAATAAATGAAGCAGCGAAAAAAAACTACCCTGCATGTTTGCTGTACATTTCCCTTGCCACAATAGCAATAGGTAAATTATTACAGATCTTATAACTGTCTTACTATCATGACTGACCTGGTGTAGTACAATACTGTGTGTGCAGGTCCCTATGTGTTTTTAATTTCCTATTAAGTCTCCGGGTATATCAGAGTAAATGCATCATCTTGGTGTCCTTATTTTAAATTTTGTCAGTTTTCTCCAGTTGGTGATCAGAATGGGAAGATGTCAACTCTCTTGCAGTCATAGGCTAACCAAAGTGAAAGCCCATGTGGGGACAAATGACCTGGCTGAAGAAAGGTATCAGGGCAGTTCATAATGAGTCTGACTGGGAAAGGAATGGCCTTAAACAAGCATTGTGTATGGTGATATTCTCAGTGTGGCATGGAGGATAAGTAATTTGTATCTTGAGGTTTACCGAATGGTGATCGGCAGAATTCAGGGCTTTGGCTTCATTTGGGTCTTTTAGTACAGTGGAAGAGTAGTCAATATTACCACCTCACAGTACTTGGTTTTTGGAGTTTGAACTTCTGGTGTGGAGTTTGAACAGTCTGTATCTTTCCTGTGTGGAATTTTGCTATGTGCATCATTTTCCTTATACATCCTAAAATTGTCCTATGAGTGAAATGGTGATTTTGAAGTTGCCCATGCATTTGCAAGTTGTGTATGTCTACATACATATCTATATGTGGGTCTATTTCATATGATTAAAGTTTCAAAATGTCAAAAATCACAAGATCGGAAACCAGATGGTCAACAGTCTGAAATATCAAATGTAGGGTAGTGCAGGAAGGAGCTTGCAGTATAGTAGGTATTAGGGAGTTTGCCCAGTCTTGGAGTTGGTGTTATAATTAATAGGGGATGTGGTTCTTTTTTTTTTTATTTTTCTGACAGTCACCCACCTGGTCTCAATCCTCTGATGATCAATGTCCTGACATGTTGAGCATATGAATTGGATCCATATATAACTATGTGTGTGTGTGTGTGTGTGTGTGTGTGTGTCTGTGTGTGTGTGTGTGTGTGGTCCCTATTAGATCAATGAAAAATCAAAATCTTGAATGACTTGGATGTCAAAAATGCTGTTCTTCATAATCGCTATTTTGAGATCTTGTACAGCGAAGATCGGAAAATTTGCCCTTTCCTCACTGTACTGAGATCTTGAGTTGGAATATATATTTTGCAGGGTGTGTGGGGTGCAGCCCCCCACAATAGCGATTTTGATTTTCTGCATTTCCGCTCATGTGAGCATTAGAGATTTTGAAAATTCTTCTATATAATATAGACCCTATATATTTTGTTTGTGTCCTTTGGCTTTCCCCAGTTAGGGGTCGCCACAGTGGAACTCCGGTCCGCTAATGATTGCTATTGGTTGATTTTTATGTGCCGAGTTACCAGCCTTGATGCACAACCTTCAACGAAGGTACGCCCATTCACGCATATCTCCATGCAGAAGACGCTCTAGCTGAGAATCGAACCGGATAGCGTCTTACTGTGAGGCGACAACACTACCACAGCACCTTCACCGCGAGACCCTATATAGATATATATATATATATATATATATATATATATATATATATATATATATATATATATATATGCACACACACTTGTATATTGTTGTCTCTTTCTTTGTATGTAATATAGATATATCTATACAATATATTATTTATATATATATATATATATATATATATATATATATATATATATATATATATATAAAAGAGAGAGAGTGTTGAATGTAAATATATTGATAGATATAATATGATTGTATGACCATTCATTGAACTGTTTGTTGACTATACTGTTTTGTACTAGATAAATCAGAATGGAGTGTTTAATGTTGTGGAACATTTTAATGGAGTGTTTAATGTTGTGGAACATTTTAAGACAGTACCAAGTCTTTTTAGGATGTAATATAAATGAAGGTAAAACAAACGCTATAGCTGTAAACTAAGTGCTCACACATGAATGCTTCACCAATACCCATGTTCATGCAAAGATGGTAAGATGAAGTATTTAGGTTTGTAGAGATTAAAAAGGATTCTATGGCAGGTAATGATATGTGAGAAAACACTAAAAAGATGATGAAAAAATGTAGAGGCTCAATGCTTTTGATTATAAATATGGATGGTATGATGTAAGCGATTAAAATGTTTTAGTCCCTTTGGTTTTGCATACAGCTCGGGTGTATTTTTATCAAGCCATGGAGATGTTGTAGGCAATGATTAATAAAGAGTTGAAGGAATTTATTTGGGTAAGGAAGAGGGCAATAGTTAAGTGGGAGAAATTGATTCTCCCCAAAGAATAAAGTCGGCTTATGATTACTTGATTTGAAGTGATAATTTAATGCTACACAGTTAAGGTACATATACATAACATGAAAGGAAATTTTTAAATTTAAAGTAGAAAGGGATGATGATAATTAAATGGAAGTGTGAGTTTGAGAAGTAAAGAGAGAGAGAGAAGGATTTTAGATGCGGTCCTTAAGTTGAAAAACAACCATGCAGAATATTATATTCACAAAGCAGTAGAAAGTGTTCTAAGAAGTATGCTAACATGGGAACTGAGAAAGGAGATTTTACCAATAGATATGACTGCAATTAGAGGTATGGAAAATAAGCAATGGGGCTAGAATTTACTGGAGAAAATTAGCAAAAGAACCAAGGTAATGGGTGCAAGTAACTAGGGATAGAAAGTAACAGAGCTGGATGAGTCTTAAGAGAAGGTTTAGCTATAGGTCAGAGACCGTCTTCCTACCAAGAACCGCTAGAGTGTAGGCAAAACGAAAGAGGATAGTGGAGTGTTAAGATCTATATTAAATATCTGAAGCTTCAAAATTTCGAACTTCATATGTTCGACAACCTATGAGCGAAACTCGAAACCTTGAATATATAATAAAAAAGTAAACAAAAAATATGAGCAGGGCGGCAAGCCCCCCTGTACCCCCCACTTAAATATACCAACTCCAAGACTGCACTTCAGTGCAGAAAAGGGACATTTTCCCATTCTGAATGTATGGAGCCATTGCCTTTCACCTGCAATAGTGCATGATGTATAAGAATCAGTCAGAGAAGGTTATAAAAATTAGGAAAAGAGAATGGAAAGGAAATTTGCAAAGGAACAACGCGAGACCATTTGTGTGGCTCCCAGCTGTGCAAAATAGTGCAGAAGGTTTAGAAGATTTTCATGGAAGCATTTGCAAAGTATTTTATACCCCAAGTAAATTTCAAGGAAAGTTTCCTCAGGTAGAAAGGAAATGCTAGAGAGATGATGAGAAAAAGAAAAGCAATTGGGAACTTGTTTTCTGAGAATGTAACCAGTTGGCAGATTCTAAAAATTCCCTACAAAGTATTTTGTCAGAAATGTCCTAAGACCAAATGGTTGTAAGGTCATGAATGATTCTTTTGAACTGTGATAAAATGTCTGAAATGCCAGCTCTTATTAAGGCTTTATTTGAGCCAGGTCATGGTCAAATAGGGCCATAGGCAGGGTAATGGACCCAGCCCCTCAGCAACTATTCCAATGTCTCTTTATTTGGCTATCTCTCCCCAGTTACCATAAACACTGTTCATACCTGTCAGTGTGCGTACGATAACTTTTTCAGTAATTACAGATACTTGGAGTCGGAGTTAATTTAAAACTTTTTTTTTTCAAATTTTCGAGCTCCAAAACTCATTGCCATTTACTAAAACCAGTCTCATGTTAAAAAGAGACTTGTATGAGCAACAGTAAACTTCTCTTCCCTTGACACTCACATTCATTGAAAAAGCATCTGGCCAGTAATGGATTTAAGTGTACCTTCGGTCCATCCTATTTCCAAACCATGGGTCCCCCCTCATACATTTTTTAGAACCACATATAAATGCATGTGTCCTTTTCATTCACCTCCCTGACTGTTCTAAAATTATATTTATTTTTTAATACAGCAATATTTGTCAAAGGATGTTTTAAATTTGTAGTTTTGAACATTTTTTTTTTCTGTTAAGCATTGAAACAAAGTGGTATGAACCATGTGTACGAACCATGTGTACAAAGGTACACATTTTAGAACATTTTATCCGTAAAAGGCCATACAAAGTGCTGTCATTATAATCCACCAATATCAATACTTGGCAGTTATGGCCAGTTTATTGACTGTGATGAAATTGTATGTCGGACTGTGATAAAATGACCACTTTTGTAAAATTGTTTTTCCTGTTTGCTTTACACAAATACAAGCTATTTATTTAAACAAGAAGCATCTTTATAAAATTATCATGTATGACACCGGCAATCTTACATTTATATAAATGCAAACAAACCACACTGACACAATTTCAATTGCAAACATTTTATATCACTTGTAATCTATCCAGCCATTGTCAATCCGACATTACATAACTCGTTCAAATTCTGCCTTCTTTTAAACCTTGTTCGTCTCTGCATTTATTTTTCCCACAATTCTCATTTTTTTCCTGTGTAATTCGCTCCTACCCTTTTCTAAAGATCCCAATGCCAATTATTTTATCTTAGTTACTGTAGTTGCCACTTCTAGTAAAGTTGGTTTAGACTTTGTTTTACATTTTCTAGAAATTGCTTTTTAGCAGCCACCATAATTAGACTCACCAAGACCTTACTATGTGTAGGCAGTTCCAATTCATAGCTCAAAAAAAAAATTCCTTAATTATACCAATTTGCTCACCTAGTATCTCTGACAGAGCAGTCTGCAGAGAATCTTTAAAGTCTGCCAACTCATTACACTCCTAGAAAATAAGTTCTCAGTTTCCTCTTTCAACTCTACCACACCTCCAAAATTTGCTGCCTTCTTCTTTGGGCTTTTCCCAGTTAGGGGTCGCCACAGCGGATCACCTGTCCGCTACCTGAGGAAAATTCTTTGGAGTCTACTTGGTATATAAAAATACCTATGTAAACACATCCAAGCAAAGATCCTAAATCTTCTAGACTTTGTTGCATATTTTGGTGACATTCCTGTAGCCCCCCATTGTTTCTTTCATATAGCTCCCCATTGTTTCTTTGTGAATTGTTATCCAGTCTCTCTTCCCAATCCTTTCTAATCTCCTTTAATTCATTCTTATAGTTATTATGCAATATTTTGTGTGCTCTACTAATTATTCCTTTCCTAATGACAACTTCTGTTCTAGATTCTACCAAAAACTCTACCAGTGCTGATCTTTTGTTAGGACCCTTCTATTTCTTTCTCTTTGCATATACTCTGATATCAATCCTTGATAGGGAAGGCAATTTCTAACCTACAGTCCAAATAAATTCCCTGCTTCTACCCATTTTGTTACCTTTCCCACTTTAGATATTTGCTCCCAATACCTTAGTTCCTTTGGCAGTTTTGTCCAATAAATTCCAGCCCCCTCTTTTCTATTGTCTGTATCCCTAATTGCAGTCATCCTTATCAGGAGAATCACCTTTCTCCTTTCCCATGTTGGCTTAGTTTTTAGAATACTTTCTGTTACTTTATAAATATCATATTTGTATGAAGATTATTATTCCCCTGTAGCTCTCAGATTGAGTTTTCATCCTAAATCTAACATGGAACTAAGAGAAAAAGAGAAGATAAAATTACATGCAGAGGACCGGATTCAGGATATCTCTACAAGGTCTGTCCACAGATGAGTTTTATGAAAATTTGGGGGATGGCTGATGAGTTGTCATAGTGGACAGACTAGTAATAATGAAGATCATTGGTATGGTAAGTACATAACTTGTGTCTCTCACATTAGGCCATCTGTCTACTTCAACTTATGGGACAGAATTCTCAGTTTCTAAGTTCCTTAGTAAAATCATGACAGGATATGCTTGAGATGACCATTTTTGAAGAAGGGCCTTAACCAAGAGATCATGTCCAGTTTTTAATGCTTGAAAATATATGCATGCTAGACCATGCACAGTAGTATAAATGCCAACAATAGTAAAGTTCTTGAAAATGGCACTGAAAGTTGCAAGGGACCTTGTAGAATGAGCCTCGGATTTAGGTTATATTCATTAGACCAGAAAACTTAAAGTATGCAATCAGATGGGCATCTGTTCAAAGTAACTTTAGAAATGTTCTGATCCTTCTTGGAAGAAGAATATGAAAGAAAAAGATGGGTTGTCTTTTCTGAAAATTTTCATGAAATGCAAGTAAAATGACAGTTGTCTGTGAAAGTCTGTGGACATCTAATAAAGGTAGGAAATAGTCTCTTCCATTGGAATAGATTGGGAAGAAGACAGAAAGATTAACAGTTTGGTTTAGAGTAGATTGTGAAGCAATCTTGTATGTAAAGGTGAGTTTAGTTCTGAGCGGAACTACAGAGGTTTAATGAGAGTATGCAGTTCATAGGTAGGTACTAGGCTATTGGCCCTAGGGCATAATTAAGCCTAGCCAAAAATAAGTTTTTGCTTACGCTTCCCTGCCAAGTGGTCTAGCTTCCTGCTCCCCTGTCTAGCAGGGCCACCGAAGTGATTCCCAAGGTGAATTTCCTGTTTCCCATCCACTCATCAAGATTCCTCTTTAAGAGTTCTAATGAGGAGCTCTGCTTCACATTTATGGGGACCCTATTCCAGAGCAAGGGAAGTCTCTGGGACACAAATCTGTCCCTCCAACAAGTCCTGTTTATTGCTGATGTTAGGTTTATGTCCCTTGAGCGAGTAGCTCTGGTGGATTGGGTTTTCCTTAGGTGGAGCATTTCTAGCAATTTAGGGTTTGACATAGCCTTGTATGTCAGGCAGAGATCACCTCTGAGTAGCCGATAAGCGACCAAGTACAGTCTGAGTTTTTTAGCCTTGTGGCATAGGGCAACTGTTTTGAAGCCCATTATCCTCTTTGTGAGGTACTTTTGAGGACTCTCCAGTTGTTGCAGATGTCTTGTTAGGTACATCCTGCACAGGGCATTATATTCAATAATGGGTCTAATGAGTGATGAGTAGAGGTGGACAATAACATCCTTATTCCTGGATGCAAACCCTTTTGTGATAAGGTGGGCCATGTAGAATGATTTTCTAACCACTTTAGCAATATGGTTGTCGAAGGAGAGGTTACTGTTCACCCGAGTCCCTAGGTCTCTTATCACACTCTCCATGGTAAGTGGGCTACCACGTATGCTGTAATTCATAGGTACGTGTTTTTTCCCAAAGAGGATGATGATGCACTTTTTGGATTTTAGCTTGAGGCCGTGGTTTTGGCACCACGTATCTGTGTCCGTAAGACCCTTTTGAAGGATATCTATGTCAGTAGGGGTCTCAGTTATGACATCCAGTTTGCAGTCGTCTGCGAACTTTGTTAGCCATAGTCCCTCTGTGTTTGCTTGTACCTCCAAGAAGTAGACACTGAACAGGAGGGGTCCCAGGACTGAGCCCTGCAGTACACCACTAGTCACTGGTTTGGAGTCGGATCTAGCGTTTCCTATTCTCACTGAATGGGTTCTATCCATGAGCCGGTTAGCAACCCCTCTTGTAATGTAGGGGTTTATATTTAGGTTGGTGAGTTTGTCAATAATTCCCGAGTGGGGAATGGTATCAAAGGCCTTTGCAAGATCAAGGTATGCTGTGTGAACCTCCTTTCCCTCATCTATTGCTTTACTGACCATTTTGAAGAAGTCTTCCAGATTTAGGAGACGAGATCTTCCCTTTACGAACCCAAACTGGGTGGGGTCAAGGGTTTGTAGGTTCCCAATGTCTTTGTTTATGAGTTCCATGATGATGTGCTCCATGGACTTGCAGACGAGACTATTCAGGCTGATGGGGCGATAATTCCCAGGGTCAGTGGTGGTACCTCCTTTGTGGAATGGTATAACTGTTGCCATGCGCCAGTCTGTGGGCACATAGCCTGAGGTGAGGCTGTGGTTAAACATGGTATTAAGGTGAGGGATTAATTTGTTTTGGAGTTCATGTAGTACGCAGCCTGGGATGCTGTCTGGTCCCATGAATGCTCTGTTTCTTGCCTTGGAAAGTGCTATTTTTACCTGAGTGTCTGTGATTTTAGGGGCAGTACAATCTTTTGGTATGGAAATGGGCCCTTTGGGGGGGGGGGTGATGGTGGGATGAAGTTTGCACTGAACCTATCTGCCAGTATATTGGCAATGTCAGTTGGTTCCGTGAATTTTGAACCATTATGCTGTAGCTCAGAGCAGATCTGTGAGTTATTTAGGTTTTTGACATAGCTAAAAAATGTTTTGTGATTGTCTTTTTGGTGTCTGTTGTGATATTTCTTTCAAAGCTCACCTTAGAGATTTTTATGAGGGTTCTTTGCTTTTTGCTAAGGTTGGTCAGGGAGCTCCTCCATTCCTGGGTTTTTACTCTTTTTTTTTTTTTTTTTTGCAATAATTTCTTCCTTCTATTATATACCTTATTTATGGACTGGGTCCACCAGACTGGTTTCTGATTTTTGGAGGAGTGGGTCTTGGTCTTGTTTGGCATAGCACAATCCATGCACTCATGTAGGTGCTTCTACAGTGCTTTTGTGTAGGATATAGCAGATTCAATCATATTGCCTTTCTGCTGGGGAGTAGCGAAGTTTGCCACCTCTGTCTTGAGTAGCATAAAGTTCACCTTGGAGAAGTTTTTCACCATGGTTTCTTTTGGGGCAGGGGGTGAGGGTGGTATGTGGATATCTAGGGTGATGAGTTTATGATCTGATCTAACCCAATGAGGAGTTTACCACAGGTATGGAGCATTTGTCCCTCATTTTGGTGATGACCAGATCCAGTATATTTTTACCTCTTGTGGGGGTGCTAATAAGCTGGTCCAGTGCATTGGAGTTAATGTACTCAAGGAAGTGCTGAGCAAAGGTATTAGTACTTCCGTAGTTTTCCCAGTTGATGTTTAGGTAGTTGAAATCACCCAGTATAAGGGTGTCCGGTTGGACTCTGATGTTTTCCAGTACCTCTAGGAAAGAAGAGTGTATGTCATGGGGCTGGGAAGATGATCTGTAGCAAGCTACAATCTGTAATGCAGTTTTGCCCATTGTCAGTTGCACTTGGATGATTTCCGAGGCATCATTCTTTGCAACTAGTCTGGAGGTGTGGTTATCCTTGATGAATATGGATACGCCTCCTCACTTTGTATTTCGGTCCAGGTTTTGCGGCCGAAATATGTGGTATGAGTTGTAGCGTGGACTTGCTCGGGTGCTCTCTTGAGCCTTGAACCAGGTCTCCATCACTGCACAAATATCAATGCTCTCCATGTTGAGAAGTGCCTCGAGAGAGTGCATTTTGAGGTTTAGACTCCTAGCATTCAGCAGCATGACCCTCAGTGTTTTTTGTCATTAGTACTTGTTACGGTGGTGGATTTGTTTTTTGAGTCTTGCCTAAAAAAGGCACTATTGGGGTGGCAAGAGCCTTTGCCAGTATCCTGAATCCCTGGGGTGCCAGGTGCAAGCCATCTCTGGCAAAGCATCTAGGCTTGTCGAGCATGTCATCCCAGGCAGACAGGTACTGGATCCCCTTTGAATGACACCAAAAACTTAGCCAATTGTTGAAATTTATCATTTTTTCCTTGTACTGAGGTATCATTCTTGGTGAGGGTAAGATGCTACTCTGGGCTAGGGTCATACCTGCCTTGATTACATAATCAAAGAGCTCCTCTGTCTCTTCATGTAGTCCAGGGAGGTATGTCTCGGGTCATTCACGCCAACATGGACAATGACAGAGTTTTATTTGTACTTATTGTGGAGTGACCTGAGTGTGTGGGTAATGTGGCGGATTCTGGCACCTGACAAGCAACTGACAGTGACCTTCTCCTTATCCAGTCTGGTGAGGGGGACATCGGTATGCCTGACTATGGAGTCACCTATTATAAGTGTGTTTTGGTAAGGTGTTTTGCCTTAAGGGCTGTGGTTGTGCGGCACACTGGTTTTGGTGGTTATGTGATGATTGCGGAGTGTTGGTGGGTGTAGGTTGCTTGCACGTCTGTTTTGGAGATCTCTGTTGTTTCCACAGATTTTTATTTAGAGCCTCCGAATATGTCTTTATGTATCTGTGTGGGGGTTGCAGTTGCATGTGAGTTGGGTCTATGTGTAGTAGGTGGAGTTTTGCAGGTTGGTACCTTCTCCTCTTCACTGTTAATTCCAGTTGTGACTGGACAGAGCTTTGCCTCAAGTCTAGCTATGCAAATGCATCTCTTGCAGATGTTGTTTTTTTGTGGTAGGAGGAGAGGGTTGTCTGTGTACATGAGGCAGTTGTGACATTGCCTCAGGATGCCCAAATTCATCAGGTGCACAGAAGAACACACTTTAAGGAACTATTCTTATTTGACTGGTAGGGGAGAGTAGTTTGACTGTTCCCTACAAACAACAGTTTGGCATAGAGTACAATAGTTTTAGTGCTTCTGTCTCTTATTGAGCCAAGTGCTAGTCAGAAAGCTCTGATTTCAGTGCTAAATCGAACGGACTGGCTAGTACCAAGGGAAAAACTGAAGAGCAGACTTTTTGTGGAGCCGGGGATAGTTTAACCTCAGCTAACCACCGCTGTGCACAAATCCGCGCAAATGTGTTTTTTATATCAGAAAGATTAAAGAGATAGAAATTAGCCTAAAATGGCCAATAAAACTAACTACAGTTTCTGGGTAGACACCACTCCTCTAAGGACAGATAGGCTGTTCAGAGCTCCCCACTCTCACTGGTGAATAAAAAAACTTCCCTTTTGCCCAAGTAAGGTATGGCCAAACACAGAAGCTTAAACACAGCATATCCTGTATTTCTGAAATTCATCTGGTCAAATGGATGGCTTCTAGGAAAAAAAGTGTTCCAGGAATGATACTACAGTCAGAAAAAGAGAAAAGTTCCAAAGGTAGATGGGTCAGTGCCTCCAGAGCAGAACTTTGATCATAGGGGGGTATGGAGTCTTTAATTGTTGACCTTGGAAGGAAGGTCTGCACACACTTCCTGGGAAACTATAGTCAGAGCAATAAAGCCTTGTTGCAAATTAAAATAAATAATAAATGGACTTTAATGGTGGAGTAAATAGAGCCAGAATCCAAGACAGTGGGCAGACACTCTACAGTTGAAGGAAATGGTGAAGAAATATGGTCTAGTGTCTGCTGGAAAACCTAAAAGGAAAATGTTTCCCATTTACTCTTGTAAAATTTGAGTCAAAAATTTTCTGAGAAGTGGGCATGATCTAACTTACTCTGAGAAGGTATGATGGGGTTTTGACCACCAGCAGAAATGGAAAAATGATGCAGTCAGTTAGGGATGAATGTCCAGATGAGATTCACCAGATGGGTGGGATAGGAGATCTGATTTGGGATATAGAATTGAAGGTTACTTTATGAGATGAGGCCATAGCATTGGGAACCAGATTTGCCTTGGCCAGACATTGGCCATGAAGAATAAAGCCTTGAACAGAGAAGCCTTCTGCATGAACTTAGTCATTAGTGGTAAGGGACGAAAAGCATCTAGGAGTCCAGGAGGACAGTGATAGATTAGGGTGTCCGATTGTCACTACAGAGGGATCAAGGTAAAGAAGCTGCTGCATTTAGTATTGGCTGGTGAAGCAAAAAGTCACAGCAAGGCCACACCAGTAGTAAAACATCATCTGTGTTATTGATGGTTCAGGAACCACTTGGGAGGCATTTGAACATGCATTATGAGTCTGTCTGCCAAATAACTTGTCCATTTCAGCACATGCATTGCTATCGCTATGAAGGCATTGCCCACTGACACATTCTTATACCTTCTGTACACAAGAGGTAGGACCAGATTTCTCCTTGCTTGCTGATGTACCTTACTACTGATGTGTTGTCTGTATGACTAAAAATCCCACCAAGGGGAAAGAAAACCTTGCATGGGTAACCACTTAGATCACAGCTTTCATTAAGTTCAGGACTTGCACAACCAGCAATTCATGTGGGGTATTATCAAGATGTAGCTTTGAAATTGTAGTTCTTATCATAATAATTCTTGCAGTTGCTTTACAATTTATAATTTTGTTGCCAGTTGGCATTATATGAATACCAGAGCTTGAGATGGCTTCAGCTGTGGTTGTTCAATGTTCACAGAAATGACTAAGGACAGACACAAATGCAGAAAGTAGTCTCTTGCTGGGAATTATATTTGTGCTGGCCAGGACCCACTCTTCCAGGTATGGGAAAATGCAGATCCCTTTCAGTATGAAGTGAGCTGTGATGGTGGTGATGCACATGGAGGGCTGTGATTTGACAAAACAACAGTGCTCAAAAACTGAATGTGACTGGTTCCCAGAAAGAAGCAGATATACCTTCTGGATGCTTTGGTGATTTATATATGGAGAAAAGCATCTTGAAGATGTTTAGAGCACATCCAATCCCCTTCTCGTAAACATGGAAGTATGGCATGCATCTGGAACTTTGTCATTTTTACATAATTCTTTAGGCCACTTAAATCCAAATGGGTGTTGGGTCCTTTGAGTGGTGTGACCTCTTGGGTGGCTCTTTTCTGAAGGAGCTAAGCAACCTTCTTTGCTGCCTCCCACTTCTGCCAGGGTGGTACAAGTAGCAAGGATGACAGTTTTGGGGGTTTTGTGAAGGAAAATGTCAGCTCTCTGGATATAATGCTCTTAATCCATCCATCCAAGAAACAGTTGACAAGACTGTCTGCAGAGTGAACAAGTCATGTCTTCAGGGATGCTGAGGTTGATCTCAAAGGGAGGACTTCAGAAGTCTTAATTTTGTAGACCCCACTGCCCCTAGGATAGCATCCATTAAAAGGTGTCCCCTCTGCCAAATTTTCCCCATCTAAGAAGGAACTGAAGAGAATGTGATGAGACTTGTTAAATCACATGGCTTGCTACCCTTTCAGTTTCTGTAAAAGGACCTTTAATTGGTTTCAAAGTGCACTACTAAGCCACTGAGCATTTTCCCTTCCGGTTTACCAAGTTTCTCCAACTTCTGGTTGAAAAAAGGAGGCCTCATCATAAGGGCCATTAATAAATACAGATTGAAGTTGTCCGTGAAGTCACAAACATACTCTGATATGGCATCTCATGACTGTCTGTATCAGCTGCCCTAACTGCTCCATCAGTCTCATGGCAAGTTTGGAAGTAGTCAACACTGTAGCTATCTCTGACGCAATCTGTTTTTAAGTGCTAGATGTGTCAGGTTTTCTCAAGGAGTCTAACTTCTGATCTGCTAGGACTTATTGGAACCTTGTCATTTACATAAGGTAGTTTAGAACTTAGAGTGCAAATATGCCTGAAGTGTAAACTTGCTTCTCCATGAGATCCACCATCCCAGACTGCTTGTTAGGATGGATCACCAAATTCTCACTGGAAAGTTCTCTTTTATTGGCTGCTACCACAATATTGGAGTCAAACAGAAGGTGTTTGCTTCAGTGGGGTTTGTTCTTAGTGTTCAAAAAAATGTTATCTGGATTTCGTGGCATAGATTCCCACCAGTTCCTCTCCTCTACAAGGTAAATCATGCTGCTGACAGGAGGGATCACCCAGGAAGAAGGGCAGACAAGAATTTCTCAAAAAGAACCTCCTCCTCTGGAGAAGGGGATCAATTACCTTTCTGCCTCATTATCTGGAAGATCTCATCAAACCTGGGGGTAGTCAAAACCAGTGGAGTGTCTCATGCCTGCTTCAATGAATGGGCAATAAACATCTTAAAAGACCTGAAAGCTGATGTGGAATCTATCGGCCTCAGACATTCTCCTTGTTACTGTCTCCATCCTAGCCAGTGTGGACCTTAATGGTTCCAAGCAGTGATTTTCTGAAACTGATGGTCCAGATGGCTCTCCTATCAATATCAAACCCATGCCTCAAACATCAAAGACTCTGACACATAAAACAGCACTGAATGGGTCAGTACCAAAGGCTTAGCAGAAGACTCAGACTTGGTCTGCACCTGACACCAGTGGAACTGAAATCAAGTGTGTTTGATGATGGGCAATTGGCATCGTGGGATTGGTCCAACCAATGCCAAAGGAGGTTGCACCAGGACTGTTGTAAGCTCTAACACCTTTGGCACCAATGCTAGAGTCTGGAAAGTAGCATCATGTACAAGGGTCCTAGGGTCAATAGTATCCATTCTAGAAACAGAAGACAATGAGACTACATCCATATTAACCTTGGCCTTGACAAAGGCTCTCATCATATGATCCCAGCTGATGCCAAATACACTCTGGCCAGATGTGGATCTAAAGATGAGGTGGAAGGAGAGTGAGAACCCATGTACTTAAATTCTTTGAACATATACTGCTGGTGGAGTTTTTGTGAGAATGGTTTAAAATTACAATAGGCTTGAGGCAAGAAGACCCCCTAAACTGGAGAAGAACTTGAATCCAATGTTGCCAGAACTTCTTGTGTCCACTCAGGTCTTGGAGCCATAGAAAGAATAGAATGGCCTGTTAAGGTATCGTCCATCCTTTTTTTTCTTTTTCTTATATTTATCATATTTTTCTTCCTTACAATTTCCTCTATCTTAAAGAAGACAGAAGACCTTTTAATATTAATTTAGTTTTGCTCTACTGTGGGGAACATGGCCCAAATGCTTTGCAAATATTGCAAGAGGCAGTGAGATGTTCCATTGCTAGGCATACATTGTAGGCATCCTGGTATGAGAGTCTGTAACTATTTTGTAAAGCCAGAAACCTTGTCTATACTACCAATGAAGAGAAAATATCTAATATAGTATTCTACCAAAACATATGAACTCAGACAACTGGCAACAGCAAAGTAGTAACCACTGTAGTATTATGATAAATAAGAGCAGACGATAAATAAGAGCGGACAAGGTGGACTAGGTCTGCTTGCTTAGTCATGCGAGAAAGGGAAGGAGAAAAAGTGTATGTAATGCATTACAGTCATTCAGTTGCATACCCATGGAACAAACTTCCATTGTCCCTTCATTCCACTACCAAAAGTGGTGAATTCAAAAAGCAACTAAAAAGTCATTTCCGACATGCATGGATCTGTACTTGTCAGAAAATGACCAAATGCATTTTTCTTCTTCTCTGGATTAACATATCTGCCTGGTACTTCATATCTAAACTATCTCCATATACTACTCTCTCTGCAGTTAATACCTATGCTCTTAAATGCATCTTTGGTATACAATTCAGGGTAACATCATGACATAGTACATTACATAGTAGAAAATATTTTTTATTTTAAGGCATTGTTATATTTCCTTGTATATAACTAAATGCTAACCACATTTCTCAAACCTATTGCTACTGCATTCTCAATATACTGTACTTTTGCTATATAAATATTCCTGTTGTATATTTCTCTCTTTCCATTTTTGTCCTGTTAAATATCTTACAACTTGATTTTTTTTTTCTTATTTTTACTAATTACTTTCCTGGAGCTTTTTTCCTCAAAAAAAAAGGCTCTCTGGCCCCAGCCAGACTAACCTGGTTAACAAATGTAAAAATAAATATTAACATATTGATAGGTATACATAACATTATATCCAAACTCAGGGGTAAAAAGGTCGCACCCAAAAAACTACAAGAAAGACCCAGCAAAGCTAAAGTCTTCACTGCTTAAACCCTCTGTACTGGAAGACCCACGGAATATATGCACGTGACCTTTTTCAGTTAGACGGTTTTTGAATATCCATGATATTTTACTTTTACTTTAAGTCTCTACTGGTGTAGTCAGGCCAATAAAGCCAAAGCTCACTACTTGTAAACATGCCATGTTTCTCCCTTTTTTCTGAGCTTGTAAGTAAAGCCTAAGTAGCTTGTTAGACCACAGCAGGTAGATAAATTGCTGATACTGCTGCACGGCATAAGTGCATGCTACGCCTCTGTGCATGTCATCCTTTGGATGAGACATTAAACTGAGGTCCCATTTGCTTGAGTTTGTGGTTGAGGAAGAGGATGTAAAAGATCCCACAGCACCTATTAAAAAGAGTAAGGGTCCTTTATTTACACATGACATTATTTACAAAGTTAGACCAAATTCTCCATATATATTTTTCCACAATCTGATTTTATGTAATATTGTTATCCATTTTCCATTAAACATGATTTAATTTATTGTTTCATTCCAAATGACCCATATTACAGCCATCCATCCTTCCATCACCTCTTTTTCCCATTTGCATAAGGGGTTAGGATGTCACTTCAACAGTGACAATCATTTCAAGCCAAGGTTTATACCATCAGGCGGCTAGCCCTGTAGTGGTAGTTCATACGTACCACTCACTCAAACGTTACATACATTTTTCTCTTTTCTTTCACATATTCTTTGTTTTTATAATGTCCATATTTAATCGTATCCCTATCCATCTTATCCATAGTTCTCTTTACACAATGTATCCCTTAATTTTGCCGCTCTTTTACATTTCAAACAAATGGCTTCTGTTGATTCTTCTTCCCCACAAAATGAACAGATTCTTTCAATGTTTCTCTTTTATAAGGCATATTTCCCTTTACTGGTAATTTATTTATACCAGTTTCCATAAAAATCTTGACATTTCATTATTACTTTCTTTCTTTTATAGCTTTATACTTTTCTTCTGATAGATTTTTCCCATGGATTAACATAGTAATGTTAACCTAACATTAGTAACACCTAACATTAGATTAACATTAGTAACACCTAACATTAGATTAACATTAGTAACACCTAACATTAGATTAACATTAGTAACACCTAACATTAGATTAACATTAGTAACACCTAACATTAGATTAACATTAGTAACACCTAACATTAGATTAACATTAGTAATGTTAATCTAACCTACTGGAAAGCACTCGAAAGCCTTAGACTGATATAAGCCTTCTAGCTTAAAAGAGAGACTTTGCAGTGATTATCAGTTTTCTGTATTTTCCTGCTGAACTTAACTGTTTTCCGCCTAAACGCTGATTTGCCAGCACTTATTGTGATTTAAAAGCTTGTTTTTTTCACATATTCTACTTATTTGACTGCCTGCACTTTTAAAAAGTTGTTTTTTGTTTAAATAAACTGTTGTAGGCTACACACTAAAGTGCGATGGCCTTTTCTGATCGCTTGTAGTCGTTTAAAGCTGTTTTGTGTACTTTTTACTGTTTTTGCCTTATCTTTTCAAAAAAATAAATACATTTCTTGTTTCCTGCCTTTTAAGCTAGTATAGTCCAGTTTTCAGGCTAGTGCTGAATTCAGGGCTGTGTTACAAGTTTCTGAGTTGCCCATACCTTACTTGGATAGAGGGAAGTTCCTCTGTTCACCTGTAAACCTTGACGACTGGATGGGTAACAGAAAACACACCCCTGGGATCACTTCATTGGCTCTTCTTGACAGAGGCTCAGTTAATTAATCAATGGGGCGGCGTAAGCCGACACACTCTGTCTAGGCTTATAAATGCCCTCAGGTAGATAGCCTAGTAACTACTTATGAATAGTGTATCCTTATATTTCACTATCATACTTTTCTCTCATTAGTCTTAATCTTCCATGTTGTTATTTTCTCTTGATAATTTCCCATTTCTTCATTTATGCATTTTTCTCTTAATTTTTCCATCATTTCCAAAAATCATTCACATTTACATCTAAACATTTTCCCACTAGCCTCTCATCCTCATTTATTCACTTTAATACTTGATATAAATTTAAAGAAGCAGCATATACTACTGGATTTATTAACCCCAATCCTCCTTTATTCATGTACAAAACTTCCCTTTTCACTGGGTTTAATCTAGTGCCCCATATAGATTAAAAAATACTTGCATAATCTCTTTTTTCATATTTTCTTTGAATCATAAACACACTTGACAAATATGCTATTTTTCTTAACAGTATACAATTTATCAAGTAAACTTTTTTCTTGAATGATAAATCCATATGTTTTCCATAAACAGCATATTTCTTTTATTTCTTCTATCTTTTTTTCTCATTAAACCCTACTTACATCCTCCTACACAAATACTTACACCAATACCTCGTTAATAACAAAATATACACCTCCTGCCTTCACCTCATCACCTAATCCTTTACGTTGATCTTTAAATAATGTCATGCCGACCCTTTTTAAAATCCATTCAAACAAAATATCATTTCTCTAATCAACATTTTATTTCTAGCTGTTGTAATGATATCATCTGCATATGTCAAAAGAACCAGAATCTTTCATTTTAAAATTCACCTCACTCACATTCATAACTAAGGCAAATAATATAGAACTCTGTGGACATCTTTGCCTTTTACCACTACTCATTACTATTTCTTTATTCAATCATCCATTTATTAACATACTTTAATATTTTTATATGCTGACATAGAAACTTTCCTGATTGTATTACTTTCATCATATTTCTTCAGCACTTCTCATAAAATGTCCTATTATGTTGCACCAAATGCCTTATTAATATCACCTACCATCAGTTTCATATCCTCTCTTCTATGCATATCATCCACAATTTCTCTCACGGTCATTAATGGTTCCTGACACCCCCTCCATTTTATGCTATATATGTTTTCTTCCATAACATCTCTCATTTTACTTTCAGTTCTTTTCTGTATTATATTCTTGAAAATCTTATCAATATTGTTCAAAAGACTTTGGCACCATTTTTTATTCATTTTCTTTCAGCTTTCTTGTATATTAATGTTAATATTCTTCTATCCATCTCTTTATAAACAAAACCTTCATTTAGCCATTCATTCAAAACATTTAAAAATATATTCTTTGCCAATCCATTTCCTATTTGTGCATTTTATATCCTATGTCATTTAAGCCTGAAGCTAAGTCTACATTTACCTAAGTATTTTATGCATCTCATATGTAATAATTTCCTTTTCAAATTCTTTTTACTGGCTCTGAAAATTTATTAACCTCCCATATTCTTTTATTTTCTTTCTTTTTACCTTTAGGTAGTTCTAACATGTAATGTACTGCAATATTTCTAATTTGTTCCCAAGTACTTTTTACCATTTATTTTATATTTTCAGTTCTCTTTTGTACCCCTGTCTTCCTTCACTGTTTTACTTAAGACTGATACCTCTTCTCTTTTTCTTTATAAGAAATATCCTTGCTTAACTAGTAAGTCATTAAGTTTTTCTTGGTTTCTTTTATATACTTTTTCCTTTAGCATAATTCTCTCTCTAATTATTCTCTAAATATTCTAATGTATCTTTCGTCGTACTTTTCTTTCCCTTTCTTTGTTACCTCAGTCTACCACTGCAAAAAATGCATTTCTTTTTAAAAGCAGTCCACCATTCATTCCAATTTTTATTAAAAAAAAATATTATCCTTCCATAACTGTAACACAGCCTTTTCCCCTTTCGCTTCGTGTTTTCTCATTTAACCATTTTATTCCTTTTCCTGTTCTAATATGTTCCTTATCTTCCTTACCTCTATCCATATTGCCAGATGATTTGAAAATCTGCTACAGCTGTTTCTCATTCTGGTATACTTAGTCCTTCTGATATTACAAAATTATCAATTTCAGATAGTATACCCTTCTGTAGGTCCACAAATTTCACTTAACATTTCTCTTGCATCATTCCCTTTCTTTTTACAATTTCTTCTTAAATTGCAGTTGAAATCTTCTGCCATTATACTATTCATATTTACCATTACATAATCCAGACTCTGTTCATAGGTTCATAGGTTCATACTAGGCTATCTGCCCTAGGGCATTTATAACCCTAGCCAGAGTGTGTTTGGCTTTCGCCACCCATTTTAAATTAATTTTGCTATGCCTTTTTTTGAGGTTAGTATACTGTGCCTCTGTCTAACAGTGACACAGAAGTGATAGCCGGGGTAAACCTACGATCTCCCATCCACTCATCAAGATTCCTCTTGAAGAGAGTCAATGTGGGACTCTGCCTAACCTGGACTGGGATTTTATTCCAGAGAGAAGGGAGCCTCTGGGTTATGAATCTGTCCCTCCAGCATGTCCTATTTATTTCAGTGCTGAGGTTCAAGTCTCTCGAGCGCGTAGCTCTATGGGATTCGGATTTTCTGAGGTGCAGCATGTCCATTAATTCTGGGTTGGACATGGCTTTATACGTCAGGCACAGATCGCCTCTGAGCAGGCGGTATGCCACTGAGTAGAGCTGGAGTTTCTTTAACTGGGCAGCATATGGCATCTGTTTGAGCCCTTTGATCCTCTTGGTGAGGTACTTTTGGGGTTTTTCCAGTTGCTGCAGGTGTCTGGTAAGGTACATCCCAAAAGGGGCATTGTACTCAATTATGGGCCTGATGAGGGATGAGTAAAGAGGCGATGACCTCCCTGATCTAGATGTGAATCCCTTCATGATTAGGTGGGCTATATAAAATGTTTTTCTAACCACTTTGGCCACGTGGTTGTCAAATGAGAGATTGCTATCAACTTGGGTCCCCAGGTCCCTAATGACTTCTTCTGTACTTAATGGATTACCACCTATGTGGTAATTTGTGGGCACTTTGTTTTTGCCAAAGGGGTGACTATACACTTTTTGGCGTTTAGCTTGGGGCCATGGCTCTGGCACCAGTTGTCTGTTTCTATGAGGCCCTTTTGGAGGATGCTTGTGTCGGCTGGAGAGTTGATTATGGCACCCAGTTTGCAGTCATCTGCGAACTTGGTCAGCCACAGTCCTTCCGTGTTGGCCTGTACCGCCGAGAAATATATACCGAACAAGAGAGGTCCCAGGACTGAGCCTTGTGGGACACCACTTGTAACTGGTTTGGAGTCTGACATGGCTCCAGCAATTCTAACCATGTGGGTTCTGTCCTTGAGCCAGTTTGCAACCCATCTAGTGACATAGGGGTTTATATTTAAGCTGGTGAGCTTATCTATAATGCCTGAGTGGGGTATTGTATCGAAGGCTTTTGCGAGGTCCAGGTAGGCTGTGTGGACCACCTTCCCCTTGTCAATGGCCTTGGTGACTGTTTCAAAGAAATTGACCAGGTTTAAGAGGCAGGATCTGCCCTTAACAAAGCCAAACTGGGTAGGATCCAGTGTCTGTAGGTCCCCAATATCTTTATTTATGAGGTCCATGATGATCCTTTCCATAGCTTTGCAGACCAAGCTAGTCAGGCTTATGGGGCGATAGTTTCCAGGATCCATTGAGGCACCACCTTTGTGGAGAGGAACCACTGTTGCTGTACGCCACTCTTTGGGTACATATCCTGTAGTAAGGCTAATATTGAACAGTAGTTTTATGTTTGGGTTTAGCTCTTCTTGGAGTTCATGTAGGACGCAGCCCGGGACACCATCTGGTCCCATTGATGCTGTGTTTCTTGCTTTGGAGACGGCGGCTCTTACCTGAGCATCTGAGATGTCAGGGGGGCAGCACTCTGTTGGGATAGATATTTGCCCTTTTGGTGGGGAGAGGGGGGAGAAGTTTGCACTGAACCTGTCAGCTAGGATGTTGGCAATGTCTGTGGGCTCTGTGTATTTTTTGTCATTTTGGACTAATTCTGAGCATATCTGGGAATTCCCACCCAGGTTCCTAACATAACTAAAGAAAGCCTTGTGATTATCCTTAGTGTCCTGTGCAATTTTTCTCTAAGCTGGCCTTAGACGATTTTATGAGTGCCCGTAGTTTTTTGCTAATACTGATCAGAGATGCCTTCCCTTTTTGGGATTTTGCTCTAATCATGTAGTAGCTTCCTCCTTCTATTGTATAGTTTGTTTATGGCTGGGGTCCACCAGACAGGATGTCTGCCTTTGGAGGATTGGGTCTTGGTTTTATTTGGGATTGCATGATCCATGCATTTCTGAAGGTGTTCATAGAATGCGTTTATAAAGGATTCTGCGGTCTGGGCCGTATTTTCCACAGGCTCGGGGGCTTTGAAGGATTTCGCCTCGGTTTTGAGGCGTGTGAAATTTGCTTTAGAGAAGTTTTTCACTGTGGTTTTCTGGGCAGGGGGTGGGGTTGGGATGTGAATATCCAGTGAGATTAGTTTATGGTCTAATCTTACCAGTGAGGGATACACTTCTGGTCTGGAGCATAGTGTCCCCATGTTGGTGATGATCAGGTCCAGTATGTTTTCCCCCTCTTGTGGGAATGGTAACAAGTTGTTCCACAGCATTTGAGTTTATAAATTCTAGGAAGCTTTGGGCTAGGGTGTTGGAGCTAGAGTAATGCTCCCAGTCTATGTTTGGGTAGTTGAAGTCACCCAATATAATGGTGTTTTGAGAGACCTTCATATTTTCCAGTATTCTCAGGAAGGCCAAGTGGGGTTCCTGTGTTTGGGAGGGTGGTCTGTAGCAGGCTATAAACTGGAAGGCAGTTTTACCCACAGTTAGTTGCACATGGATAGTCTCTGATGCTTCGTGCTGTGCCACCAACCTGGAGGTGTTGGTATCTTTGACGAATATTGATACTCCCCCTCCTTTTGTGGTTCGGTCCAAGTTTTGGGGCCGAAAAGCATGGTATGAGGTATAACCTGGTAGTGCTGGGGTGCTCTCGGGAGCCTTGAACCAGGTTTCTGTTACTGCACAGATATCGATGTTCTCCATGCTAAGGAGAGTTTCGAGTGCATGCATCTTGAGGTTTAGACTTCTGGCGTTGAGTAGCATTACTCTTAGTTTCTTATCCCTTGTGATACCTATGGAGGTGGGTTTGTCTTTTGAGCCTTGCCTAAAAAGGCACTATGGGGGTAGCAAGAGCCTTTGCCAATATCCGAAAGCCCAGGGGTGACAGGCGCAAGCCGTCCCTAGCGAAGCATCGTGGCTTGTCGAGCATGTCATCCCAGGCTGACAGGCATTAGATCCCCTTTGAATGACACCAACACTTAAGCCAATTGTTGAAATTGATCATCTTGTCTTCATATTGTGGCATCATTCTTGGTGAGGGTAAGATGCTACTCAAGGTCAGTGTCATACCGGCCTGGGCTACATGCTCAGAGAGCTCCTCTATGTCTCTTTTCATGTAGTCCAGGGAGGTACATCTCAGGTCATTCACACCAGCATGGACAATGACTGAGTCATATTTGTACTTGCCTTGGAGTGACCTGAGTGCTTGTGTTATGTGGCGGATCCTAGCGCCCGACAGGCAGCTCACCGTGACCTTCTCCTTGTTCAGCCTGGTGAGCGGGACGTCAGTGTGCCTGACGATAGTCACCTATTACAAGTGTATCAGGTGTGTTGTTTAGCCTTAAGGGCTGTGACTGTTCGGCACACTGGCTTTGTGAGTTGTGTTGCACGTGTTTTGTTTTGGGGTAGTGGTTGCTTGGGTGTCTGCTTTGGAGGTCTCTGCTGCTTAGGCAGATTTTTATTTAGAGCCTCCGAGTATGTTTTTGTGTGTTTATGTGTTTGGTTTGTTGTCGTGGTAGGTCTGTGTGAGACTGGAATTGTAGTGAGTGTGGTTTCCTTCTCCTCTTGACTGGTTACGCCAGTACTGAGTTGAGAGAGCTTAGCCTCCAGTTTGGCTATATGGTTGCATCTCTCACGTGTTGGAATTTGTTGGGAGGAGGAGAGGGTTGTCTGTGTACATGAGGCAGTTGTAACATTGCCTCAAGATTCCCAGATTCACCTGCTGGACCGGAGAGGAGATTGACAACTGACCTTTGGACATGCTAGAATAGTATTGGGAATTCCTTTATAATTGAAAAAAGGGCCAATGGGGAACAAGGTACTCAAGGGGAGTTTGTGAGGGTGTAGTGCTTTTAATTTTTTAGAGCTGACTTATATAATTGCTTTAGTGAGCAAGTGCCAGGTAACTTAAATGCAATGTGTTACAGGTAACTTAAATGCAAAAACGACAAACAGTAACTTTCTTTCAAGTGAAACAAGGAAATAAGTACAGTAAGCAATGCAGATATCACTAGGGATCCACAGAAGTGCTAAAAGGCCGCGTTTTAGGTGGAATTAGCATTGAAATTAATTTTCCCAGTCTCTGAGTAAGATAAGCGTATAAGGCTATAATTTTATATACTTTTGCTTTCCATCATAAACGCACAATAATTAATCTTCCATCCTTAGTAATGTTACATCTAAATCTTTCACTACTCCTTTACATAATATAGCTACAAAGCAACAATCAATTTACAGATTCCATATTACTTTTGCACCCCATGGTTTTTCTTTTTGTAATCTTTCATTTGTTAAAAATCTTACATCTTTTAACACAATTATATCCACATCGTATTTATTACACCATTCCCAACCCCCTATGCGCCCTATTTTCTTAATACCATTTCCAATCATAGGTTTCAACCTCTCAAGAGACCAGTGTGAACAAAAAGCCTAGCAATGTGTGCCAAACAGTCAAAAAATGGAACACCTTATTTTTGCACTGTGCAAAAAGATGCCATTGTTATGGAGCCTGATTGAACACTTGTAAAATGACATACGTGTGAGTCAACTCCAAAAACTTAATCTATGTAACCATAACCTCACTATAAGCAAAATGAAACTGCACTTCTGTACAGAATCAAAACTAAAATCACATGCTCATTAATACCACTTGCTACATTTACTACATTTTCTGAAAAGATCCATTGCATATCACAAACGATTCCATGTATACAGTAACTGCATGAAGAAACGGAATCTTATCATACTTTAGATGCTTCAGATGCACACTTATTGTACACTGCCGTGGCTTTCTTAGCCGCATTTCAGCATGAGGCATTACTAACTGTGTTGCAACTATTGAACAAATCTTACAGTAATCTACATTTCATGGTCATTAAATTAGTAGCTGTGACAAGACTAATGTCATAGTATCCGGGACAATCAAAGACACTTAAATTATTACTGTTAACCTGAGACATTGACAGAATAATAGACTGAATTAATAAACATTTTCTATAACAGCAAGGTATAATTCACTTTCTCAAAAAAAAAAATCAGTTTTAGGATTGAGCAAAAGGGATAGAGCTAATACTGGATTCAAAAGTTGGGTCTAGTCAGTACCCAAAAAGGAATATTACTGTTAACCTGAGACATTGACAGGATAAGAAATTGAATTAATGAACATTTTTTGAAACAGCAAGGTTATAATTCACCACATTTTCTCCAAAAAAATTACCAGGTGTAGGAGGAAGTACAAAGAACCGAGCTAACCTTTTGGAATCAAAAGCAGGTAATAGTCAATACACAAATGGCCAACACTGACCGCTCCTACCTTAACTGTACAGCGAGTGCATCTTTAAAATAAATAAGATTAGCTGAATTAAAAAGGAAACAAGAGTTACAACAGTATTCGACCCAGGATGCTGCTGTATAAAATGCATTATTAGCTTTCAAGAAATCGCGGATAGAAATGCTTATTACTATTAACTTGAGACCTTGACAGAATAAGAGAATGTGAATTAATAAGCATTTTCTGAAACAAGAAGGTTATAATCCACCACCTTTTCTACAACAGTTTTAGGAGAGAGTTAAAGGGGCAGAGGTGACGTTCAAAACTGGGATTAGTCAATACACAAATGCCAAGTAATAACTTTTGCAAGCCCTACTCCTGCTGCCTGAGCTAAACAGTCTCACAGCTCAACAAATCAGGGACAAATCCAGAAATAATCAGGGACAGAGACGCACTACTATTAACTTGAAACATTGACAGAATAAGGGAAAGTGAATTAAACATTTTCTGAAGCAAAGTTCTACTTTACCACTTTTTCTCCAAAAAACACCAATCTTAGGAGGGAGTAAGAGGGACAGAGCTAACAATCGAGTCAGTAGTAGGGGACTACTCAATATTCAAATAAAAGAAAAGATGAAGAAATAATCAAATACTGCAAGATGTTCCTATCACCTCTGTCCAATACAGGAAACAAAGCAGCTGCAGCACAGTCCACAATAAAATTCAGGAATCCAAGGTTAGGATGAGACTTCCAGAAAGCAACTGCAGTCAGCAGCCCAGCAACAGTACCACCAGGGCCATTCCTTTCAACCAAAGTCAGACAGCACAGAGCACACAGAAACAAATCTCATCCTTTTCATATGGTTCGTTTTTGGTTGCCTGCTGTCTGTTCCTGACATGCTAAAGACTTCAACTCCCATTTGGCGTTGCGTGGTCCTTCACTTGGTGTCTCATTCTGCACTTGTCTCCCAAAGATTGAAGCCAATTTCTTCACTCCAGAAACAGTCTGACAAGATACACCATGCATATCCTCCTCACACTAGGTAAAGAAAGGTGATCGTCCTGTGCCCTGCAATGCTTTTTTGAAGGCATTGAAGTGGCATGAAAACTTGCTGGTGCATGATTGGACAAAATGTGGTATTTGTCACTAACTTCCTTTGTCTCTGGAGTGGTTATTTGATTGGTTCATATACAGCAACACCAACTTGCTATAATTGCGGTATATGAATCAAAAACTTGTGTAGTAGAGCCAACACTGTTTGATGTGGAACAGCAAAAGAGCGGACAATTTCAGTGTTAAATGAAGAGCGTTCCTCATGATTTGGAGCACTTGGCTGCTTAGTTTCCATTTACAGAAAGCACTCTTAAATTATTAATTTGTCTTTTTCTGAATTTAAGAGATTATTTTTTTCATTTAAATATTTTATTTATTTATTTTATTTTTATTTATTTAACATTTGTTGACCGGGAATGTCCGACTAGGTTCCACAGAGCCTGTTTTCAGCGGAGGCCCGGGGAGAAATGCTCCAGATGCATGTCTTTGGAATGTGGGAGGAAACGAGTACCGGAGGAAACCCACGCGAACACAGGGAGAACATGCAAACTCCACACAGAAGGCACCCCAGCCGAGAATCGAACCGGAGAACCTCTTGCTGTGAGGTGACAATGTTAACCACTGCACCACTGTGCCGCCCACACACCATCTTCCACTATGTTTAATGCGTAGCCCCCATTTCATTTTTTCCTTCTATTTTATATTTATGCCCTTAACCTTTCTTTACTCTTATTCAAAATATTTTTTTTTCTTTCACTGTTTTCCAGTTTGTCTTCTTCTTCACTTACTTCAAAATATTCCATCTCTTCTGCTTTATCTGTTTCTTTTTTTCTTCTTCTTTTTCTAAGCTTTCCTCTACTTCTTTTTCTTCCGGTTTTCTTTTCAGAATCCATCTGCTTGTCCAGTACTAAGTTACATTTTACAGAACTATGTTCCTAGTCTGTCATTACACTCCTGTCTGGACAGAAACGTATCAAATCTGCTGGGCATTGTCTGTATTCATACCATGTTTCCAGTGCCTGGAATTACTTATCTCTGCTCATCAGGTCAATATCCTCCCTCCCATCCTTCAAAAGCATTCTAAAAGACATCCTAGCCAAAATTAGGCTTTGTTCTTGCTCAACACTGGGATAAACTATATCCCTAAATGTGGACATATACCTATTCATACCTTATGTTTCCTTACTCTTCTTCCTTCACATGCCTGGATATATAACCTAACATTTATTTTTTGTACCTTGTGCCAATCTCATCCTCTCACATTGAACCTTGGTGCCAGCTTCCATCCTTGACAAAACCAGTTCTCTTTTGAATTGCTGTTCTAATCGTAAAGACTACCTAACTGATTCCAATTTAACAGATTAACTTCCCTGTGTCCCTCAATTTATGCTTCCATCTACTTCCTGAATACTAATATTTTTTGCCTCGCATTTAGAACCGTCCTACTGATAACCATAATGTTCACACAATGTTTTATTTTAATTTTTTTTCAGTTTGTTAGTATCACGTGCTAGTTTGTTGTTTCACTACTGAGAGTTGTGATATATCCCCAACTGTTCTTCCACCTTGTCGTAATCTTTGTTAGACATTTTCTGAGGCAGTGACCCAACCTGTCAAAGTTTTAACTCATGACATCCAGGCTAAACAATGAGTAAATTGAATCGGTTCATAAGTTAATGATGAATCACAGTACTTGGAAATGGCTGCACCTTCTAACTCTGGGAGGTCAGGAGCTCACTTTTGAGGAAACTGAATTTTTGCTTAGATTAATGGTGAATCAAAGTGATTACTAACCAAAATGTCTGTCCAGTCTAACTCTGAAATATTTTTTAAACATCTTTATTAGATCATCATATTTTAAGAAAAGACACAATTATAAATGTATTACATGAAAATATAACAAATCCTAGTAAGATTTTCCATTTTCTTTTCACACAGTGTATATGTTTTCTTTTTGAGTTTTTATTCCTTCACTCCGGCATTACATTAATTGCTCAATTCTTACTTTCCCTTAAACTTCACTCCTCCTGAGCACTATTCTGCATGTGTTGTTCCCACAAATTCCATTTCTATGTAATTTGATCCTTCCCTTTTACAATCGCCAGTTCTTTTATATCCTGTACAATATTCAGTATGTCAATTACAGTTAGTTTAGATTCTGATTTATATTTACTAGTTAACCATTTGTTTAGCCAGTAGCATTAAACTTAGTAAGGTGACAGGGTCAGATCCAGTACTAGGTGACCTAGGCAGCTGCCTAGGGCCCAGTACTGTCTGAGGGGCCTGGTTTGGCTATACAACAATATTTAAAAATGAGTTTGAACCAAACTTTCTTGTTGGGGAAGTAATTTCCTCCTGCCAAACCAAACTTCCTTGCTGGGTTTTTTAAGCTTTCTTCCTGCTGCTCAGCCTGCAGTCTCTTCACTGGCTCTATGTCCCTCACTGGATACCGAGCCAATGAGAGACTTCCAGAAACTGGCACGATGTTTAACTGATGCATGCTTTTGCATCATGGAGCTGGCATATGCATTAATGTAACAAAGCAGTCTATCCTGTAGTGTGGGCATTAATGAGTAATGTAGCAGCGGAGTCAGCATATGCATTAACGTAAAACAAGTCTACATTGTGATAACAGTCAGGGGTCTGTGCAATCTTTAAATAAAGTAGAAGAGAGAGTGATTTTAACTTAAGGTATGCAAGTGGTGTGTGTCTGTCTGTCTGTCTGTGTTTTGCCCCAGTCAATGGGGGCATTTAGGCAAGTAACTTGATCAGTCTCAAACCTTGTATCTTGGGTAGTGGAAGCAAAGACCCTTAATCTTTCACAGCATTGGCCAGACCTCCATTAACTTAGTTTTTGTTTTCTTTGTAAAAGAAGGGAACTGATTGTAGCAAACAGGAACATCATATGAATCACATTTTTTGGATTTGATCATTGATTTCCTTGTTCTGATGAATGTTGACAGTGATTTTATTATTTAGCTGTGAAATAATGGGCATCATGAAGTCTTTGAGTTTAATGTTAACATTTTAGATATAAGGCACACAGGTGTCAAATGCAATGTTTTGGCTGTAATAGTTTGTCTGACACTTAGTTCATATGACCAAGCCTATGAGCTGTTACAAAGATGTTTTCTGTAGCACATGGTTTGATTCCATCAGGCTTCATTTGTCTTCTTTGCAAATCTCCCAAGTTATTTCACCAGACGGCACTCCTGGGATGCTTCAGAAAAGGGACACCTTTGTCAGTGGGCTGAAGCAAGCTGTTGGCAAATGTTACACATTTCACTTATGAATTCTTGCACCTTTCAAATAGTTATTAATTAGTACTTCACTATATGTTGTTTGAGTATGAATTCCAGCACATCTCTTGTAGTTTATAGGGTAGCAGGTGCATTTTCACTAAACTTGAGTTTCAGTAGAAGTGTACTGTGCCTCATGCTAAGTATGTTTTCAATGTACATATATTGTCTTGTTTAGAAAATTTGGTCAGTGTTTTTCTGTAAAAGTTTAAATAGGAGTTAAATAAAACCCAAATGCCTTTGATAATTGTAAAAATAAAGAGAAAATAGTACGTTCATTTTGGACAGCTTTTTCAAAACCTTTATTGAATTATCACTTAAGTAAACATACATTTGTATAGAAAGAAAAAAAATATTAACATATTCCTAGTTGCAAACATTATTCATTATATATATAACCTTTTGTATAATCCTAGGTTCATAGGTGTATACTAGGTTGATGACCAGTAAGGCCCTTATAAGCCTAGCCATATATATACCAGGGGTGAATTTCCGCTTACTCATCCTTTGGTCCAAGTTGTATTTAAATAGGGATAGGAATGAACAGTGCTTCAAACTGAAGGGGACCCTCTTCTAAAGAATATGAATTTTCTGAGAAACATTGCTGTCTCTCCAACATATCTTCTTTATGTCACAAGCAAAATTTAGGCCTTTAGATTAGTTGTGATGCTGTTTTGCTTTGCAGATGTGCAAAAAGTTCAGCAAAACAGGGTCCAGGGATGCTTTGTATGCCAAGGAAAAATCAGAAGTCTGTATAATACTGAATAAAGAGACAGGGCTTTGAGGTGATCAGTGTAGGACACTGTGTTTACTTCCTGTATTAATTTTATAAAGACACTTTTGTGGCCATTCCGTTTGTTGTATGTGTCTGGTACATATTGAAGGGGGCATTATACTTTATGATGGGTCTGATGAGGGCTGAGTACAGTGGTATGGTGACCTCTATGGACCTAGATGGCATGCCCTTGCTTTTAAGTTAAGCAACATAGAAGGATTTCCTTACTACCTTGGACACAAGTTAGTCAAAGACTAGGTATGAGTTCCCAGATCCATGACTAATGAATCAAAATTTTAGGGGCGTTTTATTGACAACGTAGTTACTTTGAGGTGGCTGACTTCCCAAAAGGTACTATAATGCATTTCCTTGTACTGAGGTTTAAGCCATGGCTTTGGCACCAAGTGCGTGTCTGTGTCTGACCTTCCTGAAAGGTATTCTTATCTTGGGGTGATTCAACAACTGCTCTGTTTGCAGTAATCTGTGAACTTAGCCAGAAGCCCTTGACATTAGCTTTGACATATGTCAGGTAGATGCCAAGGAGTGGGCCAAACACAGGTCCCTTCTGGACTCCACTGATGACTGGCCTCTTTGTGCAGGCGATCTCACTGATTCTAACCCCCTGGGTTCTATCAGTGAGGCAGCTAGCTATTCAGCATGTTATAACCAGGTTTATACCTAGTTCAGTACATTTGTTGACGATGCTTGAGAGAGGTATCATATCAAATGCTTTAGACAGATCTAGGCAGGCAATATGCACAGTTTTCCCCTCATCCATTGCCTTAGTGACCTTTTCACATAAGTCCATCAGGTTCATTAAGCATGACCTTTCTTTGACAAAGCCAAACTGGGATAGATCCAGTGTCTGGAGGTGGTCTATGTCCTTGTTGATAATTTCTGTGATAATTCTTTTCATGGCTTTGGAAATAAGACTAGTCAGACTAATAGATCTATAGATGTTCATCCTGTTGCCCTGCTGCAGTCATCACACTTGGGTTATCCTGTCGTCAGGCAGTCGGACGGAATTCGAAAGTCTTGGTCTGGCGTCGGTTGCTGTCGCTTCTTTCCTGACATCAGTGCGCCAGGGGTATATATAATGCATCCAACGCCATTTTCTTAAGTCTTTCTTGCCGTGCGCTGCCCGAAGCAGAAACAGTTCGCAAGTGCCGGTCAGCCGACTCCTGAGATTTTTGAAGTCAAATTTCAGATCCGAAGTCTTCAATAAAGCTAAGAACCCCGTTGGGGAAACTTTTCTTGCCTCAGACCGATGTCAGAAAAAGTTAACAATTGTATTTCTTGTGGGAAGCAAATACCTCATAAGGATTTTCATTCTTATTGCATACCCTGCCTAGGCCCTGACCACGACGTCACTTCTTGTTGTTTTTGTGCTAGATTTAATAAACGTACTATTAAAAGATGATTTGATTTCGCACGACACTTTTTTTGGCATTAAATTTTATTATAACATGCCGTCAGAGCTACCGACTACCGGCGTGCACAAAAAACGCAGGGATAAAGACAGACAGCCCAGGCCTAAGCCCGATTCCGAGGCCTCTGTTGATCCGGTCTCCGGTCCTTCGGTTATCAGTGAGGCTCTGACGCAACCTCTGACTACCGCACTTGAGGAACCCGAGACCGCTACGGATATTTTGATGGAATGTACTAGGCTGACGCAGCCTTTTACTTCAGGCCCTACCGACGACTTACCTCCCAAGGACGTCGGTACTTCTGAAACACCATCGCCTTCTGAAGGTGTTTTCAGACCGATGACTCTTACAGTCAAAACGTTTTCCAAATCGAAGACTCCTTCCAAATCGAAAAAGGCTTCACTTCAGTCTCCTGTTCAAGGCCCTATGCCTAAGAAACAGATGCTCAGGATGGCTGAAGATCTGATTTCTCTTATCAGGGGTTCTCAGCCTCCTCCTGACAAAAGGCCTAGACAGGAGGAAGAATCTGCTTCCTCTGAACAACTGTCTATTTCTTCGGATTCCTCTGAAGACCAAGACTATTCCTTCTCTCCTTATGAAGATTCTGATGCTGAGGACTCTATTCCCTCAGCTTCCCCTCCAGAAGACTACTCTTTTGGGGAAACTTTACACACTATGAGGGAACATTTTCACTGGCAAGGTCAGGATTACTCTGATTCCAAGAAAAGGCTCAGAGAGTTTCTTTTACTCCCCCCAACACAGACCTCTAGCCACCCCTCCTGTTTTGGACATTGTGGATAATGTCTATTTAGAATCCAGTTTCAACCCTGACTCTCTGCCTCCTGCCCTGGCCAAGCCTGACAGATACTACAGAGTACCTCATTCCCATAAATTTCTTTACAAAAGCCCAGTAGCTGACCCAGAGACTATCTCCCAGGGTCCCAAGGGGGCTAAGGCTTCCATGGCTAAAAATCCAGTACCTTCTGAAAGGGATTCAAGAGCACTAGACAGATGTGGGAAAAAAGTTTACACCTCAGCCACTTTAGCTATGAGAGCTCTAAACTGTCAATTTCATATGCTCAAGTATCAGCAATTTCTGATCACTCAGTTAAAACAAAAGATAACAACCCTTCCTCAACAAACTGAATTGAAAGAAGTACAGGATTTGTTGCACGCCACCGAGCAGGTGGGCAAACATACCTTACAGTGTGGGTTTGATTCTTTGGAGACCTCTTGCAGAGCAGCTGTCACTGGATCAGTTATACGTAGGCATGCCTGGTTAAAGGAACAGTCTGCCTGAACATGTTAAAGCAAAGCTACTAGATGCTCCCTTGCAGCAGGATGTTCTTTTTGGTGTTAAAGCAGAAGAAGTTTTAAAGAAAATGGAAGATAAGGCAAAATCAATGCAGACAGTCAAAGAATTCCTACAGGTACAACCCCCCCACGTCAGCCAAAACTGGCCAACCAAAAATTGGTCCTTTCCAGCCACTGACAGGCCTCAGAGGGGTAAATACAGGCGCCCAAGGGGCAGAGGACAACCACAAGCTCAGTATAAACCTCGCCAATGGGCCATTCCAACCCAGAAGGGAGGAGAAGACAGGTCTCAAACCACCAGAAGGCAAACTCAATGACTTGCACCTCAGCTGGCCAAACAAAGCTCTTTTGTCAGCCCCCCTGGGGGGAAAACTATCACTATTTGTAGACAACTGGCACATGGTCACAAAGGACAAATGGGTCCTAGACATAATTTTACGAGGATACAGATTCCACTTTCACACCTTGCCAATAAAAAGAGGAATGCCAAACCTGCCACAAAATCAAAGGGCAGAGGCTCAAAAACAAATTACAGCTCTCATGGCCATGAGAGCCATTCAAAGGGTACCAACTCAAGAGCAAGGCCAAGGATTTTATTCAAGACTCTTCCTAGTACCCAGGAAAGAAAATGCTTGGAGACCAATTCTGGACCTTTCAATTCTAAACACTTACAAGTTCCCAAATTCAAGATGCTAACACTACAGCAGCTACTTCCCATGTTGGGCAAGGAAGCATGGCTGGTAACGTTGGAACTCAAGGAGGCATACCTGCATGTCCCTATCAGACAAATTTGCAGAAGATACCTCAGTTTCATTGCAGGTTCAACCCATTATCAATTCTCTGCACTGCCCTTTGGCTTATCTACTGTGCCCAGAGTATTCACAAAATGCCTGGCACCAGTAATTGCATACTGCAGACAAAGAGGAATTCAAATATATCCATACCTGGACGACTGCCTCATCCAAGCAGAAAGAAAAGATATTCTCATACAACATCTGGCTTTTGTGAAGCATCTACTAAATTGTCTGGGGTACACAGTAAACGAAAAGAAGTCAAAACTAGTGCCTTCACAAAAAATGACATTCCTGGGTGCCAGCTTGGACACACCGGCCCAGAAGGCTTATCTTACACCAGACAAGCAATTACAACTGACTCAATATTTCAAGACAATGGCAACAAAGACACAATTAACTGCAAGAAAAATTCTGCAGGCTTTGGGCTTCATGGCATCTTGCATTCTGATAATACCATTTGCAAAACTGCATATGAGGAAATTACAAAGGTACTTAAAAAGCGTATGATCTCAACACAGCCACAACTTGGACACAGTGATATCTCTCATTCCCTGCCTTCAACAGGAATTTCTATGGTGGGCACAGGCATGTCACCTCAACAAGAGTCAGCCTTTCACCTTGCCCCCACCCAGGCAAACTATCACAACAGATGCTTCAGACTATGCCTGGGGGGGCTCACATGGCAGGGCAATGCATTCAAGGCCTATGGACTGCAGAACAAAGAAAACTGCACATAAACCAAAAAGAGATGCTAGCTGTACAGAAAGCTCTGACAGCCTTCAGGGATCTACTACAGCCTGGACAACTGGCAATAAAGATGGACAACACCACAGTAATGTGGTACATAAACAAACAAGGGGGCACACATTCCTACCCTCTTTGCAGGCAAGCAATGATCTTATGGAACACAGCTCTGACCTACCAAGTCCAGTTACAAGCTCACTTCCTGCCAGGACAGAAAAACACATTGGCAGATGACCTAAGCAGAAACATCAAGGATCCCCACGAGTGGAAGCTAGACCCACAAATATTTGCAATGATAACTCAAAGATGGGGCCTACCAAATATAGACCTGTTTGCCAGTCCTCAAAGCTACCAGCTGACAAAATTTTGTACAAGAACATTCCACCATCAAGCTTGGAAAGTGGATGCTCTCTCCTTCAGTTGGCAAAACCTGACAACATATGCCTTTCCTCCATTACCCCTTCTCACAAAGGTACTTTTGAAGGTCAAAAAGGAGAAACCTCGAATGATTCTCATAGCCCCAGACTGGCCACGCCAGCACTGGTACCTGCTATTGAAGAATATGGCTCACAGCCCACCATGGATATTGCATCAAATACCTCATTTGCTCACACAGCAAGACAAGCAGATTCTACACAGCCAGATCAAAACCTTAAACCTGGCTGCATGGCAAATCAATTAAGCAGCCAACCAGCCCCTTTATCACAAGCAGTACTGGATGTTATTCTAGAAGCCAGGAGGCCAAGCACCAGGAAGGCTTACTCGGACAGATGGAAAAGGCTTTCGGCTTGGAACCAAGCTAAAGGCCAAGACACAACTCAGCCTCATATGCCTCACATTCTGCAGTATTTAGCTGAGATGTTGCATAAAGGACTTTCCTTCTCCTCAATTAAAATCCATGCTTCAGCTATTTCGGCTCACTATGACACAAATCCACCTTTATTTTCAAGCCCACTCCTAAGGCAGTTCCTCAGAGGGGCAAAAAACATTAGACCACTTAGAAGAGCTCCTACACCAACAAGGGACCTCAACTTTGTTCTGGAAAAACTAACATTACCTCCCTTTGAACCAGCTTTTTCTGCAGACCTTCAGTTCCTATCTTGGAAGACTGCCCTGCTCCTGGCAATAACTTCTGCTAGGAGAGTTTCAGAATTACAAGCACTTATGGCAGTGGAACCTTTTCTCATTTTTCATCAAGACAGAGTTTCTCTACGAACTAATCCTTCCTTCATGCCTAAGGTGGTTTCCAGTGTAGCTTTAAATCAAACCATCCATCTACCCACTTTCTTCCCCAATCCACAGAACAAAGGTGAGAGACTCCTACATTCCTTGGACATTCACAGGCAGCTTCGATATTACTTGGATAAAACTAAGGCTTTCAGAAAAACTGACCAGCTCTTTGTTTCCTATGCTACAGCTTCTCAAGGGAGGGCCATTTCCAAGCAAACCATTTCTAAATGGATAGGCCATTGCATACGATTCTGCTATACCCATCATGGGAAACCAGTTCCTCCTACCATTAGATCCCACTCTACCAGGGCAACAGCTACCTCTACTGCCTTTCTCAGGGGGGTTCCTACCAAGGAAATTTTAGAAGCTGCAACTTGGAGTTCTGTACACACCTTCACCAAACAGTATCACTTACCTCTTTATTATAAGTCCAGGGCAGGCTTCGCCACTGCAGTTGTGCAGGGCCTCATTGCTCCCTCTATAATGCCTCCACCCTACCTTAGCTTTGGGACTCAACCCAAGTGTGATGACTGCAGCAGGGTAACACGATGAACATAGTACAGTTTTGTACCTACCATAAATGTAGATGTTCGAGTGTTCACCCTGCTGCAGTCCAGGTTACCCTCCCTCCAATCCCTCTGATCTACTGGCTAAATCTTTGCTATGCCTTCCTGATGTATTTGCTTATAGCTGAAGGGTTTTTGTGTCTGTACAATGTTCTCACTTTTTGGTACTAATTTGGATCACCTTTTTGGGAGCACCTGACATCTGGGGCAAGAAAAACTGAAGAAAATGGCGTCTATTGCAATATATGTACCCCTGGTGCACTGACGTCGGGGATGAGGCGACAGCAACCGACGTCGGACCAAGACTTTGGAAATCCAGCCAACTGCGGGACCGCCTGACGACAGGATAACCCAAGTGTGATGACTGCAGCAGGGTGAACACTCGAACATCTACATTTATGGTAGGTACAAAACTGTACTTTTCTATCCTGGAAGACTGCCCTGCTGCTAGCAATAACTTCAGCTAGAAGAGTCTCAGAGCTGCAGGCACTAATGGCAGTGGAACCTTTCCTCATTTTCCATCAAGACAGAGTTTCTCTACAAACTAATCCTTCCTTCATGCCTAAGGTGGTTTCCAGTGTGGCTTTAAATCAAACCATCCACTTACCCACCTTCTTCCCAAATCCACAGAACAAAGGAGAAATAGTCCTGCATTCCTTGGACATTCACAGGCAACTTCGTTACTACTTGGATAAAACTAAGGTTTTCAGAAAATCTGACCAGCTCTTTGTATCCTATGCTACAGCTTCACAAGGGAAGGCTATATCAAAACAAACCATTTTCAAATGGATAGGACATTGCATTCATTTTTGCTATACCCATCATGGAAAACCAGTTCCTGCTACCATTAGGCCCCACTCCACCAGGACAACAGCTACATCTACAGCCTTCCTCAGGGGGGTTCCAACCAAGGAGATTTTGGAAGCTGCAACTTGGAGTTCAGTACACACCTTTACCAAACACTGTCACTTACCACTTTACTCTAAGACTAGAGCTGGCTTCATCACTGCAGTTCTGCAGGGCCTTCTAGCCTCCTCTAACCCTCTATAACCCCTCCACCCATCCGTAGCTTTGGGATTCTACCCAAGTGTGATGACTGCAGCAGGGTAACACGAACATAGTACAGTTTTGTACCTACGATAAATGTAGATGTTCGAGTGTACACCCTGCTGCAGTCCAGGTTACCCTCCCTCCATCCCCTCTGATCTAACTGGCTAAATCTCTACAATACCTTCCTGATGTATTTGCTTATAGCTGGAGGGATTTTGTGTTTGTGCAAAAATTACTTAATTTGGTACTAATTACTGACCACCTTTTTGAGGGCACCTGACATCTGGGGCAAGAAAAACTGCAGAAAATGGCGTCAGATGCATTAAATATACCCCTGGCGCACTGACGTCAGGGAAGAAGCGACAGCAACCGACGCTGGACCAAGACTATGGAATTCCGGCCGACTGCAGGACCACCTGACGACAGGATAACCCAAGTGTGATGACTGCAGCAGGGTATACACTCGAACATCTACATTTCTGGTAGGTACAAAACTGTACTTTTTCAGGATCTCTTCAAGGTTTCCCTTATGAAGGCTGTCACAGTATGCATTGTGAGCTTCTTTGGATATGGAGTGTGACCTATAGCTGGCTAGGATATGGTACAGGATTTTGTCTATGGTGAGCTGTATATGGAGGAACTCCATCTTGTCATTCTGTTTGAAAACCCTAGAAGTATGCTTGTTATTGATGTATACCATATGACATATATGACACCTCCATCTTTAGCCTTTATCTTTTTAACTTCTGATCTAAAAGTGTGGAGTGCACTGAAACCTTTACTGCTGGAGTACTCTCTGCAGCTTTAAACCATGTATCGGTAACTATACTACATTCACACACACGCACACATGTATATCTATACCTATATATATATATATATATATATATATATATATATATATATATATATATATTTATGGATCACCTTCAGTTTCCGGACAGATGACTTTACAGACACGCATTACACCAACACGTCAATTCACCGATATTTCCAAACCAGATGTTAACCACGCAGTTAGTAAACACTCAGCCATCCCGACAAACTACACTACCCGAAAAAACTGACCCACCGATGTGGGGGGCTTTTCCCCCACACCCCCCTTGCTAAATATACCAACTCCAAGAATGCACTACCGTGGGGGTGAAGGGAAAAGTTCAAGTTGATGACCGAGTGTTTACTAACCTCCCTAGTTAACACTGGGTTTGGAAATGGTGAACTGACGTGTCGGTAAAGTTGTCTGTTGGGAAACTGAAGGTAATCCATATATATATATATATATATATATATATATATATATATGTATATGTATATATGTATATGTATATATACACACGTGCACATGCACACACACATATCCACCATACACATACATATATATATATATATATATATATATATATTAAATGTTTATATTCTCAAGTGTGAGGAGGGCTTGGAAGGCATGACGTTTTTTTAGGCTCCTGGCATTGAGCAGTTAAAACTTGAGGTTGAGTTGATTTGACGTCGGTCAGTTTGTCAATTTGGCATTGCCTAAAGAAGGCACTATTGGGGGGGGTGGATACAGTTTTAGCCAGTATTCAAAGCGTAGAGGGGCAAGATGCAGACCATCCTTGAGAAAGCAATGTGGTCTGTTAACCATGTCCTCCTAAGCTGACAAATTTTGGATCCCTTTGGAATGACACCAGAAAGACATCCAGTTGTTGAAGTCAATCATTTTTACTCATATGGTAACATCATCCTTGTTGATGGTGATATGCTGCTAAATGCTATGCTCATTCCAGCCTGAGACACACCGCCTGAAAACTCCACAATGTCTCTATTTCTTCACATAGTCCATGTGGGGTGCATTTCAGGTCATTTACACCTACATGGACTATGAAGGAATCATACTGATACCTGTGATGCAATGACTTCAGTGTGTGTGTGTGATTTGGTGGAGCCTGCCTCCAGAGAAGCAATTAACATATATTTGTTTGACATTTGATTGTCAGGAAAGTCCTACTGAGTGGGAGACCATTTTTAGTGGACGCCTGGGGATAAAAGCTCCAAAGTACTAGAAAACATTGTAATAACAATAATTTTGCAATCTTTAAAAATAATACAAAAAAAACTACAGTTTAAATAATTATACCATATTAGACATAAAATAAAAACATTGGTTAAGAATAGATGCAACTAAATCACGACCGGGGCAGTGAACCACCAGATGTATTGATGAGAAACTTTTTATTGGGTTAAGCACTTTCATTCATTATGAAATTCATCAGAATACTTTAAACATTTAATTACAAAATTTAATACCACACAAATTAACATTACATGACCCAAGCCAGCCAATATAAAACAACATAAAATATATATGTGAAAAACACTTTTATAAGAAACTTTTTATAAAAAACTTCAATATTACATACCAATATATACCACTTGAAAAGTAAAAATGTATAAAAAATATAACTTTAAACATTTTAAGGACTAGCCCCATAAAATTTTAGTTTAAGTAAAGAGGTAATGGAGCAAGAATAATTTAATCCAGGATAATTGGTGGCTTTGGCAAAAACTGCAATTTAAGCTCATTTTTATCCAAATGCTCACCAATAATACATCCCTGTATGTCCTTTTTAGCTTGCTCTATTATAAGAAAGTTAAAACTATGTATATTGCACTCTTCAATGCATCTGTACAAAGCATTAGTCAACTTTTTTATTTTTAATATCCATACTATGCTCATAAATATGCTTTTTAAATTTTCTAGTTGTCTTGCCGATATAGAATGCAGGACAAAAGTTACACTGAGCAAGATAAACTACATTAGAAGTGTGACAAGCAAAATGACCTGCAATTCTATATTCCTTATTTCTGATAAATCTGTCAGCGCTATTAATGAAACAACACTGTGAACAGCTGCCGCATCTAAAAGTACTAAATTTTGTGTTTGCCATTTCACCCATTCTTCGCCACTTCCTTTCCATACACCCTAGAGGATGGCAAACTACCTAGAGAACCCAAAATGGGTAAATAAAACCTGTATTTCTTTTGTTAATTAATTCATTTTTGATGTCAACAAGAAATTGTTCTGGATAGCCTCTTTTATGGAACATCTCCAAAACATTTTCACGTTCAAAATAGAATGTGTTAGTATTGGAGAACAGCCTATCTAAATGAACTTTGACAGCTGCCTTTTTTTAAATCAAGGGTGCCTACTTGAGTTTCCTAAAAATATTGGAAGAAAAACATTTATTTTCCATATCTTTGATAATTTCCACATCCAGGAAAGAAATCCTACCCTCATGAAATTGATATGAAATGTTTAGAAACTCCACACTACTGCTTATATATTTAAAAAATTCATCCAGCTTATCTCTAGTATCCACGCATAGAATAAATACATCACCCAGGTACCTAATGTAGAGCGTCTAACAATCCACATAAATAGTCTTAAAGATATAGTCCTCCTCCCACTGGGCCATAACATAGTTTGCAAAACCTAGGGCACATGCTGCCCCCATGGCCACTTCAGTAGTTTATCTGCAAAACTCACTCTCAAAATGGATGAAATTACTTTTTTTTAACACAACATCCATTAAGGTGGTAATAGCATTAGTTTATCGGAACTTAAATTTTTTGTAACAAACACGTGTTGTGCAAACCACCTCAACTCCTCCCCATGAGGTATAACTGAAAATAAATTGTGCATATTAATAGTCACAAAAATACCATTCTCACTAAAATGAATATTTGTATACACACACACACACACACACGTATGTGTGTGTGTGTGTGTGTGTGTGTATATGTATATGTATATGTATATGTATATGTATATATATATATATATATATATATATACGTACACACATACATACATCTTTTATTTGGGTTAATAACATTACAAAACAGGAAGTTGTGTTCTAGAACAAATATGCTTACAAAATAAGCACACATACACATTTACATCTAAGTATTTTGTATAAATGAGGCATTTGGTTTTAGTCAGTACACATTCTGTAGTTTAAGGTTTCACCTTCTTTCCTTAATATAGGCTCATTAACATTATAGATTGTTGTAAACCAAAAAGGAGCAAAACTGAGAAAATTCAAAGCGAACTGGACCAGCAGGAAAAAGTAAAATTTTATTTGAGCGCTTTCGTCAATTTTTAACTATGACTTCTTCAGAATAAAATCAAGTTACACTCAGAGTCTTATGTAACCAGTGCAACAAATAAAAAAACACTTGTAGAATGTACATCCACTTTTAAAGGTACAGGCTCCCTTAATGCATTTTACTAGCAAGTCGTGTACATTTTTACCATAGATATTATATCTCTTTATAAATATTTTCAAAATTAAGAATAAATAAAATCAATAACATTCTTGTCATGGTTGTAAGAGACATTAAAGATTTAAATGCAGAAGTCTGCTTTTAATTTAAAAAAAACTGCTAAGTGAGACCATATCATTAGGCCCTGGGCTAGTGGTGGCATTGACCCTCAATTGCCATAATAGTTCTTTATACTCCAGCATATGGTCAGTAGGGCCACCCCTTTCGTCTATGATGATCTGTTCAAGAACTATAAACTTGAAATAGTGACCTGGGTGAAGTTTAATATGTTTGACCTGGGTGAAGTTTAATATGTTTGGCTAATGCATTTGTGATGTTGCATTTGTCTATATCATAAACATGTTGGTAAATGCGAGTTCTAAAAGCAAAAGATATAACATCTATGGTAAAAATTTACATGACTTGCTAGTAAAATGCCTTAAGGGAGCCTGTACCTTTAAAAGTGGATGTACATTCTACAAGTGTTTTTTAATTGATTTACTGCACTGGTTACATAAGGCTCTGAGTGTAACTTGATTTTATTCTGAAGAATTCATAGTTAAAAATTATAGATTGTTCCCGTAATAGATTTGCAAGCTTAAGCTGGACTGCTTAATTTTTCTGCACTTTCTTATTATTTATCTGCACCTTAGCATTTTTTCAGAAGGTTAGAAAAATAAAATATGTGGCAAATTGGCATAATGGTTAAGGTATTTACACTACAAACACAGGGTGTAGGGTTTGATCCTCACATAAGGTAAATTGTCTAGGCTTTAAATGGCTCATAAGGACAACTAACCTAATTCATAGGTTCATAGGTTCATACTAGGCTATCTGCCCGAGGGCATTTACAAGCCTAGCCCATCGTTTTGTGGCTTACGCCACCCCTTTAGTATGGGGAACTATACCCATTATTTTGCTGTGCCTCTGTCGAGCAGTGACACTGAGGTAATCCCTGGGGTATATCTGCGATCTCCCATCCATTGGTCAAGATTTCTCTTGAACAAGGCCAGCGAGGTGCTCTGCCTCACATGTACCGGGATTTTGTTCCACAGCATAGGGAGTCTTTGGGTGATGAATCTATCCCTCCAGCACGTCCTATTAATAGCCGTGTCAAGGTTTAAGTCTCCCGCCCTTGTGGCTCTGATGGATCTAGATTTTTTGAGGTGAAGCATATTCATCAAATCTGGGTTTGACATGGCCTTGTATGTTAGGCAAAGGTCACCTCTGAGCAAGCGTGGCGACTGAATAGAGCTGGAGTTCTTTCAGTCGGGCAGCATAGGACAGATTTTTGAGATCCTTTATCCTTTTGGTGAGGAACTTTTGTGGCCTCTCCAGCTGCTGCAAGTGTCGGGTCAGATACATTCCGAATGGGGCATTGTACTCAATCATTGGTCTGATGAGTGATGAGTAAAGGGAGACTATGACCTCCCTTGATCTAGATGAGAATCCCTTCATGATAAGGTGGGCAATGTAGAAGGTCTTCCTAACTACTTTAGCTACATGGGTGTCGAATGACAGACTACTATCAACCTGGGTCCCCAGGTCCCTGATAACTTCTTCTGTGCTCAGTGGATTGCCACCTATTTGGTAGCTAGGGGTAACCTTGTTTTTTCCGAAGGGTATGACTATGCATTTTTTGGCATTTAACTTTAGGCCGTGGCTCTGGCACCAGTTATCCATTTCTGTGAGACCCTTCTGAAGGATATCTGTGTCAGATGTGTTTTCTACTATGGCGCCCAGTTTGCAGTCATCTGCAAACTTTGTCAGCCATAACCCTCCTGTGTTTGCTTGTACTTTGGAAAAGTAGATGCCAAACAAGAGTGGGCCCAGGACTGAGCCCTGTGGGACACCACTTGTGACAGGCTTTGAGTCTGACATGGCGCCAGAAACTCTGACCCTGTGGGTTCTGTCACTCAGCCAGTTTGCAACCCATCTTGTGATGTATAGGTTGATATTTAAGCTGATGAGTTTTTCAATGATACCCGAGTGGGGTATTGTATCGAAGGCCTTAGCCAGATCGAGGTAGGCTGTATGGACTGCCTTTCCCTCATCAATGGCTTTGGTGACTGTTTTGAAAAAGTCAACCAAGTTTAAAAGGCATGATCTGCCTTTGACAAAGCCAAACTGGGTTGGATCCAAAGTCTGCAAATTCCCTATGTCTTTATTTATGAGGTCCATTATGATCCTCTCCATGGCTTTGCAGATAAGGCTTTTCAAGCTAATGGGCCGGTAATTTCCAGGGTCAGTGGAGGCACCGCCTTTGTGAAGTGGTACCACAGTTGCAGTGCGCCACTCCTTGGTACGTATCCAGAGGTAAGACTATGATTAAACAGCTGTCCTAGCTGTGGGTTTAATTCCTCATTGAGTTCATGGAGCATACAGCCGGGGACACCATCAGGTCCCATGGATGCTGTGTTTTTTGCTTTGGAGAGAGCAGTTCTCACTTGGGCTGGAGATGTTTGGGGGCTGCAATCGTTTGGTATAGATATCTCTTCTTTGGGGAGGGGAGAAGTTTGCACTGAACCTGTCAGCCAGTATGTTGGCAATGTCTGTAGGATCAGTAATCTTCACATCATTTTGAACTAGCTCTGAGCATATCTGGGAGTTTCCTCCCAGGTTTCTAACATAGCTAAAGAAGGCCTTATGATTGTCTTTTGAGTCTTTAGCTATTTTTCTCTCGAAATTTGCTTTGGATGATTTTATGAGAGCTCTTAGTTTTTTACTTATAGTGATCAAGGGTGTCTTACCTTTTAAGGATTTTGCTCTATCTTGTAGTAGCTTCCTCCTTTTGTTGTAGAGTTTGTTTATGGCTGGGGTCCACCAGACTGGACGCTTGCCTTTGGTACAAAGATTCTTTGTTTTGCTTGGGATTGCCTTATCCATGCAGTCCTGCAGGTGCTGGTAGAAGGCATTTGTAAGTGATTCAGCGGCTTGAGTACTGTTTTCCGCTGGCTCGGGTGCCTTAAAGGAGACCACACTAGTCTTTAGAAGTGTGAAGTCGGCTTTTGAGAAGTTCTTTACTGTGGTCTTTTTATTTCAGGTGGGGTGGGATGAGGACCTCCAGCGAGATTAGTTTGTGGTCTGATCTCACCAGTGAGGGGTACACCTCCGGTGTTGAACATTGTGCTCCCATGTTCGTGATGATGAGATCAAGTATGTTATCTCCTCTTGTGGGGATGGTGACTAGTTGTTCCATGGCATTTGAGTTTATGAATTCCAGGAACTTTTGGGCTAGGGTGTTTGGGCTTGAGTAGTGATCCCAGTCTATATTAGGGTAATTGAAGTCACCTAGTATGATGGTGTTTGGTGATGCATTTATCCCCTCTAGTGTTTTCAGGAAGGCCATGTGAGGTTCCTGAGTTTGTGAGGGTGGCCTGTAACATGCTACAATTTGCAGAGCAGTCTTGCCTATGGTTAATTGCACCTGGATGGTCTCCGATGCATCGTGCGTTGCCACCAGTCTTGAGGTGTGGGTATCCTTGATGAATATGGATACCCCCCCTCCTTTCTTGGTATTGTCCGGATTTTGGGGCCGGAACGCATGATATGAGGTAAAACCTGATAGCGCTGGGGTGCTCTCAGGAGCCTTGAACCAGGTTTCTGTCACAGCACAGACATCGATGTTCTCCATACTGAGAAGGGCCTCGAGTGCATGCATTTTGAGATTTAGACTTCTGGCGTTGAGCAGCATTACCCTTAGTTTTTTTCCTTTTTTGTGTTCTAGGGTGGTAGGTTTAGAATTTGAGCCTTGCCTAAAAAAGGCACTATGGGGGTGGCAAGAGCCTTTGCCAGTATCCGGAATCCCAGGGGTGACAGGTGCAAGCCGTCCCTTGCGAAGCAGCGTGGCTTGTCCAGCATGTCATCCCAGGCAGACAGACACTGGATCCCCTTTGAATGACACCAGTGTTTAAGCCAGTTGTTAAAGCTGATCATCTTCTCTCCGTATTGTGGCATCATTCTTGGTGAAGGTAGGATACTGCTCAAGGTCAGGGTCATACCTGCCTGGGCTACATAATCAGAGAGCTCCTCAATGTCTCTTTTCATGTAGTCCAAGGAGGTACGTCTCAGGTCGTTTACACCAGCGTGGACAATGACTGAGTCATATTTGTACCTGCTGTTGAGAGACCTGAGTGCTTGCGTTATGTGGCGGATTCTAGCGCCCGACAGGCAGCTTACTGTGACCTTCTCCTTACTCAGTCTGGTGAGCGGGACGTCAGTGTGTCTGACTATGGAGTCACCAATGACTAGTGTGTCTGGCATTGTGTTTGGCCTTAAGGGCTGTGACTGTTTGACACTCTGACTGTGAGGTCTATGTGTTGCAGGTGTTGTGTTCTGAGGTGGTGGTTGTTTGGGTGTCTGCTTTGGTGGCCTCTGCTGTTTTGGTAGATTTTTGATCAGAGCCTCCGAGTATGTCTTTGTGTGTTTATGTGTATGATTTGAGGTTGTAATGGTACTATGTGAGACTGGGTCTATAGTGTGTGTGGTAACCTTCTCCTCCTGACTGGTCTTGCCAGTCCTATGTTGAGAGAGCTCAGCCTCCAGTTTGGCCGTATAGTTGCATCTCTCGCATGTATTTGTGTTTTGTGGGAGGAGGAGAGGGTTGTCTGTGTACATGAGGCAATTGTAACATTGCCTCAATATTCCCAGGTTCACCAGCTGAGCAGGAGAGGACACTAGCAACTGATCCCTCGACATGCTAGAAGGAATAGACAAAAACTTTAAAAAGATTCGGGGACGTGGGTGACCGAGAAATGGGGGGTTGCCTTTTTGGGGTACTATCTATGACAAGAGTGCCGTATCAAGGTAATAAGTACTGTAGGAGCAAGTGCTACGTTTAACAGATAGAGAATAGTCTACTTGGAGTCAAGTAGAGATGATCTTTTTAATTATAGGATACGCTGATTAGATCAGTAGTATAGTTCGAGGAAGGTAGTTTTAAGGGAAAATTTGAAGAGTGGACTTTAGGTAGCCCGAATAGTTTAAACCTGCTTAACCAGCGCTGCCCTAGTGTGCAACGGTAGCAACTCCGTGCTAAATCGGGCTAAATCGCGCTAATGCGCGCTAAAGCGTGCTTTATAGCAGGGGGCTGGAAAAGACAGGAAATGACCCAAAATGGCCAATAAACTACAAGTTACTGCCTTAAACCACTCCTCTGAGGACAAATGAAGGAGTTATGGAAATGACCCCTAGTGGCCAATAAAACTACAGTTTCAAGTCAATAACCACCTCCACGGGGGGCAGGGAAGCTGCTCAATGTTAGTCACTGCCACTGATGAACACAGAGACCCTCCTTCAGCCCAAGCAAAAATGGCCTCACAGAAACTTTCAAACAGTTCAGGAACAGCAAGCCTGTAACTGAACCTTTTTAACTCTCAGAAAAGTGGGAAAAAAGCAAGATTTTTTTTTTTGTTTTTGTTTTTACAGAGATAGCAGCGGTTCACAAGTAATATCAAGTTATAACAGTGCAGTAAATGACCCCACACAAGAGTGCTAGGTCAAGGACAGAAAATATGCAAGTTTTAAGAAAAAACGATTTAAAATTAAGTGCAAACAGGAAATTCAGCAAACAGCTTTTGGTTGTGCTCTAAATACAGCTACTAATACAGAAATCAAGTTTAACAAGCCAGAAAATGCTCAAGCTAGGCAGCTATGCAGAAAAACTTAGCAAATAAACAGAGAAAAAATACTTAAAATCTCAAAAGTGGCTCCCTTCTTCTCTCAGCGTTTTTCCTCTTGGAGGGTGCTTCACCAACAGCCAACAAGCCTGAAAAGATGCTCAAACCACGAGGCAACTAGGTTTTAAGAGAGGAAGATGAAGGAGTTATGGAAATGACCCCTAGTGGCCAATAAAACTACAGTTTCAAGTCAGTAACCACCTCCACGGGGGGCAGGGAAGCTGCTCAATGTTAGTCACTGCCACTGATGAACACAGAGACCCTCCTTCAGCCCAAGCAAAAATGGCCTCACAGAAACTTTCAAACAGTTCAGGAACAGCAAGCCTGTAACTGAACTTTTTTAACTCAGAAAAGTGGGAAAAAAGCAAGATTTTTTTTTTGTTTGTTTTTTACAGAGATAGCAGAGGATCACAAGTAATATCAAGTTATAACAGTGCAAACCTATATTTCATTGAAACCACGGTTTTAAGCTTAATGCCAAAAAATGAGTCATCCTCTTTGGGAAAAATTCAGTTCCCGCTAATTACCACATTGATGAGAGCCCAATGAACACTGAAGGTGTGCAACAGCTGGAAAGGCCACAAAAGTACTTCACTAAGAGGATCCTAGGCCTTAAACACATGTACATGGACAGACTCAAAAAACTCCAGCTATTCTCTGTCTCGTATCGTCTACTAAGAGGTGATCTCTGCTTGACTTACAAAGCCATGTCTGACCCAGCTCTGTTAGAAATGCTACATCTAAAGAAATGCCAATCCCTCCGCACTACACGCTCCACCTGAACCTCGTTACCACAATCAACAGAACATGCTGGAGGGACAGGTTCATAACCCAGAGACTGCCCATCCTCTGGAATAGACTTCCTATACATGTCAAGCAGAGCACCTCACTGGCCCTCTTCAAGAGAAATCTTGGTGAATGGATGGGAAATAGAAAGTTCATCCCAGGGATCACTCCAGTGGCTGTACTTGATAGAGGCACTGGGATATAACGTCAGGCGGCATGATGCCAGGGCACCTCTATGGGCTAGGCTTGTAAAGGCTCCAGGGCCATTAGCCTAGTACACCCCTATGAACCTATGAAAATAAAATATAAATACTGTATATGGTTAGATATTCATTGTTTATAGTGTCAGATACATTAGGAATTTAAGGTATTTTTTAGCTACATTAGGGTATGTTCTGAAACATTTAACGGATTTTTAAATTCATTTACTGAGTTTACTTCTTTTAATTGTTTGGCACCTTTTCTTTGAGAGGGGTTATTTAAGTGTGCTGTGAGTGTTTTACTTCATTCTGAAGAAGTTCTGAATGTCACAGGACGAAAGTGCTTATTAAATGGTACAATAAAGTGTTTTTATACATTCCTTTGTTCATTGTCCTTCAGTGGGTGTGTCCCTTAGCTGCTTTTACTTGGTTATTGTTTTTTAGCAGCAGTCTTTTACTAAAAGGAATATTATTGAACATGTTAAGAAATTGCCAGGAATCCTTGCAAATGTATTGAATATTCTCTAAACCTCTTTTTGTATTATGGTCTATCTACTGTGCAGTAAAATATGTTTTTGATCTGAACCCATCTACAATGGGTCTAATTGGTGGATTAACTAGGCTTTTATGCATCTTTGGAATCCCAAAGATATCAGCCAGCACAGGCTTATCATTTAACATAAACTCATAATATTTTTTACATATTTGTCCGTGCAGCAACATGTGATCAAGCAAAAGATCAATATTCCTGAAAGCAATATTAATTTTGTTACAGCAGACCTTTTCATATGTATCCTCAAACAGCAGAGCATTCATCTGATTGTAATAATCCATTGCATTCATCACAATTAATCCACCCCCTTTATCCGGTTTTGTAATTCTTACATCCAGATAATCTGTGAGCTCCTTAATTAATTTAAATTCATCCCTAGACACATTATAAGATTTAAACCCATTTTTCTGTTTTAAAATGGTGCGTATTTCATACTCAAACTCTTTCGAATAACTGAATATTAGAATTTAGGGGTTGGTTAAAACAACTTGCTCTCTGCAATGATGTATCCAATCTAATCTTATGTGAAAACAGTAACCTTAAATTCAATTTCTGAGTGAATAAGTTTAACTCACAAGGTATTTGCAACATTAGCTCTTTGGGATGGAACAAATGTCAAACCCTTGTAAAAAAATATTTGTGTGTACAGTGTCTAAAATCTTGTGGGGGAAATTGTAAATTTCAAAAGTCAGATGCATCATGATAAACAATCTTTACTGTTGGCAAAATTTCCTGGGAAGAAAAAGACTTGTCTGTTATTTCCTGTAATAGCTATTCTTCTGTTTCGGCCAGCTCATGCTTTGAAGTATGAATCCACACTGTTGTGCTGCTTCCACAATGGCAGTCTCCTATTCCTTTTTCAGATCCGTTTAGATCTCCTTACTTCCACCATTTCTAAAGGGGCTGCTCCATTTCTAAGTTCAGCTGATGACTTAGACTCACAAGAAACTGAAAATAACTCTTGATTGGCTGCAGCAGCTGAGTTACCATGGGATCCTGGTGGTTTTGGATATGCCTTCCCGTGTGCGTAATCATTCATGTCCCTTTTAATTTGTGAAGTTTTACATTCAAAGATTTTATTACAAGAGAAACTGTAAATTTTAAAGTCAGGCGCATTATTATAAATAATATTTACCATTAGCAAAATGTCCTGGGAAGAAAAAGACTCTTCTTATTTCTTGTCATAGCTGTTTCTTCTGTTTTGGCCATGCTCCCTCTTTCAAGTTTGGATCCATGCTGTTTTGCTGATGTGGGTCATTGATGGAGGGTTATGATTGGAAAACCAACTATTTCAATTTTGATCTTATCTACATGAGAGATAAATGTTTTTAACAGATATGTCTCTCTTATGGAGCAACTACATTCTTTTACAACTAGAGAACAGTTACCTAGTTAAAAATGTAGAGCTTTCTCATTTACCAACGGTTTGCATTTATGGCTTTACCCTAATGTGGCTGCCAACAATATTAAATTTTTAAGAGAATCACATGAGCTGTTCGATAAAGTGGGCGGTGAACTAATGAAATTAATGATAAAATACAATAATGTACAATTGCAGCTCACCCGTCAGCTAGTTGAACTTAATAATTCTATACATAATGATTTGAACTTTCAACATTATTCTAGTAACTCTGATAATATTTTGTCATCACTGGAGAATCCATGTAATAAAATCTTTCAACGTAAAACTTCAGAAATTGAAAGGGCCACCAGTGATTATACTGACTGGAAGGCATATCCAAAACCACCAGGTTCCCATGGAAACTCAGTTGCTGCAGCCAATCAAGAGTTATCTTCAGTTCCTTGTGAGTCCACATCATCAGCTGAATTTAGAAATGGTGCAGCCTCTTTAGAAATAGTGGAAGTAAGGAGATCTAAATGGATCCAAAACTGGAATCCGTAGCTGTGTGGTTAGTAAGAATAGATACAAACTATATGACAATGATTTTATATTTAAAGAAATTTGTCAGTTTATGAAAAATTTAAAGGTACATTAGTATAATATAAATGAATTGCAATATTAAGTGAGAGAAAAGCAGACGTCTGGTATATTTAGAGAGAAAACCATGGGAGAGAAATTGATTAAAGGAAGTGGAACTAAGTGAAGAAGGGAGAGTAAGGAGGTATAAGGAATTGATATTTGCTCAACTTTAGGAGATGATTTATTCTGGTTTTGAGCAAGAGCAGAGTTATCTTCTCCTTGGTCTTCCTGATTAGAGAGGCATCAATATATTTTACAATGGCATCCCCTTTGACGAGGGTCCTGAGAAGAGTGTTAGAATGCCTTGTGGGCTAAGTGATTGGGGGTCCTCAGAGAGTAACAGTATGTGTGGTGTTAGGTGTTGTTTTTCTGAATACCTTTGGGCTTGATAAGGCATAGTTTTGAGTACAGGCAGTCTAGTTAATCTTTATTATTTATGAAGATTGCTTTTAAGTCCCTCAGCATATATTAGACTTTGTGTGTGCTATGTGAGGTGGGTGATGTGCGTGTGTGGTTTTGACATGAATTAAGTAGGAACTCGGAGAGAATTTAAATACTATTCCCCACGGTACAATAACTAGGTTAGACAACATAAATTATATTTCACAGGAACATGTGCATTTATTTGAAAGCTTTGACACACATCCAGTAACTATTTCAGATCATGTGCCAGTAGCAACTAAGATTAAAATGCTTAGTAATGAAGTAAAAATGAGACTCTGGCATTTCTCCACCTCTGTTAAAAAGAGAGGAATTTAAGGAATGGATAGTGGAAATTATTCAAGCATTATTAGCAGAGAGAGAAAATTTCTTCAGAAGTTATAACTAGTGTGTGGGATAAAATGAAAGTGGAGTTTAATAGAATAGAAATAAAAAAGAGAAATGGATATAAAAGTAAAGTTTTGCAGAATAAGTAGAATCTCACAGAATGAGAAGAGGTGTAACTGCAGAGTTCTAAAAAGAAAATAAGTGAATAGCTGAATAATATGCATGACTTTATAAAAATTATTAAACAACTGTTTTTTTCATAATAACAGCAGAGCAAAAAACTCTTAGCACAACTACTTAGGCTAAGTGGAACTAATTAACCCTATGTAGAAAGGGTTGCTATCAAATTTAGAATGCCTATAGCAAGAAAAATAATAACCGATCCTATAAAGGTGTTAATATTTCAGAAATGTTTTGACAGTTTGAATGAAGCAGAGAAATGTGGAAATCAATAAAGAGCACAAATGGTGATATTTATGGAAGACTTAAGTATGCCAAGGTTAGAAGTAGATGAGGCTCAATAATTAACGAGATGAGATAAAAACAGTGAAGTATAATCAATGTACAGGAAAGTCTCCAGGAATAGATGGTATTCATATGAAAGGTTTAGATGCTAGGAGAGAATAAAGTGATAAAGAACTGGATAGTTTTGTTTAACAGCATTTTAAAAGGAGTGGAAACACTAACATCCTGGAAGAAAGCTGTGGTGGTTTTAATCCCTAAAGATGGTAAAGACCTATCAGACACAGTTTCATATAGCCCCATTTCCATTTTAAACCATGATTATAAAGTGTTTACATTCATAATAGCTAAAGGAATGGCAAAGGTGTTGCCAAAACTGATAGATATGTATAGATGTGGTTTTGTGGAGGGAAGGCAAACATTTGACCACATTAAAAGAGCAATGATGATGCATTGTGAAGCAGAATGTAAGAAAATATCATAGTTTGGAGAGTCTTGATGCAGAGAAAGTATTTGACAGGGTAAGCTGAGATTTTATGAGTAGGGCAGTGGAAGTGTTTGCATTGCCTAATACAATAATAAAGTTAATTTCTAGGATGTAGGAAGTATTAGGGTCAAAAATTAAAGTAGTAGGGTTTCTCCCTGGTAAGTTGTATCTGAAGAGAGGAACCAGGCAGGGGTATCCTCTTTTGCCTTTGTTATTTGCATTATATGTAGAGCCATTGGCAAATAAAATAAGGGACTCAGAAATTCAAGGATACAATTGGTATGATCAAAAAAGTTGGCATCATTTTAGAGGATATTATTTTGTACTTCATAAAACCAGAAGAGAACATTTCAGTATTGTGGAACATTTTGAGATGGTTTCGAGTCTTTTCAGGGAATGCAGTTAATGAATGTAAAATAAAAGCTGTAAACTGTGTACCCACACATGAATTGGTTCAGCAATACCCATAGTTATGGTGGAATGACAAAAAAGATTAAAAAGGATTCTGTTATAGCAGCTAAGTATATGTGGAAAGAGATCTAAAGAAAATATAATCAAAACGTGAGAAACTGGAAGAACTTGCTTTTGGACATGGATAGCAGGATACAAGCAGTGAAAATGTTTGTCCTTTTAGTTTTGTATACAGATCAGGCATCGTTTTATCAACCAGAGAAGCTGTGGACAATAGTTAATACAGAGTTGAAGTATTTTTTCTGGGAGGAGAAAAGGGCAATGGTCAAATGGGATAAGTTGATCCTTCCATTAGAGAAAGGTGTTTTAGGATTACCTGATTCGAAGGGATATTTTACAGCTATGCAGTTAAGGCTCATATACATACTTTAATTTATAGCTTTCTGTTTGTGTTGAGTGTTTAATAGAATCTAGAACAGAAGCTGCTGTTAAAAAGGGATGATTGATAGGGCATATAAAATATTACATAACTATAAGAATCAATCAGAAGAGATCAGAAAAGATTGGGAAGAGAGATTAGATCTGCAATTCACAAAAAACAATGGGCGAACATATGTATGGCTCCAAAATATGCATCAAAGTCTAGAAGATTTAGGATTTTTGCCTGGAAGTGTTTGCTTAGATACTTACCCCACGAATACTTCAGATATTTTTTTCCTCATGTAAATGGCAAATGTTGGGGAGGTGATGAGGAAAGAAGAAGCAACTGGGAACATATGTTTTGGGAGTGTAATGAATTTGCAAACTTTAAAATTACCTACAAATTTCTCTGTCAGAAATATGGCAAGCAAATTTGTGTAACTAAGGAAATTATTTTTTGAGCTGGTATACATGATCTGAATTGCCTAGACATAGTAAAACTTTAAGTTTAATTCTGGTGGCTGACAATAAAACAGTTACTAGAAAATGGAAAGCAAAGTCTTAACCAATTGTATATGAACAGAGATAAAGATGAGCAGAAATTCCATAGAAACAATGGAAATTGTGGCAACACTACAAGCAGGATAGTGTTTTTTAGGAGGAGTGAGGTTTAAGGGAAGGTACGAATTGATAATTTAAGTAATTTTGGATTGAGTACCTCTTTAATCACATACTATTTCCTGTTTCATTTTCATATATTTCAGCAAAACTTGGAGTCCTGGACTGCATTCCAAAAGTTTTTTACTTGCATCAAGTGCCATTCAGAATTAAGTAACTGATTGCTCAGATTATTTTTAGTGGTCACTGCTGTTTTCTGCTTTTATGTCTGCATGTCACTGTTTTTTGTAAAAAAGAAAAAAAAAAAGCTCTGCCATGTCAAAATCTCCTTCAGCAAAAGATTTCCAGCCAGATGTCAAAAAGAGCTTGTGTGCTTTCAGAAAAAGTTCTGTTTAAGCCGCAAGATAAAGAAGTGTTCTGGCTACCTTTAAATAAAACTAAACAGTACACTGTTCTAGTAAGTGCACTGAGTTAAGTTAGGTAAGAGGAAAAGTTCTCTCTCTCTCTCATTCACTTCCAACTGCCTGGACCTGTAGTCAGCTTGTTCCATGAAAACATAAGAACAGAATATACAGCTGTCTCCAGCTGTAGACTTTTCAACTCACGCTGAACATTTATTTGTTAAAGAAACATTTTCACCACATGCACAGTGCTGTCTCATTTCTACAACTCAAGTTATGGAGTAGCTGAAGTTGTCATTTGGATCTGCCAGATGATGGCTATTTCCTTTAAGGTAAAGTGGATGGACTAGTGCTAATGAATATCCAGATTTATGGCTATAATATTTCCATTTCTGTGCCATTTCCACATAGAATCAGTGATACCCATTATGATCGTTTTGAAGCATCATGCTATTGATTCTATGTCCCCCAAGAAGGCAGACACTTTTTATAAGCTCCTTATTTGAATGTTGTCAGTTCCTTGTCTGGAACTGATGAACCAAAATCTTTTTGATTCCATAAGTCCAGCATGTAGACTCCACTGATCACAGTATTCTCCTACTTTGCCACCAGGCATACTATAAGGCTTTGGGTAGGTATGGTTAGGCAATGTATTCCTTTTCCTTAGTAGGGCTTAGGGTTCTCAGATATTCATTCCCAGTCCAGATACAATAATACCATTCCTTTCTATTGATCTGATCTTTGAGAAACTGACTGATTTTCTTGAGTCTCTATTGGCTCTTCATCTGTTCAATAATCTGTCTACACATTTCACAGTTGGCTACCATGTTTCTCTTTGTAGTTTTGATTTTGCTGGTGTAATGGCCATGGCTGCAGGCTCAGGCATGTTTCTGTTGTGGATGCAATGGCTGAGACTGCCCCTTATCAAGTAGCAACTCAGAAAATTGTACTGTCACTGTTCAGTTTAAGGGGTAAATTCATCTTTGGTCAACCTCCCTGGATATGGTGAATGATAGGGTGGTGTGGCTGATCCTTCTCTTTTTCTAGACCAGACCAACCCCCAGAGTGGCAGGCTGTTCTTTGCAATCCATGGCAGGCACTCAAGCATCACATTACCTTGTCCCCTTGTTTGTCTCCTAAGATACCCGAGAAGACTACTCCAGCATCACAACTACAGCAGTCTTGACTATGGTCTTGTGGCTGCCATTAAGAAGTTTTGTTCTCTGAGTGTATCCCATTTTAGGAAGGCATTAGCAAGAAGTAAAAGTTTCTGGATATGACCATGGTCAATCACTTCTTATAATTTTAAGATCCTCCCCCAAAAAGAGTTTCACTAAAAGACTAAATCATCTTAGCAGAACTCTTGGTATAGGGCTAGACTGCACAGGCCAAATTAGCTGTAGAAGTTATCATGTATTCAGAACAAAGGCAGGGGTTGTGCTTCAGCCTGTTCATAGTACAAAAGGGAATGAATGGCTTCTGTCTCAGCCAACAACCAAGACTTCAGCAACATCAGCTAGACGTAGTGACTTTCCGGGATTTATACGCCTGCTGCTGTCTAGCACCTGTATGGCCTCACTGAAAATGCTGCATATCTTCTGTAGCACAGCATAATATGCTTTGCACACACAAGGTTCCTCTTGCTCACTTTGTATGGGCATCACGTCCATTGTAGTCTTGCTGCCATTGGGGCACTTCTCAGCACCCATACTCTTTGGTGATCAAAACAGTGCAGGAGATGGATCTTCATATATTTTCCTACCTGGTTCACTGGTTTCTAGTAGTTTCTCTTCAGTAGATTTTCCTGTGATTATTGTCCCTATGATTGGTCATAGACTGGAGGCAGTACTTTCTGATCTCTTCTCAGGGATTGTTTTCTTAATCATGCACATGCAGAGGGCCAGTCCTAGATGAGGACATAGTACTAAGTCCAGGGTTCACCCCCTACTCTGAAGACAGTGTATTTGATGCATGTTACCTGCCTGAGGAAGTAAGTGTTAAAGTGAACTGTGAGTGGCTGAAGAGCCATCACAGATGTATGAATTTTATCTTTTGTCGGACTCCAGTTGTCCGATTCTGGAGTTGTAGTCATGCCCCACTAATCTCTTGATAGGTCTCTGTTTATTGCAGCCTGATGGATACTTTGCTGGTAATTTAGGAAGATCATCCTGCTGTAAAACCAGTTCAAAGGCTGTAATCCTCTCGGGTGGGGATGGGGGAATCGTACATCTGCTAGATGTAGTTGTAAGCAGTCTTTCCAACCCTCTAGGACATAATACTTTTCACTCTTGCGTCATAAATATCTATAAAGCTATTGTAATGTATTGGATTGTCAGCAGGCTTATTGTGAGACAGAATTAGTGACTCACTATCCTCAAACAGACTTATCACCAGTTGTGTATTCTAGGGATCTGTTTTGGGACTGGTTCTATTTGGCATCTGCTTCTGTTATGCCAAAAATCTGACATTAAAAGCCTCTACGTGATCAAGATTGCAGACAGTTGCAAACTTGGAGCTGTCATTAACTCTCTCTGTCAGATGGATCCACCAACAGGACCTAACGTGAACAAACTCATGGTGTCATGATCATAGTCTTGTCACCAATGGTATACCCCAGGGTTCTGTTTTCAGAACACCTCTTCTCGTCATCTACTTCTCTGAAGCCAACTCTGAAATTAAAAATGTTCGGCTGACCACATTTCTAGACATTAGCAAGTTTGGAGTTGTCTCATTAACTCCGCTTAAGACACTGATCTAAGAAAACCTAACTCAAAATAAACTTATGGCAATGGTCTAAAGTTGAGCACCAACAAAATACAGTATTATACAGTTTGAGAAACAGGAACTGTCATACACCCACAACATAAACATCACCTCCATTAAAACTGACACTATCATTAGATAAAGTGGTACCTTCATAAATAAACTCTACATTGACTACCAGGTATCCAGTCTTGTTAAGGAAGCCATATAAATCACGCATTTAAATACTAGGGACATCTCCTCTTGGTCTAAAGAGGTCATCATTCTTCTCTACTAATCCCTTATCATGCTTATACTAGAAAACAATGTGTATTTCTGTATGTACTTCTACAGACACTGCACCCAACTTGCAAAATCCCAGCTGCTCCTCAAAAAAAAAAAAAAAAAAATATATATATATCAGGTATAGACTCCCTATGTTGCCAAATGAATCTAAATGCTGTGTCTTTCTTCTCAGCTCCATAGCCACAGATCCTTAAGATTGCCCTAAGGCATTGCTTCATTGATGTTAAGGACCATGAGCATATGATCACACCAATAGAATTCAGCCTTTAAAACCACAGGAATTAAGAAAATTAGAAGCAGAGGATGCCACCAAAATGCTTAACTACAAATACCAAAGACAGGATCTGAAAAGTAACATGAATGCTTGCCGAATTCATGTGGAAATTTACAGAATAGTAAAACTTGCCACATAAAATACTGGCCTATTGTGCACAGTTCCTAAGTCTGTTGTCTTTTAATACACACATAGCTATTCAACTGTATCAAATTTGAAATGACATATTGATAAAACAATGGATGTTGTTGAAATGACCCAGAGACAGCTGTGACATTCTTCAGAAATTAGCATTTACATACTTATAGCATAACTAGCTTTGCAAATCCTAGTTATTAGCTTCAAGTACTAATAAACTCTCTCAGGTTACTTCAAGTATATTTCAGTCCAAACTATCACCAATACTGTTTCTCACCTATCAGCTTCCCATTGCTAGGACTTGATCTCACCTGTAATTTGCTAAATAAAATTGCCCAACTCCTGTCATATAAGTCTGGGGCCCATTTCACAGTTGCAGGAAGCAGCCAATGGGTTTGGTTTCCATACTTCAGCTTCTGGTATTTGTAAATATGCAGGACTACCATGGCTATGCTACTCAGCAAAAATTTAGAACTCAGACCCACACACTCATGCTTGTCTAGGCCCCATGCTCTTGTCATCTCACCTGCTCCTGGACTTGTAATGTTTTTGGCTAGGGAAAGGATTTAACTCATTCCTTCGAAGGGAGTTCTGGAAGCTTGCTCGGTAACTACCAGTGGGTGGAACCTAACCTTTTTGATATAATCAAATTATGTTCTCACATTTCAAGCAAATGTTCATATCTCTGGAACCATAAAGGTTCCCATACATACAAGGAATTGTTTAAATCCAATCTTCATAAAACAGGAAAAAAATCAAACAAGATCTTTCAAGATGGGAAAACATTAATCTGTCACTCTTGTCCAAAGTGGCCATCATCAAAATCCTTCCTAAAATTATATTCCAATTCAACTCTTATCAGTTTAAAAATCCCCCCAAAAGTTTTTCACATCAATAGAAAAAGCCCTCTCTAAATTCCTATGGTACCCCAAAACAACAAGAATCTGCTACCAAAAACTCACACTTCCAAAAGTCAAAGGAGGTTTGGGTCTTCCAGATTTTAATATGTATTACCACATAATAAAAGCAAACCAGTTAATCCAAATATCTGAATATGACAGTACCAAAAATATTTGGAACCCCACCTGGGTTAAAGTATCGCATAACCAACTACATTCTTTAAACATAAATCCCAAAGCTATCCCCTTCCTCAGTAACAAACACATTCTTCAACAAAAAACAGAGTAATAGCCTTCCAATCTTTAATTCACATCTCTTGATCTACAAAACACACTAGATATGCTTCAACCCATCCACCTGAACCCGAACGTAAAACTCAATAATAAAATGATAGATTTAAATCATTCCTGCTAATGAAAGATATATCTATATGGCATTTCTTACAACACAATAATACTCAGTTTGAAAACTTAAGATCACAATTATAAGTGCCACATAGTTATAACCTTATTCTTAGACAGATTATATCTTTAGTTAGAATGAAATATCCAAAATATAAAACTCACATATCAAGAATAGGAACAACCCAAAACATAATCAAAGCATTATCTGCGAGAAAGAAAACAATTTCACAATCCTACAAACTAATAAGTGAAATCAAACACCAATCTTCACTACTATACTCAAATTTTTGGGTTGATAAAAACAAAAGCATCACAACAGAACAAAAACAGGAACACACTAAAGCTAACCCCCTTTAAAAACTTAATATATACACAGATGATGATTAACAACAATGCCCATTACACTCCAGCTGTCCTGAAAAAATTTGGCTACAAAAAAGATTCACACTGTCTTTTCTGCTGCCAAGCAAATGTTGATATTCTCCATCTATTTTGGAGTTGCAAAAATATTTATAGGTTATGGTGCTCTTTAAGAGGGCAACTTGAAAAATAGAATAATAAAAAACTATTTTTTCCTGGGGAAACTACTATTCTACACATAATCCCAAACTCAATCAATGGAATCCGTAGACATATCTTAAGTACAAGGTGTGCTCTACTCAAATTCTACATAACCAAAAACTGGGTAAATAACACTACAATCTCATGGGAAAACTTTAAAAGTATGGCAACCAAATATATTACCTCCCGCAAAATTGCTACTAAAAGCACAAAGAAAAGAGTTTACTATCAATTATATTGGAACACCCTACTTAGGCAAGATTGTAATAAATAAAACCTCTAAAATAAATTAAATGTCAGTAGACCAAACTAATTTTCACAATCCAATCGCACATTTATCTTGATTAAGTCACTATCTGTAGTAATTGATCTCACACACTCCTGGGCATCCGATATTTATAGTGTAAGTTGTATATAGTTCACAAGTCTTACCAACCTTCCATGATACTCAACAATTTTGTTTAACATACCAAATCATAAACACAATAAAGCTATATAATAATCTATGTTTAGAACTATATCTTTTTCTCAATGGGGTGCAATTACCCTACACTAACAAATGATTTGAGTGTCTATAATTTCTGTTTACCAATTGTATTCATGACAAGCTTGTGTTTACTTATATATTTTTTCTATCCTTTTGTTGTATGTAGTAATTTTCTTTTGTACTGATGTTAAAGCAAAGAATTAAAAAAAAAATAAAAATTAATATTGGAAAAAAAGGTTAAAGAAGTGGAAATGTTAAACTCTTAAACAAATTTTTTTTTTATTGGTAGTATAAACTGGATTTATAAGTCCCAGTAAACATAGTAACTTTTAATATTGTAATATTTTATAAACGATTTACAATATTTCAGCAACCACTCAAGTTATGCACACATAGACATGCGCTGTCAGCAGCATTTTGTTCACCCTGCTGAAGTCAAAAAAAGTCAGTCAAAGAAAACTTTGTCATTCAGAATTACAGCACAGTGTAGCAAAACAAAATAGTGATGCTTTATTCCCAGTGCAAAAACATACATACAGAGAATAATAATAAAAAAAATAATAAAAATTAAATGTAAAAATAGAATAAAATAATAACATAATGACCAGACACACTTTGCATATAGATAGAACTGAGTAACAACATGTGCATGACATTACTGTAACATAAGAACTAAGCAGCATATGGAATGGTCAGCATGAATATTGTACAGTGCGATTTATATTGCATTTCATAGCATCGTATGGTAAGGTGTGAATCGGCGTTAAATATACGTATCGGTTAGTTATTGTACATGAAAAAGCTTAATACTTATAGTACAAAAAGGCCTGGATATGTAAGGATCTGTACAGTCAGATAAATAGTATAACTATGTGGTAGGAGGGGAAGAATGCATTGACAGTCTACTAGCTCATTTTTCACAAGAGTACAGTAGTCTTATGGAGAGAGGAAAGAAGCTGTTGTTAAATTTAGAAGTCCTACAGTGCATGTATCTCCTACCTGAGGAGAGGTGGGAGAACATAATGTTTGCAGGATGCAAAGGATCATTGGATGTCTTTCTGGCTCTACTAATGCAGCAGTATTTCATGTAGGTTTTCCAGGGGTATAACAGAGGAACAAATTATTTTCTCTGCTGCCCTTACAACTCACTTAAGATCAGAGGTGTTGCAGCCCCCATACCAGACAGTGATGTTATTGATAAGGATGCTTTCAGTGGTATCCCTATAAAAATTTGGAGGATGGACTTCAATAGTTTTGACTTCCTCAGTTTCCTTAGGAAGTGCAAACATTGCTGAACCTTTTTGACCATGTAAGATACATGGACTGATCAGGACAAGTCCTCAGTGATATGTACTCCCAGAAACGTAGTACTTTTGACCCTTTTCACTGTCATCCCTTTCATCTCTAGAGGTTGATGTAATTCTTGAAGCCATCTGAAATCCACAATCAGTTCCCTAGTCTTGCTGTCATTCAGCGCTAAGTTGTTGTCACACCAGCCCAGCAGATGTTTGATCTCGTTCCTGTAGGCAGTCTCCTCTCCAACTCTGACCAGATCTATGACTGTGATGTAATCTGCAAATTTGATGATTTTATTGGACTCATGGCTGGGCCACACAGTAATGTGTCAGCAAGGTGAATAGGAGAGGACTTGAGATGCACCCCTGTGGTAAGCCTGTATTCAAGGTTATGCTTTCAGAACTGTTGTCGCCTACACAAGCCCTTTGAGGCCTTTCTGCGAGGAAGTTTAGAATCCAATTGCATAAGTGGGAGTTGATCCCCCGACTGTAGTAGTTTCATTATCAGATTCTGAGGGATGATGGTATTGAAGGCAGAACTGAAGCTCTGCCTTCAAAAAAGCTGAAAGCTGTCATATGAGGCTAAGCATTTCTGTCTGTACTACTTGGTTGAGATATTTAGAAAAACATGACATTTATGACAATATATATAAATGTTGCACATACAACAATTAATTTATCCTTACCTGCACTAGACAGAGGTCAAATATCAGTACAGTTATGTTTGCCATAGTGCAAGCTTTAAGATGAAATCTTTTGATATTTTGTTTGGCATGTTTTTAGAATTAATGCAAATATGAATGAGCAATATTTGACATTTAGAGACATAGTAGGATGCAACTGCAGAATCACCCAGCTGTAATGAGTTAACAAAACGAATCCAGTAACATTTGGATGTTCAACAAACATGCTGCCTTACTGGCATTATTGGTAGTTAGTGCCTTGCTGCGCTCTCTGTGGCAGTCCACCAATGCTCAGAACTCCTTCACCTGTCTGTTTGTGGGTGTGATGGACCAATCCTGTGGCAGTACAGGGACTGCTTTCAGACCCACAGACAAAAACCTTTCAGTTTTCTAGTGCCATAGTAAGAAAAGGGTCACTTAGAAGACTGGTCCTTTTTCTGGATATTTTCAGCTGCTAAGCTCAGATAAGAAACTCTCTTGGGTTTTTATCTCATCTGTCTGCTTTTTTTGTCAGTGCTTGAATAGTGTATTGTGCTGCTTTGACTACTTTTTCTGATTTAGAAATGTTATATATGCTTCTGTTTTTACTTTGACTAGAATAGTAAGGCCTATGCTATTGAGTAAAAACAGACTGACAGAGTGTATTCTGAGACCACACATGGAAGGCCAGAAGGCTTTTTATTTCCGACACTGGGCCAGAGAAAGGTTAACCTGCCTTTAAGCAACCCATTGCTCATTGATTATCCTGTGATATTGTTTTTTTGTTACACTCACCATGGCCAGATGAATCTAGGCAAGGTAAAGGCGCATGCTACCAGGGCCTTTTCCTCTTCAGTGGAGTGTTGGAAAGGAGTAGAATATAGAAGTTTTCTAGAAACAGTGATATGGTCCTCTGTCAAACCTTTATGAAGCACTTTAAGCTGGATGCTTTTTCTAAATCCAGAGCAGACTTCACTAGGACCATTCTCCAGGGACTTCTGGACCCTTATCCTTCCTCCTCCCAGATTGGGAAAGCTCTGGGCATCTATTCATATGCTGGTAAGTATGTTTGTTGAACCTACTGTAGTTACAGAAGTCTTTCTTACTTGTAATAGTAGATGTTCATAGAACACTGTGCATTACTGGCAGGACCCATCCACCATTCCCTTTTTTTAGGGTGTACATAGTTTTGGTGTTTAGAGTTGCCATTGAGTTGTGCTCAGTGGCCTTTAGTGTTTTTTTTGTGTGTGTGTGTGTGTTTGTGTGTGTGTTTGTGTGTGTGTTTGTGTGTGTGTTTGTGTGTGTGTTTGTGTGTGTGTGTGTGTGTGTGTGTGTGTGTGTGTGTGTACATATGCGTGTGCGTGAGTGTGGTTTTTCATTTGGAACTGTAGGAATTTGCAAAACTTATGTTTTCATCAGTTCTGTCTGTGAGCCTGAAGTTCAGCCTCTGTATTGCCAAGTGATTGGTCCATCATACACAAAGACAGGCAGTGGGAGGAGCTCTGAGCTTTGTAAGGCAGTGTGTTCTCTGAATATCTACTGTTACAGTTAAGTGGGATTTGTAGAACTGTACTTTACTTCTGCAACAGATAGCAGCATCTACTAACTTACACACTTCCCAGCCCCAGAGGGTACTTTTTGCAACATTTCAATTATCACTATGCCAGGAGAAACCAGGTGCTCACGGGTGGGCTACAGATGTGACAGTTTAGGAGTGATGTTAACTGTCGCTAAAAGGAATGTGGAAGCAACTTAAGCCAATTTACTCTTTTTGTTTTAAACCTTTATTGAATTATCACTTAAGAACTGCGGTGGTGGTGCTGCAGTAGCGTTGTCGCCTCATAGTAAGACGTCCTGTTCGATTCTCAGCTAGAGCGTCTTCTGTGTGGAGACATGCGTGAATGGGCGTACCTTCGTTGAAGGTTGTGCGTCAGGGCCGGCAACTCGGCACGGAAAAATCTACTGCCAATTATTAGCGGACCGGAGTTCCGCTGTGGCGACCCCTAACCAGGAAAAAGCCGAAAGACACAACAACAACATTGAATTATCACTTAAGACATAGACAGACATACATTTATATAAAAGAAAACAAACCTTATTAACATGTTCCCAGCTACAACCATTTACAAAAAACATACTTTCAATCACGTCAACTAAAATATCAAAAAAAATCCCCCAAAATTATTGCAATTAACCTCCTCCTTAATCCTGGAAAACTCCATACCCCAGTCCCAACAGCTTCTAATACTACGGAATGTATAGTCACTCAATTCAATTCCCATTTTACCTGAATAACCTCACTACTAAACAAAACTACTAATTCTCCTCTTTCTCTTTCTCTTACTACCCTAAATTCTACCTTTTTCAAGCTCAAACTAGTTATATAAAAAATGTACTAACTAGAGTAAAATATTGTACACCGGCCACTGATCAGATACCTGGTGACTTTCTAAAACTAGCCACCACATCCATTGCATACCCTATATCTATTGTAATCAACAGTTCTATCTCTGAATAGTATGTACCACTCCTTTGGAAAATATCCCATGTCATACCCCTTCATAAATGTGCCCCCCCGAACAGATGTATCCAACTACAGACCTGTAGCTATTTTCTCACCTCTACCCAAAATCTTAGAAAAGTGTATACACAAACAAATGTTAGACTACTTCCTGAAGAACAACCTTTTAGGTTCATAGGTTCATTTGTAAGTACTAGGCTAGGGCATTTATAAGCCTAGCCAGAATGTGTTGGCTTTTGCCACACCCTTAGATTAGTTCCCTGCGCCACTGTCCTGCAGAGCCACTGCAGTGATCCCAGGGGTAAATTTTCTGTTTCCCATCCATCCGTCAAGGTTTCTCTTGAAGAGTGTTAGTGAGGGGCTCTGCCTGATGTATATTGGAATCCTGTTCCAAAGCATGGGGAGTCTCTGGGATAGTAATCTATCCCTCCAGCATGTTCTGTTTATCGTTGCGGTGAGGTTTATATATCTAGAGCATGTGACTCTCCGGGATTTGTTTTTTTTTTTTTTAGGTGGAGCATGTCCATCAATTCTGGGTTGGACATGACCTTGTATGTCAGGCAGAGATCACCTCTGAGTAAGCGGTATGCAACTGAGTACATCTGGAGTTTCTTAAGTCGGGCTGCATAGGGCATCTGTTTGAGGCCAGTAATCTTCTTGGTGAGGTACTTTTGTGGCCTTTCCAGCTGTTGCAGGTGTCTTGCAAGGTACATCCCAAATGGGGCGTTGTATTCTATGATGGGTCTAATGAGTGATGAGTAGAGAGGCACAATAACCTCTTTTGTTCTAGATGCAAACCCTTTTGTGATTAGGTGGGCAACATAGAAGGATTTTCTAACCACCTTGGCAATATGATTATCAAAGGAGATATTACTATCTACTTGGGTCCCCAGATCCCTTATTACATTTTCTGTATTTAGAGGACTACCACCTATGTGGTAGTTCACGGGTACTTTGTTTTTCCCAAAGGGGATGACTATGCACTTTTTGGCATTTAGCTTGAGGCCATGATTTTGACACCAGGTATCTGTCTGTGAGACCCATCTGGAGGGTGTCTGTATCAGCTGGAGAATCGATTATGGCCCCTAGTTTTCAGTCGTCTGTGAACTTGGTCAGCCATAGTCATCCTATGTTGCCTGTACCTCTGAGAAGTATATACCGAACAGGAGGGGTCCTAGGACTGAGACCTGGGGGACGCCACTTGTAACCGGTTTAGAGTCGGACATAGAGCCTGCAACTCTCACCATGTGGGTTCTATCCATGAGCCAGTTGGCAACCTATCTCATGATGTAGGAGTTTATGTTCAAGCTGGTGAGCTTGTCTATAATACTGGAATGGGGAATGGTGTTGAAAGCCTTTGCAAGGTAGGCTGTGTGGACCTCCTTTCCCTTGTCTAATGCCTTTGTAACTGTCTCAAAGAAGTCCACCAGGTTTAGGAGGCATGATCTGCCCTTAACAAAGCCAAACTGGGTAAGGTCCAAGGTTTGGAGGTTCCCAATGTCTCTGTTAATGAGTTCCATGATGATGCGTTCCATAGCCTTGCAGACCAGGTTAGTCAGGCATGTAGGGCGATAGTTCCTGGGGTCTGTTGTAGCTCCACCTTTGTGGAGCGGGATAACTGTTGCTGTACGCCACTCTGTGGGTACATAGCCTGTGGAGAGGCTGAGTTTGATCAGTGTGTTTAGGTGAGGGGTTAGTTCATTTTGGAGCTCTTGTAAGACACAACCTGGGACACCGTCCGGTCCCATTGAAGCTGTGTTTTTGGCTTTGGATAGGGCTATTTTAGCCTGTGTGTCTGTGATTGACGAGGCCCGACATTCTTCTGGTATGGTTATGGGCCCTTTAGGGGGTGAGAGGGGTTGTGAAGTTTGCACTAAACCTGTCTGCCAAAATGTTTGCAATATCAGTCTATTCAGTGTAATTTGTGCCATTCTGCACTAACTCAGAGCAGATCTGAGAGTTTCCACTTAGGTTCTTGATATAGCTAAAGAACGCTTTGTGGTTATCTTTGGAGTCATTGGCAGTTTTTCTTTCAAAACTAGCCTTGGATGATTTAATGAGGGATCATAGTTTCTTGCTGATACTGATCAGGGATGTCTTTCCTTCTTGGGATTTTAGTCTTTTCTGTACTAGTTTCCTCCTTCTGTTGTATAGCTTATTTATGGCAGGGGTCCACCAGACTGGTTTCCTTTTCTTGGTGGAGTGAGTCTTGGTTTTACTTGGGATAGCATGATCCATGCATTCCTGCAGATGCTCATAGAGTTCCTTTGTAAAGGTTTCAGCAGCTCTGACAGCATTGTCCTTTAGCATGGGGGCTGTGAACCTTTCCATCTCGGTCTTAAGTAACGTGAAGTTTGCTTTTGAAAAGTTTTTCATGGTGGTTTCCTTGATTGGGGGTGGGGGAGGAATGTGGATATCCAGAGTGATTAGTCTGTGGTCTGATCTAACCAGCGAGGGATTGACCTCCGGTGTGGAACACTGGTCGCCCATGTTAGTGATGACCAGGTCCAATATGTTGTTCGCTGTGGTGGGGGTATTGACCAGTTGATCCAGGGTGTTCGAGTTTATAAATTCTAGGAAGCGATGGGCAAAGGAGTTAGTACTTGAGTAGTTCTCCCAGTTTATGTTTGGGTAATTGAAATCACCCAGTATTAAGGTATTTGGTAGGACCTTCATATTTCCCAGTGTCTCCAGAAATGCGGAATGGGGGTCCTGGGCCATGGTGGGTGATTTGTAGCAAGCTACACTTTGAATTGCAGTTTTGCCCATTGTTAGTTGCACATGGATGATCTCTGATGCATTGTGCTGTGCCACTAACCTGGAGGTGTGGGTATCCTTGATGAATATGGATACGCCCCCGCCTTTTGTGTTTCGGTCCTGGTTCTGTGGCCGAAAGGTATGGTATGAGTTATAGCCTAGTAGTGCTGGGGTGCTCTCAGGAGCCTTAAACCAGGTTTCTGTTACTGCACAGATGTCGATGTTCTCCATACTGAGGAGTGCCTCGAGTGCGTGCATTTTGAGGTTTAGACTTCTGGTGTTGAGTAGCATTACCCTCAGTTTTTGGTTACTTGTGCTATTTATGGTGGTGGGTTTGTCTTTTGAGCCTTGCCTAAAAAAGGCACAATGGGGGCGGCAAGAGCCTTGGCCAGTATTTGAAAGCCTAAGGGTGACCAGTGTAAGCCATCTCTTGCGAAGCAACGTGGCTTGTCGAGCATGTCATCCCAGGTGGACAGATACTGGATCCCCTTTGAATGACACCAGAAACTTAGCCAATTGTTGAAATTGATCATTTTTTTCTTTATACTGTGGCATTATTCTTGGTGAGGGCAGGATGCTACTCAGGGTCAGGGTCATACCAGCCTGGGCTACATGATCAGAGAGCTCTTCCATGTCTCTTCATGTAGTCCAGGGAGGTACATCTCACGTCATTCACACCAACATGGACAATGACAGAGTTGTATTTGTACTTGTTCTGGAGTGACCCGAGTGCTTGTGTTATGTGGCGGATCCTGGCATGCGACAGGTAGCTAACTGTAACCTTCTCCTTGTCCAGTCTTCAATCAGACAAGTTCTAACTGCACAGTCCTGCCACTAGGGTACAGAGAAACCTTCTCCAAAGAAGATGGCCTGGATCAGTGCACAAGTTATACAAACAAAGCTAGATCCAGCCAGCCTGAATCTAGTCTATGCTACAGCAAACAAGGCATACCGATTTCAGAAAGAAACAGTTCAAGTAAGCATGAACCAAATAAGCCTTTAACCAGAAATTCCCAGCTCAGAAGGGCAGAATCTAGCCTCTCCTCCCACAAGAGTGCAGACCACAAACCTTCTTAATATAAAATAACTGGCCTGAAGCCCAAGTGCTTAACCCAGAACTAATACACTTTTAGAATAACAGACACCCAACCAAGAAGGATGTACGCTACCTGTCCTGCCACAACAGTGCAGACCACAAACCTTAATGTAAAACAACTGGTTTGAAGCCCAAGTGCTTAAACCCAAGGGCCTTAGAATGAGAGTTACAATTTAATCAGGCTACTAACAAGCAGTAATAAAGGCAGCAGAATAAATTCAATTGAGTACTTTTAAGAAGAGACAAAAGCAAAATAAGGTAATAAAGTAGGAAAAAACACAAATACAGTAAAGCAGATGAAGAGCAAATTTTCTTTTTTTTATCTGATACACAACTTTCGACTCGGGCATAGTTCTAACACAGCCCTTATAAATTTTGCCAATACCATAAATCACCTCAAAAACAACAACCAACTTGTCTCTGCCACCTTCCTTGATATGTTAAAAGCCTTTGACACTGTATCTTATCAAATTCTTCTCAATAAACTGGCCTCCTACAGTTTCAGCCCTGAAGCCCTAAGCTGGTTCCATAGCTACCTCTCTAATTGAAAACGTGCCACCTTATGGGAAAATAAACTCACTCCAGCTTCCCATCTCTGTAGGAGTCCCACAAGGATCGAACCTTGGCCCACTACTTTTCATCATTATTTTTACTAATGACGCAAGTCCCACTACCAGTCCTGCCAGAATCGTACAATACATTGATGATGTCTCCCTCATCTGCTCTGCTCCCACTATCAATGAACTTCAAATAAAAATTCAGGTTGCCCTCAATAATATTGAAAACTACTTAGTCCATCAACTTATACTAAACCCCAATAAAACCAAGCTTATGGACTTTTCAAATACCTCAATACTAAATAACCAACCACCTCTCTCCATCTTTTCCTCTAATGGCACTAAAATAGAACCTGTCAAACAAAACTTCTCGGTGTCATTATTGACAATGGACTGAAGTTTGACAAACCTATAGCACTAACAATTAAAAAAGTCCTTGTAAAACTTGGTACTGTCTACAGGGCCAGATCCTATCTCACTAGCCATTCCAGACTTGCAACAGCAAGAACCCACCTCTTATCTTCACTACTTTACTGTTCTTAAATATTCACCAGTCTTCGCAAAACAGAATTGAATAACCTCAAATCTTGCTATAACAAGATAGCCAAATTCACCTCAAAACTAACCTCAAAGCTCACATCATTGTATTGCCCTCCTCCACCTGAACTGGTTAGAACTCCCAAACTTACTTACACTAATCAACTATTAATTGCCCATACAATCATGTATAAACCTAACAACTTCCCAGCTCTATCTGACCTTGTTCAACCCTATACTAACCTTAAGTCTCTTAGGTCAGCTGATAGTGTTACTTAAAGTTATCAAAACTTATAACTCACAAGGAGACTCCTTATATTGTCACAAAAAATGCTAAATACTGGAATTCTCTTCCTCAACATATTCTATCCATCATTAATACTCATAACTTCAAACTGACCCCAAAACAATACTTCTCAAACCATTGGATATGCTCCTGTTCACCCCTCAGAGTAATCTATTTTTACCCTCCTTTGTAATGCATATCCATAAACAAGAGCTTCCAGTTTCTCACTTTTTCAGTTATCTTTTGTATAGTCTCTTCCCATATATCCTTAGCTGCCATAACCAAAATCTTTTAAATCCATACTCGTAAATATTTCATTTTATTTTGTCCCATAAATATGGATATCATGGAACTAATACATGCACGGGTACATAGTTTACAACTATAGCCTTTGTTTTATCTTCATTAATTTTATATCCCAAAAAACTTGAAGCTGTGTCACAATATTCCACAACACAGAGATGTCCTTTTTGGTTTTATTAGGTATAAAATAATATCTTCTGCAAATAAAGAAAATTTTTCTTGATTACTTTCCAAATTATATCCTTGAATTTCTGACCCCTTAGTTTATTTGCCATTGGTTCTAAATATAAAGCAAATCACAAAGAGAAAAGAGGATATCCCTGCTTAATTCCTCTGTTCAGACACAACCTGTCAGGGAGGAACCACCCCACTTTAATTTTGGCCTCTGATCCCTCATATGTCATCCTAATCAACCTTATCATTGTATCAGGGAATGCAAATACTTCTGTTGCCCTTCTCATAAAGTCCCAACCATACCGAATTACTCAGATTTTCCTGAGTTTTGGGGTCCAAATTAAGGGGTGCCACGATTCCCGAGTGGCACCCCTTCATTTCCGATTTTTTTGCTTTACAATTTTAACTTTTTCAAAAATCGCGCTGTCAGAATTGACTTCATGTGCGAGATGACATCATCTCCATCAGGGCTACCAGCCAGTCGGAATTGAGCTCAAGGAGCTCACGTCATCATTTTTGGCTACAAATGCGAGCGGGAATGGCAGCAGTGAGCAGACTGGATTAACAGCAATAGGAGGCAGCTAGTTTTGTTTGGGGGACTCAAAGAATGAAGGGAGACAGCTCGTTTTGTTCGGGGGGAATACAAAGACTTAAGTAAAGAAGTGTGTGTGTGTGCCTGTAACATACTCTGTTATAATCATGCTAAACTCCACTCATTTTTATATGCACATGATTTGTATGATTCGTACCTAAATTTCCCTGAACTGATATATCCCCCAAGATGCATTTCCCATAAGAAAATTGTGACTATAGCCTTGCTACTTATTTGCTAAAACAATACATAGTTTACTCAATAAAAGATACAAAATAACTTTGAATTACTATCATACTTCATCGGGCAGAGCTGTCTTACTGCAAAATAATGTTTTCTGCTATGTACAGTATCGAAGAAAACAACTGCAGAAAAATGTTTTTAATACTAAACTGAAAGGATGAGTCAGCAGGCAAGCTACAAAATGAGCACAATTTGCAGTCCTGTAAGCTTGGCACCTCTAATCATTTTACCTTTTAAATATGTTATGGTTTATCTCATTTAGGCAGTACCTCATTCAAACATGTTTCATGTTAAATATGCAGAGTAGCTGAAAATACCAGGATGTAAAGCGCACAACAAATTAAAGTTAATTGTTAAGTTTGACAGAACAATTCTGTGACTTAAAATATACTGTAAATGATAGTACATGAAACATAGTGAAGCTGCCTATTGAATAAATTAGAATTGTGTATGACAACAAGTGGTCTTAAAGATAAGCTGTGCAAAATGGAACAAGAAACCACCACAAGCTTTATGCATTCTCATACCATCTTACAATAGTATTTAGATACAGTTAATTAACAGCTTCTAAAGTACAAGATTTTCATAACTAAAAGTATTGGAAGGTGAGATATGATTTAACTGCAGTTTTAAATCAAATTATTCATAATAATAAAAGCTATGCTTCTGACCTAAAACCACCTCTAGCAGATGGTAATGTTTATAAATGTAACAAAAATAAAATCTGTCCCTGAATTTCTAATTTATGTGCAGTGTGATTTTTTTTTTTTGGATCAATGAAATGCTTCTTTCGTGAAATTCTGCAACAGAAAGTACTGCTGTATTTTTGGGTATATTTCATGAACTTTTATTGCATTTTTCTTTTTGTAAACAGTAATATATGTACCAGAGATGAGAGATACAATGGATCTGCATTTCAAATTAATTAAAGTGGGTTTGCAAGAGAGGGCTTTAATTAGCAGGTATTGATACCGCTGTAATGTCTGTCTCAACACTCTCTCCCTTTCTTGATCCATCTTATACTTCTTTGGTATCACTGTCAAAGGGATTGAAGTGAACTATAACAATATCCTCATGAAGGTGCAAGTTTCAAGGGCAGAGAAGTTTCAATCCCAAGTAGTCTATTTTCATTGTGAGACAGTATTGCTTTGTTTATCATATGTCTGTTAGTGTTTGTGCATCGATGTGCTGTAAAATATAAAAATAAAATCCAAATAATCATTGTAGAAGTAAAGCAGTATGCACACATTAGTGTTTATGGTAAATGGGGTGAAATAGCCAGGTAATTGGACATTGGAATGGCTGCAGGGGGACTCTGGTGCTATATTTTGGTTGTCTGTCCTTCAGTTTGCATTTGAAAGTTGGTATCCCACAATTCTATTGGAGTGGGTGGGGTTAAATAATTATGTACGCTAATTAGGTGTTAATCAGCGTACAGATTTGTACCTATTTTTCATGGGCCTTGTCCAGATTTTTGATGTTTCCAGGTTGAGAGATATGGTCCCTGCTCACTCTGTTGAATGCTTTCTGTGCATCAAGACCCACCACAAACAACAGAATTTTCTTACATTCTCCTTTCCTCTGGGTCATCATCATTCTGTTAATGTTGTCAAATGTATCCCTGCCCATCACAAACCCACATGGATCCATATCTATTATTTTTGGCAAAGCCTTTGCCATTCTTTTAGCTGTCATAGACATAAGCACTTTATAATCGAGGTTTAAAATTGAAATGGGACTATATGAAGCTGGGTCTGATGGGTCTTTGTTGTCTTTAGGCATTACAACCACCACAATTTTCTTCTAGGATGTTAGTACTTCTCCTTTTTAAATACTGTTAAGCAAACTTTCCAAATCTTTATTATGTTCTTCCCTCCTCGCTTTCAAGCTTCCATATGAATAACGTACTATTTATCTCATCTCATTCTATCTTAAATGTTAATTGTGGAGCCTCACCCACCTTTTACCTTGCATAACATCTTTCATAATTATTTCCTTTTGTGATCCTTCTTGATTTCCACAAATCTCTGCTTTATACAAACATTTCTTAAAATTTCTTAAATATCTGTAATACCTCTGTGGCGTACCTCCTCATGGCTAGTAATCAAGGATAGTCTATCCTCACCACCGACACCGGTGATGGGTGTTCACTTAGAACAAAAATAGATACACACAGTATTTCCAGTTGCAGCTGTCTGCACCAAGCACAATTTCTTTTAAGAGCACACAGGGAACACAATCCCCCTCCTGGGGCTGGGTTTCCCTCTCTCTCACCAGACCCCAAAGTAAGACTCCACTCTAACCACAGCTGTAGAGTTAAGCCCTCAGCAGAGTGTTCCAACCCAAGGCCTCCATCATCCTCTCTGTGAACCCAGTGCTCTGTGTCCCTGCTTGCTGACACGCACACACTCGCACACACTCGCACTTTAAACAGAGTGAGAAGCTCACACAGAAAAAACAATCATTAAAAACTAAATGAAAACTCCAGCCAAGGTAGAACTTCGACTGAGTGACTTCTCAAACCTCATGTATCAGAGGCACATAAGATATATGCAAATGACCCTTATGAACATCAGGTGTTTCAGCTATATGGTGATTCTGAATGCCCATAACTTATTTCTTTAAGTAATTTCAGTGGACACGTTCAGGCCAATAAATTCACGCACACTCTTTGAGATTTGATTTTTTTCACACACACGCGTGCACATACACACACAAGGACGCACACGCATGCGTGCGCACACACACATAAAAACCTGAAAAAGGCTGGCATAGACTTATCAGCTATGCCCCCCCCTGCCCAAACTATAAGGTAGATACTGCCACCAGAACACTCCAAATCCAGCTACTCTAAGGGTCTTACCAGAATACCAAATTATTCTTAGTAAAATGAATACTAGTACAAATGTTAGTGTTTGACCAATGCAGCAAGGTTTTCAGGAGTGGTCACAGTGTCACCAAATATAATTACTCTCAAAGATTAAAATATTCTCTAAATGACCAGCCACAATGAAAAGTTTAACTATATTTAATAATAAGTAATAAAAGAACATGAAAATAGTAAATATCTATTTACAATAAACACCAGAGTTTTAATCACAGGAAATATTAAAAATACCACAGATGGATAGATTCACACAAGTACAGAAAAACAGTACTTTACTAATCTCACTATATTTCCCGAGAGTTACTATTCCCTGGTTACTTACTAAAGCAAGGCAATGAAGTGGGTGAGTGAACCTTCTTTGGTGCCCAAATTACCCCTTTACTAGAAACTGAACCAGAATCTAGCACATGTGTGTCATAATACACACACACACACACACACACACACACACACACACACACACACACACACACACACACACACACACAGCTTTGCTAAGATGTGTTATAACATCTGGAAGCTATAAAACCATTTCAAAAACTTCTACCCTTCCAGGGCAGCAATTATTTCACCAGTAAGGACAATACAGTAGGCTTGCTAGTCCTGGTTTTCCCAGACATTTTGTCTGTGGCTGCTCAGAACTGTAAGATACAATCTCTATGGCCTAAACCAGGTAATTTAATTTTAGATTAATTTTTCAATGTTAGCTGGATTGAGATTAACCACTTCTCTTCCAGTATTCTCTGTTGCAGTATATTTATTTCAACAGTTACGGTACTACCCATTCCTTAATATCCTCTTTTTTAACAGGTAGGTGGGGAAGTGCCAGTGTCTTATTTTTACTTCATTACACTGCATTGTTACCTCATCCGTTATTGGAGCATAATCTGAAATAATTATTGGATGTATGCTGAAGCTTTCAATTAAATGCACACATTTTTATGAAATGCAATTTTTGTCTAGCCTAGCCCAGTTATTGTACCTTGGAGAGTATTATGTACATTTTCTCCAGTTTCTTAGTACTGAAGTCACATCATCCATTACAAATATTTTCATAAATTTCTTCAGAAGTCTACCATATTTTGTTATAATTTCCCTTCTAGGCCCCCTGGCTATATCCTTACTGTTTCAAATCAAGTTACACTCCCTGCCTATAGTAATATTGCCTGCTGAAAGCTGATTATTTCTCCCACAATGTTATTAAGCTCCATAATAGGAGTTTTAGGTGGAGCCTTATACATGCCAGCACAATTCTCCCTTGCTAGTAGACCTTTACTACCATACATCTACTATCTTCTTTTTTCCCCTCTCCTATCACTGTTGGAGTGCCTCTAGCAGTTAGTATAAGTGCTCCCCATTTACTTTGTCCTTGATATTGTGCTGAATATCTACCCTGAAGTCCTTTCTTTATCAAATTCACTTGCTCACTTTTTTCCAAGCGAATCTCCTATAGCATTGCTATTTATTTGTCCTCTGCATTTCTTAATATAATTCAGTACTCCTACATTTTTGTCTGTAGTTGTGAGGCCATTCACTTTCATAATTAATATGGATAGTGTAGCTATTATGATGAGAAGTTATTATGCCAACCTGTTGTATATGACAGCTTTTTTAAATGTGTATTTCCAGCTTTTGTTTTCCATTCACCCACTAACATTGAGTAGGTTGATCTTTTATACAGTTGTTTCCTGTCATATGTATTTGAAATTGTCAAATTTTACAAGACTATTTGTTTTACTGAAAAACCCTCAAAAATAATCAAACACACCTCAGAACACCCCATAACCTATTAACTTAAAACAAACACATGCAACTATGTATATCTTCAAATAATGAAGTTTAATCCTCCTGATTGGAACAATTGTCCCAAATTGACAGCTGCACCCACTGGCATTACCTACCCTAAAATTAATGGTATCCATGCTAAGGCACATGTTACAGTCTGTACTCCTATTTAAACTAATTGCTGTTGGTTCTTATCTTTATTCCCCACCCAGATGTGAAAAAACAGCTTGTGTACTTTCAGAAAACATCCTTAAGAAAAAGTACCCTGTCTTGTCTTTAAATAAAGCTAAATTCTACTCTGTTCTAGTGAATGCGTTGAAGCATTTATGTACCAGGAAGGCTATGTCTTACTTCCAATAATTTCAAACTTTTTTTTTGTTTTTTTTTTACTAAGCTGTTGGCTCTTCTGCATTTTAATTTTTACTATTCCCTCAGCAAACCATGCCCTGAATTCTCAAGATTTTTGCCTGCACCTGTAGTAAGCTTATCTCCATGGAAACATATGAATAGATTGTACAACTAACCTCAGCTGCAGACTTTTCAATTTGCACTAAACATTTATTTATTAAAGGAAAACTTTCAGAGTGGTCCCTTATTTTTAACGCCTACTTGATTATACACAAAAAAATTTGTTAGGTTAAGCCAAGGGCATTAATACATTTATTTGTCTATGCAAATGTCAGAGAAAACATCTCAACTCTATGTATATTATAATCAGTGCACTTTTACATCCCATTCTCCACCATAACAACCGAAGATTACAACATATTAACTTTTGCTAAGTTTTTCTTCCATTTTTACATTGTAATCACAACATTTCTTAAAATTAAAAAAGAAAAATGCACTTGTAGCTTTAGTACAATTTTCACATACAGAAATCGCTGAAAATGCTTAGTTATATAACATGCAACTGATATTATGAAATGTTTTATACAGATAATTTTAAGAACAAAAATGTATTTACTTAGTTTCTTTATTCTGCTTTTTCATTTTAGTGACCTTCCAAATATTGGTGACATAAAATGGATATATACCATTCAGTCCCCCAAAGTTTAACACAGTCACCAAAAGTCCAGTCCTTCTCAACCACTTTTTCACATAAAGCCATACTTCAGAAATATGATTGATGCTTATAGCCTTATATTTATTCACTAATTTCAGTGTTACCGGTCTTTTCCTGTATATCTCCATGTCCCAACCCCAGACATTGGTTCAGTTATGCAGCACTCCTAATTCTTCAAGTCATCTCCTATGTTTTGCATTGGAACATTGATAAAGGTTTCTCTGGCAAAGCCTCTCTATGAGCTTTATTATCAGAAGAATGTGAAGCAGAGTCCCCTGATTCTTGATGGTTCACTTATTGTTGGACAAATATTTTTATTTCCTCCTTAGTCTGTTTTATATAAAATAATGACTTTGATCATTCATGAAAAAATATTCTGAAGACAGGTGGATACAGCAGCTTGAATCTCGCATATACCTCTCAACATTCCCTGTTTGCTGGGATAGATCTTTTGTCTGGTGTTCAGTAATAATCATTTTCCACAAACACTCCACTCTCTCCAGTTTTTAATATTCTATCCTTCTGTCACAGTTCTGTCAGTGTCAACTCGTTCTGCTGGTATGATTTCATCTTTACTATTACAGGTCTTGGGTGCTCATGGCCAAGCTTGAAGCATGCACATGTCATTTCAGTTAACAAATCCTGCTGTGGAATACCAGTCCAATTGCTTATTTGTGCTTTCATAAAATTAATACAGTCTGTTCCTTCTAATTTCTCTGGTAAGCAGAAAATCCAATTTGTTCCTGCTTGCTCTGTCCTCTAACTCTGCCATTTTTTTGAAATGGCTCTTCTTGAGCAGTCTCTTATTTGGCCAGCCTTTTCATCATTTTGCCCCTTGATTTTTGCAGTCTGAATAGCTGTTTAAAAACATTTAAAACATTTACATTTTTTTCAGCCTTTTGTTGTTTGAGTTGATATACTCCTTCAATGTTTGATTTATTTTAATTAGCTCTGACCATGTTTGATTTATTTTTTCATCTAAATTACTGGAAGCCAGCTGTTGTATCAAAGCTGGAGCATGAAATGCTTTTTATCGAACAGCTGTAACACTCTTTCTGGTCAGTGTTTTCTCTCCATCTTTTCTAGTTGATTTTCTTTTAGGCCCTCTAAGTTTCTTCTGGCATCCAGGCAGCATTTCTTACTAGCCAGTAAGTGAATTGTATTAAAACTGAGAGAATTACTAACCCATATCTGTTTTTTTTCACAGTGGGAAAGCTGAAGTTAAGCTGTTGATCAGTGTGCAGACATCTTGGAAGTCCTAAGCCAATTTATTCTTGGTCAGATTAACATTTCAGTCATGGATACATGTTTTTGTTGTAAATGGCAGGGTTATAACCTGTCAATTATAGACTATGAAACCATAGGGTAAAGATGTTTAAAATGTGGAGAGAGAGACCCCTTACCCTATTGTTATGATACATATACTTTATTGCACTTCCTTTTGTAATCATAAACAATAGGCAATTGTATTTCTTAAGACTTTTGCAGCAGTGTCACTTTTACATAACATAAGACAAACCATTTCCTTATGCTATATTTTGAACAAGATACCCAACTGGTAAAAATAATTCATGTGAGTGGACTTGTAGCACTGTTTTGAATTGTGTCTTACCAGTGTGTTACGCATACCTGTTAGCATTTTGCTGCAATCTGTTCACAAACATTTGGCAGTGCTGGTTTATGCATGTTGCCTTACCAGCCCCCTGTTTAAAGTCACAGCACTTTGAAAACTACAGTGCAGTAACAACAGAAAACATTACATTTTGAAACTCTGTTAATCTTCAAAATGCTTTTGCAGGAGGGCCGTGATTCCTCTGCATCACTTTACATGAGAGACTACAGACCCATGCCTTTGTTACTTACACAAACTTGGAGATGACTACACATTGGAGTAAGTAGAGTATAAAAAAATAATCCACACTCAGTTTTAATAAGTATTCCTGCACATATTCAGACGGTCAGTTCTGCAGTTCCCAGGACTGCAGTCAAGATCCCCAAAGTTTCAAAAGGCACTCATCCTTAGTCATAGGTATTCATTATTTATTCTTGTTTGTGGCTACAACAGTATGCAGGCAGAGGTTTTCACTGGTTCACAGGTAAATATTAGGCTATCAATCTGTAGACTATTACAAGTCTAGCCAAAAACTAAAGGTTTGAATCAACCCTTGTACATTTTATTTGTAAAGTAAATATTTTAACCATTATGACATATCCTCCCAGAAGTATGACATATTCTTTCTGGGTAGACAGCTTGCCTGAAATGTATTACTCCAATACTTGTGCATTTGCATCCCATACCATTTATTATTTGCTATTGCTAATCAGTGTGATAATGGCTTCACAGATGCATGTCAACATATCAAGGGCACAAACAATGGGTCCACTGTTGTTGTTGTTATTTGTCTTTCGGCTTTCCAGGTTAGGGGTTGCCACAGTGGATCTCCGATCTGCTAATGATTGGCAGTTGGTATTTATGGTGTCAAGTTGCCAGCCTGATGCCCAACCTTCAATGAAGGCACGCCCATTCAACGCATGTCTTTTGAATGCCCACTCGACCGCAGGGAGGACATGCAGACTCCACACAGAAGGCACTCCCAACCCAAGCTGAGAATCGAACAGGAGAACCTCTTACTGTGAGGCAAAAACGCTACTGCTGCACCACCGCGGAAATCCACTAATCATGAAAAAAGTTGGTTGCACTAACCTCAATTAAAAACGTTTTTTGCAGAGGGGCAAGCCCACCTGTACTTTCACACTACTGTGACTCTAAATATATGAACTCTGAGATCATTCAACACTGGGCAATAATCAAAAACTACTTTACCTCCAAGATTCAAAAATCTTAAACGCAGTACTGTAACAAACTTCAGTGGTAGTGCACAATGAAATTCTAAGATTTTACAGCACAGAATTCAAGTACCTTCAAAAGAACTCTGTGCTCCATGACTCTCCTATTACACAATCCACTGTGGCTGCTAAGCAGTAGTGAGAGCTTCCCTACTGTATCCATATTGTAGTTGCTAGGTAAGACATACAGCTCACCTTCTGTACCATCCACTTATTTGTGATTGCTAAGGTAGCACGAGTGCCCACATCATGCATTATATTTTAATGCTAATCAGTGTATGCAGCTTCCCTTCTACACCGTATGTTATTTGTAATCCCTGCAATGGTTGTGTTAGTGGTTTGCGTACCATGGCATGTAACACACAGATGCTTATTAGTGACAGTATATTGTCTCTTGTTCCACACATTACTTGAAGTTGTTAATTTGTGAAAGTGCTTCACTCACCCAGTCGTGCATCATTTGGAGATGTTAGAGTAGTGGCTTCCCTTTTGCTGCACCATGCATTTACATATTAGCCCTTTATAGTACAGTTCTCCTGCAAACTCACTTATGAGAATATCCTCTTCTGTGTTCTTATAACTTTACTGCCTGGATGTTTGATTTAATAATAAGTGGGATAAAAAGTCAAGTCAAGCTGCTGGAGTCTGTGTATATGTTGTAAATATTTACGATAGCCATTGCCACTTGAAGACCATTGTAAAAGGTTCGGTTTTACAAATCTGTTTATCCCATGTTACATTGTATCTAGAGTCTAGTGCCAGTGTGTTTGTGATGACTGAAGTGTTAAACACTTTTCCACCAAGCTGCCACCTTGCACAGAATAAAAGTTACCTTTTTGGTTAAATGCTAACGTAAAAAGATACTAATAATTCTACTCACAAACTTTACTGAGTAACCTGGACATCATCACATTAAGCAGTAAATAAGTTACGTTACTGCATCCTACTGAATTGACTTGGATTAGCTTGTCTGAGTTGTACAACTTCACACTACATGTAGAAAAAAATAATTCAAACCAAAGCACCTAATTCAGTTTTCAAAAACTGACAGTGTAGCCCAGTTTGCCTCTGTGGTCAAGAAAAGTAAAATTAATCAGTTAGCATTTATAAAGCATTCAAAGAATGTTCTATGCATAGTCATTGCAACTAGCTGCTACTCTGTAATCGCAGTAGGAAGCGTTTCATTCAGAACAGAATTGTTGGCTGTAGAGGTGTAGCTGTTTTGGCAAATGCTGTAGAATATACAGTTTCACTGCAGACAGAGATTTACTGCCTGCATTTTAGTAACTTGCTCTATCACTTCATTTTATGTTTGGCAATAGCCCAGTGCACATAAACAGACACCCCCACACACACGCATGAGCACACACACTGAGACTCACTCACAAACATACCACCGAGATAAAACAATAAGCAACTTTTTGTTAGTTCTTGAGAATCACAGCTGTCTAGTAACATAGGAATACTCCTCCCTCTTTCACTATGGCTAACATTTCTGAGTTAGCCTGTAGTGCAGTGATGGACTTCTGCTTTGCAGTATCCAAACCAGTCCCAGTTCAGTAACACAAGAACCAGCATTTAGCACTGTGTAACTGAAGAATGGTTCGATAAAACACATTTCACAATCTCTTTTGGATGCAGAAATATTATTTTGTTTTATACTACAGCATTTCTGGATACAGAAATTCTATCTGTAAGTGCTAATGGGTGAAGGGGAGGCAGGATGATCATTGCTATAAATGGTTTGTATGTATGAATGCATAGATGGATAAAGAGAGCAATGTACAGCTAAAGCTATAGATAGGAGCAAGTTAATCCTCCACAACTGTACCTCTCAAATTCTTAGTACAAAAAGTCATGAAGTCTGCATGTCCTCCCCATGGTCAAGTGATGTTAAAGACATGCAGGTAGGTGCGAGTGTGAATTGGTGTGCCTTTGTTGAAGTCTTAACTAGCTCTTAGAAACATGGTAGAATAAAGGATAGCACATATTTTGTGAATGATATGGAAATTAAAATACCTGCCATTATGCAGTGACATCAATCCTAAAAGATTTGCCTGAAAACCACAAATTTTATGAGGAGCAGATCAAAAATATGAAGCACAAATCAGATTTTTGCAGAAAGTTAAAAATAGTTGACCGGTATGTCTACAACAACAGGAATAAGGCTGGCAGGAATAGAACCACTTGGTAAGTAAATGTTTCTTAGGCTGTAAAGCACCATCTCTTTATCCAATAATGCACCTTGGTGCCAAGCTTTTTCAGCTTTGTCTGTTTTTTGATATTTTAATAAAAAATGCTTTGTGGAGTATAAACCTTTTAGGTGTGTTTTACTTTTTTCTTTTCTACCTCTGCTGTAATTTATTTTCTCCATTTTTGAGACATTTCCTTATGAGGAACCAGTCTTTTTATGTGGAACATTCATTTCATTGCTACAACTGTGGGAAGAAAATTCCTTCCCAAGCATTCACACTAAGTGTTTGCATTGCATAGGGGATTCTTATAACATTTAGAAATTTCAGCACTGCTAAGAGTTTCCTAACGTTATGTTAAAGAGTAGATAATAGCACCTCAAGTGTCATTTTAATGAATGGTCTTTACCAAAGATACTGTTGAAACTGGATCTTCCTCTTCTATGCTCCTAGGCAAACAAAATCAACACTGGCTTCACCACTCCACTCTAAAGAGATGTGTGTCTTCCTTCTAATTCTGTCATCAAGGTATTCCCATCTGTTTTTGGTTTCCATGGATAAACCACTGCAAAAGCTATTGTTAAAGGTTCAGATACCTTACATGAAGGCAGTTAGCCCAGGTGACTAAAGCTCTGAGCTGCTAATGAGCTGCTCCCTGTGTTCAAGGTGTAGGAATTGATTCATTTCACCTTCATTGGCCTATTGTGTGATTCTGAGCAAGTCTCTTAACCAGACTGTGCTTCTGGGTTGCCCCTGAAAAGGTACAAATTGTCCAGTGGGCTTACCAGGTCAAAAAAAAAACCTTCTTGGACTGAAACTACAGAGCTGCTTGCTTTAACTGAGTTCAAATTAAATGGAATGATTCCCCTCAGAACTGTAACAGGGTCTGTTGGTGCCCAGGACAGTGTCCCCATTTGTTCCCTGCCTATCCCAAAGAAATCCTGTCAGAATTGATGATAAAAGAAAAAAAATTAATAAATAAAAGGTCTTTATGTTAAGCAAAGGGAAATGGCTATTATGTATGTACTAACTCTTTGCTGTACCAAATTCTGCATCCAGCACAAAAAGCTATTGTTTTATTAAATTGTAGCAAAGGTATATTACAGTTCACTGACTGCACCTGTGTTGTCAAAAAAACAATGCCTTCAGGCCAAGCAAAGAGCCATTAAGTATCTGTATATTAATTCTTCCCTAAACCATGTCAGATACCTTTTCATAAACTGTATCAAAGGGTTCTGCCAGCCCATTGCTACAGTTCCTAATACAAAAACACTGACTGCTACATAAAGAGCAGACTACAGTCATAGTTACTGCTTGCATGGAATGATTATTCTGATATTCTGCAGTGCTAATCATGCCCTATAAAAGCTTGCACCCAGAGCAGCTGCCCCCGTTTGCGAACTGGGGGATCCTTGGCATTTTTTACTTAAGCTAGGATATCTGTGCCCCCACAACACTGCTTCTTCCATATATATTAACGCTGAGAGTAGGAGCCATACTCTGAGATAACTTAGTCTCTGAATTAGTCCATATTCCACTATACTTTTATTCTTTTTTTTCTCCATTTTGTTTTTCAGGTTTGCATTCAGAAGGCCCTTGGTAAGAATATCGGTATCCAGATGACATAGGGTTCCTTTTGAAAATCAGCCAGTCCACCATAGTTATTCTCAAGGTCTGTGCAAGGAAGGTGGTGTTCAGCCTTCCTAAACAAATGCCACCCAAGAAGTCCCACCAGAACAGAAAGGGTTAGGATTTTATTGCATGATCTTTTTGATGCCCAAAATGACAACGTAACTCAGGCTGATTTTGGATTTAAGTGGTCTTAAACATCAGTATCCTCAAGAAAACCTTTCACATGGTCACAGTGTAGTCATTTCGGTCTTTCCATTTCTGTGAGGAGACTGGATATGCTATTTGGTTTCCAAAATACCTGATTATGTAATATGTTCACCAAAATTCAAGGAAGCACAGAAGATGTTCATTAGAGTTATAGATACTTGATACTTCCATTTTATTTCATCTCTGCTGCCAAGAGTGCTGACCAAATGCATGCCGATGGTAGCAGGATGCCAGACGTTATAGTAAGCCAACAATTTCCTATGTCTGTAGACAGTCTCATTCCTGCTCCATCAGGTCAGGCTTTAACTGCTTCCCCAGTGTCTCTAATCATATGTTCATAGTTGGATACTAGGCATGCACTCACTAAGACTATTCGCAGCCTAGCCAAATAATTCCTTGTATTATTATTGAATTTGATAGCATTCGCCCATTTGTCTAGAAGGGCTGTATAGGATAGCTCAGGGGAAAATTTATGATTGTCCATTCAGTTATTAAAATTATCAGTCAAAAGTGACCACAAAATGTATTGGGTTAGGTAGCTATCCCCCCAATGAGTCTTATTTATTTGTTGATGTAGGATGTTCATCGTGTTTCACTGTTGCAGTCATTACTCTTGGGTTATCCTGCTGGCAGGCTACCCTCAGTCAGCCAGTATTTCCAAAGTCTAGGTCCGGCGTAGGTTGCTGTCGCCTCTTCCCTGACGTCGGTGCACCAGGGGTATAAAAGATGCAGCTGACGCCATTTTCTTCCATCTTTCTTGCCGCATGGTGCCCGAAGCAAAAGCAGTTCAGAAGTGCCGGTCGGCCGACTCCTGAGATTTTCAAATCTGAATTTCAGAACTGAAGTCTTCATTAAAGCCAAGTACCCCATTGGGGAAACGTTTTTCTTGCTCCAGACCGATGTCAGAAAAAGTTAACAATTGTATTTCTTGTGGGAAGCAAATATCTCATAAGGTTTTTCACTCTTACTGTATTCCTTGCCTAGGCCCTGATCACAACATTGCTAGCTGTCAGTTTTGTGCTAGATTTAACCAACACACTATCAAGCGTCAGTTCGATTTTGCATTTCATTACTTTGGCCGAAGATTTAATTATATAATGCCATCGGACCAGCCGACAACCGGCGTTTACAAAAAAACGCAAGGACAAGGAAAAGGATAGGCATCCGAGGTCCAAAACCGATGAGGCCTCTGCTAGGCCAGTCGCCGGTTCTCAGTGAGGTGCTTTCGCAGCCCTTGGCGCCTGCTACCTCAGAGCCACAGGCCGCTTCCGACTCCCATGTGGAGCCGACTGGGCCTCTGGATACTCAAGGTATTTGACACTTGGAAAACATTCCCTCAGATGGGTCCAAAGCCGCTGAGCAGGCATTGACTTCTGAGGGTGTCTTCAGACCTACACAACTATATATTAAGCCTTCTTCAGCTTCAAAGACTAAAGCAAGCTCTAAAGACAAAGAAACAAGTGCAGCATTCTCCTACTCAGACTTCCATGCCTAAAAAACAGATGCTCAAAATGGCCGAAGACCTAATTACTTTGATCAGGGGCTCCCATCCCTCTCCTGATAAGAGGCCTAGGCAAGAGAGAGAGTATGGTTCTTCTGATCAGGTTTCTATTTCCCCTGATTCCTCTTCTGAACAGGATTACTCCATGCTTCCCTATGAGGATTCTGATGCTGAAGAATCCATTCCTTCAGCCTAACCTCCTGAGGATTATTCTTTTGGGGAAACCCTGCATACCATTAGGGGGGCATTTCCACTGGGAGAGACAAGATTATTCTGAATCCAAGAAAAGGCTCAGAGACTTTCTGCTACTTCCTCAGCACAGACCCCTTGCTATTCCACCTGTTCTAGACATTGTAGATGTATTTTCAGAGTCTGGCCTGTCCCCTGACTCTTTACCCCCTGCACCTGCTAAGCCAGACAGATACTACAGGGTCCCGGATTCTCATAAATTCCGATATAAAAACCCCACTGCTGACCCAGAAACTATATCTCAGGGTCCCAAAGGGGTTAAAGCTTCCACTGCAAAAAACCCTGTCCCCTCTGATAGGGATTCTAGGGCTCTAGACAGATGGGAGAAAAAGTCTACACTTCTGCTACCCTGTCTGTAAGGGCTTTAAATTGTCAGTTTCATATGCTTAAATATCAGCAATATTTAATGTCACTGCTTAAACAGAAATTGATGAAAAATACTGAATGTTCAGAGAACAAGGAATTGCAGGATTTATTGAATGCAGCTGAACAAGTGGGAAAGCATACTTTGCGATGTGGTTATGATTCACTGGAGGCCTCTTGCAGGGCCGCAGTTACAGGTTCTGTGATTAGAAGGCATGCTTGGTTAAAATTATTAGATGCACCATTACAGCATGACACTTTGTTTGGTACTAAAGCAGAAGAGGTGTTGAAAAAATGGAGGATAAAGCAAAATCCATGCAGACAGATTTCTTACAGGTACAGCCACCCAGGTTTAGCAGGAACTGGTCTTCTAAACATTGGTCCTTTCCAGTGTCAGACAGACCAAAAAGATGCAGATACAGGCATCACAGAGGCAGATCTCAGCCCCAAGGCTCATACAGGCCTAAACAATGGGGTGCTCCTACCTCCAAAAGCGGAGAAGACAAATCGCAACCTTACAAGAAACAGTCCCAATGACTTTCCTCTACCAGATCCAAGCACTTTTCTTTTGGCAGACCCCTTATGGGGAAAACTAGCACTTCTTTCATCAAAATGGCAAAAGCACTTTTTTTCATCAAATTGGAAAATGGTTACCCAAGACAAATGGGTCCTGAACATAGTGTCCCAAGGCTACAGGTTCCATTTTCACACACTACCAAGGTCAAAAGGTATGCCAGACCTGCCACACAATCAATGGGCAGAGGCACAAAAACAAATTTCAACCCTCATGGACATGAGGTCCATTCAGCAAGTATGACAACAAGAGTAGGGGCAAGGATTTTACTCCAGACTTTTCCTAGTAGCCAGGAAGGACAATACCTGGAGACCAATACTGGACCTGTCTATACTAAATACATTTCTGGAAGTTCCAAAATGCAAGATGTTTACTCTACAGCAGCTACTGCCCATGCTGGGCAAGAAGGCTTAGCTCGTAACTTTGGACCTAAAAGAGGCATACCTGCATGTCCCAATCGGACAATCTTGCAGAAGATACCTCAGATTAATAGCTGGCTCAATGCATTACCAATTCTCTGCACTGCCCTTTGGCTTATCTACTGCACCCAGGGTCTTCACAAAATGCCTGTCACCAGTAATTGTGTTTTGCAGGCAAAAAGGAATTCAAATATATCCCTACTTGGATGACTGCCTAATTCAAGCAGAGAACAAAGACATTCTTCTAAAGCATCTGGCGTTTGTAAAAAGATTACTAATTGGCCTAGGGTACACAGTAAATGAAAAGAAATCCAAACTAGTGCCCTCTCAAGAGATAATATTCCTGGGTGCAAGCTTAAATACAACTGCCCAGATGGCTTATCTCACGCCAGACAGACAAAAGCAACTGACTACTTCAAGAAATTGGCAACAAAAACCCACTTATCTGCAAGGAAAATCCCACAGGCCTTGGGTTTCATGGCATCCTGCATTCTACTAATTCCATATGCCAGACTGCATATGAGGAAACTACAATGGTATCTAAAAAGTGTTTGGACTCAGCATTGCCACAGCCTGGAGACAGTAATTGCACTAATTTCCTGCCTGCAACAGAAGTTTCGATGGTGGGCAGAAGCCTGTCACCACAACAAGGGTCTGCTATTCAGTTTACCCACAGCCAGACAGACACTGAAAATGGATGCATCAGATTATGCTTGGGGGGGCCCATATGGCAGGAAAATGTATTTGGGCACATGGCCTGCAAACCAGATGCATCTTCACATCAATCAAAAAGAGATGGTAGCTGTTCAAAATGCCCTGACAGCTTTCAAGGACCTGCTTCATCCAGGACAGTTACTGATAAAGACAGACAACAGTACTGTCATGTGGTACATAAACAAGCAGGGAGGTACACATTCGTACCCCCTCTGCAGACAAGCAATGACCTTCTGGAAAACAGCATTGGCTTTTCAAGTTCACCTGCAAGTACAATTCCTGCCAGAAAAAACAAATACTCTGGCAGACAAACTAAGCAGAAACCTCATGGATCCCCACGAATGGAAACTGGATCAACAAATCTTCAGCATGATAATAAGGAAATGGGGATGCCCAGACATAGATCTATTTGCCTCCCCTCACAACTGCCAATTGCAGAGATTTTGCACAAAGATTTATCACAAGCAAGCATGGAAAGTGGACGCCCTATCCTTAAGCTGGAAAAATCTAACAGCATATGCTTTTCCCCCACTGCCTCTCCTTCCCAGGGTACTCCTAAAGGTCGGACAAGAGAAGCCAAAAATGATACTGATTGCACCAGACTGGCCACACCAGCACTATTACCCAATCCTAAAGAGCTTGTCTCAAGGTCCAGCATGGATATTGCCTCAGACTTCTCACTTGCTGACCCAACAAAACAATCGGATCCTGCACAGCCAACTCAGGACCTTAAATCTGGCAGCATGGTGGATAATGTAGCCATTCAGAACACTCCTCTTTCAAAAGCTGTTATGGATGTTATCTTGGAGGCCAGGAGGCCCAGTACCAGAAAATCTTATGCAGAAAAATGGAAGAGATTCTGTGCTTGGAACCGGGAACAAGGCATTGACACGTGTGTACCAAATATCCCTCAGATTTTACAATACCTAACTGAGATGCTGAACAAAGGCCTTTCTTTCTCATCAATTAAGATTCATGCCTCTGCCATTTCAGCCCATTACAATATGGAACCACCTATCTTTTCTCATCCTTTAATAAGGCAGTACCTCAGAGGGGCCAAAAACATTAGGCCTCCAAGGAGAGCACCAATTCCGGCCTGGGACCTCAATTATGTTTTGGAAAAATTCACACTGCCTCCTTTTGAGCCAGCATCAACAGCAGATATAAATTTTTTATCCTGGAAAACAGTTCTGCTCCTAGCAATAACCTCTGCAAGGTGAGTCTCAAAGTTACAAGCACTCATGGCTGTGGAACCTTTCATCATTTTTCATCCAGACAGGGTTTTTCTGAGGACAAACCCTACATTTATGCCTAAGGTGGTGTCCAGTGTGGCCCTCAACCAAACCATTCACTTGCCTACCTTCTATCCAAATCCACAGAACAAGGGTGAGAAAATTCTGCATTCTTTGGACATACACAGGCAGTTATGCTTCTACCTGGACAGAACTAAAGCTTTCAGAAAAACTGAGCAACTTTTAGTGTCATATACTGCAGGATCACAAGGAAAGGCTATCTCAAAACAGACTATTTCTAAATGGATAGGCCATTGCATCATTTTCTGCTATTTTCAACATGGCAAATCGGTGCCTAAGGGCATTAGGCCTCATTCCATCAGAGCAGCAGCCACTTCAGCAGCCTTCCTCAGAGGAGTACCAACCAAAGATATCTTAGAGGCTGCAACTTGGAGTTCAGTGCACACCTTCACAAAGCACTACCACTTACCTCTTTACTCAAGTCCAGAGCAGGCTTTGCCACTGCAGTTCTGCAGGGCCTCATAGCCTCTCCTAATCCTATTTAGCACAGCCACCCATCCTCAGCTTTGGGATTCAACCCAAGAGTAATGACTGCAACAGTGAAACACTATGAACATAGTACAGTTGTGTACCTACCATAAATGTAGATGTTCGAGTGTATACACTGCTGCAGTCCAGGTTACCCTCCCTCCTTCCCCTCTTACTGGCTGGTACGTACCTATCTCTTCTACCCTTACTACCTATGGGGAGTATTTGCTGGTAGCTGTAAGTTGTTTTTTGCTTTTCTTATGTATGTTTTATTAGCAGTTGGAATTGCCTACTATTTACAGGCACCTGACATCTGGGGCAAGAAAAACTGAAGTAAATGGTGTCAGCTGCATCTTTTATACCCCTGGCGCACTGACGTCAGGGAAGAGGTGAGAGCAACCGACGCCGGACCTAGACTTTGGAATTCTGGCCGACTGAGGGTAGTCTGCCAGCAGGATAACCCAAGAGTAATGACTGCAACGGTGAATACACTCGAACATCTGCATTTATGGTAGGTACACAACTATACTTTGTGATTCATGGTATGGATGTTTGAGCAGCCACTGGTCCTGCAGTGATGCAGCAGGTTAAGCAGAGCAGTGCCTTTTAGGGTTCAAAAAGCTAGGCAAAGACATCACATCGGAGCCTATAGGACACTGAATAGAAGGAAAGGAATGCTAGGATACCTCAGTAGTTAAAGGTCATCAGACCAGTGATAATTGTACTTATGAATCTCTGGGGTCTTGCATGTTGAGCACTGCTCTTAGAAAGGTACAAGCTGAAAGGAGAATTACATTGAATGATAGACAATATGAGGGATACAACTTGAGAACTAAAATTTCTTTAGCTCTAGAGGAGAGGTGCCTTTGGGAAATGGCTGTATAAAATAGAATGATTTCTGATTTATTGTGAAGAAGTAATGATCAAATGATGGTGGGTTATCAACATAGGTGATCAAGTCCTTCACGATGGTACCATTTGACAAGACCAATACTAGTTTATTGGAGATGGGACAGTGACACTACATTTCTTAGCACTTAGATTAGATTAGGTTGTTAGTATCCCAAGAGCCAGTATAGTCTAGCCCTAGATGAAGTAACTGTGATTGATAGTGAGCTGACAGCTGTGTCCAGTCCACTTCCATTAAACTTGAGTCACACCTAGCCATTCTTATGTTCATCAACTGTAGTATGGAAACCGTTCATTGCTCAGCACATTTACCACCTGAATAGTTTCCATAACCATAGCTTCCACCAAGATATCTACTCACTTATGTTAGAAAACCCTATAAATAATGTCAGTATAAATTCCAGTGGCACCACATGCCAGACTCCACTTAGTGGTGGATGTTATCAGTGTTTCACTGTTGCAGTCATTACATTTGGGTAATCTGCAGGCATATTGCCCTCAGTTGGCCCGATTAACAAAGTCTTGGGTCCTGCTACGGTTGCTGTCCCCTCTTCCATGACATCAGGTCATCAGGGGTATAAAACATGCAGCCGACTGCATTACATCAGTCTTTCCTGCCGCGTGGTGCCCGAAGCAGAAGCAGTTCGCAAGTGCCGGTCGGCCGACTCCTTAAATTTTCGTTTTCGAGTTTCAGACCTGAAGTCTTAAACTAAAAGCTAAGTACCCCATTGGGGAAACTTTTTCTTGCTCCTTACCAATGTCAGTAAAAGTTAATAATTGCATTACTTGTGGGAAGCAAATACCTCATAAGGATTTTCATTTGTACTGTATTCCTTGCCTAGGTCCTGACCACAATGTGCCTTGCTGTCGGTTTTGTGCTAAATTTAATCAATGCACGATTAAATGTCGGTATATTTTTGCTTCTAAATATTTTGGCTCAAGATTTAACTATCCAGAAATGCCGTCAGTTAGCAATCCGACTACCGGAATACCTAAAAAACGCAAAGAAAAAGACAAGACAGACCGTCGAGGTCCAAAACCGATGATGATGCTTCTCCTAAGCCAGTCGCCAGTTCACCGGTACTCAGTGAGGCGCTTTCACAGCCCCTGATACCCGCTACTTTTGATTCGCAGGCCTCTACTGAGACCCATTCAGAGTCCGGTATACCACAAGAAGCTTTAAGTACTGAACCTGTGGATGTCTCTACTTTAGATGGGTCCAGAGCCGCTGTGCAGGCACCGGCTTCTGAGGGTGTTTTCAGGCCTAAAGATTTGTATATTAAACCAATGCCATCTTCAAAACTAAGGCCAAAATCTACTTCTATGTCTAGAAAAACTACTCTTGGGCCATGTGTACAGGCCCCAATGCCTAAAAAACTACCAAAATGGCTGAAGACTTAATTACCTTGATCAGGGGTAGCCACCCCCCTCCTGCTAAGAGGCCTAGGCAAGGCACTGACTATGAATCTTAAGATCAGGTTTCTATTTCTTCTGATTCTTCTTCTGAACAGGATTTATCTATACCTACTTATGAGGACTCTAATGCAGAAGATTCCAACCCTTCTGCTTCTCCCCCTGAGGATTTCTCTTTTGGAGAAACTTTACATACCTTAAGGGAACACTTCCACTGGGAAAGTCAGGATTTCTCTGAATCTAAAGAGAGACTTAAGGATTTTCTTCTTCCTCAGCATCGGCCTTTAGCTATACCTCCTGTTCTAGACATTGTTGATGATGTTTTTTTCAGAATCCAGTATGACCCCCGATTTCTCTGCCTCTGGCTCCTAGCAAGCCAGACCGATACTACAAGGTTCCTGACTCCCACAAATTCCTTTTCAAGAACCCTACTGCTGATCCTGAAACCATTTCTCAGGGTCCCAAGGGCGTTAAGGCCTCTACTGCTAAAAGTCCTACCCCCTCTGACAGAGATTCCAGGGCACTGGATAGATGGGGTAAGAAGGTTTACACGTCTGTAACCTTGTCCATCAGGGCCTTAAACTGTCAATTTCATATGCTTAAATATCAACAGCATGTTATGGGTCTACTTGAACAGAAAATGATGTTGATCTCTGACTGTGTGGAAAATAGATTTGCAGGATTTATTACATTCAGCTGAACAAGTTGGAAAACATACTTTGCAATGTGGTTTTGATTCTTTGGAGGCCTCTTGCAGGGCTGCTGTAACTGGATCTGTGATGAGAAGGCATGCTTGGCTCAAAGAGCAAAATCTGCCTGACCATGTTAAAGCAAAATTGTTGGATGCTCCTTTACCACAGGGCAGTCTATTTGGTAATAAGGCTGAAGAAGTTTTAAAAAAGATGGAAGATAAAGCTAAATCTATGCAAACTGTGAAAGATTTCTTACAAGTGCAGCCACCCAGATTTAGTAGGCACTAGCCTACTAAGAACTGGTCCTTTCCAGTTCCCTCGAGAGCCGCTCAAGTCAAATCCAGACATTCCAAAGGCTCCAGGTTTCAGTCACAAGGAACTTTTAGAACAAAACAATGGGGTGCCTCCACCTCCAAACCTGGAAGCAACAAGCCACCTCCCTATGATAAACTGTCTCAATGACTTTCCTCTGTAATCACTAAGCACATTTACCTTTTGGCCTCCCCTTTGGGGGGAAAGCTGGCACTTTATGCACGAAACTGGCAACTGATAACCCAGGACAAATTGATTTTAAATATAGTATCCCAGGGATACAGTTTTCATTTCCACACGTTGCCAATCCCAAATGGATGGCCAGATCTGCCTCCAAATCAGTGGGCAGAGGCCCAGAAACAAGTTTTGTCCCTCATGAATATGGGGGGGGGGTTTCAACTAGTACCAGAAGAGGAAAAGGGAAAAGGTTTCTATTCAAGACTTTTCTTGGGACCCAGAAAAGACAAGTCATGGCGTTCAATTCTGGAGTTATCCATTCTAAATACATTTCTGGACATTCCAAAATTTAAGATGCTGACTCTCCAACAGTTACTACCTGTGCTAGGCAAAGATGCCTGGTTGGTAACGCTAGACTTAAGAGGCTTATCTGCATATCCCAATCAGGGAATCTTGCAGAAGATACCACCACTTCAAAGCAGGCTATTTGCATTACCAATTCTCTGCACTGCTCTTTGGCTTATCTACTGCGCCCAGGGTCTTCACAAAAGTGCCTGGCACCAGTAATTGCATTTTGCAGGCAAAGAAATATTAAAATGTATCCATACCTGGATGATTGTCTAATTCAAGCAGAAAACAAGGACACTCTTCTAAAGCATCTGGCATTTGTAAAAAGGGTTCTAACTTGTCTAGGGTACACCATAAAAGAAAAGAAATCGCAACTGGTACCTTCTCAAAAAATTACAATCCTTGGTGCAAGCTTGAATACAACTGCCCAGATGACTTGCCTTACACCAGAAAAGCAAATTCAATTGATGACTTATTTCAACAGGTGGCCACAAAAACCCAGCTATCTGTAAGACAAATTTTGCAGGCCTTTGGGTTCATGGCCTTCTGCATTCTTCTAATTCCATATGCAAGACTGCATATGAGAAACTTCAGTGGTACCTAAAATGTTTAAGGAGTCAGCGTTGTCACAGCCTGGAAACAATGATTCCTATTGTACCTTGCCTGCAACTAGAGTTCCTATGGTGGGCAGAGGCCTGCCACCAAAACAAGGGACTGCCATTTACTCCACCCCCTGCTGCTCAACCCCTAACTACAGATGCATCAGACTATGCTTGGGGGGATGCATTTGGCAGGGAAATGCATTCAGGGCAAATGGAGCCCAAATCAAATGCATCTACATATCAATCAGAAAGAGATGCTAGCTGTACAGAATGCTCTGACAGCCTTCAAGGACTACCTTCATCCTGGGCAACTACTGGTAAAGACAGACACCACAGTCATGTGGTACATAAGCATGGGGGTACACATTCCTACCCCCTTTGCAGACTAGCCATGGCATTGTGGAACACGGCCTTGACTTACCAAATACAACTACAAGCTCAATTCCTGCCAGGAAAGCTAAATACTCTGGCAGACGAACTAAGCAGAAATCTTATGGACCCACACGAATGGAAATTGGAACCACAAGTTTTCAACATGTTGACATGCAAATGGGAGAACCCAGATATAGATCTTTTTGCCTCACCCCAGAACTAACAATTGGACAAGTTCTGCACAAGAATTCATCACAAAAAAGCTTGGAAAGTGGATGCTCTTTCATTCAGCTGGAAAAAACGATCAGTCTATGCTTTTCCTCCTCTGCCTCTGCTCTCCAAAGTCCTACTAAAAGACAGGACAAACCAAAAATGATTCTGATTGCTCCAAATTGGCCTCGCCAACACTGGTACCCACTCCTGCACAATGTCACACTTTCCTCCATGGCATCTGCCTCAGACACCTTACCTACTATCTCAGCAGAACTATCAAATTCTGCACACTCCACTCCAAACTTTGAATCTTGCAGCGTGGCTAATCAACTAATTTCACCCTTGGCATCTCTCAGCAAACCTGTGATGGATGTCATTTTGGAGGCTAGAAGGCTTAGTACTAGAAAATCTTATGCTGACAAATGGAAAAGATTCTGTGCCTGGAACCAGTCACAAGGAATAAGCACAGCAATGCCCAATATTCCTCAGATTCTGCAATACTTAACTGAGATGCTTCACAAGGGCTTATCTTTTTCTTCCATAAAATTCCATGCCTCTGCCATTTCAGCTCATTACAACACAGAACCTCCCCTCTTCTCGCATCCTCTGCTAAAGCAGTATCTCAGAAGGGCCAAAATTGTAAGACCTCCCAGGAGAGCACCAAGTCCTGCATGGGACGAAAAGTTTGTTTTGGAAAAATTCACTCTACCTCCTTTTGAGCCAACTGCTACTGCAGACCTAAAATTTCTCTCTTGGAAAACAGCTTTCCTTTTAGCAGTCACTTCAGCTAGAAGGATTTCAGAATTACAGGCTCTTATGGCAGTGGAGCCTTACATTATTTTTTATCTGGACAGGGTGGCTGTCAGGACCAATCCATCCAAAGATGATACTAATTGCCCCGGACTGGCCCCACCAATACTGCTACCCAATCCTAAGGAACTTGTCTCAATACCCAACTTGGACCTTGCCTCAAAGACCACAACTACTGTCCCAGCAAAACAATCAGATCCTGCACAATCAACTACAGACTCTGAACCTAGTAGCATGGCTGATCATGTAGTCATGCAAACAACTCCTCTCAGTAAAGCTGTGATGGATGTCATTTTGGAAGCCAGAAGGCCTAGTACTAGAAAATCTTATTCTGACAAATGGAAGAGATTCTGTGCTTGGAATCGAGCACAAGGAACTGATACAGCAGAACCAAATATTCCTCCGATATTGCAATACTTAACTGAGATGCTTGACAAAGGCCCATCTTTCTCATCAATTTAAATCCATGCCTCTGCCATTTCGGCTTATTACAATACAGAACCACCAATCTCTTCTTATCCTTTACTAAAGCAGTATCTTAGAGGAACCAAAAATGTAAGGCCTCCCAGAAGATCACCACTGCCTGCATGGGACCTCAATTATGTGTTGGAAAAGCTCACCCTGCCTCCATTTGAACCAGCTGTTACCGCTGATATAAAGTTCTTATCATGGAAAACAGCTCTGCTACTAGCAATTACTTCAGCAAGAAGAGTTTCAGAGCTACAGGCCCTCATGGCTGTAGAGCATTTTATTATATTTCACCCAGACAGCATCTCTGAGGACAAATCCTACTTTTATGCCTAAGGTGGTTTCCAGTGTGGCTCTTAACCAAACAATTCATCTGCCAACCTTTTATCCAAATCTGCAGAACAAGGGGGAGAGAATTTTGTATTCCTTGGACGTACACAGACAACTAAGATTCTACTTAAGCAGGACTAAAGCTCTAAGAAAAACTGAGCAATTACTAGTGACATATGCTGCAGGATCAGAAGGCTGTTTCAAAGCAGACAATTTCAAAGTGGATAAGCCACTGCATTTGTTTCTGCTACTTACACCATGGTAAACCTGTGCCCAAGAGCATTAGGTCTCATTCCACCAGAGCTGCAGCTACTTCAGCAGCCTTTCTAAGGGGAGTACCAACCAAAGACATTCTAGAGGCTGTTACTTGGAGTTCTGTTCACACCTTAACAAAGCATTATCATTTGGCTCTCTACTCTAAATCCAGGGCAGGCTTTGCCACTGCAGTTCTGCAGGGCCTTATAGCTGCTCCTAATGCTGTTTAGCTTCAGCCTCCCAACCATAGCTTTGGGATTCTACCCAAATGTAATGACTGCAACAGTGAAACATGAAGAACATAGTACAGCTGTGTACACTTACCATAAATGTAGATGTTCGAGTGTATTCACTGTTACCCTCCCGCCATCCCCCTGTCATTCTGGAGTTTATCTTTCCTTCACTATCTTCTACAACCTATGTGGTGTATTTGCTTGTAGATGAAGGTAAAGTTTATATTTTATTTTATTTATTTATTTTTTTGCCACCTTTTTGGGGGCACCTGACATCAGGGGCAAGAAAAACTAAAGAAAATGGCGTTGGCTGCATGTTTTATACCCCTGATGACCTGACATCATGGAAGAGGAGACAGCAACCGACACAGGACCCAAGACTTTGGAATTTAGGCCGACTGAGGGCAACCTGCCAGCAGATTACCCAAATGTAATGACTGCAACAGTGAATACACTCTAACATCTACATTTATGGTAAGTGTACACAACTGTACTTTTCATATGTTAAAGTACTTCCCTACAAGTTATTAATAAGGCAGAGACTGTTTCTGATAAAAATCTGTATAAGGAAATTTGAGGAAAAGAAGACCACCAACACAGACAATATAGACATAGTCTGGATGCTCACCTAGGCCCAGTGAAGGTGTATAGCATTTGAACACCAGATAAGAGGAAACTGCGTATAAACCAGAGCTGTTAGCAGATTACCAGGCCATAAAAGTCTTTCAGCAGAGTTTACCCCCAGAGATTTTGCAAATTTGAACACACAACACAGTGATGTGGTACATAAACAAGCAAGAGAACATCATTTCCTACCCCTCGTGTAGTCTCACAATGAAGATTTGTCTGTTAGGACAAAAACTAAAACAGAATCTTTTAGCATCTTACATTCTGGGACAGAACAATATCCTGGTAAGCAAGGATTTCCTATATCCATTGAATGGATGCGGAAGAGGGAAATTTTCCTGGACTTAACCTTACCGTGGGGAATTCCCTCAGATCATTTTGCCTGTCAACAAAACAGACAATTTCAGAGGTTCTTCTCCAGAACATTACAGGCAAGTACATGGAACAGATGCATTTTCATTCAAATGGACAAGCCTGATCCTCTATGCCTTTCTTCATCTACTTCTGATTTCCAGGGTCCTAATAAAAGTCAGAATGGACAGACCAAGCATGATTCCTATTGCCCCTTTCTGGGGGGACAACACTGGTTCTACCTGTTCTTGATTCTCACTGAAGGGAGATTCTACTTCCTCCCACAGGAAATAGACTCCCCCATCCAGGCCAAGGACCCGATATTCTAGTTTCACCTGGCCACACTCAACTGACAGCCTGGAGGTTTGGATTTTGGCACCAAAAAATGCCAGCTATGTCCAAGAAATGTAAACCATTGAAAGAGTGAAGGATGAAAGAGGCAAAAAACCCACAATCAGAAAAACATACCTAGTAAAATGAGATTTTTCACCTGATGCCACAGCAAGAACTCCAGACCTCCTCAGGCAGACATCACTTCAGTCCTGGAATACCTTTTGGATCTATGTAGCCAGGCCCTTTCCTATTCCATTATTAAGGTTACATAGTGTCTGCTATCTCAACTTACATGCAATGCCCCCTCCAATTTACTCCCACCCCCACCTGAATCTGCTTTTATAAGGGGTCATTCATCTTTGATTACCCAGAAGGAACCCACTTTCTATCTGAGATCTCAAGTATGTGCTAGGAAAAACTCACCTTGCTTCCATCTGAGCCAGCAGCTTCTGTCCCTGTCAAGTTGCTCACTTAGAAGACCACCTCACTAATAGCTATCACCTCAGCAAGGAGGGTCTCAGAGCTACAAGTCATCGTGCATAAGACCTTTCACTGTCCTTCATAGAGATAGGGTAACCCTTAGAACTAATCCATCCTTTATTTCTACGGTGGTATCTGAACTTTCTCTAAATCAGGCTATCCACCTGCAAGTTTTCTTTCCAAATCCACAGAACAAAATGGAAAAAGTCCTTCCTTCCCTGGATGTATACAGACAAATCAGGTTCTACCTAGACGGAACAAAATCCCAAACAGCGAGGAGCTTTTACAGAGGGGAAAAAGGACAGAACAGTCTCCAAACAAACTATAACCAAATGGACAGCCAGTTGCATTAAGTTCTTTTACATTCACCATTGAAAACCACTCATCTCTCTTCCTCCTAATGTCTGTACTCACACTCTTAAACACAGACAACTGAAGAGGTCATGTTGTACTTGGGCATTGGACTGCTTGTTCACTGCCTAGAAAGAACTGAAGATTGTGCCAACGGATACCCTTCTTACACCCGGATTTCCAGATGTCAGCCCTTGGACATCTGTCAACTAAGGATGATGCAAAGACTCTAGAAATCAGGACTGTCATGGGTTTCTGCTTTGTAAGAGGACCTTAAAATCAGTACTGCAACATTGATGTACTCTGACATCCTACTGTTATGGTAAGTGTGGGACAGTAGGACAACTGTAATTTCTTCTTACAGTGTTGACCTTCCAGGACTATTTCCTTACGGGTATGATAACCATCCACTTGTTTAGCATAGCAGTGGTTTGGTAAGGTTCACTATTGAAATGTCGGCACTCAAAAAGCAGAGTGCCAGCATGCTAAAAAAAAATGCAGGAGAAGACTGAATCTTGAATATCACTCATCTCCTTTAAACTTTTTTTTTTTCTGCAGGGAGACGAGCTCCCCTTTACCCATCTCTTGATGTGGGAGGCAACCCCTCCCCAACACCCCTGGACTTATATATACAACTCCAAGACTGCCATATATCAGAGAAAAGGGAATATTCTGAGAAATGTTTATCTCAGACTTAATATATGTAGGTCCATATTTTCGGCCATTCAGTCTCTGTGTTTTAGGACTTGCTCTAGTGGGTCTCAACATTTCAAATTATTACCCTTTGGTATAGCAACATACAGAGGAATGCAGTCATACCATTTAGAGAAGCCATGAGACTACGGGAAAGTATAATTTATTCTGATCACTTTATGATGACAAATTGCATGCCAGAGTAGGCAGTTCTCTAGCATATAAACATAGTCGCTTGACTTTTGATGCCTCAGTGTAGTGCTTATTTACTCCTTCCTTGACTCAGAATTGGTACGCCTCTGGAACAAGTCTTGATTCAGTCTGTTTGTATGGCTGGTCAATGTCAGGTGCAGCAATTATATTTTCATTGTTCTCATTTCAAGGATATGTCCAAGGGGATGGTGACATTGTTCGTAGGTGTCCCATTTGTCTTCTTTAGGTTCCCCTGCATTTCCTCTAATGAGCAGGTTCATTCAGAAATGAGACTTTACAAACCAAAAGTCATTCTCTTAGCCATTACTGATCTCAGCTGATTTGGTTCCACCTCCCTTCTCTCTTAGTGGAGAAGCTCCTTGAGATTATTCAACCCCAAAAGTATTCTGACTCAATTCTCTAACAAGTTGCATTCAGATATTCACACCCTCAGGATCACTGCCTAGCATCCACAACTTCCGTTAGTCACCAGTAACGCCTCTTTCTTGGCTTGGGTAGTTTAGATCATCATTTTGTCACAAACATGATACTCATAAGATGTATCATAATAAGTGGACCCACTTCTCAAGATAGGTCATAGTTAGAGGACTCCACTTCCAATCAGTCCCTGAGCCACCTGTTTTAGCTACCCACTTTTTATGTGGGATTACATTTATGTTCATCCTATTGATCACAGCTGCAGTGGCCTTAGGTCCATGTTCAGCTACCGAAAACAAAATATCCACAAACTGCTAAATATCAAACCTAAAACATCAGAACATAACATTACCGAACGTGGATAATTTCAAAAAATCGTTTGCCAACAACCAGGAACTAACATGATGCATAAGGTAATTAAGAGACCTTTTACATTTTTCTTTTTCCCACTGTATTGTAATCTCAGAGTTGGTATATTTATTTATTTATTGACAGTTGTTTACCAGGAAAGTCCACAGGGCCAAATGAGCCCTTTTTTCAGTGGAGGCCCAGGGAGAAAAGCTCTAATAAAAAGAGTACAAGGAAAAAGAATAATACAAGACGTAACAAATACAAGTAAACAATGGAAATTACAATTGTGGCACAGTAGTAAAAATAAAAAATGTGCAAATGTACAAAATATACAACAGTAATGCAATGTAAGCTGGTTACTACGTAAAAAAGTAATACAGGGGTCAATAAAACTTTAGAGGTACATGACAAAAATGCCATTTTCAAGGGAATTTGATGTTGGACAAATTTATGCAGTAGAGTGTAAAAGGATGTACTCTGAGTGAGTAAGTTTGGGTAAGGAAGGGAGAAAAAGGAATGTAGAGGGAGGGAGATGTGTATAAGTAGGGTAGGGTGGAAGTACAAGGAGAGAGAGGGCAGGAGGAGGAAAAAGAAGAAAGAAATAGACAAAGATAAGTAAGATAGAAAAATAATAGAGAGTGGATAAATGGGGGGTTGAGAAGGGCTAAAAAGGTAGAAGAAGAGAAAAAGGATAAAGAAAACAGCAGGAATTGGTACTGAAACTGAAAATATGCAGATAAGTTTATTATTAAATTAGTTTATGTGATAGCAGAGGTAGGTAATGTGCAGTTACATATCCATGTGGAGCTAAAATGGTTGAGCAGTATCCTTTTGAAGATAGAGGGATTTGGTTGTAGGCAGATGGATACAGGAAGGTTATTCCATATTTTGGAAATAGTTCAGGAGTATAGCAGTTGGCCAGCAGGTAGTTTAGATTTATGTGTTCGTAGAAAATGTTGATGTTCAAAGCGAAGAGGCCAAACTGGAGTATAAAGGGAGAATAGAGAACTGAGGGGGGCAGTCATGGGGTTTATGAATCGGTTTGAGTGGTTGTAAGCTGATGGAGTAGGAGATGGTGGGGAAATTTCAACCATTGTAGTTGTTTTAACGAGATGCAATGATGAGTAGAGCGTCAACTGTTAGTGGCAAATTTAGCGAACTTGTTATAATATGATTCTAGTTTAGACTTAAGAGACGAATGGTGGTTAGTTAATAATGTAGCACTATAACTCAGTGAAGGCAAGAGGTAAGATTGTGTTAGTTTAGAAGGGAGGGAGGGAGAGGAACTTATTATGCCTGTAGAGTAATCCCAATTTTTTGTGAGTTTTACTAATGTGTATGTGACGGGCGAATTTAAGATTTTCATCAATAGTAACTCCTAATAGCTTGGGTATGGGTTACTATTTCAGTTATTGTGCAATTGAGAGAAGATTTTAAGGTTTGCTTTGGTGATGATAGAACTTCTACTGGGTGTGAAAATTATAAGTTTGTGTTTGTGGGGGTTTAAAGATGATTGACGTTTGTGAAACCAGATTTCTACAGTGGAAAAAGCAAGTTGGGTGATTTACTTAAGTGTGTCAGCATTGGGAGCAGTGCAGATGATAGTGGAATTATCTGCGTACTGCACTAGGGGAGCCCTGATGGATGGTTGAGTGGAGGTTGTTTAATGAAATGTTAAACAGAAGAGGGACTAAGACTGAACCTTAGGTTATGCCTGTAGGGTTGTGGATGAGAGAGGAGATTGAGTTCTGCCATTTTACTGCATGCTGTCTGTTAGAGAGGTAGCTTTTAAACCAATTAAGAGACTGGAAAGATAAGCGTATCTTAGAGAGCTGGGTGAGGAAGCTAGGGTGAGAGAGTGTGTCAAAAGCTTTTGAAAAGGTCCAAGAAGAGAGATGATGCAATTTTCCTTGAATCTCGGGCTTTATTAACTGTGTCTAGGAAGGACAGAAGTACAGTGGATGTGCTATGGCCTGGGCAAAACCCATGCTGAGTGAGGGAGAGAATGTTCTATTTTAGAAGGTAGACTAAAAGTTGTTTTTGAACACATTTTTCTAGAATTTTGGAGACTGGGGAAAGTAAGGTGATGGGCCGAAAGTTTGGAGCGGTAGTATAATGGCTTTTTTCCAGAAGCTGTGGAAGTAAGATTCTTTGATGGATCTGTTAATTAGAATGCTAATGGGATAGACTACTGCTTCTGTGGCAAGAAATTTAGTGGGGATCGTATCAGCAGAATTAGAGCATGGCTTAAGCTTTAGGAGAAGTTTTTTGATGTAAGAGGTAGGGATGGGGAGAGATTGAACTGTGGCTGGGATGACTGTTGTATACTATGTAGAAGAGCATGTCAGTGGAAGAGTCAGAGGAAGAGAAGTGGAAGAAGATGCATTATTTAGGAGAGGAATGGAAAAAGTAGCAGTAATATTGGCAATAGTGTCGATAAAATAAGAGTTAAAGATACTAGCTATTTGTTCAGGTGACTTATCAGGATGTGAGCAGGAGTTAGGCTTGGTACCAGGGTTGAAAAGTTTGATAGATGACCAGAAGGCTTTGAGGTTTCTTTTTTCTTCTTTTGCTGATTCCAGAAAAACTGTTTTGTCTTTTAGAATGTATTTTTTGGCTTGATTACGTAGTTTATAAAGAATAAGGTTGGAAGTATGTTTAGATTTAAGCCAGTTTTTACATGCTTTGTCTCTGTCATAATATCGTTTGTTGTTTTTGTTAGCCATGGGGCATTGTTAGTTGTAGTTCTTTTGGTTCTTGAAGGGGCTATACTGTCTAATATTCTTATAAAGGAACTATTGAAATGGAGCACAGCATCATTCAAAGGGAGAGTTTTAAGAATGTTCCAGTTTCTATTTTTTAGGATACTGTTAAAAGTAGTGGGGTTAAATTTAGAGAGATTTTGTACTAGTTTAATGTTATGTTTTCTGGAGCAAGAATTGCAGGCTCGGGTAGTACAGGCTGGGAGATGGTTGTTATAGAGTTGGACATGGTGCTGGAGATTATGTACTTGGAAGGGAAATGAGACAAGAATCCAGTCTAGGATGGATCATTCATTAGTTTTGTTCTTATATCTGGTAGGTGAAGTGACAAGGTGGATAAAATGGAATAGGTTAATGCTAGAGGAGGCATGGTTGGAGGAGATGGAAGAACAGTTAATGTTCATGTCCCCAAGAATGATTGTTTCATTTTGTATAGTAAAGGAGAGCCAAGATAGGATGTCTTCTAGAATAGGAATGTTGTTCCCAGGTGGAATGTATGACTATAATACAAAGCTTTTTTAATTGGCTTATTTCTAGAAAGGAAATTAGTATTTAGTCACGTTGGAACTGAGGGATGTAACCTTTTTAGGGGGATATATTGATGGTGTTAGGATAAATAATGGTTACACCATCTCCTTTTTTGTGAGTTCTACCTGCCCTGATTATGTTAAAGTTTGTGGAGAGTAGTTCAGAGTCTAGAACAGAGGATTTTAGCCAGGTTTTGGTGGCTGCAAGGATGTCTGTTTTGGTTTGAGAGAGCCAGGCATGTAGTTCAGAGGTTTTATCACAGATGCTTTGGAAATTCAAAGTGGGGAAGTGAAATGAATTTGAGCAATTGGTGGAAGAAGAATTTGTGTGAAGATAAGGATTTGGGGGCCCTGGATTAGGGTGGATATCACCAGAACAGGTAAGGATGGAAAGGATATGGGAAGAGTGGAGAATGAGATAAGAAAGTTTAGTGATCATGTAGAAAATGGAGTGGAAAAGGAAGTTAGGTGTTTACTGTATCATGTAGTTAGAGGGAAGTATATATACCTTAGTACACAGGAAGGGATTAATGTGATAGACTGGGGCTGATTTGGGAATATGAATTGAGAAGAGTGCAAGAGAGGCTTGAGAGATGGTATTACAGGGAAGAGAGTGGGGGATGAAGTGATGTGACATTTATTAATGTAATAAGGAATAAGGCTAAGAGAGAGAGACCTACTGTTTGATAAGTGGAATAAGGCATTTGTTATAGTACAAGGTTGAACTAGAGGAAGTGATGTAAAGGAGATATGACATGATGATGACAGGATGAAGGGGCGGAGAGCAAGGGGAGTGATTGGTGGAGGTACAAGGGTGAATGGCCAGAGAAGTATAAATGTGATGAAAACGGGGGTCGGTGGAAATGGGGGTAGGGTAGTGGAGCGGAGAAAATGTGAGCACAGCAAGGGTGAATGGAGCGGGATGAGCCGAGCAGTCAGAATAGCCTAAGAGAAACAATCAAAAAGCTTGTGCATGTAATGTGCTTGGAATTCCAAGTTTAAAGAATAATCCTTGCCAGTTTGTATAACAATTGTTCGAAGAACACTTACAGCTGCTTGCACTTTTACTTTTCTATGGATTTAGAGGTAATTCTACTGCCTTGCCAACAGAGCAAATTATTTACTGCACTGAAAGCATGGTCCCAAACATAGTACAGAGGTGGACCGGCAGAATTTAGATATCAGTAAGTGGGCTGTGGTGTCAAGAACCAACTAAAATGGGCTGCAATAATTCAGAGCAGCTGGCCTGCAAGTGTGCATGCCACTAACCAGGGGAAGTAACAGGAACTAGTCACAAAAAATATAAAGGGTGGCCGCGGTGGTGCAGCGGTTAGCATTTCTGCCTCACAGCAAGAGGTTCTCTTGTTTGATCCTCGGCTGATGTGCCTTCTGTGCGGAAGTCTGCATGTCCTCCCTGTGGTCGCGTTGGTTTCCTCTGGGTGCTCCGGTCTCCTCCCACATCCCAAAGACATGCTGTAGGTGGATTGGACAGTCTAAATTGGCCCTAGGTGTGAGTGCATGTGAGTGTGTGTGCCTTCTGTGGAAGGTTGGGCACCAGGCTGGCAACTCGACACTGTAAACCTCCACTGCCAATCATGAGCGGACAGGTGATCCGCTGTGGCAACCCCTAACTGGGAAAAAGCTGAAAGAAGAAGTCACAAAAAATATAAAAAGACAGTACAGTCTATATTCACAGGATTGATTGGAGTTAGTTAAATACTTCTCTTTCCAGATGCTATACAACTGCAGGGGGAGAGCAGTATGTTTTATGCACTTTACAGAATAAACTCCATAGCAGTTTGGGGCAGGAGGGAAAACCGGTGTTGAGGTTACTGGTAGTAGTTGGCATGCACACAGACACTGTTGGACAAGACCAGCTTCTGTAGGGGCTTATGAGATTCAAAAAAATCTAATATATAGTTAGAGGGGGGGTGGGGGGCAAAGCCCCCCCCCCCACCTTGGTTGGCTGTGGTCACTATGTTGGCCAACTATGGCCATTCAATGAACGATTTTCCAGTGTTATCCGTGTTCAGTAATGTTACATTTTGATGCCTTAGTTTTGCTATTTATATTATAGTTTCAATAGTTTTATGTCCATTCTTGGATGATAATGCTATAATCTTTAATATTTTTTTAAATGACAATTTAACACAACACTGGTAATTACCAGCAGACTTTACTAAATTAAAAGGATTCAATGACTGGTATGTTAAAGAGATCAAAAAATTTCCCAAAAATAAACATGAATGGTGAAATATCTGGGGTCTATATTGCAACATTGAATGCTAAAAACGGCGAATGATGTTTCATCGACACATTTTCAGCGAAAGCTGAAAATGAAACCACAGTACAGAGATTTCTTTCCTAGGGAAAGAAATCGCTGTTCCAACCCCCCCCCCCAAAAAACATTAAACACTTCCAAACAGATACACACATACCCTAATCCTAATTATACCCCCCAAAAACCAGTAAACAACTAAATACACATATGCACATAACCCAACCATACATTTAATGAAAAAAAAAAACAGTAAACATTTTAAACCATATGCACTTACCTTAACCCTAACCCTAAGGTCAGTAACTGTTGCACAATCACACTCGGGGAGCTATACCGGACAAGGGACCACACTACACTTCAGAACACGGCAAAACAATGAAGTGGTCAAGTGATTTCTTTCCCAGGGAAAGAATTCGCTAAACAGCCGCTTCACTGTTTTGCCTGTTCGCTCTACATGTGTCGATGAAAACGTATTTGACAAAAATGCGTTTTCATTGTACTAATAAGAACCCAAATAGCTGACCTTGTGTTGTGGGATTCAGTAAAGGCTTACAAGAGTTACAAGCTGGTATATTAGTAAAATGGGAGAATGGGACAAATAATTGAATACACTACAGGCCAAACTAGACAAACTAAAGTTAAATCTAAAACCAAATGACACTAGCGGTCATTCTGAACTTAACTTAAATACAAAATATGTTGAAATTCTAAATCATAAAGTTTCAACACACCTGAAAAAAAACTAAACTTCAGGCATATTCAGTAAACCCTTTAAGATTGCATAAACTTACTCTTCGATCAAAGGAAATTAATATACTAAATCATACAAAAAATTATAACATATATAAATAATAAAAAAGAAAGAATAGATATTAAACGTGTATTTGGTGGCTTTAAAATGTTTTCTAAAAAATATAAATAATACACAATGTAGATAATGATGATATAGTTTAAACTTTTCTAAGATAAAATATAAATAATACACAATGTAGATAATGATGATATAGTTTAAACTTTTCTAAGATAAAATATAAATAATAAACTAACAAGTGAACAAATAAAAAAAGATAGACCATTCACTTTACCAGAAATAAAAGATCAACTAAAAATGTTAAAAAAAAATAATAAAGCACTGGGTTAGATGGTCTTCTACGCAGACTATATAAAATACTACCAGAGGATGTAGTTAAAATATGAGATAACATCTATAGAGAAATAAAAACAACTACGGACATCCTCATCATGGAAGTATTCCCTTATATCACTTATTTCAAAACAAGATAAGGATCCTACAAAATGTTCATCATAAAGACCCATTTTACTTTTCAATGTGGACTATAAGATGTTAATGTCCATTTTAGCCAACAGAATCAATCTACTTATACCTAAACTAACAATGATCAAACTGGGTTTAATTTAGACAATTGAAGCCGCGGTGATGCAGTGGTTAGCATTGTCGCCTCACAGCAAGAGGTTCTCCTTTTCGATTCTCGTCTGGAGCGCCTTCTGTGTGGAGTCTGCATGTCCTCCCATGGTCGAGTGATACTAAAGACATGCAGGTAGGTGAGAGCATGAATGGGTGTACCTTCTTTGAAGGTTGGGTGTCGGGCTGGCAACTCGGCACCGTAAAAATCCACTGCCAATCATGAGCGGACCGGAGTTCTGCTGTGGCAACCCCTAAATGGGAAAAGCCAAAAGACGAAACATTATAATAAGAATACATGCATTGATAGAAAGATCTTTTTAAATTTTATTTGCATAGTCTGTATTTAGTCTTGATTTAGATAAGGCATTTGACAAAATTAATTGGTCATACCCATTTAAAACACTTAGTGTATAATTTTTCACCTGAGCTAATTGCATTAATTTCTAAGTTATACAATAACTCTTGTACTCATGTTAAAATAGGTTATTTTCTTTCTAATTCCTTTAAGTTACAAAATGGCACAAAAAAGGCTGTCCATTATCATTTTTACTTATTGCATTAGCTGTAGAACCCTTTGCTAATAGTATTAGATCCAATAAAAACATTAATGGTATGAAAATAAAAGAAGATTTTGAACTAAAGATTCATCTCTCTGCTGATGATATTTTACTAACAATAGGGAATACAGAATATTCATTAGAATATATAATTGGTTCTATGAGTCAGTTTGAAGAAATCTTGAACATAAGATGTAATCATAATAAAACAAATATATTATAGATTAATAAAAAGTGTAAAAAATTCATGCAAAAATGTTCTAACTTCAGTTGGAATAGGAATCAAATGAAATACCTTAGTATAACCATTATGTCTAATGGTAAAGAAATAATAAAAATAAACTTTCAGCAGGTTGTTGATAAAAAGTTTAGTCACAAACTGGAACAAATTCTTCTTTACCATGGAGTATTGATTAATATTTATAATTTTCACTAAAATATTGTTTGTCTTACAATCTTTAGTAGAATCTCCACCAAAAAGTTGAAGAAGAAGATAAATAATATTTTACTTAAAATTGTTTGCATCTCAATAAATCAAGAGCTTCCTTTGATTGGGCAGGAAAGGTTGGGATAATGGTGGAATAGGATTCCCTGATATTTCATTTGTATGCTACTTCAACAATTGTAAAAGTTATAGCATTGTGAATAAATTCATCATATGATTCAAAATGGAAACAAAGACATCAAGAAATATCATTAGTAAGTAAATATATCACAACCAGCCACAAACAAATAGTCCCTAATAGTTTTACCTGGTTATTAAGACTTTTGCATAAATGGAATTACACACTCTTCTCAAATTCCCTATTTAAGAAAGATCATTTCCTCTTTCCAAAAATTCGTATATTCTAACCATTGTATTAAAGATTTAATATTTTCTGCATTTCCAATTGCATATACAAATGACTCTTAGAAACTCATAATTTCAACAAAATGCTAGTATTGATACAACAAAGTAACTTTATTGGCATTGATTCTTAAATGGTACTGATATATATTGTTGATTTTAAGGTCCAAACACAATCAAGATTCTGCAAATTGGTTAATTTTACAAATATTTAGTGACTTTGTGAACCCACAGAGAGAAGTAAAATATTTAACCTACATAAGAAATTGTTCCCCAAATTATTGGAATTCCTAATAAATATCAATAACAATGCAATGAAAAATAAATCATATTTGTCACAAATTTATAAAATGTTATGTTAGGTTTCACATATTTAGACAATACCTATTGGAATTATTCCTCAAAAATGAATAAAGACTTTCTGAAGAATGCCAGAAAATAATATTAAAACCACATCTTCATTATATTGGAACATTTTCACTTGGAAATTGTTACATGGAGCTATTGTCACTCATAACAGAATTACAATTATGTATAAATCAAATAGAATTAAATGCTGGAGATGTAGTTCTGAAATAATAGCTGATTGGATGCATAAAACATGTGAATGTAAAGTCATCTCCCTTTTATGGAAAGAAATTAATAACTTCATTCAAGCCCTATGGTCAGATAGATGTAATATTCTTAAATCTTTAGTTTTACTTAATGCTCTGATCCCTGAGAAAATTCCAAAAAACCCAAGTGCCTCTTTGGTCTAGTCTCCCTATAGACAGAAAAGTAACTACTAAAATTTGGAAAAGTAAAGTTACCCCCTCTAATGTTGAATTCATTAGTGTGGCAAAAATTGTTTGCAATAGTGAATCACATACTACAAAAATAAGAACTTGTAATGTTACACATTTGTAGGTTCATAGGGGGTTACTCAGCTAATGGCTCCAAGGCCTGTACAAGCCTAGGTGTGTAAAAACATGAGTACCCTTATTGATCACAGTTAGATACAGTTGTTAGAATGATTTTGTGATCAGCACAGACTGCAGCTGTTCATATAAATCTTTGCTTAAACTTAGACTTGCTTGAAAAAATATTAATTGTTGCTATGTATTACTTTGTACTGATCAGCTGTGGACATATATAAATAGAAATTGTTTTGTTTTATAATTGATTTGTTTATTTATAGTTTTAAAACCAAATTAAAAAAAAGGTGTGCCCACAGTGTGTCTGCGCTTACAGTCACCATCTACTTATAGTATAGGTCATCTGTGAAATGCAAATGTGAGGGCCTTCACTTTCCTTTTTTATGTTATTTCTGCTCCATTTCCTTTGCTCTAAGGTAATTACATCATAGTTAGTGCGATGCGCATGCCCTGGCCCAGCAATCAAGGAGCCTCAATCCCCACCACTAACACCAGTGAGGGATGTCTCATATTGGAGGAAAGGATAACAGATACACACAGTAAAGTCCAATTTCCCTTAAGAGCACACAGAGATCACAGTCAGTTCAGGGCTGGTTGCTCCATTGATCTCCAGGTCTCCAATAAGACTCCCCACTGGCACAGCTATAGGGTCCAGATCTCAGCCTAGTGGGCAAGCTAAAGTGTCCAGCACCCTCTCTGTCCAACCAGTGCTTTATGTCCCTGCCCAAGTAGCTAACTCATACATACATACATACATACATTCACACACACACACACACACACACACACACACACACACACACACACACACACACACATACTTTGAGAAGGGTTTATATAACCACACAGACACTCCTGGGGAAGGTTGGCAAGGCTCTCCAGCTGTACCCCTTTTACCCAGACTATACGGTAGAAAGCACTGCTACCACCCAGCTAATATTTATCAGCTAATCAAAGGCCCTTAAAAGGGTGCCCAATTATTACTGTGCAACATTATTATCCAAATGGTAAGTGCGACTGAACAGCAAGGCTTATTTTGAGTGATTTGGACAGTAATCACTATATATATGCAATGTATTCTAGAGCTTAAATTTACTCTACAAAAACGGCCACACTTGAAAGGTTTAAAAATATTTAATAATAAATACTAAAAACAAAGTCAATACTTACTACACAGTGCTAGTCAAGAGTTCAGAGATCACAGAGAAATACTTAAAATAATTCAGTAGTACAGTTCTGACATCACAGAATAACACTTAGAAATAGCTAGAAACTAGAAAGATTAAACTAAGGGAAAACACAAGTCTAAGATAAATTTACATATAGAGCAAGACAGTGCTGATGAGTTGGATGGTCAAAACAAAAATGCTTAATTGTCTCTGTTTTTAACATCACATTCCTGGTTCACATTACATCGTTCTTTACACTTTCCTGGGTTCTCAGGCTAACACAAACTACATTTACATTCTTAACATCTCCTTTTGTTATCTTGCAGCTGGTCAAGAAGCAGAGCAATAAAAATGCATTTGCATGTTTAAATCTAGCAATTTAACTCTTGGTTAAAACAATAGAAAGAATATTTTCACCTAGACAGGCCAGAGCCAACTTTAGATCAAAGGGTCACAACATGCTTTACTTGGTTAGCTTTCTGCCAGCAGAGTGCACTGTTAAATTTTTTGCTATTCCACATCTAACAGCAGTTTTTTCCATTTAAGACAACAAGCCTGTGCCTTGCATTAATATTTACAAATGATAGAATTATCTATAAAATTCTGTCTGGCTAGGCTGTCAGCCTTCACCCCCCCCCCCCCGAGAACTCAAGCTAGTTTTTCAAGTGACCCTTGAGAAACGCTGCTTGAGAGAGTTAGGTCTATCTGAGTATACCTTACCCCATTCCCTGTCTTGAAAGCCCATCTGCACTGGCATTGCTAATCCCACTGCGGTGCTGCATGGACATATCATATCCTTGCAACCCCAGGCTCCATCTTAGCAACTTGGCATTTGGCTTGCTGGCTCTGTTTAACTATATTAGGGCATTGTGAGCTGTCATAACAGTGAATTTCCTTCCATACAGATAAGCCTGAAGTTTCTGCAGTGCCGACACTATGGCTAGACATTCCTTTTCTACAGCTGTATAGCATTCCTCCCTGGGTTGAAGCCTATAACTGAGATAAACCACTGGGTGCGCTTCCCCCCTGAAGAAATCTGGCTAAGTACAGCCCCCACCCCATGGTTGAAAGCATACACCTACACAACAAATTCTTTGGTGTAATTTAGACTGGCTAACAAAGGGAGTCCTCCCAAAGCTTCTTTAAGCTTCTGGAATGCCTGCTCACATGCTGGGATGGGGATGAACTTTCTGTAGTAACCTGCTGTCCCTAAAATGCCCTCACCTGCTTTTTAGTAACAGGTGCAGGCCATGCCTGAATGTCTTCCACTTAGGCAGGTTCTGGCCTTATCTTACCACTACCCACTCTATGTCCTAGGTAGGAGACCTCTGCCATACCCACCTGACATTTGCTCAGCTTAATGGTCAACCCTGCCCTCTGTAGTTTGCCCAGCACCTCCCGGACATGCTGAAGGTGCTCTGGCCAGGAATGGCTGTAGATGGCAATATCATCTAGGTAAGCAAGGGCAAACCCTCCTGCTAGGATATGATCTGTCAGCCTCTGGAAAGTTGCTGGGGCATTCTTCATTCCAAAAGGCATCTTGGTGAACTCAAACAAGCCAAAAGGAGTCACAAAGGCTGACTTCTCTCTAGCAGTGGGAGTTAAGGTCACCTGCCAGTAACCCTTGGTAAGATCAATGGCTGTAAGATACTTAGTCCCACCCAGCTGCTCTAGAGCCTCATCTGCCCTAGGCATGGGGTAAACATATGATGCTGTGTGTCTATTTAATTTTCTGTAGTCCGCACAGAACCTGGTGCTGCCATCCTTCTTTGGCACCAGCACCACTGGGGAGGCCCAGGAACTGTTGGACTCTTGAATCACCCCTAGTTTCAACATCTCCTGCACCTCCTCCCTCAGAGTCTGTATGACTCTCTCAGGCACTCTGTAAGAGGCCTGCCTAATGGACCTTTGGGGTTCAGTATCCACCTAGTGGTGCCCCAGGTGGGTGCACCCTTGTTTCCCAGTGTACATGTCCCCAAATTCCTGAAACACTGCTCAGATTTCTCAAACCTGGGTAGTAGATAGCTGCTGGGACATTGCTACCCCTTCCACTGAGGTGTCAGCCCAAGCCTCACTGAGGAGATCAGTCCCCAGATCTCCCTCAGACTCCTCCTGCAGTCCACTGCAAATGCTCAGCACAAGGGCCTCCCTATCATGGTAAGGTTTCATCATGTTAACATGGTACAATTTGTGATTCTGCTTTCTGCCTAGCTGTTCCACCATGTAATTAACATCACTTAAATTTCTTTACCAGCTTGTAGGGTCCCTCCCAAGCTGCTTGCAGCTTGTTGTGTCTGACAGGAATGAGAACCATTACCTGCTGCCCCACAGCATGCTCTCTAGCTTGAGCATTCCTGTCATACCACACCTTTTTCTGTTCTTGGGCTTCTGCTAGGTTCTCCTGGGCCAAGCCCATGTGTTCCCTGAGCCTTGTCTTGAGGTTCAGGACGTATGCCACAACAGACTCCTTGTGTGACTCGCACTCACCTTCCCACTCATCTTGAATTAAATCTAGAGGTCCCCCTCACCCTATGCCCATACAGCAACTCAGAGTGAAAAACCTGTGGTGTCCTGGGGAACCTCTCTGTAAGCAAACAACAGATGGGGCAAATATTTGTCCCACTCCCTCTTAAACTGATCTGCAAATGCTTGTAGCATGAACTTGATTGGAGAGTTTAACCTCTCAACAAGACCATTAGTCTGGGGATGATAGGTGGTTGTCTTCATGTGGTTCACCCCACAGGACTTCCACAGACAAGCCAGCAGGTCTGACATGAAATTGGCACCTCTGTAAGTCGGTATTTCTTTTGGGAAACCTACCCTGCTGAAAATCTCTAACAATGCATTTGCCACCTTCTCTGCCTCAATGGAGGACAAGCCACAGCCTCAGGGTTTCGTGTAGTATAATCCACTATCACTAGGATATAATTTTTCCCTGTGGAACGTGGGGTACTCAGAGGACCCACAATATCCATAGCTACCCTCTGAAATGGCTCCTCAATCAAAGTCAAACACATCAAAGGAGCTCTCACCTTGTCTCCTGCCTTGCCTATCTTTTGGCACTGCTCACAGGTCCTGTAGTACCTTATTACTTCTCTGGAAATTCCAGGCCAATAGAAGTTCTACATAATATGCCTCTTTGTACATTTTATGCCCATATGACCTGCAAAGGGAATATCATGGGCTATGGCTAGAAGTGCTAGACGGTAGGCTTTTGGTACTACCAACTGCTGTACTCTCTCACCTTCTAGCCCTCCCTCAGGGGTCCACTCGCTGTATAGTAACCCTTCATCCCAGTATACAGATTCCCCCTTTCCTTGAGAATCAGGTGCCTCCCTGGTTACTAGGGTCTGAGAGCTGAGCCTGTCACAACTCTCTCCTTGTAACCCTTCACAGTTTCCCCTTCCACAGGAAGTCTGGCATCCTCTGACAGTGGTGCCTCACTTGTCAGCCTGGGTACTACTACTCACCTCTACTTTTACAGTCACTCTATCCAAGGGAACATCAATACCCCCAAGCAGCTGTGGCTCACCTTCAGTCTCACTGCTACAGGGTAGCTACCTCCCTGAAGTAACCACCTCACCAGTCCTGGCTGCAAGTATGCAGTCTGTCTGGGTTTCCCTCAGGCTACCAGACCCACATGCTTGTCTTCTAGCCTGACTGCGTGTAACTGCACAAACACATGTTACTGCCTCATCAAAATTCTTCCCTAGCAGGACATCTGCAGGATGGTAGTTTGGTACCCTTGTTGTCTCAAGACAACCTACTATTGGCATTTTGTCTTTCCTACTTACTGGCTCCTTCACCTTTTGTTACCCACCTTGCCTCTGTGGACACCTGTATGCCACATGGCCCCACTGGTTGCATTCAAAACATTTAACCCTAGCTCCTGGATGTGTACCTGGACTAGTGGCTTCCCTTGCTACTGGCAGATTCTGTTGGGGCAGTTTGTGCTGCCCACCATGTGTTTCTTTAGCCCCATGAGTAGTACTGGGGATCCCTTTCCTGTACAGGGTTGCCCTGCTTACCAGGTATAGGTCTCCCTTCTTCCCCAACTCCTCTGAAGTGGCACATTGTCTATCAGCTAACCAGATTCTCATGTCCTCAGGCAAAGTGCTAAGGGCTTGTTCCCTCACCAAAAGGTCTGCCAGCCCTTCAAAAGAGGTGACCTGACATCCACTCACCCCCCCCCACCATGGAAATAAGTGCTCAGTTCAGCAACATATTCACACACACTTTCATCTGCCTTGTGTCTATGCTCACAAAACTTTTTCCTATATGTTTCAGGTGTTAGCTTAAACAATTCTAACAAGCAATTTTAACAACAGTATAATCAAAACATGCAGTGTCAGACATTTTTGACAAAACAGTTACAGCTTTATCATGGAGTAAGGGGGTCAGGAACCGTATCCGGAGCCTTTGGTCAACACTGTACTGTTTGCATACCCTCTCAAACATATGAATGAAACTATCAAAATTATCCTCTTCTTTAAACTGTGGAAGAAATGTACTGACCTTTTGTGCTTCTGAGGTCCAGTTTCTCCCTTCCCCATTACCTCCATGACTCTGGTGAAGAGTCAGCATTTCCCTCTCATGCCTCCTCTGCCGCTGCTTTTCCTCGGCTTCTATCTCCAAATGCCTGGCCTCCAACTCGGTTCTCTTTAGCGCCAGATGGATTTTTAAGTCCTTTGCAGAAAGTTTGAGCTGTCCATTCTCTGAGGGTATTATATCTCCACTGCCAGTCTGATTGTCCTCCTGGTTGCTGTTATCTGATGCAGCTGTAACCAAGGCTGCAATCTGGTCTGCCTTAGTCATGTTTCCGTGCACCAATCCCCTAGCCTAGTACATCTCCACCAGCTGGCTCCTTGTCAGCTTTCCATACTTCCCTGCTCACCCTGACTAAGCTAACAAAAGAAATAAAACAGTTGAGATCTGATCTCTGAGTATTCACTGTGTGGCTGATTTAGAGTACAAAACACCTTCAAATCTCACTGTACTCAAGCTACAGGAATTCACTCTACCCACACCACTACAAGCCAATTAGTATTTGCCAACCAATTAATATATGGTGTGGATATCCCACCACTGCCAGACAATTAATATGTGATGCCCGTGCCCTGGCCCAGCAATCAAGGAGCCTCAATACTCACCACTAACACCAGTGAGGGGCATCTCATATTGGAAGAAAGGATAACAAATACGCACAGTAAAGTGCAATTTCCCTTAAGAGCACACAGAGATCACAGTCAGTCCGGGGCTGGTCGCTCCCTTGCTCTCCAGGTCCCCAATAAGACTCCCCACTGGCACAGCTATAGGGTCCAGATCTCAGCCTAGTGGGCAAGCTAAAACCTCCAGCACCCTCTGTCCAATCAGTGCTTCCTGTCCCTGCCCAAGTAGCTCACACACACACACACACACACACACACACACACACACTCACATGCACACAGAGTTTGATAAGGGTTTATATACCAACACAGACACTCCTGGGAAAGGCTGGCACAGGCTCTCCAGCTGTGCCCTTTTTACCCATACTATATGGTAGAAATCACTACCACCACCCAGCTAATATTTATCAGCTATTCAAAGGCCCTTAAAATGGTGCCCAGTTATTACTGTGCAACATTATTATCCAAATAAGATAGTGATGCAACTATATAGCTAAACTGGAGGCTAAACTCTCTCAACATAGTATTGGCGCAGTCAGTCTGGAGGAGAAGGTAATCACACACACCACAAATCCAGTCTCGCATAGACCTATCGCAACAGCAAACCAAACGCACAAAAACATACTTGGAGGCTCTAATTAAAAATCTGCCCAAGCAACAGAGCCCTCCAAAGCAGACATCCAAGCAACCACTACCCCACAACAATACCCATGTATCACATAGTCCACACAGTCAAGTTTGCCACACAGTCACAGCCCTTAAGGCTAAAAACAACACACCTAATACACTTGTAATAGGTGACTCTATTGTCAGACACACTGACGTCCCTCTCACCAGGCTGAACAAGGAGAAGGTCACAGTATGCTGCCTGTCGGGTGCCAGAATCTGCCACATAACACAAGCACTCGGGTCACTCCAAAGCAAGTACAAATATGACTCCGTTATTGTCCATGCTGGTGTGAATGACCTGAGACGTACCTCCCTGGATTACATGAAAAGAGACATAGAGGAGCTCTCTGATCATGTAGCCCAGGCTGGTATGACCCTGACCTTGAGTAGCATCTTACCCTCACCAAAAATGATATCACAGTATAAAGACAAAATTATCAATTTCAACAATTGGCTAAAGTATTGGTGTCACTCAAAGGGGATCCAGTATCTGTCAGCCTGGGATGACATGCTCGACAAGCCACGTTGCTTCGCTAGGGATGGCTTGCACCTGTCACCCCTGGGTTTTCGAAAGGCTCTTGCCACCCCCATAGTGCCTTTTTTAGGCAAGGCTCAAAAGACAAACCCACCTCCTTAGACAACACAAGGAAAAAGAAACTAAGGGTAATGCTGCTCAACGCCAGAAGTCTAAACCTCAAGATGCACGCACTCAAGGCTCTCCTCAGTATGGAGAACATCGATATCTGTGCAGTAACGGAAACCTGGTTCAAGGCTCCCGAGAGCACCCCAGCACTACCAGGTTATACCTCATACCATGCTTTTCGGCTGCAAAACTCTGACCGAACCACAAGGGGGGGGGGGATTATCCATATTCATCAAAGATACCCATACATCCAGGTTAGTGGCACTGCAAGAAGCATCTGAGACCATCCATGTGCAACTAACCATGGGAAAACTGCCTTCCAGTTTGTAGCCTGCTACAGACCACCCTCCCAAACTCAGGAATCCCACTCTGCTTTACTGAAGACACTGGAGAATATGAAGGTCTCTCCAAGCACCATTATATTGAGTGACACTGCCTTCCAGTTTGTAGCCTGCTACAGACCACCCTCCCAAACTCAGGAATCCCACTCTGCTTTACTGAAGACACTGGAGAATATGAAGGTCTCTCCAAGCACCATTATATTGGGTGACTTCAACCACCCAAACATAGACTGGGAGCACTACTCAAGCCCCAACACCCTCTCCCAACGGTTCCTAGAATTTATAAACTCAAATGCTATGGAACAACTGGTCACCACTCTCACAAGAGGGGAAAACATATTGGACCTGATTATCACCAACATGGGTACTCTGTTCTATACCTGAGGTATACCCTTCTTTAGTAAGATCTGACTATAAATTAATCACTAAGGATGTCCATATCCAGTCCCCACCCCCAGTAAAGGAAACCACGGTCAAAAACTTCTCTAAAGCAAACTTCACACTTCTCAGAACTGAGATGGAATCCTACAAAACCCCCAGGACAGTGGAAATTATGACCCAAACCGCAGAATCCCTTACAAATGCATTCTCTGAATATTTACAGGAATGCATGGATTGTGCTATCCCAAACAAAACCTAGACACACTCCTCCAAAGGCAGGAGACCTGTCTGGTGGACCCCAGCCATAAATAGGCTATACAACAGAAGGAGGAAGTTACTACAGGATAGAGAAAAATCCCAAAAAGGGAAGGCAACTCTGATCAGTACTAGCAAGAAACTACGATCCCTCATAAAAGCATCCAAGGCTAGCTTCAAAAGAAAAATTGCACAAGACGCTAAAGATAATCATAAGGCCTTCTTTAGTTATGTCAGGAATTTGGGTGGAAACTCCCAGATATGCTCTGAGTTGGTGCAAAATGACAAAAAATACACTGAACCCACAGACATTGCCAACATCCTGGCAGACAGGTTCAGTGCAAACTTCTCCCCAAATGTGCAAATGACTATCCCACCAAAGTGTAGCCACCCCTGACATCACAGATGCACAGGTGAGAGCTGCCCTCTCCAAAGCAAAAAACACAGCATCTATGGGAACAGACGGTGTCCCGGGCTGCGTTTTACATGAACTCCAAGAAGAACTGAACCCTCACTTAAAATCACTGTTCAATCTCAGCCTTACAACAGGATATGTACCCAAAGAATGGCGTACAGCAACAGTGGTCCCACTCCATAAAGGTGGTGCCACAACGGACCCCGGTAAATATCACCCTATAAGCCTGACTAAGTCTGGTCTGCAAAGCTATGGAGCGTATCATCATGGAACTCGTAAACAAAGGCATTGGGAACCTCCAAACACTGGATCCTACCCAATTCAGCTTAGTTAAGGGAAGATCTTGCATCTTGAACCTGGTCGACTTCTTTGAAACAGTCACCAAGGCCATAGCTGAAGGGAAGGTAGTCCACACAGCCTACCTTGACCTCGCAAAAGCCTTCGACACAATACCCCACTTGGGTATCATAAACAAGCTCACCAGCTTAAATATCAACCTCTATGTCACAAGATGGGTTGCAAACTGGCTTAGGGATAGAACCCACATGGTCAGAATTGCAGGTGCCATGTCAGACTCTAAACCAGTTACAAGTGGCATCCCACAAGGCTCAGTCCTGGGACCTCTCTTGTTCAGTATATATTTCTCTGAGGTACAGGCTAACACAGGAGGACATTGGCTGACCAAGTTCGCAGACGACCGCAAACTGGGGGCCATAATCAACTCGCCGACTGACACAAGCATCCTCCAAAATGGTCTCACAGAGACAGATAACTGGTGCCAGAGCCATGGCATGAAGCTAAATGCCAAAAATTGCATAGTCATCCCCTGGGAAAAACAAAGTGCCCACAAATTACCACATAGGTGGTAATCCATTAAGTACGGAAGAAGTAATTAGGGATCTGGGGACCCAAGTAGATCGTAATCTTTCCTTTGACAATCACATTGCTAAAGTGGTTAGAAGGACCTTCTATATAGGCCACCTTGTCATGAAAGGGTTCACATCTTGATCAAGAGAGGTCATTGTGCCCCTTTACTCATCACTCATTAGGCCCTCACTCATTAGGCCCATAATTGAATACAATGCCCCGTTTGGTGTACCTTACCCGACGCCTGCAACAACTAGAAAGACCCCAAAAGTACCTCACCAAGAGGATTAAGGGACTCAAGCAGATTCCCTTTGCAGTTGGACTAAAGAAACTCCAGCTCTACTCAGTTGCTCACTGCCTACTCAGAGGCGATCTGTGCCTGACGTATAAAGCCATGTCCAACCCAGAATTAATGGACATGCTCCAACTCAGGAAATCCAAATCACTTAGAGCTACATGCTCCAGTGACTTAAACCTCATCACAGAAATAAATAGGACATGCTGGAGAGACAGATTCATATCCCAGAGGCTCCCCTCACTCTGGAACAAAATCCCAATCCATGTTAGGCAGAGCCCCTCAATGACCCTCTTCAAGAAGAATCTTGACAATTCGATGGGAGACCATAGATTTACCCCTGGGATCTCCTCTGTGTCACTGCTAGACAGGGGCACTTTAAACTAACCTTAAACGGGCTATCTTCTGTGACCTACTATACTGGGCACAGTCATCTTATCTAAAAGGGTGGTGAAAGCCAAACACACTCTGGCTAGGCTTGTAAATGCCCTAGGGCAGATAGCCTAGTATCTACCTATGAACCTATGAAATGATGTGTGACTAAACAGCAAGGATTATTTGAAGTGACTTGGACAGTAACCACTGTATACATGTAATGTACTTTAGAACTTAAATTAATTCTACACAAAACAGACACAGTTGAAAGGTTTAAAAATATTTTATAATAAATACTAAAAACACAACACAATATTTCTTACTACACAGTGCTAGAGATCACATAGAAATACTTAAAATAATTCAGCAGTACAGTTCTGACATTACAGAAAAATGCTTAAGTCTAATATTTCTAGTTTCTAGCTATTTCTAAGAGAAAACACAAGTCTAAGATAAACTTGCATATAGAGCAAGACAGTGCTGATGAGTTGGATGGTCAAAACAAAAATGCTTAATTCTCTCTGTTTTTAACATCACATTCCTGGTTCACATTATATCATTCTTCACACCTTCTTGGGTTCCCAGGCTAACAGAAACTACATTTACATTCTTAACATCTCCGTTTATTATCTTGCAGCTGGTCAGGAAGCAGAGCAATAAAAATACAGTTGCATGTTTAAATCTAGCAATTTAACTCTTGGTTAAAACAATAGAAAGAAACTTCACCTAGACAGGCTGGAGCTGACTTTAGATCAAAGAGTCACAACATGCTTTACTTGGTCAGCTTTATGCCAGCAGAGTGCACTGTTACATTTTTTGCAGTTCCACATCTAACAGCAGTTTTTTTTCCATTAAGACAACAAGCCTGTGCTTTACATTTATATTTACAAATGATAGAATTACCTATAGAATTATATCTAGGCTGGCAGCCTTCACAGTTAGTAAGGCTTTGGGTTACTGAACCTTTTTTGCTGAATTAGTAAAATTGACAGAGTGAAGCAAAGGGCAATGCAAAAAAAATACAGAAACTAATTTGTTATGGTTATTAGACAACTCTATCTCTTAATAGATGTGTTGGTTTGTAAACTAGAATTTTTTTCATTATCATATGGCAAACAACTTTTACTGTGCATTGAATTTACTTGTGTGTGCTTATTTAACAGTGGATAATCCTGTGCCGAAACTAGAGTCCAAACTGAATCGTATGATTAATTTATTTGTAGTTTGTTAGCAGGGGCCTTCTGGCATTGTTAATTTTTTTAGAGGTGACCTAGAAAAATGTACTCTCTGCAATAGTAATTTTCTACAGGAATCACCTTTTATTGTTGTATATTTATGTGTTTTTTTTCCTTTTACATAGAATCCAGTTACAGGGTTACTGCCAGCCAGCCAAGACCAGAAGGATGCTTGGGTACGGGACAATGTTTACTGCATCTTATCCGTCTGGGCTGTTGGGATGGCATATCGAAAGAATGCTGACCGTGATGAAGATAAAGCCAAAGCATACGAGTTGGAACAGGTAATCTACATTTTTGGCAAAGGCCTGGGTAGGTTACAGCAAAACAAAATTTACAATTTTGTGTCACATTTATGTATAGATCAGGTGATTACTAAACCAGAACCATTTGTGTTTGTTGAATGTCAGCTTGTGTGATAAAGAACAGAGAGAGTAAAAAGGTCACACACAAAACTCTCAACCAATCAGGGACAAATTTCAACAGAATCCGGGTCAAATCCCGAAGAAATCAGGGACACTTTTAAAATCCTAGTACTGTTAACTTAAGAAATCAAAAGGAATAAAAGAATATACATTTTCTGAAGTAAAATAAGTTTAAAACTCTTAATTATTATCATTATTTATTAAATGCAGTTAATCACTTTTCCTCCAAAGGTCACCAGTTTTAGGAGGGATTAAGAGTAACAGAACTAAATTATGAGTTGAAATCAGGGACAGTTGAGAGGTAAGGTCACTCAGACAAATCATCCACTCCAAGACAGACTCAGTTAAGCTAGAGTTACTGTAAAGTTTGTCTGTGTGACCTCATAACCCTTTAGTTTGGATGTTGTTTGTGATGTTTTGGATGCATCTTAATGATTATGGACATCAGGCTTGGTCTTAAGCTCTGTGTTTCCAAAGTATAGCCATATATTCACTTATGCTGCACTGATGATCTCAGAAAATGGTGAAACATTGGATGGCTGCAGCTAGTGGAGTTTGGTTTTATTGGCCTGAATGCACCAGTAAGAACTTAAAAAGTAAAAAAAAAAAAAAAAAAAACAAATATGGACATTCAGAAGCCATGGAGCTAAAACACTGATATGTCCTTAAGGTATCATTTGCATATATCCCATGTGCCTCCACTACGAGAGGTTTAAGGCATTCATTGACCTGGGTAGAGCATTGATCCCAGTGGGTCATTTTATAGGGTCAGCCTAGGGTTTACAAAAAAGATACAAGGTAATATCAGAGGTTGGTTGTACAGTAAGGTACATTATCAAAACAATAATACAATTAAAGATACAAACATGGTTATAGGACTAGTGAGACCAAGGCTGGCAGGGTTCTGTTATAGTAGGAGTAAGTAGACTATTAAAGGCATTTGTAGTGTATATGGGATACTGCTACGTGAACTCTAGTAAAGGAATAGTATTTTTGTACTAAATAAGTCTTCAAAAGATATTTTACATTAATATGTGACATCAGAAAGAGGAGTATAGAAGGGGAAGCACTTATGATTCAAAGAAAATTTATTGTCATTTAAGAAACACAAGTGCAACTTAAATGAAATGTTGTGTCAGCTCTTTTACAGGAGAATGGGTATTAAGAATAAACAAGAAGTATAGTACAAAACTAAATATCTAAGTAGCTGACGCACATCCTTTTACACTGTTACACTGGACAACACTGACTACTAGATAATTAACCCTTGAAATGAAATGTACACTATACACAGAGGAGAGATTGGGTGATATTGCACATAAGGAGGTGACTGGAATTGCACTTGAATGAGAATATATTAATTTTAGTATGCAATAAATAACTAGAATTACTGTATGGGAAAAGAAAAAGACTGAGAGTGTAACAATTATTAGAGTTTTGATACATCAGTTATCCTTTGATTATTACAACCATTTTAACGGAGTTTGCCTTCTAAATTCTTTTACATCAAAAAAATGTGTCTCAATGGCCCCTCTCTCAATCGTATATCCAATATTGGCAACATTTTTAACAACAAAGAGAAAACGTTTACATTTGTTATAAATCTTTTTATATCTGTATAATGCATTATTCTCTTTTGCAGTGTTTAGTATATAAAGATGCTCATAAATACAAAACATTAACATTGTTGTAGTTCTTCAAAATTAAAATGTCTTCCTCCTGAACAGTGTGTTAAATAGACTGTATTCATGGATATAAAAGTGAAAACTTACAAGGAGGCATAACTTTTGTTTGCTACAGAATACAGATAGACCATCCATTATGAACCCACTGTAGGTGCAATCATAACTTAAGTACCTATTCCATCTTTATTAAAATAACTTTTCAAGTATCTAGTTCTTTTTTTTTAAATAAATAAAAAAATATTGTTTTTTTCTTGTGATCTTTGAAATATCAGGTTATGCTTTAAAGTGTTCTGATAATTTAAAATAATTTAATACCACTTCAGTTTACAATGTAAAGCCAAAACAGTGCCGTGTGTGGGCTGATTTTTATTCATAAATCTAACACTACCATCTTGTGGAGATTCTATATTATTACACTTATCTGCTACTGGAAAAAAATGTGATAGCATGTTTTGGGTAATTCCTAACTCTTAATTTTCCTTTCCTTGTTTTAACCTCCTTTTAAAAATCATCTTGCTGTGCAGTAAGTTTGCTCTACATATTTGTCCAGAGAGAATATACATTTTCAGATTCCTTAGTTGTATAATGTTAAACTTCAGTAAAGCATTACTGCTATAATATTTGCTCTGAATTTTTGTTAATAATTTTGATTCGCCACTTTTTGTAGCTCAGTAAATCTAAGCATTTCACTGCTCTCTCACCAAATTCCTACCATATATTAAAATAAAGTTATTAATTAAGTATCCATGGTAAGACACCTGCTTAAAAACTTCATTGGTATCAATAAAATATTCTTCCCAGTAACTCATTAGTAAATTTGTGAAACTTAGAGCCGTAGTAGAGTCCATTGCAACACCTGTTTCTGCCCATAAATCTTATTGTTAAACAAACAAAAAAGTTACTTGTTAAATCTAAATCTATCAAAGCTTACCAACATGGTAGCTTGAAAAGTGGGAATTTACCAGCAAAAATGTCAATCCAAACTATTCATTCCTACTTGCATCATGAGGCATTACTGAATTTAAAGACTTCACATTCACTATCGCAAGCAAACTGTCTTGAAATTAGTTTTCCAGTTTGCTATTTGATAAATTGAATCTCCAACATGACTTCAATTCTTTTGCTATATCTTTCAGTGTTTGCTCAATAAAAATTGCTATTGGTGCAGTTTTTGAACTTCACAGCCCTGTTTTTTACTTTTACTTTTATTTCATGATCATTTACTACAGAAAATAAGTTTCATCCTTGATGCACAGCTTAGAATTTCAGCTTTGAGCTGTGAATATGATAATTTCATAAAGTGGCACAGTGGATAGCATTGCCTCCTCACAATAAGAGGTTCGCTAGTTTGATTCGTAGCTGGGTTAGAGGTTCACTGGTTTGATTTGTAGCTGAGTTTAGAGGTTCGCTGGTTTGATTTGTAGCTGGGTTAGAGGTTCGCTGGTTTGATTTGTAGCTGGGTTAGAGATTCACTGGTTTGATTTGTAGCTGGGTTTAGAGGTTCGCTGGTTTGATTTGTAGCTGGGTTTAGAGGTTCGCTGGTTTGATTCGTAGCTGGGTTAGAGGTTCGCTGGTTTCATTCGTAGCTGGGTTAGAGGTTCGCTGGTTTGATTCGTAGCTGGGTTAGAGGTTCGCTAGTTTGATTCGTAGCTGGGTTAGAGGTTCACTGGTTTGATTCGTAGCTGGGTTAGAGGTTCGCTGGTTTGATTCATAGCTGGTTTAAAGGTTTGCTGGTTTGATTTGTAGCTGGGTTAGAGGTTCGCTGGTTTGATTCATAGCTGGTTTAAAGGTTTGCTGGTTTGATTCGTAGCTGGGGTACCTTCTGCACAGAATATGCATGCCCTCCCAGTGTTCACCTGGGTTTCTTCTAGGTGCTCGTTTCCTCCCACATTCTAAAGACATGCAGTTGGTGGATTAGACACTCAAATATGGCCATAGATATGTGTGTGCATGCAATTGTGTGGTGTGAAAGAAAAACTGTGGTAGGGCTAGCCACCCATCTATGTAAACCTTGGCTCTTGATTGTCACTGTTGAAGTGACACCCCAACTCCATGAGCAGAAATAGGAAAAGGGGTTGTGGATGGATGGTTTGACTGCTGTCCCAGTTTTATTAGTTACACCAGTGCAGTTGTACAACATCAAATATTTCTTCCCTCACTGATGGGTGTGAGGGCTTGTAGAGTAAGAGGGCACAGAGTATGTCATGCATAGTAGTAAGTTTTCATTACAAAACAACTTCTTTCTGTTACTGTTAGATTCACCAATTATGTTCAAAGATAAAATCCATAATCTGATGCTTTGACTAAATGAGGTTGTTGCACTGTATAGATCTGTGTACGCAAGTGCAGGGCCTTTACAGCAATAATCCCAAGCCAGGCAATACAAAGTGACTGCACTTGTTAATAGTTCCCAGTAATGAATTCATATCCAACTTTATGCTCGAGTATGTTTGGATTTCTGCACTGCAGATACAGAAGAAAAAGTCAGAGGTTTTTGATTTTAAAGAAAGTTAAAACTGTACTAGAGAATGGCTTACTGTGAATGAGTAAAGTAATTTAAATTCGTAGGTAGTTACTAGTCAGTGCAGTCCAGGCAACTGCTGAGTGACCCAGACAAATTTTCCAATTTCCCCTGGGGCACTGTCTGGTTAAATATAGACTGAAGTAATCAACGCCTGGATTATGGGAAGCAGTTTGTGAACAACTAATAGCCTTAATCCTCTACATTAACTGCCAGACTTCAAAGTCAACCCTGATATTACAGTCTGCATATCTGGAAACAAATGGGTATGTTTTTCTACAGTAGTAAATAACATTCCTTCAGAAAACATGCAGTGACATTAGTTAGTATTATGAGCATGTCCTTATACTGAGTATTTCAAAAACCTGATTCAGTCAGAAAAAAGTAATGACAAAAGTTAAAAAACAAATCATGAAAATATAGGGACGTGGGGCCTAACCCACTGGTAATTGTAGAAGGATTTTGTTCTAATCTTTTCATGAACTGAGCCAGGTTAATGTGAAATGTGATCCTAGTATGAATTTGTTGAAATAGAAGCAGGTTTGTCAGAAGTATTTGCAGTGAACCTTGACAGAGAAAACTGCTTTCATAGGTGTATACTAGGCTGATGACCACTAAGGCCCTTGTAAGCCTAGCTGTGCAACAAAATGGGACCCACAGATTTGGTTTATATAGGGTGTGATTTATTGACTGACACTGTCCATCAGAGACATAAGCATCAGAACAGGGATGAGGTTTCCAATTATCCATCCTTTTGGTCCAAGTTGCATTTAAATAGGGATAGGCAGGAACACTGCTTCAAATGGAAGGGAACCTGTTCTAGAGAACAGGAATTTTCTGAGAAACATAGCTGCCTTTCCAGCATGTCCTATTTATGGCACAGGCAAAATTTAGGTATTTTAATCTAGAAGTTCTGATGCTGTTTGCTTTGCAGATGTGCAAAGGGCTCTTCAAAATAAGTTCCAGGGATGCTTTGTATGCCAAGCAAAAATCACTTCTCAGAAGTCTATATAATACTGAGTAAAGAGACAGGGCTTTGGGTGATCTGTGAAGGACACTGCTATCCTATTTTCAGTAGAGGAAGGAAACTTTACTGTTGCTCACACTTTCTGTTTTCAATGTTAGAGAGTATTTTGTTTTGTTCATCAAATGGCTGTCGGTGTTTCTGCTGTAAATTTTTAAATAAAAACATTTAATTTAAATCAAAATCTTAGTAGTTATTGTAAAAGTAAAGAGAAAAATAGTATGCACTGTGTTTTAGGTAACTGTGGAGAGACAGCCAAGTATATAGGTATAACTACGGGGTGGGGGGGAGGTCTGGTCTTTTAAACCAGGTAAAGAAGCGACCAAGGTGCACTGTCTGTCTGGTAAAGGGACTCAGTCACGTAGTATGCAAATTGAGGTAGAAAGAATCAAACCCTGTACTCTCGACTACAAGAAGCTGTTGACTTAAAGGTTCAAAGCCTTAATCCTCTGCACTAACTTTGTGACCTTTCACTTGTGTCCTTTTCAGATAAATCATTGGGGCTAAGGTTTATAATCAGTAAGTAATGGCAATTATTAGAATTTCATAGTTCTTGTTTTATAAATGTTCAGAAAAAAATGCATGCTGTTGCAAAAACCTAACACTCTGTTCACGTTTTAAGTGAATTAGAATACTTTGACTCTTAAATGTGTCTTATTTTGCAGAACATAACTGATTATGATATTTATGCCCTATCCCTCATTAACTTTTTTTTTGCAGTAAATCCCTGAAGATTACTGTCATTCAGTAATGTCAGTCATTGCAGTTTGATAGGTTTTATTGTTCAAAGAGTGCACATCCATCAACATTTTTTTTAAGTTATTTGTAGCTGTCTGGCTCTTGATAATGAACATCTTCGTGTAGTCAAAGGTACAGGGTATGAATCCTTTCATGTCCATTTGCCTGCTTTGTGACTTTAAGCAAGTCACTTAACCAGTCAGAGTGCTCTGGGCCACCCTGATAAGACACTTTGTCCATTGGGTTTACCTGGTGAACAAATACATGAAATAATATTTTAAACTTGTGTTCTTTTGTCACCATTATTCATAAGATCATAGGAGATTACTAGGCTAATGGCCCTGGGGCCCTTTATCCCCAAAAACAACTTCAAGTCAGCACCTGTCACCCCTGTTAGTGAGGGACAGAGGTGGAACACCTGGGACAAATTTGTGGCTTCCCCAAGGTTGTGCTTAAAGAGAGTCAGCGAGGTACTTTGTTTGATATTTGTTAGTATCTGTTTGATAAGCTATAGTTTTTGGTTGGATTCTGCTTCCGTGGTATCTTAAGAGCTTTGCAAATGCTTCCTGTAAGAAGTCTACCAACTCTGACACCTCACTGAGAAACTATTTCTGCCATGGATAGTTATGCTCAAGAAACTAGATGTTTGAGCTTTCAAGATGGCTGCACACTGAGCAACAGCTTAATTTAATCTCTTGTGTGAAAAAAAAAGAAACTAAGAGATAAAGGCTATTAACTGTGCCAGCTTAGTAAAATTTAATTACTGGCTAGTAAATAAACTGTCTGGATAACAACAAAGAAGAAAATTGGAAAGACTGACAGAAAATCATCTAGAAAAGGTGAAGAGAAAACTGACTGAAGAATCCTGCAGCTGTTCAGCAAAAAAAAGTTCAAATTCTAGCTCTCATGCAAAAGATAGCTTCCAATAATTTAAAGGAAAAAATAATTCAAATGTGCACAGAGGAAAAAAATAATTCAAATGTGCACAGAGATGATTAAAACAAATAAAATATTTAAGGAGTATATCAATGCAAATAAAAAAGGCTGGCAAAATGGAAGAAGCTTTAAACAGCTATTCAGATGAACCAAAATAAACTTGGCAAAAAAGGTCAGCCCAGAAACAATCCAGCACCACAGGAATGATGAACAATAAATATTTTAATAAGAATTAAGTATTTTCATCCCTCAATGTTTGAGACTTCTTCAGAAATAACTTCTATTGATCTAATATCACTTGTAAAGGTTCAAAGGCAGAAATAGTTAATCAATTATACAGCCATAAGACTACTTAAAGGCACAGAATGTTAAAATCATTTAAAATTTATGAAACCACCTTTCAAAAAGTATGTGAAAAATACATAATTATTAAATGCATATTTTAAAAATTTTAGTTTGTTCAAGTGATTGTGTTTAACTGATATTCACAAGTCGCATGCTAAGAAACAGTGGCACTGGAAATCTCATTTAACTTGACGTGATTTTGCTCAATGAGATTGTTGGTAACCGTAATGTGCTTATTATGGAGCCTGATGAGGGTGGGGGAATTGTTATTATGCAGAGTATTATTTATTCTAGTAACATGTTCAGTCTTCTGAATAATGAACAGCAGTACATTAATATTTCAAAGAATGAGATATACATAGCCTATAGCAAGATTGCTATCTATTTGCATGATTTCATTTTGGAGGGTAGATTACGAATCTGGTATTCACAACTATCTAACGTGTACTATCCTATGGTGCAAAATATTTTTGGCATACCCAAACTATAAAAAATACCCTTGATCCACCCTTACATCCTATAACCCACCAAAACCTTATTCCAAAACCCATGTACTGGCTCTGTATGTTTACATTAAAGAGCTAAAGTCGCCTTACAACTATATTTTAATGGACTCATCAAACTTTTTAAGTAACATAAAGCAAAACCTTTTCATGAGGAGTGGTATTTTGTTACTGTAGATATTAAGGACAAGTTTTGCTGCATCCCACATGATGTGGGACTGAAATGGTTTTGTGATTTTGTGAGTAAGCATAGTGGTTTTGACAACAGTAAAGTAACTATGATTTGTGATTTCACTGAATAGTAGTATAGCTATGGGCAGCACTTGTACCCTTCTCTATGCAGACATCGTTGTGCGTTTTTGGAAAATAGTAGTGTAGCTATGGGCGCCACTTGTGCCCTTCTCTATGCAGACATCGTTGTGCATTTTTGGGAGATGGAGAATGACGGCTGTTCTCTTATCTTGCATAAGGTTCAGAATCACTTCTCTCTGGATAGATCACTATTCACTCAAATGATATGGTATGTGCTATATCAACAATCAAGGTGCAACTACTAGGTCTTAGCCCCTTTTCAGAATGGCCATCAATGTTTGGCAATGGGCAATTGATTAACATCATTTTCTAACTGCAAGGCATATTTCAGGGACAGTCTGCTTTCTAGCAGGCTCAGCAGATACATTTTAATGCCTTATCAATGGTCCCTCTGTCTATCAGTGACTCAGCAGGTATTCATTCACTGGAACCAGTCATGCTGTGATCTGTTTATGTTGCCTTTCATCACCAAATACAGCAGCTATTTCACCCTGATTTCTCCTATGGATTAGTCACCACAAGTTGCCATCAAGTCTGACAGGTCACCCCCCCCCCCCCCGAGGGTTTATGCCTTTCCTCCATTTCCCCTCATTTTGAAGTTTCTACAGAAAACTACAACATGTAAATCTGTAATAATTTTTATTGTTCTCACTCACTTAAGCATATCTGGTTTCCCCTAGTCAATACTAGTGTAGAAGTCCATATAGCTTCTACATCCAGCTTCAGATGTCCTTTCTCATCCATCCAGTCAAACTCACCTAGACCTCTACAACCTCAGTTTAACCGCATGGTTTCTCCATTTTCCATAATGGCCAAAATCCTTCATTGCCCCAAATAGTGGTACATTGTATTGTCTGCTTCTCAAAATCAATCTATCCGTAAACTCTATGGGAGTAAATGAAAATGCTTCTGTGTGTGTTCCATAGTACAAGGCTTAAACCCTTTTACTTCCTTCATCCCAGAAGTTTTACAATTTCTTTCAAATGTTTACAAGGCAGGCTCTATTTACTCTACCATTAAGGTACAATTGGTATCCATCTCATTCTGGAGTCCAAAACTGTTTCCTGGCTTCACACAGACTTTGTAAGATATTTCTCAGAGGTTTATTTCCTCTGCATACTCCCTTAAAAGATCTCACTCCTCCATGGGACCTCAGTTTTGTCATAGAAGCTATCTAACAAAAATGTCCTTTCAGCCAGCATCTTCTATGGATTTTCTTTTTATCTGTAAAACTCTTTTATTGCAGTCCCATCAGCCAGGTGGATTTCGGAACTACACACACATTGTGATCTACTCTGCCATAACTAGTATTTCATTTGGAATGGTTCTCCCTGAGAAGCAACTCATTTTTTATTCCAAAAGTAGCATCAGAAATTAATCCAAATCAACCAGTCCACCTGTGATGCCCCTCCTCTGGGCCAGTAAGCAAGGAGCCTCTATCCTCACCACTGCCACTGGTGAGGAACATTCACTTGGAGCAAAGATAGATATACACAGAATTTCCAAATGCAGCTGTCTGCACCAAGCACAGTTTCCCTTAACAGCACACAGGGAACACACTCCCGTCCTGGGGCTGGGTTTCTCTCTCTGTCACCAGGTCCCACATAAGACTCCTCACTGACACAGCTGTAGAGTTGAGTCCTCAGTCGACCCACTGGCACAGCTGTAGAATTTTGTCCTCACTTGTGTTCCAAGTCAAGTCCTCCACCAGCCTTTCTGTGAAACCAGTGCTCTGTGTCCCTGCTCCAAGTAGCTGACACATACACACTCTTTGAGATTTGATTTTCACGCATACACTTGGGAAAGGCTGGCATAGATTTACCAGCTATGCCCCCTCTGCCCAGACTATAAGGTATATTCTGCCACCAGAACACTCCAAAGCCAGGTATTCTAAGGCTCTTACAAGGGTACCCAATTATACTGAGTAAAATTAATACTAATACAAATGGTAATATTTGACCAATACAGCAAGGCTTTCAGGAGTGGCCATAGTGTCACCAAATAAATGTAAGTACTCTCAAAGGTTAAAATATTCTCTTATTCTCTAAAAGACAAGCTACAATGAACATTTTAAATATATTTAATAATAAATAGTAAAATAACATGAAAACACTAAATATCTATTTACAATAAACACCAGAGTTTCAGTCACAGGAAATATTACAAATAACACTGATGGAAAGATTCACACAGATACAGAAAAACAATACTTCACTAATCTCACTATCTTTTCTTGAATGATCTAAAGAATTACTGTCCCCTAGTTCACTTGCTAGAGCAAGGTAAGATGTTGTAGTTGAACGGTCTTTCTTTGTCAGGTTTCAGAAACAGACATCATTTTAGTGCTGGCTTGCAGAATGGCATCTAACTCACACATGGTCATCTGACGTCTGGTTCCTACACTAGCCCCTTTACTAGAAACTGAGCCAGAATCTTGCACATATGTGTTACCATACACACTCACAGAGATTTGCTAAGATGTGCTATAGCAGCTAGAAGCTATAAAACCATTTCAAAAACTCCCACCCTTCCAGGCTAGCAATTAGTTCACCCCTAAGGACAATACAGTAGGATTTCTAGTCCTGGTTTTTACAGACATTTTGTCTCTAGCTGCAATCAGAACTGTAAGATACAATTTGTATGGCCTAAACCAGGTAAATGAATTTCAGATTATTTTTCAAAGTTAGCTGGACTGACATTAATCTCTTATCTTCCAGTATGATCTGTTGCAATATAGTCATTTCAACAGTTACAATACAGTCTGACATACAGGCATATTTCTTTTCTGTCCAGCAGGATCCACTGTTGGTACCGTCTTAACACAAGCAGCTTTACAAATACATTTTCAACACAAACACCTGTTCAAATCAGTTTGATGTACAAATGACATGCAATTCTTTACAAAACTCCAGCTAGTTATGCTGGCATATGTTACACATCGACTGCCCTACTTCTCTTAGCTTAACTGGCAATACATTACATCCTGTCAGTATTCTTCCCTAAGTATGCCAACAAAATAGAGTATTTGTTACATATCCTGGACTTTCATAGATAACTCTAATTCTACCTCCACACAACCAAATCATTCAGGAAGGACATTCAATTATTTATTTGCCTTGCCCCAAACAAAATATGCAAGAAAATTTCTAAGCAAACATTGTACAGATAGTTTTCTGATTGTATCAACTTTGTTTACTCTTCCAGAAGTACACCTTATTCTCTAAAGAAAGAACTCATAATATCATATCTTACATTTGGAGCATTTTTCCCCAGGAATCTGCTGAAAATTAGCTCATTCCAAGTCAGACTTTCCCAGTAAACAAATGTTAAATAAATAAATATCTGTCGCAATGTCTTTTATAGAAATTCCTCTGTGAATGAAATGTGTATCACAGAAGCATGATCTACATTGCATATATTTACCAAACATTATAAATGGGATGTCATATCTATATCTAGAGCTTTCTCTGGAGCTTCAGTTATGAAAGATATCCTGCCATGATGCCACCTGAAAAAAGTGGTAGCTTGAGATTCTTCCACAACAGTTCATACAGATAAATGAAACAGGATATGGAAGTTATGTATTTACCATAACACTGGATCCTTTTCACCAGAGTCCATCCAAAACAATATCCCTCCTTCCTTCCTCCTAACAAACTGTCACCTCATTTCAAGTGACCTATAGACTAATCTGTAGCCTTCTTCTGTATGTCTGTTGTTTATTTTTAATTGAGTAAATGTATCAGAAGTGTTTGATTAAATGACTTTACTGAGTTGTGCAGAAGACACATGGAATCATAAGGAATCAAATCCAGTACTACAGCCCGTCCCTCACTCTTTCAAAGAAAAATTTGGATAAATAGATGGGGAACCATAAATTCACCCTGGGATACTTCACATGTCCCTTATGGACAGAGGCAGTCTGTAAAATGACTCAGGGCTCCAACATCCAAAGACCCCCTATCCTGATACTACCCCATTCAATATCTGGGGATTTAAGATGTAATATTGTTGGATCCTGGGTATTATTCGTTTGACTTGGAAAGGCTGTTGTGCCACTACCCTGGTAATCACCTAGGAAGGTTATATTCTAAGTCCCCTGTACTAAACTGCCAGACTAGCCGATTTCCATGGGGAAGAATAAGCCACTTTTTCCTGCCAAATGAATCTCAAAATATAGTTAAAGTAGCAAACAGACACCAACTGTACCACAGCTAGAAAGTTGATTATAAAACAGGTAAGCGCTTTCAGGGATGTGCTCCTTTATCAGACAACTCACAAAAACAATTCATTCCTTATATAGTAGAAGCACATTCTATCAATTAAGTCTTAAATATACAATGTTGAATACAAATACTTAAAAATGACTCACTCTAATATATCTAAAATATGCATATATCTGGTTCAAAACGTCATAAGTATTAAAACACATACGTATATAAGTCATAGTTAATGATAATATATTAAAACTGCTAAAACCATGTCACACTGCAAAAATTAAATAAACGTGAACTAAAACGTACAATGTAAATATAAACATATATATATATATATATATATATATATATATATATATATATATATATATATATATATATATATATATATATATATATATAGTGCACTAACACCATATAAAATATAATGTGTATGTGTATGAAAAGGCATATTGGAATATAGAAATATCAATGTAAGTATAAATATGAGTGCATGTATGTATACAGATGTATAAAAAAAGACAAAAATATATTTAAATGTACATGTACATATGTAGATAAACAATGTGTATACACATAAGGAATACATAGACAACTTAGTATGTCATAATGTCAAAACTAAAATAGCAAGAAGTAAAATAAAATTAAACATTAAAATTCTAAAATCATAACAGTCAATGCTCAAGTGGACAAGCTTTCAAGAACTGTTTCAAGGACACCATATTGTTTAAACCTGGTTGTTTATCTGCACTAAACAACATAATCCATTTTTGTTCTGCAACCTCTGTCTCATTTGACAAATTGCCCCCTCTCAAGCTCTCTGGCAGGACTTGTAGAACCAGGAACTTAAAATTGTGATCTGGTCCCTTGTTCTTATTGTGCATGGCTGTAGCACTACTCTCTTTACAATTCTTGATGTTCCTGTAGTGTTCCAGTATTCTCTCTTTCAACCGCCTGTTAGTCTTACCTATGTAAAAACTAAAACATACTGTGCAATAGGCAAGATACACTACATTAGATGTTGTACAATCAGCATATTGGCTGCTATTAAAACTGAAACCCTTAAATGGGTGTACAAAGCTTCTACCACTGTGAATATATTTACAGGCTGTGCAATCTCTATATATGTAGGTGCCCAATCTATCGGATCTATTCTGGATGGTTGATGTATCATTCCTATAGCAAAGGTGACTTTAATGTTCTATTGTTCCTAAATGTAAAATTAGGTTTAGGCCCAATAATACCTTGTAGATCACTAATTGTGGAAAGAATGCCCCAATTCTTGGTAATAACATTACAAGCAGAATTAATATTGTTAGCAAATGTTAACGGCATCCTTAGGGTATTATCAGTAGCCCCTTGGGATATGGTTGGTCGTATTGTTGTTAATGGTTTGAGTATTTGATTCATTGCTCCCTTCTTCATAGAAATAGGGTCTACACCTTCCATTTCTATTACTCCAACCTTCGTTAATACATTTATCTATATCGTGTGCATTATATCCCCTCTCTAGAAATTCCATCTTCAATAGTTGTAAAGCACTAGCTAGTTCACTGTCATTGTTGAACAATCTCATAGTCCTGTAGACTTGACCCTTAGTGATATTCCGCTTGGTGTGGTTAGGATGCATACTTGTGCTATGCAGGTAGTTGTTTTTCCTAACAGGTTTCCTATATAGGCTGGTTAGTTTTGTTCTAACACTGAAGTGAACAAATGTATTTTCAAGAAGCCCAGTACATATGTTCCTCCCAGTAATGCTATAATAGACTCATTTATTGAAGTATGTGACAAACAGATTAGAGAGGTACTAAATGCTGGTATTTGTACTGAGACTTATTATAATTTAAGCAAATCTGAATACAAAGCCCTGGAAGAGTTGAAACTAATGAACTCCATTGAGATACGGCCTGCAGATAAGGGAGGTGGGATTGTTGTCCTAGATAAGGGACTATACCTTGAACAAATGTTTGAACTGTTAAATAATGATGTAACATATCAATCTGTATCGTGCATTGTTGTGAAAGGCATTATGGATAAGGTTTCCTTTTTGATTTTTGATCTGTTGATTACAGGGATGATTAATGAGCAATTATTTGACTATTTTACTGTGAGTAGTCCTACTATTCCTGAGGTATACGGGCTACCTAAGATTCATAAAAGTCTGTATATACCACCAATGCGTCCCATTGTATCTAGCAAAGGATGGGTGACAGAGCCCCTTTTTCCATTTTTGTTGAAAAAAAATCTACACCCATTACTGAAAAATTGTGATAGTGTGCTCAAAGACTCTAAAACATTCCTGGAAACTCTTAGATTGAAATGGGCTGACATTAATGGTGATAGCAGTTGTTTCTTTGTGACAATGGATGTAGAATCACTTTTCACTGTCATCCCCAATGAATGGGGCATAGACAATGTAAGGGAATTACTTAATAATGCAAATCACACTAGGGATAAATGTGAGTTGATCTGTGTATTGTTGGACATCATTTTGACCAACAATGTTTTCATTTTTCATAAGAACTATTGCCTACAGAAAGTTGGCATGGCTATGGGCACAACTTGTGCCAATAGCTACGCCAACCTTTCCCTTGTACAATGGGAACAAAATCATGTATTATCTAATGTTAAATACAGAAAGCATATTAGCTAGTACATTAGATTTGTGGATGACATTTTTTGTAATGAAATGGTACCAAGGCTGATCTAAATAAATTCTTTGCTTATTTGAACAATACTACTACGTTCCTTAGGTTTACATCTAAGTATTACCTACATGAGATTGATTTCTTGGATGCTAAGGTTAGGAAGGATGATTTAATTCGCATCAAAACCAGCCTATATAGGAAACCTGTTAGGAAAAACAACTACCTGCATTGTACAAGTATGCAACCTAACCACACCAAGCGGAATATCATTAAGGGTCAAGTCTACAGGACTATGAGATTGTTCAACAATGACAGTGAACTAGCTAGTGCTTTACAACTATTGAAGATGGAATTTCTAGAGAAGGGATATAATGCACACGATATAGATAAATGTATTAACGAAGGTTGGAGTAATAGAAATGGAAGGTGTAGATCCTATTTCTATAAAGAAGGGAGCAATGAATCAAATACTCAAACCATTAACAACAATACGACCAGCCATATCCAAGGGGTTACTGATAATACCCTAAGGATGCCACTAACATTTGCTAGCAATATTAATTCTGTTTGTAATGTTATTACCAAGAATTGGGGCATTCTTTCCACAATTAGTGATCTACAAGGTATTATTGGACCTAAACCTAATTTTACATTTAGGAATAATAGAACATTAAAGAGTCACCTTTGCTATAGGAAATGATACATCAACCATCCAGAATAGATCTGATAGATTGGGCACCTAGATATGCAGAGATTGCACAGCCTGTAAATATATTCACAGTGGTAGAAGCTTTGTACACCCATTTAAGGGTTTCAGTTTTAATAGCAGACAATATGCTGATTGTACAACATCTAATGTAGTGTATCTTGCCTATTGCACAGTATGTTTTAGTTTTTACATAGGTAAGACTAACAGGCGGTTGACTGAGAGAATACTGAAACACTACAGGGACATCAAGAATTGTAAAGAGAGTAGTGCTACAGCCATGCACAATAAGAACGAGGGACCAGATCACAATTTTAAGTTCCTGGTTCTACAAGTCCTGTTAGAGAGATTGAGAGGGGGCAATTTGTCAAATGACACAGAGGTTGCAGAACAAAAATGGATTATGTTGTTTAGTGCAGATAAACCACCAGGTTTAAACAATATGGTGTCCTTGAAACCGTTCTTAAAAGTTCATCCACTTAAGCATTGACTGTTATGATTTTGGAATTTTAATGTTTAATTTTATTTTACTTATTGCCATTTTAGTTTTGACATTGACACACTAAGTTGCCTATGCATTCCTTATGTGTATACACAGTTTATCTACATATTTACACATACATTTAAATATATTTGTCTTTTTTATACATCTGTATACATACATGCACACATATTTATACTTGCATAGATATTTCTGTATTCCAATATGCCTTTTCATACACATTATATTTTATATGGTGTTAGTGCACTACATATATATGTTTGTATTTACGTTGTACGTTTTAGTTCATGTTTATATAATTTTTGCACAGTGTGACATGGTTTTAGCAGTTTTAATATATTATCATTAACTATGACTTATTTACATAATGTGTTTTAACACTTATGAAGTTTTGAACCAGATATATGCATATTTTAGATATGTTAGAGTGAGAGTCATTTTTAAGTATTTGTAATTCAACATTGTATCTTTAAGACTTAATTGATTGCATGTGCTTCTACTATATAGGGAATGCATTGTTTTTGTGAGTTGTCTGATGAAGGGGCACATCCCTGAAAGCTCTTACCTGTTTTATAGTCAATTTCCTAGCTGTGGTACAGTTGGTGTCCGTTTGCTACTTTAGCTATATTTATTTTACACCAGCTGTTTTATTAGTTGACAGAGGATTTTTGTGTTTTGCAAATCTCAAAATATACTGGATGCATTTGCAAATCCTTTCCATAACTTTAGCACTTCTAGTAGAATAAAGGTAGGTTTAAGCAGTTAAGGGTGTGAGGGTCATTACAAAATGAAGTAAGAGAAGAAGGAGTTGTGAACAGAAGCTAAATAACGTTTATCACCCAGAGCCACCTGGATAGTAAACCCGCAAGCATGTAGCTGGATAGATTTATAGACCATGTAAGCAGAAAGGACGCATCACTTCCTACACTTAGTCCACTTTAGACATTTCTTTTCAAAGTTAAAAATAGGGCTGGCAATTGAATTTATTTAGAAGATTGCCAGTGAATGATTGGCTTCAACCATTTATCTGTCGTCTTTGCCACTTGTTTGGACTTCAGTCCTATTGTTTACATCAGAAAGATTATTGTATTTGATACATTAAAAGTATTACCCAATGTTGTTGTTGTGTCTTTCGGCTTTTCCTGGTTAGGGGTCGCCACAGTGGAACTCCGGTCCGCTAATGATTGGTAGTTGATTTTTACGTGCCGAGTTACCAGCCCTGACGCACAACCTTCAATGAAGATACGCGCATTCACACATGTCTCCACGCAGAAGACACTCTAGCTGATAATCGAATGGGACAGCATCTTACTGTGAGGCAACAACGCTACCGCAGCACCACAGTAAATATTTCAATGGCTAATGCAAATAAAATAGAGGATAAGGGACATCCCTGCTTAGTGCCTTTTGTTTATTTGAATAGATTCAGATGTAAAGGGACCTAATTTAATATACGCTACATTGTTTTGGTTTATATTTTTTATTAGAGAAATGAAAGAAGAGAAAAAGTGAAAATAATATAACACTTCAAACATATATTCCCAGTTAACAGAATCAAAAGCTTTTCTAATCACTAGTGCTTCTTTATTTCCCTTGTTCAAATATTCAGTAAGTGATAAAATCCTTTGGATGTTATCATAAGTATGTCTTTCGTATATGAAGCCTAATTGATCATCATTTATTATTTGCGTTAGTGGGACCTTTAAATCTATCTGCAAAGATGGACATAAAGATTTTATAATCCTTATTTAATAGTGATATGGGTCTATAAGTACTACCAAATTGAGGTTCTCTGTTGGCTTTTATCTATAGCTTCACCACAAATAACATTATTTCAAAATTAGATAACATGTTAGTTGTTTATAAGACTAGCATAAACCAAAGATACTGGAATTTTATATTCAAAGGCTGTTCTTTTAATTTCTCACATGACGAAAAACAAATTTATTATCCATCAAGCATACTTCATGGTCTCATTACTGGAGTATTTTTGCTTTGAAGTATCTTCACAGGGCATTTCTGACACCAGATAAGATAGTTAAAATCAATAATAGCTCCAATGTATCCTACTGGAGATGCACAGAGCATACTAAAGCTGATAGGGTACACACCTTTTATGATTGTCCTAAATTAAAGGGTTATTGGAACAACATAGATGATTTTCTCAAAGCATTATTTACGGATTCATTTTCATTGTCCAAATCATTAGTTCTTTTCAATGTGTACAAAGATTACTGTTTCAATAAGAATAATTCGGTACTTACATATTATCGCAACCACATTCCAGACTCACCAATTGTAGCACACGGTATCATTCTATGTATATCTGTTAAGTATAATCCATGTCACTATGGCCTCTGTAAATCTGTTTTAGCCAAAGTGATTATATTTCTTGATTATCACTCCGTGGAATACTTGTCATGGTGTAAGATTAAGACACGTTTCCCACCTGCTTGCTTAAAGAAGTCCACAGAAAGCCAAAAAATGGGTTGGAAGTTTGGAAATGCAATGAAGGAGGTGAGCTAATGAGTACATATTATTTTGGAGGAAGAAAGTTTATAAACAGATGAGAAGAAGTATGGGACAAAATGGAGTGTTGTTAAGGTACTGGGGATTCATTATAAGCAAATATATGGAATTAGACGTCCAAAACAAGGCTCAAACTTTTTTTTCGATGCTGAAAACAGAATCGTGCCATTTGATCAAGCCAAAGTTGTTCTAAAGAACATACATCTCAGCCTGTTAGTGCAAGGCATTTGAACAAAGCTTGAATATAATGGGATGGACAAAGGGCCCAAAATAGGGGCAGATTTAAAATATGGCTTTTATAAACTTAGAAAGTTACTACCACAACAGGATTTGTGTTCGCAAGCATTATCTGAAGGATATGGAAAAATGTATTTTGTTATTTAGTAAAGTCTATCCTCACTGATATGTCATAAATCCACAAATGTTATGATGAAGAATCCAAAATTATGACACCCAAATCTTGACAATTGAGAGATATGTGCAAGACAGTTTGAGTACATTTATCGTTACGACTATGGCTTGGAAAAGAACCACTTCTCCTCTTCAGAATGTGGTTGCGATAATACGCAAGTACCAATAATTCATATTTACTATGGTCAGTACTTGCTATTGCCAGAAAGTCCATCACCAGAAGATGGAAAATTAACTGCCCACCTACTGTTGAGGATTTCTTGTCTTTAGTTAAAGACCTGGCATTCAAAGAAACTAAGACCAAAGAACTTAGACTCTGTCGAAAGGCATTTGTTAATAATCCTTGGATAAAAGTTTTATCACTTATTGCGACTTTACAAATGGACTGTAACTCTTTCTGAATTGATACTTACACTACAGAACTTGTGTGTTTCACATGTGATCTGCAGTTCTGCTTCAAGCCTATGTACTTATTGTAAATAGTTTTAATTTGTTTGTTAATATTTTGTCTTAGAATGAGAATAGTGCTGTCATTTGTTATCTCTTATTTTTCATGGGAAATGTCATAAAATATGTGAATAAAAAAAAGTATTACCCAATAAAGTGTTTGTGGACACTATATGTGGAATCAGACTGTGCCAGCATGGTCCATCTGGGAAATGAGAACAATGTGGAACATTGTCATAAGGGCCAGTATTTCATCTTGGCCACATAAAGGCACAGTAGAGAATCCAGTGCAGTACAAAGAAGCCCTCCATGGTTGACACTTAACAAACTGTGTAACTTAAGGACAGGGCTTCTGGTTTGATCCCTTGATCCCTCTGATTCTTCCAACTCGAGTTAATAAACTAACTGAAGCCACTACGAAGCCGTTCTTTTAGAAGACATTTATTCTGTTATGTGGAAGAAATTCTGTTTTGAGGCCGCTAGCTATCCTGTATGATACTGTTTAGTAAGCAATACATGTCATTTTTGACTTGCTTCCAAGTATCTGAATGATTTAGGTCTCTATTATTCCACAGTCAAAGAATATGGTGCAGGCCTACCAGACTATCATGCTGTTATAGAGGACAAAACTGTGTCCTGAAACCAACTCCTTAAGCAGTTCTCTCAGGGTTTTCTACATCTTTGTCCTCCTACGAAGAATGCTCCTCTCCCTTGAGAGTTGAAGGGTATGAAAAATAGGCTTACCCATCCCTCATTTGATGCTGCATATTTCATCTGTTTTGCAGTTCATCTTTATTTATTTATTTATTTATTTATTTATTTATTTATTTATTTATTTATTTTGTCTTGGTGGACATCACATTTGCTTGTAGGATCAAACAACTTCAGGCCCTTGGTTTTAGAGAATCACATTTGCCCTTTCCAAAGCATTTGAAGGCTGTTAGCACTAGCCCACATTTCCTACCAGAACTGTGGAACCGTTGTCCTTATACCAGTCCCTTCATCACTCCATTTTATTTCCAGGGGTGTAGACCACAGGACAAAGACCACTTCACAGCCTGGATGTGTACCCACAGTTCAGGTTTTTCTTCAAGGGCTCATGAGTGCTGAAACATAGGGTTTAGGATAATCCGTTTATATCACGTTATCGAAAGATGAAAATAGCAAACGCTATTTCATCGGCCCCAAAACATCTAAACATGAAAATATCGAACAATCAAAACAGCAAATTTTTTCCCGTGGAAAAAATTTGCTGCTTCGAAACAAATGCACACAACACAAGCACATCAAACAAACAGCAACCATACACATATGCTTCAATTCTTACATCTAGCGCTACACTAAACATACACTACTATCTACCCACTTTCCTTAACCCTAATCCTAAGGTCCGTCACTATCGCACACTCACCTAACCCGCGCCCTAACCCTAACTCACTTAAACCACTCCTAACCCTAAAGTCTGTCACTATCGCACAGACGCCTAACCCACGCCCTAACCCTAACTCACTTAAGCCGCCCCTAACCCTAATGTGCAAACAATCGCACACTTACCTGAACCCAACCCGTAACTTTCCACCACAGCGCTAAGAATAGCGAAGCCAACCAAATTTTTTCCCGAGGAAACTCTGTTCTGCAGCTTCGCTATTCTTAGCATTCGCTGAATAGTGTTCGATATCAGAGCATTCGAAGTTTTAATACTTTGATGTTCTGATATAGACCCAGCATAATGGTTAAGGTCTTCACCTCATAGACACAAAGTACAGGGTTTGATTCTGATCTAGGGTTATTGGCCATGCTTAAAATGGTCCTTCAGGGCAGCTAGCCTAGTATTTGCATATGTCTGTTACTTAGTAAACCAAAATTGGTAACCATGCAATTTTCTACCACTAGGTGGTTCACTACCCATCAGGAAATGTTACTTTCAAAAGTCAGTCCACCAGGTGTATGCTTTCTTAAGAAATGTCTCTATGCAGACATTTGTGTCTGAAATGTCCCCCATCTAGACATGTGTCATGTCTGCTTAGCCACAAGTTTGCACTGCAGCTTATCTGAATATTTCTTGGGCCATGTGTTTAGCAGTTTGGTCTACCTAGGCATATTCATGTTACAGGATTCATCATTCTGTACTTTGGGAGACACAGGGGTAAATGTGCTTTCTATTTCTGGCACATGTAACATTGTGCACTGAGTGTCACTGACAGAAGCATATACATGCCCCAGAGTAAATGAAAAAAAGAAAAAAAATACAGAAGCATATACATGCCCCAGAGTAAATGAAAAAAAGAAAAAAAATAGTTTAACTGAAGGTAGCAGAAGTGGATATTCCAAGTGTTCACGCACCTAGAAGGATTCACTTGTAAATGAGTAGATGGTTGCTATTTTTTCAAGCAGTAATGTAAAACAAACTGTAATAAATGATTTTACCATGCAGTTTTAATCTCTCAGTGCTAGAGTGACTTAGAAATGTTTTGTTTCTTGTTGCAGAGCGTTGTGAAACTAATGAGAGGATTGCTACAGTGTATGATGAGACAGGTATTTATCTCATTTTTCCTTTGTCTGTACAAGTATGTATTTCTGACTTTTATAAAGACAACAATGAAACTTTTAAAAACAGGCTGACCAAATGAAATGCAGATAACACCAGACATTCATGTAGCCGTGCATTCTATCCACACAATTAAATAAATAATAAAAAAAAAAAAATCCCCACTATTCTGTTTTAATCCAGACTTGGCTGTAGAATGTTTCAATAATATTTGCATTTATCTGCTTGGTTCAGTGTTCTCCTTTAGGGTTTCCAACATCTCCCATAAGGCAGTGATGTACCATTAAACGTACAGGTACATACATAATGGGGGACAGTCTGTACAGCTCTAGACATTTGTAAACCATGAAGAAAAGCTGGCCTAGTTCTGTCAGGTAAACAATTTAAATTCTGAGCTGGCTGACAAAATATCTGAAAGCATAACTGTATGAAGGAGGTGTACATAATACTGTACAGTATGATGTTTGTCATTCTCACAGTTGCAGTAACCTATGGCAGGTGTCCTGCTAAGGACACAGCAACTAATCAGCTTGCCAGAGCTCTAACACCCCTCTCTCTCTGGCAACTCATAGGCTGCACCCTTTTGGGAAGGAAATATATCAGCAAACAGAGTGAGGTAAATCTTCAGGATTTTAGTGCTGCCTAAATGAGAAGCATCTCTCTAGTTCCAGAGAAAGAGTCAAAAGCTTCTTGTTTAACAGATGAGACCCATTTTTGGGGACCCCTTGCTGTCATAAATATTTTAATTGAATATTTCTTAATTATTTCTGATCTACCTTAATATAAAAAAGAACAGCTATTTGTGGTGTAAGAATACCAGTTTCTGTCAGGATTTGTGTGTTCTTTTGCTTTGTTTACTTGACTCATTTTTCAATTTTGTATGGAAACCTCTGACTTTATAAAAAAAAAAAAACATTATGTACTTGAGCTGTGCTTTTACAGTGTGAATGTATGTTTTACCCACATTATTGTTTTTAACAGAATTAAAATGTTTACTCATTTCTGAGGAAATAAATGTTATGTGATATTTCTTTGTAAAAATGTAGTGTCATGATACAATTTTCACTGTGCTGCTTGTGCTTACTAGTTTGGGGAAGGAAAGTGTTGTTGATGCTTACTAGTAAATACTTACCTTATCTCAGTGTTACTGATCTTACTGTGTTGTTAATCAGGTTTCCTGTCTGGCTGCATCATGGATAAAATTTCCAGTCCTGCTTCTTCCAATCTGCTTGAAATTAAAATGAAAAAAAAAAATTGCCTCAGCCTATGGTTAGTTTCTCTGGTGTGGCCAAAGATGGTTCACCAGACCACTTACCTATTGCCTCGACTTCCTCAGGTATAGCTATAATGTTCACTGGGGACTGAGGGATAGTTATATCCCCAGCAGCTGTTGTAGTGTTCATTATAGGTATGAGAAGACCCAAGCACTTTAGGTACAGGAGTTGTTTGGGGAAAGAGACCTTATGCCAAAGACAGTCAGCTGTCTCATGATTCTTTTTTCTAGGAATATTCCTACTGTGAGAATAAATAAAAATGATTTATAAGGTTCATGATCAGGTTGTTTCTGTAGTGTGTTTTTGTGTGTGTATATATAGGAAAAAAATCGATGACCTGGCCATTTGCGTTAGTGGGTTTTCGCAATTTGAGGTTCGGTCTTGCCATATTCACTGGAAAAAGCTTTCAGCAAGATAATATAGACCCTTGTATATGTATGTGTATATATATATATATATATATATATATATATATATATATATATATATGTGTAATATATATATATATATATATATATATATATATATATATATATATATATGTGTGTGTGTGTGTGTGTGTGTGTATATATCTATATATATATATATATATATATATATATATATATATATATATATATATACGGGTCTACTTTAAAAGCCTGTGACGCTACTTAGCCACACAAAAATCACCGACGCCAGATAACCGACAACGCACAAAACCGACAACGCAAAACACCGAACACCATAACACCGACACACCGAACGTAAACAACACACCACACTACATAACATACCCACTAGCCCTAACCCAAACCCTAACCCTAAGGTCCGACACTATTGCACACTCACCCTACCTGCACCCTAACTCACTTAACCCACCCCTAACCCCAAGGTCCGACACTATCGCACACTTCACCTACCTGCAACTTCACCTACCTGCACCCTAACCCTAACTCACGTAACCCGTCCCTAAACTACAGTCCCTCACTATCACACATTTACCTTACACGAACCCTAACTCCGACACTTCACCTTTCCCACAGCCTAACCCGAAATCCCACAATATCGCACACTTACCTCACCGCTCCTAACGCCGTCACTGTCGCACACTTACCGAGTCGCGATCGCACATTACCCTTGTCGGTCTTTCCGCTGTTGGCAAATCACCCTGTCGGTAAACTTACCTGTCGGTCATTTGGTCTTCGTTTTCCGCGTGTCGGGGAATCGTCGGTTCGGTCTTTAGAAGTAGACCCATATATACATATACAATATCTTTGGCCAAGAGTGTTTTGAAGCTAGTCAATCCTGGGAGCTGTTTGCTTTTTCACTGTTCTAGTGAGGATATTGCAAGAGAGCAGTACATGTTTTCAGAGGATGAAGAGTCTGACCAGGATGGGGTTGATTCTCCTCAGGAATCCATCACTCAGAATTTTGACACTTGAGATCCTAGACAAGTTTTTTTTTTACTTTGCTTGAGACTGTTGCTATAGACCTGGGCAGCCAAGTGCTCCGGATTGTGTGGAATGCTCCACATTAAACATCAGCTTAGCCGACAGTTCCGCTGCTCCGCATTGAACAGTGCCGGCTCTGCTTTTCAGTTTTTTGATTGGCTTGTATAACGCACTAGAGTATATGAACCAATCAAGTCACTGCTACCAAGGCAAAGGAAGCTATTGAGGGTAAAGAAAATTTGGCCAGTCACGTGCCGGTACTAGTTTTTGTGCCACTGCAATACTTGCAGGTTGCACAGGGAGATCATAGTTTTGATTTTCCATTCAAGTGAAAGTAAAGGCAGACACATTAGTGTTTTAAAACTATACCATGGCAACTGGTGCAGAGTAGATATAAATGCGTAGTGTCATGACATGCTTAAGCTCTTTGAGTATGTAATTTAAAGTAACAGTAATCAAGGCCATGGCTATATGATGTGTCTATAGCTGGTTACCTTAGTGACTACTTAAGCTGTTAGCTGTAACTCTGTTAAATGCATCAGTGCATAAGTGTACAGTAGAAATGATTAACACTTAAAATATTTTGCATTATAGAAATGAAATTACCTTTGTTGTATATAACAGCCAACATAACTCTGTGGCTGCAGAGGAATTACAAAAACTCAGCTTCTGTTCTGCAACTATGCAAATGACAAAACAAAAATATTTATGGCAATACTGAGTGCATATTGCATTAAATATTTATGTCAGCAGAAAAAGAAAAGTTTTCTGTCTAACTTGCCCAGCTTGTACAGCTAATATCTTTGTACTGCCTTTCCTCCTACGTCACCATCCACCACAGGCCATCTTAAAGAATTCCAGTGTCTTGAAAATCCACTGCTCAATCAGGTTGTATTTATTGTTCTGTCTTTTAATGAAGACATGCTTTCTAATGCCTAGGATGAATTTTGTACAACTAGTCAGCTAGTTGTTCCCCCTCCTGTCTCCCCTGGCTTTTGTGTTAAGCTTTAAGCCAGTGTATCTTCAGAACCCATACCATCTCTCTCCGTCACCTATCCTCAGGTGATAAGAGCTCCATCTCCTCCAGCCTTTCCTCTTGTCAGCTGTCCTCTCTTCCCTTCATTGCCTTCATCTGTACACTCTCATTGAGCTTTAGCTCCCTCTCCTTGTGTAGGTGCCAGGAATGACCATGGCATTCCATTTAGGCCTATCAGCTGTCTAAAAATGAGTGGTAGAACCTTTTGATTTCTACAGTCCTTTATTATAAGGATGCAGTCCACCACCTTACTATGTTCACAGGTAAGTACTAGGCTATCGGCCCTAGAGCCTATATAAGCCTAGCTAATGGAGGTTCCCTGGCTTTCGCCGCCCAAGAAAATTATTTTCCTGCTCCCCTGTTGATCAGAGCTACATAAGTGATTCCTGGGGTGAATTTCCTGTTTCCCATCCAATTGTCAAGATTTTCTTAGAGGGCCAATGTGGAGCCTTGCTTGACATGAATGGGCAGTCTGTTTCAGAGCAGGGGAAGTCTCTGGGACAGGAATCTATCCTTCCAGCATGTTCTGTTTATTGTGGTGACAAGGTTTAGGTCCCTGGAGCATGTGGGTTGGAGAGATTGGGATTTCTTTAAGTGTAACATGTCCATCAGATCTGGGTTAGACATGGCTTTGTATGTTAAGCAGAAGTCACCTCTGAGTAGGCGATATGCAATGGAGTAGAGCTGGAGTTTTTTGAGACTGTCTGCGTATGTCATCTATTTGAGGCCAGTAATCCTCTTAGTGAGGTATTTCTGTGGCCGTTCTAGTTGTTGTAGATGCCTTGTGAGGTACATACCAAACTGGGCATTGTACTCTATAATAGGTCTGATGAGGGATGAGTAGAGAGGAATGATGACCTCTCTTTTTCTGGAGGAGAACCCCTTAGTTATGAGGTGTGCCACGTAGAAGGATTTCCTGACTACTGTGGTGACATGATTATCAAAGAAGAGACTACTGTCCACCTGTGTCCCAAGGTCTCTTACCACATTTTTGGTGTTTAGTAGGCTACCACCTATGTGGTAGGTCATGGCTATGGTGTTTTTCCCAAAGAGGATGATAAGCACTTTTTGGCATTGAGCTTTAGGCCATGACTTTGACACCAAGCATCAGTCTCAGTGAGGCCTCTTTGAAGAATGTTCACAGCCTTAGGCAATCCTATTATGGCTCCTAGTTTGCAGTCATCTGTGAACTTAATTAGCCAGAGCCCAACTGTATTAGCCTGGACTTCTGAGAAGTAGATACCAAACAGGAGAGGAGCCAGTACTGAACCCTGTGGTACTCTACTTGTCACTGGTCTGAAGTTGGATTTGGAGTTGGCTACTTTCACTGTGTGGGTTCTGTCAGTGAGCCAGTTGGCCACCTATCTTGTGAAGTAGGGATTTTATGCCCAGTCCAGTGAGTTTATAATACCAGAGTGGGGGATGGTGTTGAAAGCCTTGGCAAGGTCAAGATAGGCTGTGTGCACCACCTTACCCTCATCCATGGCTCTGGTGACTGCTTCAAGGAAGTCAGTCAGGTTTAGGAGGCATGATTTACCTTTTACAAACCCAAACTGAGTGGGGTCCAGACTTTGGAGGTTACCTATGTCTTTTGTTTATAAGCTCCAGGATGATGCGTTCCATGGCCTTTCAGACCAGGCTCGTCCGGCTAATGGGGCGGTAGTTCCCGGGGTGTGTGGTGGCACCCCCCTTTGTGGTGTGAGATAACTGTCGATGTGCGCCATTCCTTAGGCACATAGCCTGAAGTGAAGCTATGGTTGAACATGGCACTTAGGTGGGGTGCCACTTTGTTCTGTAGTTCATGCAGCCTAGGATGTTATCTGGTCCCACGGATGCTGTGTTCTTGGCTTTGGAGAGTGCAGTCTTTACTTGTGCATCCGTGATTACAGGAGCTTTGCCATCTTCTGATACGTTAAAGTTTGCACTGAACCTGTCTGCCAGGGTATTGGCAATATCAGTTGGTTTAGTAAATCTAGTGCCATTGTGCTGCAGCTCAGAGCAGATCTGAGTGTTGCCATTGAGATTCTTGACAAAGCTGTAGAAAGCTTTGTGGTTGCCATTAGAATCAGTGGAGATTTTATTTTCATAACTAGCTTTGAAGGATTTTATGAGGGATCTCAGCTTCTTACTGGGCTAACCAGGGAGTTCCTGTAATTATGGGATTTTACTCTTTTTTTTTTACAACAGTTTCTTCCTTCTGTTGTAGAGTTTGTTTATGGAAGGGGACCACCAGATTGGCTTCTTTTTTTGGAGGATAGCATCTTGGTTCTGTTGGGCATGGCACAGTCCATGCACTCATGTATGTGCTTATACAGTGCATTTGTATAGGATTCAGCATTCATGCCTCTATTTTCCATCTGTATGGGTGTCATGAAGTTAGCCACTTCTGTCTTAAGGAGTATGAAGTTGGCTTTGGTAAAGTTTTTTGTGGTGGTTTCCTTAATGGGGGGGTGGGGGCGGGATATGGATGCCTAGAGTGATTAGCTTGTGGTTGGATCTGACCAGAGAGGAGTTGACCTCTGGCATGGAGCATCTGTTACCCATATTGGTAATGACCAGGTCCAGGATATTGCTGCCCCTGGTGGGGGTATGGACAAGCTGATCCAGGGCGTTGGAATTTTTGAATTGCAGAAAATGTTGAGCAAATGAGTTGGTACATGAGTAGTTTTCCCAGTTGATGGTGGGGTAGTTGAAATCTCCCAGTATTAGCGTATTGGACTGTACCTTATTATTATCCAGTATATTGAGAAACATGGACTGAACTGCAGTGGTGGTGCTGCGATAGCATTGTCACCTCACAGTAAGACGTTGTCCTGTTTGATTCTCAGCTAAAGCGTCTTCTGTGTGGAGACATGCGTGAATAGGCATACCTTCGTTGAAGGTTGTGCATCAGGACTGACAACTCGGTATGTAAAAATCTACTGCCAATCATTAGTGGACCGGAGTTCCGCTGTGGCGACCCCTAACAGGGAAAAGCCGAAAGATACAACAACATATTGAGAAACGTGGAGTGGACATCCTGGGGCATGGTGGGGGATCTGTAACAAGCTACAGTCTGGATTGCAGTCTTGCCTAGTGTTAATTGTACTTGGATAATTTCAGATGCATTATGTTGAGCAACTAGCCTGGAGGTGTGGATATCCTTTATGAATATGGACATGCCTCCTCTTTTAGTCCAGGTTAGGTGGCCAAAAGGTGTGGTACGAATTGTAGCCTGGTAATACAGGGGTGCTCTCTGGAGCCTTGAACCAGGTCTCTGTCACTGTACAGATGTTGATGTTCTCCATCTTAAGGAGCGTCTCGAGTGAGTGCATCTTGAGGTTTAGACTTCTAGCATTGAGTAGCATTACCCTTAGATTTAGCTTGTTTGTACCTACTATAGTGGTATGTTTGACATTTGAACCTTGCCAAAAAGGCACTATATGATGCACTTCCTCAGTCTGCAATGAGTGATTCTTTTCAACCTGTCCTAGCACCCTGAGGTCTCTTTCCTGCTTTATGCTTTGAGGGAGGAGGGGACCTGATGGATTGATACAGAGAAATGCCTCATAAGACCATCATAGGAGAAGGATAAAAGATATACACACCTCTAGGCTGGTCAAACCGTATGATGCACATGCTCCAGGTGAAGTTAACAATTGACAAGAACCCTATCCAAATCATAGCTAGTTACAGGCCTCCAACTTTGACTCAAGATGCCCACTCCACCTATCTGAACCTTTTTGAATCTATCAAGATTCAACCATTTACCCTGATCCAGGGTGACTTTAACTATCCAACTTTAGATTGGAAGAAATACTCATGCCAAAACAGAAATGCCCAGAGATTCTTTGATTTGATTTCATCAGTGCAAATGCCTTGGACCAGTTGGTTGACAAGAGGTAAAAATATCTTGGACTTGGTATTAAACATGAGTAACCACTGCAGCCTCTCTACAGTGTCATCATCCCTGTTAAAATGTGACTGCAAAGCATTCACTTTCGAAGTCACCATCTCACCTGCCCCCCAGCTAGGGTCAAACAAAAAGAACTTCTCCAAAGCTGATTACAACCTCCTGAGGGAAGGTATAAACAGCTTCACAGCCCCCTCCCCCTCCATAGGAACTGGCACATATGTCCAAACCTTCACCAAAGTATTATATGAGCATTTATATAGCTGCATGGAATCAGGTTTACTCTTCCTTGAGGAGGATGATTTAGTCCTGTCTGGTATTCCTATCTGCTGCACATCTACAATAGATAAACTCTATAATAAAAGTTAAAAGTTGCTGTCCAGGACCAAGAAGGAGCAAGTGTCTAGTTGGAAGCAATCTCTCCTTAGCCTGAACAAGCAAATAAGAGCACTAGTTAAATCCTCCAAAGCAAACTTCTAGTCCAAATTGTCCACATCTACTAAAGGCAATCATAATGCTTTATTCACATATGTTCGCAATCTCAAGGGAAGCACTCAGATCTGCTCAGAACTAGTGGTCAAGAACACCACATACACAAACCCTGTAGCTATAGCCAACCTGCTGGCAGACAGGTTCAGTGAAACCTTCAGTCCTCTGCCCCCCCCCTCAGTAAAACAAAACATTAACAGTACCTGCTCCCCATCCCCTTATCTCTATGGAACAAGTCATCGCTGCCCTCTCAAAGGCAAAACATACAGCCTCCATGGGAAGCGATAACATCCCAGGCTGCATCCTATGTGAACTCGGGCAGGAACTTGCAGCACTATTAGGCACCCTGTTCAACCAAAGTCTGAGTACTGGCATCATCCCAGCTGAGTGGAGGACAGCTACTGTCATCCCTTTGCACAAAGGTGGAGTGTCCACCAAGCCATGAAGTTATAGACCCATCAGCCTAACTAGCCTGCTCTGCAAGGCCCTGGAGTGGATTATCATGGACCTCATTAACAATGACATTGGCAATTTCCAGACACTTGATCCCACAGAGTTTGGTTTTGTCAAGGGGAGGTCATGCCTGATATATTTGGTAAACTTCTTTGAGACAGTCACCAAGGCCATAGACGAGGGGAAGACGGTGCACACCTCCTACCTTGACCTGGCCAATGCCTTCGATACTATTCCCCACTCAGGTAAAATATATAAACTCTCTCAACTAAGCCTCAATCCATATGTTACCAGATGGGTAGCAAACTGGCTCACTGATAGAACCCACCTAGTCAAAATAGGGGAAGCCACCTCAAGTAGTAGACCCGTAACAAGCTGTGTACCCCAGGGATTGGTCTTGGGGCCTCTGCTGTTTGGGATATACTTCTCAGAGGTACAGGCCAAATCTAGTGGGCTATGGCTGACCAAGTTTGCAGATCACTGCAAGCTGGATGCTGTTATCTATTCCCATCCTAGTGATGTGGGCATCCTCCAAGAGTGTCTCACCCAAACAAGTAACTGGTGCCAGAAACATGGCCTCAAACTGAATGCCAAAAAATGCATCATCATCCCTTTTGAGGAGAATGATGTCCTCACAAATTATCACATTGATAATAAGGTACTAAGCACACAATCAGTTGTGAGGGAGTTGGGCACCCAGGTTGATAGCAAACTGAATTTTGATCACCATATTGCCTCCATTGTACAGAAAGCTTTCTACATATCCCACCTCATTAGTAAGAGCATCTCATCCAGGGACAAGGTGGTCATAACCTCCATGTATTCTTCCCTTATAAGACCCATTATTGTGTACAATGCCCCTTTTGGCATGTGCCTCACAAAGCACATGCAACAGCTGGAGAGACCACAGAGGATCTTCACCTGGAGAATCCAGGGCCTCAAACACCTACCCTACACAGATAGGATTAAAGCCCTGACCTTCTACTCAGTCTCCTATAGACTCCTCAGAGGTGACCTCTGTCTAGCGTACAACAATCTCAGACCCCACCCTGATGGGACTGCTGCATATTCCCAAGTCAAACTCCACTCAAGTAACCTGCAAGCGTGACCTGAACCTGATCTGTGACATCAATAGGACTTGTTTTCAGGACAGATTTGTGTTCCAGAGACTTCCCCCTTTTGTAGAATAGACTCCCTCTCCATGTAAAGCAGTAAAGTACCTCATTAAACCTTTTTAAGCGCAACCTGGATAACTGGATGGGGAGCAGAAAATACAACCCTGGGATTCCATCTGTGTCCCTGCTTGACAGTGGCATAGGCTGCTGACTTGTTGGAACATGGGCTAAATTCTTGGCTAGGCTTGTAAGGGCCTCAGGGCCAATAGCCTAGTAACTTCCTATGAAACTATGGAAACTCAATACAGGCATGTTCCAGAACTTGATCTAGATGTGAGGAACACCTCAAGTAGATCTGTTCACCTCCTAACAAATCAGGCAAGTTGAAAAATTCTGTTCAAATATCCTTGCAGCCAAGCATAGAGAACAGAAGCTCTGTCATTCCCTTGGTCAGACATGTTCCTGTATGCTTTTCTACCTTTTCCAATGATTTCTGGGATTCTTTTAAAGATTCAGAAAGAATTACCAAAAATCATTGTGGTGACTCATTTTGGCGCAGACAAAATTGGTTCTCCTTTCTTATGCAATTGGCCAAGGGCAATTACCATAAGCTTCCTCACAGACTACATCTACTCGCACAGCAGAAGGGGATTTGGATCCAACCCAACATCATTCAACTACAACGGGAGGCCTGGATGATTCAATATTAATATCTTTTAGGCATCTTTTTCATGAAGATGTGCTGCAGATACTACAGCAGAGTACTAGAACATCGTATGCTGGCAAATGGAAGAGTTTTTCTAGTTGGGGCCTTGCCAATCACAGGAGCCCCAAGAGGGAAGTAGTATCTCTGGTAATAAAGTATTTATGTGAGATACTTAAAAATGACTTGTCATATGCTTCCATCAGTGTGTGTCTTACAGCCATCTCAGCTTGTATGCCTATGGTTCACCCTCTTTCTTCTGTGTTTGTGGGCAAACAGTTTCTAGAAAAAGTGTTTCACATGAGACCCCCTTGCAAACAATTTTTTCCTCCTTGGGATCTCAATTTTGTTCTAGAAAAACTGACCTTGACTCCCTTTGAAGCGGTCTCTCAGACTGACATGCTCTTCAGTACTTGGAAAAGTATTTTATTTGTTGCTTTAACATCTGCAAGATGAGTATCTGAGTTGTATGCTCTCATGGTGGGTAAACTGTCTGGTTTTCCACAGGGATAGGTTACATTACTCACTAATCCTTCACTCATGCCTAAAGTTGTTTGTGTTTACCTTGAATCAAGCCATTATTCTTCTAGTTTTCTTCCTTGCTCCAAACAACATGGGAGAACCGATTCTACATGCATTGTATTTGCACAGGCAGCTCAGGTAGTACCTTGACAGAACCAAGTCCATTTAGGAAGGCTAGCAGCTGTTTGTTTCTTATGCTGGGAATAAGAAAGGCTAACCTGTGTCTAAACAGATTATATCCAGGTGGTTGTCCTCTACTGTTATTTATTTATTTATTTATTTTTTTTGCTATTCCCACCGTGGTATAACCATTCCAGGCAAAGTTAAAGCATATTCTGCCATGACCTTAGCATACCAGAAAGGGATTAAAGTATTCTAGAGGCAGCGACTTGGTCATTTGTTCATTACTTCACAAAACATTACATTTCTTCTCTAGTTCCAGGAAAGGCTTTGCAGGGGCTATTCTCCAGGGCTCCTGGACTTTTATCCTGCCTCATCTTCCCAGGTAGGGTAAGCTTTAGGAATCTATCCATAAGGCTACTGCAGCAGTGAGAATGAAGAACATAGTACAGTTGTACAAGTCCTACTTATCCATAATAGTAGATGTTTACTGCTGCAGTAGCCATATCTACCCACCTTCCTCCTTTGTAGATAGTTGAGATAGGACACAACCTTTTTGGATGACTTTTGTGGTGATTATTGATGGTTCTTGGCTCAGGATATATGTTCTTTCCTGTCTTGGGAAAGTAAATTCCTGAAGATTTGCCTCACTCTGATAGGCAACAATGTTTTTTGCTGGAAAGTATTTCAGCAGTCAGAATGAGTGAGAGGGAGGGGCATTACAGTGCTGGCAAGCTAGCCGGGTGCAGTGTCCTGGGCAAGACATTGCCCGTAAGTTTCTGCAGCGGAGAAGAAATACAAACATCTACAGTTATGGGTAAGCTGGATTTACACAACTATACGGTCTCCATTATTGTGGAAAAATGTTGGGCCACCATAGAGAGTCACTGTTTCTGCTAAGTTTGATGATCTAGATATTGATTTCAGCAAGTGATTCCTTTGAAATAGATAAGCTAAAAATATGTAGTCTGTAGTAAAAAGGAATATAGATAATATATGTTTTTAGAATGTGTGTAATCTGCAATTGCAGTATTTTTTTAACACAAATGTTACTTTCTTTTTGAACTTCTGAAAAATGTAGTCTACATGTAACAGATTCACTCAGAATAATTGAGCAGAAAAGTAACTACAGAAATAAAATATATGGGTAACTCATCTGTAACAACTACTACTGATGTTTTCCATAGGTGGATAAAGTAGAAAAATTTAAACACACACAGAGTACAAGAGACAGTCTTCATGCCAAATACAATACTGCAACATGCAGCACGGTTGTGGGCGATGATCAGTGGGGCCATCTACAGGTTGATGCTACGTCCTTGTATCTCCTTTTCCTAGCACAAATGACTGCCTCAGGTAACAGATAAAAAATGATATACTTTATGAAGAGCTATTTTGTATAACATATTCTCAGCACAGTAATTTTGTTTTGAAAGAGTTTGTCCATTGGGGCAGTATGGGAATATATAGGATAGATTCTAGAAAAACAAAAACTGTAGTGAACCATAAGCTGGCTGTATAATTCTGTCACAGAATATAAAGTTCGGCTTCAGTTTGTAGTATTATAGACACTGTTTTTTAATGTCCCATGTTTCATAAAGAATTGTAATTATCTTGCACCTTTTACTGTCTCAGTTGTATGCACTAAAGAACTATATGAATGATGCAATGATGCTGCACTACTGTATATCAAAGTGTTATACGTGTTACTTACTATAGAAAAATAAGGCAAGGCACAACTTAAACACGGACTTCTGATGAAGAAGCTGATGAGAAACAAAAGACACATTTTGAAGTCAGGAAGTAGAGTAATCCACTAAGTATTAGAATGTAGAATATTTGGGGTAAAGCTACAGTAACAAAAAATAATAAAAAGTGGGTAGCATATTTATAGTGAAGAGACCCATACAAGAAAATTAGCAAAATGTAGCGATACTTTTAAGTATAATGAGACAACATTATGAATATATCCTCTTTGTTGTCATTGCATGTCTTCCCTCAGAGATGGCAGTGCCCATTGCAGTGGTTTCATCTCATGGCATTCATCAAGAGTATATGAAAGCCTTTGGACATGACTTCTTTATTGTGAGTTAATCACTGTATATTGGTGAACCACATATGGGAATGGCTGTGAGAGTGCCTCCATATCTCAGGACACAACAAATCGGTTTTGCATTTGCTGGAACTTAAATGTGGTATTTATTTACTTATACGGGCGAAGAATATAATGTGCATTAATGAGATATGCATGACTGCTTGCAGTATGCACTGCAAAATGCAGACTCAAGTGACAGCCATAATGAAATCATATGTTATTCAAGTCTTGAATTTGCACTGCGAAAGTAAAGTGGCACATAGACTAGTGTAAATTGGGCACACAAGGAAACAGAAAAATATGACCAGCTGTATCCTGCCACTCATAGTAACCAGCTGTTATGTAGTAGCCTGTTGTGGAGAGTACACCACACACTCCATTGTTCTGTACAGTAATCTCTGTCTGCAGGTGAAGTTAGACCAGCATATGCATTGTCCTTGGCAGGACATTACTCATAAGCTACTGCAGCAGTGAAGAAATACAAGCATCTACTCTAGTTAGTTGGATTTACAGAACTATACTGCCTCCATTATTGTGGAAAAATGTTTGTTGGGCCACCATACAGAGTCGCTGTCTATGCTGATTTCAAGTCCTCTCCTGAATGTGTGATTCTTATGTCTTGGCCTAGTTCTCTATAAGTAATGACCCAGAGATAACTAATGCCACTCCATTAATTTTTGATTTAAAAAAAAAATAACCCTGCTGCAAAGCAAGGTGCACAGAATTGTGCATTACCACTTTAGATGACAGGATAAACATACTAAGTTTTATTGAGTACCATATGTCCACAGTATCTTTGTGTCAATAATGACGTATGCCAGGGAAATGTTCTGTATGGTGTGTTTTATAACATGTCAACATGATGTACCCATTAGATAAAAATCACAATGTCCTTAATATCAAATAACCAATATATGCTGACTAATGTCCCAAGGGAAAAAACAGTATTTTGGTTTAGAATCTTTGGTAATGTGAAGAATATGTGGTCTGAGATAGGTTTCAGTAACAAGTATGTTTGGCTAATAAATACAAATCATTATGTGAAAAAGGCATTGTTTATGAGAGATAATCTAGGCACTGATGTCTATCAGTTTGATACCAGCAGGTATTGAACCAGGGGAGAAAAGTGGCACAGCAGTTGAAGCTGCTGCCTCATAATGCTTGACTGTTCATTGCTCAGTTGGGGAGCCTTCTGTGTACAGTCTGCACATCTTTCCTGTGCCCACATAAGTTTTCACTGCATCCACGAGTTTTCTGTCACATCCAAGAGACATGCACTAAGTTACCTGATGAGTCACCAAATTGCATGTAATTGTGCACGTCATATGCGAGATTGAGGGAGTGTGAGTGTGTGCGTATTTGTGTGTATGTACGGGAGAAAGAGACAGAGAACGAGTGCACATGTGCTTGTGTACATACATTTTGTGATGGCTTTACACCCTATCTGGGATAAGTTTGTCTGCCTTGTGTCCACTGAATGCTGGTATAGGCAACATCATCTCCTTTAGTAGATAATCAGAGACCAAATTAATGAATGATAATGAATATGGACCCATCAGGGAGATTAATTATTTGGGTTTTTATCCTCAGGGATTCATAAGGAAGCATTAAGTTTAATTTTTGTTGAGGCTGAAATAGTCATAAACTAATATTTAACTATTTATTTTTATTTGTCAGCTGGTAGAACATTGATCCCCGTAGGTATTTTTCAGCTTCAACACTGGGTTTCAAGCTAAGAGAGTAACCATACATAATTTAACAATCAGAAAATAGCATATTAGCAATAAACACATTGCAGCTATACATTTCAATTTAACAATAAACATGTTTATTATCAATGTATATGAATGAAACATGGCTTTAGCATTTAAACTGCCATGTGAATAAGTAACTTTTGAATATACATTGTATGAGTAATTGGCACTCGCGTGATATACAAAGATTATTTATTTTATTTATTTAACAAATGTTAAATTAAATATACAAAGAATGGAATTTATTGGAGAGTAGTTGATAGAGACTGAGGTCTGTAGAGAAGAGGGGAAGGGGGTATGGTGTGAAATGGGTTAGTCAGCAGGGAACGAGAGCCAGAAGAAGGACTAGGAGGGAGGAAATGGAGTCCTACCTGGGAATTCTGTTGGTAATAGTTGCCCATGGTTGTGCACTTTTCTAGGTATGCTAAAACTATAAAACACTTCATGTCATAAATCAGAATATCAACAAAAGCATTAACGTATGTTTGCAGAAGGCTGAAAACCTTGCACACCTCATCATGGAGGCTACACCTGTGATCTCTAAATATAGTAACACTGAGGCTGCACAAACAAAAATACTTTCTCTTTACTCCAAGTAGGCCATTCTCAGAGCTAATAGTAAATGCACACCACAGTTTCTGTGGCAAAACCAAGATCAGATGAAATAAGCCATCATCAACTCTACAATTTCCAGTAGTATTTTTAGTGTTTCCCTTCTGGGGATACAGGTTACGGGATGCAGTATGCTTTGCCTTGAATCTTCTCTAACTACCCACTATACCTTTTCTCTTCCCCCCACCATATCAAACTTAGCTCTTCTATCTTACAACTCAATATCCTGTCATCTACTTATCACCACTCTTATGTACCTTATAAACTACCCCTTGAATCTCTTTTACCCCACCTACAGCAGCCAAATCACTTGCCTATGAACACTGTATATAAGCCTAAACCTAGAAACTACTGTTAATAATGAACACTATCACAGTTGCCATACTTTTGGCTGGTGGTTGTTCACACATATCTTAATATCTTCTCTTGTGTTGCTGATTATTTAAAGTCTTTAGACATTTCTGTAACCTGTATATATAAATAAGGTATTTCTTTACTGCAATATCTCTGCTTAGCTGTTCTTAATGTTCAAAATATTTTGTTTCTTTTCTCTTTGGTTTAATAGTTTAGACAACTTACTTGATTTTGTAACATGCACTATGTCTTTTAACCATTAATTGATAGTTGTTTATCATGTTTTTATTAGACTTCTAATGATCTTTTTTATTATAACCTTTTGAAAACTTAATGCATGTATTCTGAATGGAGATTTTTTTCCCAAAGGCTCTTCTGAAATGGGAACTTGTGCCTAGTCGGACTATCCTAGTTAACAAACAATGAATAAAATATAAATGAATCTAGATTTTTTCTGACAAAATTATAGACACCTGGGCTGGCTTTAACAGTTGTTGGGCCCAATATGGATTATTCTGGTGGTGCCCCCAACTGACCCCTCACCTACCCCCTATTTCTACCCTTGACCCGCTTCCTCCTGCTGACCACCATGACATAAGATTATTTCCTGTTGGATATCAGTAATATATGCTATTACTGCAGATTCTGAAATTTATTCTCAGACACAACAGATTATAAATATATTTACAAAATCCTATACAAAACAGTTTATCTCCATAAAGGGGGGTGATAAATTGCCCTAGTGACATCCAGGTAACTTCAGATACTGGAATCAAATTAGATAATATTGAAAAAGAACTGCACAAACTGGATCCAAACAAAGTACAGGGAGGAGACAGAATAACTAACAATGACCTGAGAACACTTGAGCAAGAACGTACAGTACCATTATATCTATTATTTACTAGGTCATATAAATATGGAGAGATTCCTTAAAATTGGAGACATGTGCTTATTAAACCTGCCTTTAAGGGAAAGGGGAGAAGGACAAACCCAGAGTCATATAGACCCTTAAGTCTACTTTCTTGTTGTAGATAAATAATGGAAAAGGTAATATTGGATAAGTTATTGCCAAAACTGGATATGTTGGGACTTGAAACCATATATCAGCATGCAAATATTGAAAATAGATCTATTACCACCTGTAACCTGATGTTCTATAACAATATAATAACAGCTATGAATGAAAAATTGGTACTGTGATGTAAATTATATAGATTTAACTTCAGCATTTGACAGGGTCATACACAGAACACTGATCAATAAATTAGAACAATTAGGTATTCTGTACTCTTGATAAGATGGATAGCTGCATGGGTTACAAATAGGACATGGTGAGTATCATACAATAACTGGACAGGTGAAATCATTGGTTACAGTCTGGGTATCTCACAGGGCTATGTCCTAGGCCCTGACTTGTTTGGATTATATCTTTCAGACCTAACTTTTTTCATCTGAAGTGTACTACAGTCTATATGCAGACGATCTGAAACTGGGTAAACTGATTCCATGTGTTACAGATAAGGCATATTTACAAAATAACGACTAAATTGACCATTTGGGCTCAGGAGAATAATATGCTGATAAATACATCAGAAACTAGGCATATGTGATTTGGGAGACGGATTGAAAGGTGAATATTTAACACAGCACACAGTGATTGAAATTGTAGCTTAATTTAAGGACATGAGTATATGTATGGGTAGATCCATCAATAAGTTTTTCTAATCATATCAACCAATTGTTAAATCAGCATTAAAACCTAAAGACAGTGAGTGTATTCCAGCAGCAGACCCAAACAAAATTCCAAGCAAAACCACAGCTAGTAACAGGCAGAAAGCCAAGGCTCAGCAGTTGTAAAATCCACAGTTTTTATTAAAAGTTAGTGCTTTTGCAGTGTTCACCATCGCTTCATCAGTGGGTCTGATGAAGTGGTGGTGAACACTGTGAAAGCGCTAACTTTTAATAAAACCTGTGGATTTTGCAACTGATGAGCCTTGCCTTTCTGCCTGTTACTAGCTGTGGTTTTGCTTGGAATATCAACCCAATTGGTTAATGATAGTTATAGAACTGGTTTATAAAGTCTACAAAGTCAAAAATGATGGTCCTTGTTTGTTAGTTACATTAGACCCAAACCTGAGTATGGAATAACAATATGGAAATTCTATAAGAAAACAAACATGAGTAAACCGGAAAGAGTACAGCAGAAATATACCAAGGGAATCCATGGATGTGAAAATTTAAGTAATTATGAAAGACTAAAATATCTGAACTTGTACAGTGTACAGATATCTAAGAGGTGATCTTATTCAGGTATATAGAGAATTTAGAGACAACTACCTCTGGGAATGTTTGGGGGTTATCAAAAGGTACTAGGGAATAATCAGACAACCTATGTAGAAGATTCTATAGGAATGAGAAGTGTACTAATTGGTTATCTGACAGAGTAGCCGATGCATAGAACAGACTACCAAATTACATTAAATCAAGTACTAGTTTAAATATTTTTAAGAACAGCCTGGGCTCTTATTATGGGAACAAGTGTTTTGGTATATTGGCAAGCTAGAAGGGCATTAATACCAGTGCTTGAAATATTTGTATGCATGTACTGTATATTAGAAACAAAAAATTATCATTTTTGTCAAAAAACATGTTAAAATAGGAGTAAACTATCAAACAATCTTGTTAAGTTAAATACTCTGCTCACACCACCATCCTTGGGAAATGCTGCCAACAAAAGAGACCACGCTACTCTAAAGTAAGCTCATATGAGACATGAAACATGGAAAAATGTTTTGCCATATCCCAGTACTCAAATCCTGCCTCCCATGCCCAGTGTCTGCAGATGACAAAAAATGCAAGACAAATGAGGAATGGGCTTTGAGCATTGTGGGGAGACTGGGGAAGAGGCCAAAAACAGTATGAACATTCTCTAACTTCCAATATTCATTCTCGTCTTACATTACCCTTTTATTTCTTCATGGGCTTCCGGTTATCTAGTGCATATACTCTTAAGTTATGAGAGTACATTGCCAGTTCTCATACCTTGTTATTATAGTCTGTGTGTTTCCAAAAAAAACAGATAAAACAGCTGAACTACATCAGAAGGGTTAATATAATGTTGATGGCAATAATAATAATATAATAGTATGATAATGATGATTGCTTGTGTTTGTGTCTTTCGGCTTTTTCCTGGTTAGGGGTCACCACAGCGGAACTCCAGTCCGCTAATGATTGGCAGTAGAGTTTTATGTGCTGGCTTGCCAGGCCTAATGGACAACCTTCAACGAAGGAACGCCCATTCATGCATGTCACCACACAGAAGACGCTCTAACTGAGGATCGAACGGGCAACGTCTGTGAGGCGACAACGCTACCACAGCACCACCACCGCAGTAACCAATAGTATAATAATGATAATAATAATAATTCAACTCCGGCATTTTCTCAGAGATTGCATGGCTCACATGGCACCCCTTTTATAACTGTTATTGATAGCTTACTTTCATTTATTTAATTATTTTCTAAATTGGGTAAGTGGACTAATGCCTGTAGATCATTTCCAGCCATATTTCGTCACAAGGACAGCAGTAAAGGCTTCATGTATGGATAATTTTAAGTAGTCACTTAGTAACATGTTTTGGCAGAAGAAGGAAATCAGAAAGACTAAGAAGGAAATCAGAAAGACTTGAGGGAACACATATAGAAATAAGGAGAAAATGCAAAATCCATGCATTTTTTTTTTTTTTTTTTTTTTTTGCAAAATTACAGTCTCCTCCCAAAACTCCTCCTTATTCCAGTCCAACAACTTTCTTATCTTTTCAATTTCTTTTTCACCTTCTTCCCATTTTGTATGCGACTCTGAAACTGTGACATCACTGCAGTACATTTATAATTATGGTCAAACTGCTTCTGTTAATTGTTTTCTCTTTTATCCAAGTAAAATAATTTTTCTGTTCACCTCAATCTTCTTCCACTGAGCACACGGCCCTATTACTTTGCTCATATCTACAATTGCAGCAAGTGTCTCTATTTTATACCATTAAATTGGTCTTGATGATCATAAGTTACTTCAAAGCACTAAATCTGTTCATTTTTTTTGCGTTTATTAGTGTTTGGCTTCATACTGTCTGAGACTGACTATTTTACAGTTGGTTTTTATAACTATATTCATTGAGTCAATCGTACATCCCACATTTGCAAGAGAAGTAAAAGAAAACACATTGCCACTGTCAGTTTTCAAATTAAGTCCAGTCTTATCTTCTGTGATAACAACGGTAATGCTATACAAAACCAGATGGTTAATCCAACCTCAGGTCAGGGATGAAAACCCTGTTGAGCACTCGGCAGCAACTGATTACTCTGAGGGCACTAGCATCTAACACTGTGCTCAGTACAAGTGCCGTGATACTTCAGTATTAATATTAGAGTAACTGGTAGTACAGTGCATGTCACAGAATGTATTCTGCTTCACTAATGAGACTTGTACCTACTGCAGAAACAATACTACAAGGCAGAAAATGCTTTGCACTTTGCTGTAGTGTCTCTCAAACAAATTTTGTAGGTTAGATAAGGTATTATGATTGTGTCATACCCTAGTGTGGGGTCCCTGTGGAAGAAGGGCCCTTTTGGTTCAAATTGGTGCAAGTGGCCTAAAGCTGGCCTTGATGGACACTATCAAGCTTACTCAGTGGGTGCAAGGTGACATATAAATGAAAGCATGAGCATAGCTGAGAAAGGCCATTCCAGAGCAAGGAATAGGATAAATGCCCAGAACTGAACAAATTGTCTAATTAATGAAAAAAGCATCAGTTAAACACAGTAATATAACAACGTTAGGGTGAAATGGGCAGTTGCTCCAGGCAGAAAGTGTTAGGGGTTGTAATGTAAAGCTGTCCTGCATTTTTTGTACCAAAATACCACTACAAAAAAGTCACTTGAGTTCAGCATTTTTTTATGGGCTGTTTTCACAGTAAACCAAAGACTTTTTTGATTTACAATTGAGACCTGCAAGGGGTGGATTTGATGGGGTGTGATTGTTGGATTAACTGTAGGAAGCCAATCTATTTTGTTGAGAGCTGTGGTACGTGAATTTGGTGGGATGTGACTAGCATATTTACTGTGGGAAGCTGATTAGCATCCTACAGCAATCTGAAGACTTCTTTAGACTTTTCGTTTTGGTTTACAGTTGAGAGCTGGAGGACAGATGGAATTAGTGGGGAGTGATTGGTGGTTTGGGTTCCTACAGTAATCTCGAGACTTTTTTTGTGCTCTGCACTAGAAGAGCTGGGAGGGGGGCACATGGGTTGACTGTTGTATTGTAGGAAGCCAATCAGCTTTCTTTAATAAACAGAAGTCCTATTTTGTGTGTGTCTGTGTGGGTGTGTCTGTGTAAAAAACAGGGGTAGGACAGTAGATGAGCCAGCAATGGGATTGGTTAAATACATTAGAACAGGAGGAGTTAACGTAATGGAGAAGGGCATCATGTGATGCTTACTACTAGGAAGTGATGAGTGACCACAGAATGTTGGAGCTTGGTGAATTATATAAGGAAATAAAACTTGCATTTAGTGAGAGTGGCTGACGTAGGTTAGACAGATGAGTATTCTTGGCCTGTGCACCACAGCTGCCTCTTCTAATGTTATCAGCCAGCAACTCATTTACAGGATCTCCCTTTTTCTGCCCTACGTGAATAACCTGGTTTAGACTTGAGTGATCATTTTTGTTAATATGTACGTGTCTTACTTCAGGTTGGAATATAGCATTTTGTTTAGCATGTCCTATAGACACAGATTGTATGTTAATAAGGTATTTTTTTATGGAATATAATAATAAAAAAACGGCCAAGGCTTCACCAACCAATAAATTATAAACACTCAATGTGAATAAAATGCCACTAATTTTAATAAGCTAAAACACAATTCAAAAGCGCTTTCATCTCTCATGGCGACTTCTTTAGATAAAGTACACTCTCATGCACCTTGCTATTTGTAAGATGAGTAAAATTAGTTAACCAATGATGCAACAGCCTTACAGCAAGCAGAGGTGGGATCACCACAACAGAGGGCCCGCAATGAGGAAATAATAATGTTTTTAATGATGGGCTTATTGGAATGTATCAAGATTTTAAAATTTACAACTATGCGGGTGTGGAGTTAAGAAAAGGCCATTTTGAGCTGTTGTTGAAGGGATACAAGTTTGTACCCACTGGGCCAGTGAATATAGCGGATTCACTTATTGAATTAAAATTATTTCTGAGGAAGATTAATTTTAGTTTATATTAAAAATGTTACTAGTGAGATAGTTAACAACCAGTGTATACTTAAGAGGAATAGTGTGTTTAATCCTCCCCTACACCCACTAGTGCAAGTTTTTGAGAAGGTGGTTACCAATGATTTATACAAATTATATGCTGAGAATAAGAAAGGGTGAGGCAATTTAACGAAACAGGAGAAAGATGTTTTGACTCAAATTTTAAAACAGAAGATTATAAAAATGAAATGACCTCCCTCCTTTACAATACTGATACCTATCCCCGTCTTGAAAAATGAGATAACCATTGTCTACCAAAGGTTGGATTTTTATCTAGAAGACTACTTAGAAAATAGAATAGATGTGGATACCTGTACATTTTTGCAACAGAAAAAGCCAGTGATACCGAATATTTTTGGTATACTGAAGGTCCACAAGAATGTGGACAAGCCCCCTTTTAGACCTATAGTGACCAGTAGAGGGAGTAAGATCCATCCTTTAGCTATTCTTGTGGACAAGTGGTGTAAAGAAGTAGTGGTTAAGAACCCCCCCCACCTCCTAAAAGATTCTTGGGAATTTCTAGGTAAATTAAAACAGGACCTATGGAAGGAAGGGCTCACCTTCCTTACTATTGATCTAGTGGATCGTTTCACTAGCATTCCCAAAATGGAGGGGATGGAATTTTTTTTAAAATTCCATGCAACAGTTTTCCTCCTTCACTGAAGACAAAATTAGATTACTGGTCGAATTGATGGAACTAATTTTGGACAATAATTTTGTCCATTTTGAAGGTGAATTTTACAAGCAAATTGGAGGAGTTGCGATGGGGGCAGCTTGTGCCTCCACATATGCCAATATTGTCATGTTGAGATGGGAGAATGAATTTATACTGAAGAGATGTTCTTCTTGTTTCACTGTTGCAGTCATTACAATTGGGTTATCCTGCTGGCAGGCTACCCTCAGTTGGCCTGAATTCTAAAGTCTAGGTCCAGCGTCGGTTGCTGTCGCCTTTTCCCTGACGTCAGTGCGCCAGGGTATAAAAGATGCAGCTGACGCCATTTTCTTCAGTCTTTCTTTCCATGCAGTGCTCGAAGCAAAAGCAGTTTGCAAGTGCCGGTCGGCCGACTCCTGAGATTTTCGTGTTTGAATTTCAGATCCAAAGTCTTCACTAAAAGCTAAGTACCCAGTTGGGGAAACTTTTTTCTTGCTCCAGACCGATGTCAGAAAGTTAATAATTGTATTTCTTGTGGGAAGCAAATACCTCATAAGGACTTTCATTCTTACTGTATTCCTTGCCTAGGCCCTGACCACGATGTTGCTAGTTGTCGGTTTTGTGCTAGATTTAACCAACGCACTATTAAGCGTCGGTATGATTTTGCATTTCACTATTTTGGCAGAAGATTTAACTATACAATGTCATCGGATAGCCATCCGACTACCGGAATTCACAAGAAACGCAAAGAAAAGGACAGGCATCTGAGGTCCAAAACTGATGACGAGGCTTCTAAGCCAGTCGCCAGTTCTCAGTGAGGCACCTTCGCAGCCCCTGACTACCGCTACTTTAGACTCGTAGGCCGATACCGACACCCACGTGGAGTCAAACAGGCCACTGGAAGCTCAAGGTATTGGACCTTCGGAAACTATTCCCTCAGATGGGTTCGGAGCCGCTGAGCAGGCATCTGCTTCTGAGGGTGTTTTCAGACCTACTCAGTTATATGTTAAAACAACTTCAGCTTCAAAGGCAAAGACTAAAGCACCTTTAAAGACAAAGAAACAAGTACAACAGCCTCATGGACAGGCCTCCATGCCTAAAAAACAGATGCTCAAAATGGCCAAAGACTTAATTACTTTGATCAGGGGTTCCCATCCCCCTCCTGATAAGAGGCCTAGGCAAGAGACAGAATATGAATCTTCAGATCAGGTTTCCATTTCATCTGATTCCTCTTCTGATCAGGAATACTCTCTTCCTCCCTATGAGGATTCTGATGCTGAAGAAACTATCCCTTCAGCCTCTCCTCCTGAGGATTATTCTTTTGGGGAAACTTTACATACCATGAGGGAACATTTCCACTGGGACCGCCAAGATTATTCAGAATCTAAGAAAAGGCTCAGAGACTTCCTTTTACTACCACAACACAGACCCCCAGCTATTCCACCTGTTAGACATTGTAGATGTATTTTCAGAGTCCAGTCTGACCCCTGACTCCTTACCTCCAGCTCCTGTTAAGCCGGACAGGTACTACAGGGTTCCTGACTCTCACAAATTCCTTTTCAAAAACCCTGCTGCTGACCCAAAAACTATCTCTCAGGGTCCCAAAGGGGTCAGGGCTTCCACTGCAAAAAAACCCTACTCCCTCTGACAGGGATTCTAGGGCACTGGACAGATGGGGAAAAAAGATTTACACTTCTGCTATCTTGGCTATAAGGGCTTTAAATTGTCAGTTTCATATGCTCAAATATCAGTAATATATTATGTCACTGCTTAAATAGAAAATGTTGATAAATTCTGAATGTGCAGAAAAGAAAGAAATGCAGGATTTATTACATGCAGCTGAACAAGTTGGAAAGCATACTTTGCAATGTGGATGTTCTTCATCTCACATTGCTGCAGTCCTTACACTTGGGTAGTCCGCTGTCCTCGGTCGGCCCGAATATCAAAGTATTAGGCTGACGTCGGTCAAGGCGCTTAAGACTGACATCAGAACGTCAGGGTACAAATGCGCATGACCGACGTCATATCCTCAGTCTTTTTTGCCGCATGGTCCGATGCAGAAGCAGCGTTGCAAGTGCCGTTCGGCATTCTGAAATTTTTCGAATTCGGAGTTTCAGACCGAGTCAAAGTTGGCTAAGTACCCCGTTGGGGAATATTTTAGTTTTTTCTTGCCTCAGTGGTTTACCGGATGTCAGAAAAAGTGAATAACTGTATTTCTTGTGGGAAACAGATACCGCATAGAGATTATCATACTTTGTGTATTCCTTGTTTGGGTCCTGAGCACGACGTTGTTGGGTGTCGCTTTTGTGCTAGGTTCAATAAGCGCACTATTAAGCGAAGGTTAGATTGTGCCAGGTTGGTTTTCGGGAAGCGGTGCAATTATAATATGCCGTCGGATGCTCCGACGCCCGCTTCTTCGAAGAAGCGCAAAGACAAAGCAGCTAAACCCAGGCAAGATGAGTCATCCGTTCCGGACGCCGGTTCTTTAGAGGTGTCAGTGGAACCGGTGGTTCCGCCGGAGGTTTCTCTGGAGTCCCAGGGGGAGACTTTGTTATTGCAGGATGTGGCCTCTCAGGAGGCAGGTCAGGCTGAAGGGGCTTCTCAGGTTACTGTACTCCCCTCCCTTCCTAGGGTGGTTAGGCCCTCTCCTTCTGTTTCCAAGGCTTCTCCCAGAGGCAGGCCAGGTTTATCTTCTGTGGGTGTCACACCTAGTTCATCAGGATCTGTGCCCAAGAAGCACATGCTTAAAATGGCAGAAGATTTAATTACTTTGATTAGAGGTTCTTTGCCCCCTCCTGATAAGAGGCCTAGGGTGGAACCAGAGTTGGAGAGTTTTGAGCAGGCTTCGGATGTTTCAGAGTCTTCGGCTGAAGACTTGCAGGAGTATTCTTCTTATTCTGATTCTGATGTGGATGATTCTACTCCTTCTGCTTCTCCTCCAGAGGATTTTTCTTTTTCAGAGACTCTTCATTCCATGAGGGAACATTTTAAGTGGGAAGGTCAGGACTTCTCTGATTCCAGGAAAAGGCTTAGGAATTTTTGCTTTTACCCCAGCATAGGCCTTTGGCTATACCACCTGTTCTGGATGTTGTGGAAGATGTGTTTGCAGAGGCTTCACTTAATCCTGATTCTTTGCCTCCTGCTCCTGTTAAACCGGATAGGTATTACAGGGTGCCTGAAGCTCATAAATATCTTTATAAGAGTCCTAGGGCGGACCCAGAAACTGTTAGTCAGGGACCTAAGGGTGTCAAGGCCTCTGTTGTAAAAAATCCGGTTCCTTCAGATAAAGAGGCCAGAGCTTTGGATAGATGGGGAAAGAAAGTCTATACTTCTTCCACCTTAGCTATGAGGGCTTTGAATTGCCAGTTTCACATGTTGAAATATCAAAACTATCTGCTTTCTCAATTGAAGTCTAAGGTAGATGCTCTGGCGGAAGGTATTGAGTGTAAAGAATTAAAAGATTTGGTACATGTTTCTGAACAGGTGGGTAAGCATTCTTTACAATGTGGTTTTGATGCTGTACAGGCCTCGTCTAGGGTGGCTGCCACTGGGTCAGTTCTTCGCAGGCACGCCTGGCTGAAGGATCAGAATTTATCTGAACATGTTAAGACAAGGATTTTAGATGCTCCTTTACAGTCTGATGTGTTGTTTGGTTCACCTGTGGAGGCAGTCTTAAAGAAAATGGAAGACAAGGCTAAGTCTATGCAGACTGTTAAAGATTTTTTGCAAGTTCAGCCTCCGAAGTTTAGTAGGAATTGGCCTGCTAAGGGGTGGACGTACCCTTCTTATGATTCACAGTCTAGGGGTAGATCTAGACGTGGTAGGGGCAGAGCTCAGGGCTCTTTCAGGCCTATAACAGGAAGTTCACCTGCACAGTCTTCGGGTGAGGGCAGGGGCCAGTCCTTTCGTAAACAGGCCCAATGACCTACCTTTTCAGCTGCCAGAGACTTCTCGTCTGGCAGCACCTTTGGGAGGAAGGTTGGCACTCTTCAAAGAAAATTGGAGTTTAATTACCCAAGACAGATGGGTATTGGATATCATACACCAAGGTTACAAGTTTTATTTCCATACCTTGCCTCCTTTCAAAGGCATGCCAGACGTTCCTCCTCAGCAAAGAATAGAGGCTCACAAACAAATTTCTCTGCTGCTTCAAATAGGAGCCATACAGCCGGTCCCTCTGCCAGAAGTGGGCCTAGGATTTTATTCTCGCCTGTTCCTAGTACCAAAGAAGGGGAACACGTGGAGACCAATTTTGGATTTATCTATCCCCAACACTTATCTGGACATTCCCAAGTTCAAAATGTTGACGTTACAACAGCTTTTACCTCTGCTGGGCAAAGATCACTGGATGGTAACTCTGGATCTCAAGGAGGCTTACCTTCATGTTCCTATCAGGCTAAGTTGCAGGAAGTATCTGCGTTTGGCTGGGACTTCTCATTATCAGTTCTCTGCATTGCCCTTTGGCTTATCTACTGCCCAGAGTGTTCACGAAAGTTCTGGCTCCAGTGATAGCTTTCTTCAGGCTAAAAGGAATACAGATTTATCCTTATTTGGACGATTGCCTCATTCTGGCTCAAGGAAGGGACGAACTTCTTCATCATTTGCAATATGTGATAGCAGTGCTAAGATGCCTGGGGTATTCTGTGAAGCGAAATAAAGTCCAGTCTAGTACCCTCTCAGGACATGTGCTTTCTGGGTGTGAGACTGAATACAGCATCCCAGATGGCCTTTTTGACCCCGGACAAACAAAAGAATCTTTCCCTTTACTTCCATCAATTGTCTCATCAGTCCAGGCTGACTGCAAGGACAGTCCTTCAAGCCTTGGGGTTCATGGCATCTTGTATTCTGGTGCTTCCCAATGCCAAACTGCATATGAGGAAGCTACAATGGTATCTCAAAAATGTATGGACACAGCACTGCCAGGATATGGACACTGTCATTCAAAAGGAATTTGTGTGGTGGGCTCAGGAATGTCACCTAAACAAGGGACTCTCTGTGACCCGGCCAGAGGCGAGTCAGATTCTAACGACAGATGCCTCAGACAAAGCTTGGGGAGCTCATCTAAATGGAAAGTGGATACAAGACACGTGGCCTGCCAGACTACAACATCTACATATCAACTTGAAGGAGATGTTAGCAGTCCAATTTGCATTAATAGCTTTCAAGGATTTACTTCTTCCAGGGCAGGTGTTGATTCTAACAGACAACACAACTGTCATGTGGTACATCAACAAGCAAGGGGGGAACGCATTCTTATCCTCTATGCAGGCAAGCAATGATTTTGTGGGAGACTGCTCTCAGTTTACAGCTAAATCTTCAGGCAAGGTTTCTGCCGGGAGCACAGAACTCCTTAGCAGATGTGTTGAGCAGAAGAATTATGGATCCCCACGAGTGGAAATTGGGTCCTCATGTATTTCAGAAATTGACAGTGTCATGGGGAACTCCAGACATAGATCTGTTCGCTTCTCCACTAAACTACCAGCTGCCAAAGTTTTGCACAAAAAGGTTTCATCCCACAGCCTGGAAAGTGGATGCTCTTTCTTTCAATTGGAGCAATCTTCATGTGTATGCCTTTCCACCTCTGCCTCTCCTCCCAAAGGTACTCCTAAAGGTCAGACAGGACAAGCTGAAGATGATTTTGATAGCTCCAGATTGGCCTCGACAGCACTGGTACCCATTACTGAGAAGTCTGGTACGGGAGCCTCCATGGCCTTTGCCTTCGATTCCACACCTGCTGTCTCAAGAGAACAGTCATTTACTCAATGTCAAACTTCACTCTCTTCACCTAACAGCCTGGCATATTCTGTTTTGAACCCTGGAGGGTCTCAGCTTCCACAGCAAGTTTTGAATGTTATTTTGGAGGCCAGAAGGCCTAGTACAAGGAAAGTGTACGCAGATAAATGGAAGAGATTTTTATTTTGGAGTACTGCAAAGGAATTTGATGTTTCTGAGCCTAATTTAAGTGTGGCTCTTCAATATCTTACTGAGTTACTGGACAAAGGTTTGTCCTTCTCTTCTATTAAGGTTCATGCTGCAGCAATTTCTGCTCACTATGATTGTGACCCACCATTGTTTTCTCATCCTTTGTTCAAGCAATTCCTTAGAGGGGCAAAGAATATAAGACCCCCACGTAGAGCTCCTACTCCTGCTTGGGGTCTCAATTTTGTGTTGGAGAAACTCACTCTACAACCTTTTGAGCCTGCAGCTACTGCCGAGTTGAAATATTTATCATGGAAGACTGCTTTTTTGTTGGCCATTACCTCTGCAAGAAGGGTTTCTGAATTACAGGCCCTTATGGCGGTTGAGCCTTTCTTAATTTTCCATAAGGATAGAGTATCTTTGCATACTAATCCTTCCTTTATGCCTAAAGTGGTTTCTAGTGTGGCTTTAAACCAAACTATTCATTTGCCTACTTTCTATGCAAATCCCCAAAATAAAGGGGAAAAGATTTTGCACACTTTAGATGTACACAGGCAGTTGCGATATTGTTTGAGCAGAACTAAAGGGTTCAGGCAGTCTCAGCAGTTATTTGTTTCATTTGCTTTGAGTTCTCAGGGCAAGCCTGTGTCAAAACAAACTATTTCTAAGTGGATTGGGTTTTGCATTGCTTTCTGTTATTCCCATCATGGTAAGGAGATTCCAGCTGGGATTAGGCCTCATTCCACTAGGGCTACTGCCACTTCTACAGCCTTTTTAAGGGGGGTGGCAACTAAAGATATTTTGGAGGCAGCTACTTGGAGTTCAGTGCATACTTTCTCTAAGCATTATCACCTTCCACTTTACTCTAAATCAAGGGCTGGTTTTGCCACTGCAATTTTACAGGGCATTTTGGCAGCTCCTACTGCTTTATAGTTTTGCCATCCTCCCTTACCTCTGCTTTGGGATTCTACCCAAGTGTAAGGACTGCAGCAATGTGAGATGAAGAACATAGTACAGTTTTGTACCTACCATAAATGTAGATGTTCGAAGATCCACATTGCTGCAGTCCAATTTACCCTCCCTCCTTACCCTCTGTAGTTAGAGGCGGTTGTGTGGGCTGGGTTGTACATATTGTGTATGTTGTATATATTGTACATATAATTAGTGCAAGGGTGGTTGGTTGGTTTTGCTGTCTTTTGGTTTTGACCTTTCTTTTTAGGGTCTTCTGACATCTGGGGCAAGAAAAGACTGAGGATATGACGTTGGTCATGCGCATTTGTACCCTGACGTTCTGATGTCAGTCTTAAGCGCCTTGACCGACGTCAGCCTAATACTTTGATATTCGGGCCGACCGAGGACAGCGGACTACCCAAGTGTAAGGACTGCAGCAATGTGGATCTTCGAACATCTACATTTATGGTAGGTACAAAACTGTACTTTTTGATTCTCTGGAGGCCTCCTGTAGGGCCGCAGTTACGGGTTCTGTCATTAGGAGGCATGCTTGGTTAAAGGAACAAAATCTACCTGATCGTGTTAAAGCAAAATTATTAGATGATTCATTACAGCATAAGGTTTTGTTTGGTGTTAAAGCAGAAGAGGTGTTAAAGAAAATGGAGGACCAAGCTAAATCTATGCAAACTTAACAATATATGCCTTTCCTCCTCTGCCTCTCCTCCCCAAGGTACTCCTAAAGGTCAGACAGGAGAAGCCAAAAATGATACTGACTGCCCACGCCAGTACTGGTACCCAATCCTAAGGAACTTGTCTCAATGCCCAGCCTGGACCTTACCTCAAGTGCCTCATCTACTGTCCCAGCAAAGCAATCAGATCCTGCACAGCCAACTCAAGACCTTAAATCTGGCAGCATGGCGGATAATGTAGTCATACAAAACACACACCCTCACTAAAGCGGTGATGGATGTCATTTTGGAGGCCAGGAGGCCTAGTACTAGAAAATTCTATCCTGAAAAATGGAAGAGATTCTGTGCTTGGAACCAGGCACAAAGAATTGACACAGCTGTACCAAATATTCCTCATATTTTGCAATACTTGACTGAGATGCTGGACAAAGGCCTATCCTTTTCATCTATAAAAATTCATGCCTCTGCCATTTTGGCTCATTACAATACAGAGCCACCAATCTTTTCTCAGCCTTTGTTAAGGCAGTACCTCAGAGGGGCCAAAAATTTAAGGTCTCCAAGGAGATCACCAATACCTGCATGGGACCTCAATTATGTCTTGGAAAAACTCACCCTGCCTCCTTTTGAGCCAGCTGCTACAGCTGATGTAAAGTTTTTATCTTGGAAAACAGCTCTGCTCCTAGCAATAACTTCTGTAAGACGAGTCTCAGAGCTACAGGCACTCATGGCTGTGGAACCTTTCATCATTTTTTATCCAGACAAGGTTTCTCTGAGGACAAACCCGACATTTATGCCTAAGGTAGTGTCCAGTGTGGCCCTTAACCAAACTATTCATCTGCCTACTTTTTATCCAAACCCACAGAATAAGGGGGAGAGAATTCTGCATTCTTTGGACATGCACAGACAGCTATGCTTCTATTTGAACAGAACCAAAGCTTTCAGAAAGACAGAGCAATTACTAGTGGCATATGCTGCAGGATCACAAGGAAAGGCTATCTCAAAGCAGACTATTTCAAAGTGGATAGGCCACTGCATTCCTTTCTGCTATTCACAACATGGCAAGCCAGTACCTAAGGGCATTAGGCCACATTCAACCAGAGCAGCAGCCACATCAGCAGCCTTCCTCAGGGGAGTAACAACCAAAGACATTTTAGAGGCTGCTACTTGGAGTTCAGTGAACACCTTCACAAAGCACCATCACTTACCACTCTACTCTAAATCCAGGGCAGGCTTTGCCACTGCAGTTCTGCAGGGCCTAATAGCCGCTCCTAATGCTATTTAGCTCCAGCCTCCCAACCTTAGCTTTGGGATTCAACCCAATTGTAATGACTGCAACAGTGAAACACGAAGAACATAGTACAGTTGTGTACACTTACCATAAATGTAGATGTTTGAGTGTATTCACTGTTGCAGTCCAAGTTACCCACCCGCCATCCCCCATGTCTTTGCTGGAAGTTAGCTGTACTTCTCTATTCTATACAACCTGTGTGGTGTATTTGTTTGTAGATGAAGGCAAAATATATACTTTGGTGCATGCATGTTTTATTGACATATTTTTAGCCTACCCTTTTGGGGGCACCTGACATCTGGGACAAGAAAAACTGAAGAAAATGGTGTCGGCTGCATCTTTTTATACCCCTGGCGCACTGACGTCAGGGAAGAGGCGACAGCAACCGACGCCGGACCTAGACTTTGGAATTCAGGCCGACTGAGGGTAGCCTACCAGCAGGATAACCCAATTGTAATGACTGCAACAGTGAATACACTCAAACATCTACATTTATGGTAAGTGTACACAACTGTACTTTCCTTTGCCAAGCACTTACACCATTACGTCAGTTTTTTGGATGATATTTTTATTTTGTGGGATCGCACAGTGGACCAAATCAGTGACTTCATGGAACATTTGAATATTAGTGAATACTTTAGATTTACACATTCCTGGGATTCTATTAGTGTCAGCTATTTGGATGTTAGGATTTCCCAATGTAACATTAAATTTAGTTCCAACTTACATGGAAAAGAAACTTTTTGCAATGCAGATTTGCACTTCAGCAGTAATCATAGTACCATCAAAATAAAGCGTTGGTAAACGGGCAAGCTATACAGGTGGCAAGAATGACCTCCTGATATTCAAAAATTAGACCATGAGTTTGATCTTCTGAAGAAAATGTTCATAGAAAGGAAATACCCTCAAAGATGGTGGACAATATATTTGAGGAAGTAAGGAAAGGTTGGGGTACTAAGTATTCGCCTCTATTAGGGATGGATTTTATAAATCAAAATAGGAAGGAGGGGGACAAAAATATGAAAAAGCCCTGGTATTGGAACATAATGTGTATTCCCAGGAGATTAGGGAAGTTATAAAGAAGAATTGGAGTATTTTCAAGGTTAACAATAAAGTTTCCCAGTTGGTTGGGTTTGAGCCCTTGTTTGTTAGTAAAATTGGTAGGAATTTTAAACAAATTTTAGAAAACGGTAAGCAAATGGACAAAAACTTTGGTAATGGTACCACATCTTGTGGTAATTGTGCATATTGTAGGTATTTTATTAAAGACAAAACAATTATTTTGGACAACGTTTTACATACCAAGGTGTCCTTTGTGAAAGGGAATTGTAACACCAAAAAACTGGTCTACTTAGCAAAATGTGACAGCTGCTCAGGATACTGCATTGGGAAGATAGAATGAGCTTTGAAATCAAGGATTTATGAGCACCTTTATGAGATCAGGAAGAAAAAAGAAGTTAATGCACTGTATAGACATTCAGTAATATGTAACAATTTTGTTAAGTTTAGCTTTGGTATATTGGAAAGAGTGCAGATTCAGCCTAGGGGAGGTGACTGGCAAAGACATTTACTAAATTTTAACATGTTCTTATTGTGGTAGAACACTGAATTCTAGGAAATTGTTTTGTATGTTTGTGTGAGTTGTTTGAAGCATGTTATGGACCTTTAACATAGATAATTGCTTAATTAATAGTATTACATAATTGGTTAACTAATTTTACTCACCTTACAAATAGCAAGGTGCACGAGAGTGTATTTTATATGAAGAAGTCTCCATGAGAGATGAAAGCACTTATGGGATTGTGTTTTATCTTATTAAAATTAGTGGTATTTTATTCACGTTGAGTCTGGTCAGTCTGTTTATAATTTATTTTTTATGGAATATTTTAATGATGGGGAGGTTAAATGAGTGACATTACCTAAAGATAGCCATTTAAGTGAGTAATACTTCAAAGAAAGGAAAAAAAAAGTAAATAGGACCACATTCAATCCCAGAGGGTGGGAAAACAACTATTTGGCAAATTTGTGTTCCAGAATAATATTTCTCTAGAAAAGTCTTACATTTAAAGGTGTTTGTAGTTCAACTCTACAGGGTTACATGCCTGGCATGTGGCTGAGGATTATGGTTCTGTTAACGAGCTGTTTCCTGTGGTCTGCTGGTACAGGGTTTAATTCCATCAGTTCTCATTGCCTGTGTGACTCTGAGCAAGCCAGGTAAACAGACAACACTTTCTGGATTATTCTGAAAAAGATCCAGAGATCAGTTGGGTTAGCAATATAAACAACTATCTCTTTTACTGCCCGTTTGATAAGTAGGTGGTTGCAAACTTCTTACTTAATTTTATGAGACAGAGTACAAAAGCACGTCACACTAATTTATAATTTATAAAACGTACCATTATAACAGAATGCTCTGTTATTTTCTTTTTCTCTGTGTAAGATAATCAGATACAGGCGACATGGCCGGGGATAGTGGCAGCCAATGTGTAAATGGGGTCTGATGTCACAACAGCAAGAACAAGATGGCTTTAACCAAGAGAACATAAGGTTTCACTTGGAGAAAGTCCATGTAGGAGATGCACTCATTTTTATTTCTGTACTGGAGATGAGGGTGAACACTTCTAGTAACGTGATCCCATACAATCCACTTGTTTTGTTTACTGGTGTAGGGTGTTCTAGACTGGTGAGTGCAGTTTTGCCAGAATGATAAAAAAAAACAAACAGATCCCATCTTTGAAATGTCTGGTATGTCTCTCAGACTCAGCTGCAGAATGCTTTTCTGGCAAAAATGGAAATGGTTTTCTCATTGGGCACTTAGTCAGCCTGTTGATCCAAACTCCAGCCCAGTACCAACCAGGCTTACAAAACTGCCTCAAATACTTTGTAAGGTAGGCTTACATTATTCTTTTAGCAAAGTGCATCTTTGTATTTCTATTAGTTTCTGGTATTACTTTGTGATATTCATTATAACGTTAAGTCATGACATGTGGGTTATCCATCAGTGAAGTTCTTTCCATTTCCTGCCATTTTTCCCATAGATGTCAAGTTGCCAGGTATAACCTGTGTAGGTATCACACCATCAATGGTTGGGACATGCATGTAGACATACTCTCCATATAATTAGTGTGCTGACTTGTTCATAAGTGTATAATTTCTCCTTGGCTATTTGAAACTATTAGCTACAGTTTAAGTGTGCATTATAGTTCATTAGGCAACGCAGCCACTGGGGATGCACAAGCCAGTGCAATTCTTTGTGCCGGTCCCAAGCCTGGATAAATGGGGAGGGTTGCGTCAGGAAGGGCATCCAGCGTAAAACCTCTGCCAAATTACTTATGCGGAGAACATTTCATATTTCCATACCAGATCGGTCGAGGCTTGGGTTAACCACGACCGCCACCAGTACTGTTAGCCAACAGGGTGCTGGCAGAAATTGGGTTACTGTTGGCCAAAGGAGAAGAGGAGGGGGAAGGCATGCCTGAAGGCAGGAAGAGAGGAGGAAGGTTAGGAGGTTAGTAGTGAGGGTAGGAACTTTGAATGTTGGCAGTATGACCGGTATAGGGAGAGAGCTACCTGATATTATGGAGAGAAAGAAGGTTAATATATAATGCGTGCAAGAGACCAGATGGAAGGGAAGTAAGGCCAGGTGTATAGGAGACTGGTTCAAATTGTTCTATCATGGTGTGGATGGCAGGAGAAATGGGGTAGGGGTTATCCTAAAGGAACAGTATACCAAGAGTGTTTTGGAAGTGAAGAGAGTGTCTGATGGTGATGTTTATGAAGCTTGAAATTGATGGTGTAATGATGAATGTTGTTAGTGCATATGCTCCACAAGTTGGGTGTGCGATGGATGAGAGAGAAAAATTTTGGAGTGAGTTGGATGAAGTGGTGGTGACTGTACCCAAGGGTGAGAGACTAGTGATTGGAACGGACCTCAATGGGCATGTTGGTGGAGTGAACAGAGGGGATGAGGAAGTGATGGGTAGGTATGGTGTTAAGGAGAGGATTGCAGAAGGTCAGATGATTGTGGATTTTGTGAAAAGGATGGACATGGCTGTGGTGAATACGTATTTTAAGAAGAGGGAGGAGCATAGGGTGACGTACAAGAGTGGAGGAAGATGCACACAGGTGGATTATATCCTATGTAGGAGGGCCAGTCTGAAGGAGATTGGAGACTATAAAGTGGTGACAGGGGAAAGTGTAGTTAAGCAGCATAGAATGGTGGTCTGTAGGATGACGTTGGTGATCAAGAAGAGGAGGAGTGTGAAAGCAGTGCCAAGGATTAAATGATGGAAGTTAAAAAAGGGTGATTGTGAGGTGGAGTTCAGGGAAGAGTTAAGACAGACACTGGGAGGCAGTGAAGAAGAGTTACCGAATAGCTGGGGAACTACAGCAGAGCTAGTAAGGGAGACTGCTAGAAAGGTGCTTGGTGTGATATCTGGACGGAGGAAGGAGGACAAGGAGACCTGGTGGTGGAATGAGGAAGTACAGGAGAGTATTCAGAGGAAGAGGCTGGTGAAGAAGAAGTGGGATTGTCAAAGAGATGAAGAAAGTAGACATGAGTAAAAGGAGATGAGACGCATGGCAAAGAGAGAGGTGGCGAAGGCTAAGGATAAGGCATATGGAGAGTTGTATGAGAGGTTGAACACTAAAGAGGGAGAAATGGACCTGTACCGATTGGCTAGACCGAGGGACAGAGCTGGGAAAGATGTGCAGCAGGTAAGGGTGATAAAGGATAGTGAGGGAAATGTACTCACAAGTGAGGAGAGTGTGTTGAGTAGATGGAAAGAGTACTTTGAAGGGCTGATGAATGAAGAGAATGAGAGAGAGGGAAGGTTGGATGATGTGGGGATAGTGAATCAGGAAGTGAAACAGATTAGCAAGGAGGAAGTAAGGGCAGCTATGAAGAGGATGAAGAATGGAAAGGCTGTTGGCCCAGATGACATACCAGTGGAAGCATGGAGGTGCTTAGGTGAAATGGCAGTGGAATTTTTAACCAGATTGTTTAATGAAATTTTGGAAAGTCAGAGGATGCCTGAGGAGTGGAGAAAGTGTTTTGGTACCTAGGGTGATGTGCAGAGCTGCAGTAACTGCAGAGGGATAAAACTGATCAGTCACAGCTTGAAGTTATGGGAAAGAGTAGTGGAAGCTAGGTTAAGAAGGGAGGTGATGATTAGTGATCAGCAGTATGGTTTCATGCCAGGAAAGCGCACTACAGATGCAATATTTGCCCTGAGAGTGTTGTTGGAGAAATACAGAGAAGGTCAGAAGGAGTTGCATTGTGTCTTTGTGGACTTTGAGAAAGCATATGACAAGGGACAAGGTGCCTAGAGAGGAGCTGTGGCATTGTATGAGGAAGTCGGGAGTGGCAGAGAAGTATGTAAGAGTGGTACAGGATATGTACAAGGATAGTGTGACATTGATGAGGACTGCGGTGGGAGTGACAGATACGTTTAAGGTGGCAGCGGGATTACATCAAGGATCAGCTCTGAGCCATTTCTTATTTGCAGTGGTGATGGACAGGTTGACAGATGAGATCAGACAGGAGGCCCTGTGGACTATGATGTTTGCACATGACATTGTGATATGTAGTGAGAGTGGGGACCAGGTTGAGGAGACCCTGGAGAGGTGGAGATATGCTTTAGAGAGGAGAGGAATGAAGGTCAGCAGGGCTAAAACAGAATATATGTGTGTAAATGTGAGGGAGGGTAGAGGAATGGTGAGGATGCAGGGAGCAGAGCTGGTAAAGGTGGATGAGTTTAAGTACTTGGAATCAACAGTTCATAGTAATGGTGTGTGTGTGGAAGAGAGGTGAAGAAGAGAGTACAGGCAGGATGGAGTGGGTGGAGAAGAGTGTCAGGAGTGATTTGTGACAGACTGGTACCAGTAAGAGTGAAAGGGAAGGTCTACAAGACGGTAGTGAGACCAGCTATGTTATATGGGTTGGAGACGGTGGCATTGACGAAAAGGCAGGAGTCAGAGCCGGATGTGGCAGAGTTAAAGATGTTAAAATTTGCTCTGGGTGTGACTAGGATGGACAGGGTTAGGAATCAGTATATTAGAGGGTCAGCTCAGGTTGGACAGTTTGGAGATGAAGCAAGAGAGGCGAGATTGCATTGGTTTGGACATGTGCTGATGAGGGATGCTGGGTATATTGGGAAAAGGATGCTAAGGATGGAGCTGCCAGGTAAGAGGAAAAGAGGAAGGCCTAAGATAAGGTTTATGGATGGTGATGAGAGAGGACATGGAGGCGGTTGGAGTCAAAGAGCATGATGCAGAGAACAGGAAGAAATGGAAACAGATGATCCGCTGTGGTGACCCCTAACGGGAACAGCCGAAAGAAGATGATGATTATAGTTCATTATGCCTTTCTTTGCCATTGCTAGTGATTACTCCATTCCATTCATCTAGTGCTGTTGAGTTGTTCTTAGAACCTACAATAACCACATGAACAGCCACCACAATCTACAGAGTTTACTAGGCAGGTAGGGGATGAACACTTATAAACTGTTTAGAGTCAACAATCCACTTACCACGTTGTCTTTGTAAAGAAAGAGTAAGCTGAAACACCCAGACCACATACAACTTAATAAATAAAGGACATTTAGGTGTCATACAGATGGTCCCCCAGCTGAGAAATGAACTGGAGAACGTCTTACTTTGAGGAGACAGTGCTATTCTTTGTACCACTGTGACATCCCAGTGAACATTATGCTACACATAATCATCTACAAGTTTTTGATGAGTGATCATTTGTCTTTTCTGTTTAACTTATCTACAGTAACCAAAATTGTTAAACAAACTGGCCTGTTAAGTGGCTGCTTTCTCTATTGCTGATCACAGTTGTAATAACTGAATTTTCTATAAAATTTAGTAAAGCTATGCAGCTTAGAAAACCAAATGCATTACAGTCATATATGGTTAAAGGAACAAAGTGTAAGGGGAAAAAAAAACTCCAACCAATGACTAATAACCTAAAAAAGGTGCTGTTTGGAAATCCAAGTCCACGAACCATGGTGTAGTAATCCTTTATTCCAAACACAGATATTAACGCTTACAATTCCCAGTGCATTTTTGTCTACCAAGACTTAATCAAATAACCCCATTCAACAACCAACAAGTCCTTAAATACCGCAAAGAATTACAAATTCAACCAATAAAAGCTTTTGTTACTTTTTATGCATTTTATTACATTGGTAATTGATGTCAAGCTTTTATTGGTTGAATTTGTAATTCTCTGGGGTATTTAAGGACTTGTTGGTTGTTGAATGGGGTTATCTGATGAAGTCTTGGTAGACGAAAACATATTGGGAATTGTAAGCATTAATATCTGTGTTTGGAATGCAGGATTACTACACCGTGGACTTTGTTTTCCAAACAGCACCTTTTTTAGTTTTTTTTTAGGTTATATGGTTAAAGGAAGTTACACAAGCTTGAGAAACTTTGAAAGTCTCATGGTCTCACAAATGCTACAGAGATCACTTAAGTAAGCTTCACATTTTCCTATACCAATTGTAGAATAGAAAGAAGAGAGAGAAACTTTAACTGCTGGAAAGGCCAGTGGTAGGTATATTAAAATAAACAAACAAAAATGAATAAGTCCTCTTTGAGTTCCACAGCCAGAATCCGTTTGACGGCTCCCACTTAGTCTCCCAAACTGTACAGAATGGTACACAAAAAGAAATCTCCTGTATTGCTAACATATTTTTAAAAAGAAAGCAGTCAATACAGATGTAAAAAAAGGAATGTGCATGGTCGCCACGCACTGTAAAAGTGAAACTTCTATAAGGAAGTGCAAAAGAAGACAAATGGTACTGTACGATGTAATCTCCTTTGCACCAGGTCCATTCAATGGCATATTGGACAGGGGTGGACTCGTTAAGCATTCTAGAGGTGGCAACTTCATCCTTCATCCATAAATTTGCAAAGCACAACAAACTGGATGCCTTTTCCAGGTCTAGAGCAGTCTTTACAGTGGCCATCTTTCAGGGGCTCCTGGACCCTCCTCCCAGGTTGGGTAAGCTGTGGTAATCTTACCCATAGGCTACTGTAGTAGTGAGAATGATGTACAGTTGTATAAGCTGCACTTATAACAGTAGATTTTTTTATTTTTTCACTGCTGTAGTAGCTGTACCCACCCACATCCCCCTTGCTATACATAGCTACAGAGGGTTGCAACTTTTGCTGTTATTATTGTTGCTAATTAGAGTTATTGATGTTCATCATGCATACAGCTGCAGTCATTACAGATGGGTTATCCTGCCGTCAGGCGGGTCCTCAGTCGGCCGAATTCCAAAGTCTAGGTCCGGCGTCAGTTGTCGCTTCTTCCCTGACGTCAGTGTGGCAGGGATATAAGAGAGGCAGCCGACACCATTTTCTTCAGTCTTTCTTGCCGCGCGGTGCCAGAAGCAGTTCACAAGTGCTGGTCAGCCAGCTCCTGAGATTTACGAAAGTATTTCAGCCGAAGTCTTCTTTAAAGCTAAGTACCCTGTTGGGGAAACTTTTCTTGCCTCAGACCGATGTCAGACAAAGTTAATAATTGCATTTCTTGTGGGAAGCAAATACCGCATAAGGATTTCCACTCTTTCTGTATACCTTGCTTAGGCCCAGACCACAACGTCTCGGCCTGCCGTTTTTGTGCTAGGTTCAACAAGCGCACTATTAAGCACCGGGCGGAGTTCGCCCAACATTATTTTGGCAAAAAATTTAATTACATCATGTCGTCGGATACTCCGACACCAGTTTTAGGCAAAAGACGCAAAGATAAGGACCGACATCCGAGGTCCACACCGAGTACTGAGACCACGCTTAGGCCAACTACCGGTTCTCAGCGAGGTGCCTACACAGCCCCTGACTACCGATGAATCTATTTTACCGGTGACTTCAGTACCCGAGGTCGCAGGATCCTCGGTCTCCATTCCTACTACAGATACCGACGCCACTCTTGGCGGGGAAACTCAAAATTTAGTCAGGCCTGCCATTTCTGAAGGCGTCTTCAGGCCTTCCACCTTCTCTATTAAATCCTTCACCAAATCTAAAGCAGCCATGAAAACTAAAAAACAGGGTCCTCAGACCTCCTCCCAAGGCCCCATGCCTAAAAAACAGATGCTTAAAATGGCTGAGGATTTGATATCTCTCATCAGGGGTTCCCAACCCCCCTCTGACAAAAGACCCAGATTGGAGGAAGACTACCCTTCCTCAGACCAGGCTTCCATTACCTCAGAACATTCTGAGGACCAGGATTATGCCTATTCTCCTTTCGAAGACTCTGATGCTGAGGAGTCTATTCCCTCGGTCTCCCCCCCTGAGGACTACTCTTTTGGGGAAACCCTGCATACTTTGAGGGAACACTTTCACTGGGAAGGTCAAGATTACTCAGATTCCAAGAAAAGGCTCAGGGAATTTCTTCTGCTCCCCCAGCATAGGCCCCTGGCTATCCCTCCTGTTTTAGATATTTTGGAGGATGTGTACACAGAAGCCAGCCTTAATCCAGATTTTTTACCTCCAGCCCCTGTTAAACCAGACAGGTATTACCGGGTCCCTGATTCTCATCAGTTCCTTTATAAAAGCCATACTGCTGACCCAGAAACTATTTCACAGGGTCCCAAGGGAATAAAGGCCTCTACTGCTAAAAACCCTTTACCTTCAGAGAGAGATTCCAGAGCATTACAAAGGTGGGGGGAAAAAGGTGTATACATCTGCCACTTTAACCATGAGGGCATTAAACTGTCAATTCCATATGTTGAAGTACCAACAGTTTTTGTTATCCCAGTTAAAAAGCAAAATGACACAAACAGAACAACAAGATTTGAAAGAGTTGCAGGATTTGTTGCATGGTGCAGAGCAAGTGGGTAAACATACCTTGCAGTGTGGTTTTGATGCTTTAGAGGCCTCATGTAGAGCTGCTGTCATGGGGTCTGTTATACGTAGACATGCCTGGCTCAAAGAGCAAACCTTACCAGATCATGTCAAAGCAAAGTTATTAGATGCACCACTTCAAAAAGATGTATTGTTTGGTGTTAAAGCTGAGGAGGTACTAAAGAAAATGGAGGAAAAAGCAAAATCTATGCAAATAGTGAAAGATTTCCTGCAGGTACAACTTCCATGCTTCAGCAGAAACTGGCCTTCAAAAAATTGGTCCTTTCCAGCCACGGATAGACCTCAAAGGGGCAGATACAGACACCCAAGGGGTAGAGGACAACCTCAAGGATCTTACAGAGCAAGACAGTGGCAAGCACCAACCCCGAGAGGTGGAGAAGATAGATCACAGTCATTTAGAAAACAGACACAATGACTTCCCCCTATGTCTGCCAAGCAAAGCTTTGATGTCAGCACCTTTGGGCGGAAAACTGGCATTATTTTCAAAAAACTGGCATATTGTTACAAAAGACAAATAGATTCTGGACATTATAGACAGAGGCTACAGGTTCCACTTTCACACCCTACCAAAAACGAGAGGCATGCCAAACCTGCCACAAAATCATAGGGCAGAGGCACAAAGACAAATTTCCTCTCTCATGGATATGAAAGCGATTCAAGAGGTACCTGCAAAAGAACAAGGCCAAGGTTTTTATTCCAGGCTATACCTAGTACCATGGAAAGACAAAGATTGGAGACCTATCTTAGACCTATCCATCCTAAACACATATCTACAGGTGCCAAAATTCAAGATGCTCACATTACAGCAGCTTCTTCCCATGCTGGGCAAGGAGTCTTGGCTGGTAACATTGGACCTCAAGGAGGCATACCTGCATGTCCCTATCAGACAAGATTGCAGAAGATACCTCAGATTTCTTGCAGGTTCAACCCATTACCAATTCTCTGCATTGCCCTTTGGCTTATCTACTGCACGCAGAGTGTTTACGAAATGCCTGGCATCAGTAATTGCCTTCTGCAGACTACAAGGAATTCAAATCTACCCATATCTGGACGACTGCCTGATCCAAGCGGACAGCAAGGACATTCTATTGCAGCATCTGGCTTTTGGAATAAAACTGTTAAACTTCCTGGGATACACAGTGAACAAAAAGAAATCAAAACTAATACCTTCTCAACAGATAATTTTCCTGGGGGCCAGCTTAAATATAACCACCCAGATGGCCTACCTCACGCCAGACAAACAAGGGCAACTGTTTCTATACTTCAGCAAAATGGCAGCTCTCACCAGACTAACTGCAAGGAAAGTCCTGCAGGCTCTGGGATTCATGGCATCTTGCATCCTTCTAATCCCATGTGCAAAGCTGCATATGAGGAAACTACAATGGTACCTAAAAAAATGTATGGTCTCAACACAGCCACAGCTTGGAAACAGTTATACCACTCATTCCATGCCTTCAAAAGGAATTTTTGTGGTGGGCTCAAGCATGCCAAAGGAATGCAGGTCTACCTTTCTGTGTACCTCAGGCAACTCAAATCATCACAACGGATGCCTCAGACTACACCTGGGGTGCACACATGGCAGATCAGTGCATTCAGGGAAAATGGTCCCAAAAAGAGAAGCACCTACACATCAACCAAAAGGAGATGCTAGCTGTGCAAAATGCTCTTATGACTTTCAAAGACCTACTGCATCCAGGCCAGCTATTGATAAGGACAGACAACACCACAGTCATGTGGTACATCAACAAACAAGGGGGAACGCATTCATACCCCCTGTGCAGGCAAGCTATGACCCTGTGGAACACAGCTCTGGAATTACAAATTCAACTACAGGCACAATTCCTGACAGGGAAGGAAAACACACTGGCAGACAACCTAAGCAGAAATATGACAGATCCACACGAATGGAAGTTGCATCCTCAAGTCTTCTCAAAGATAACTCAGGCATGGGGACAGCCAGACATAGATCTATTTGCTACCCACAGAAATTACCAGTTGAAAAAATTTTGCTCAAGGACCTATCATCCACGGGCATGGAAAGTGGACGCTCTCTCTTTCAATTGGACAACATTGACAGTCTATGCCTTCCCACCTCTTCCTTTACTGACCAAAGTTCTATTAAAAGCCAGAGCAGAGAGGCCACAAATGATTTTCATTGCTCCAGACTGGCCACGACAACACTGGTATCCACTCCTAAAGAGCCTGACACACTCCCCATCATGGATCCTATCTCTAGTTCCTCTTCTGTTATCCCAGCACAATTACAAAACCCTGCACAGCCAGCTCAAAACCCTAAATCTAGCTGCATGGAGAATTCCTTAATTGCCCAACAGACTCTCCTCTCCCAGGAGGTACAGGATGTCATCTTGGAGGCCAGAAGACCTTCTACTAGAAGCCTACTCCACCAAATGGAAACGATTTTGTTCCTGGAATCAAGAAAAGGGACAGAATCCTTGGGTAATAAATATACCTCAAATTTTACAGTACCTAGCTGAGATGTTAAACAGTGGCCTTTCCTTCTCCTCCATCAAGATCCACGCTTCAGCCATTTCTGCACAATACAACACAGACCCTCCTCTATTCTCACATCCTCTATTAAGGCAGTTCCTCAGAGGGGCAAAAAATATAAACCCCCTAGGAAACCACCAGTTCCAGCTTGGGACCTCAACTTCGTATTGGAAAAGCTAACCCTGCCTCCCTTTGAGCTGGCTTCTTCAGCAGAGCTACAATACTTGTCATGGAAAACAGCCTTCCTTCTGGCTATCACCTCAGCAAGCAGGGTTTCGGAACTGCAGGCACTCATGGCTGTGCAACCTTTCATCATTTTCCATCAGGACAGAGTTTCCTTACGAACCAACCCTACCTTCATGCCAAAGGTAGTATCCAGTGTAGCTTTGAATCAGACTATCCACTTACCTACTTTTTATCCAAATCCACAGAACAAAGGGGAGAGACTAGTACATTCCTTGGACATTCACAGACAACTTTGTTATTACTTGGACAGAACCAAGCCATTCAGGAAATCTGAGCAACTCTTTGTGTCCTATGTTACAGGTGCTCAAGGAAAGGCTATTTCCAAACAGACAATTTCAAAATGGATAGCCCACTACATACGCTTTTGTTATTCATTTCATGGAAAATCTGTGCCTGCATGCATCAGATCCCACTCCACCAGGGCCACAGCTACCTCTGCAGCTTTCCTCAGGGGGGTCCCTACCAAGGACATTTTGGAAGCCGCTACTTGGAGTTCAGTGCACACTTTCTCCAGGCACTACCACCTTCCACTATACTCTAAATCTAGAGCGGGCTTTGCCACAGCAGTCCTGCAGGGCATCCTCGCTCCTCCTAGTTCCACCTAGTTCCTACCACCCTTACTTAGCTTTGGGATTCTACCCATCTGTAATGACTGCAGCTGTATGCATGATGAACATAGTACAGTTTTGTACCTACCATAAATGTAGATGTTCGAGTGCTCATACAGCTGCAGTCCAGGTTACCCTCCCTCCCCTCTTAGGACAGGCCTTACGACAAACACCTTTATCATGCAACCTATTTGGGGTATCCTTTTATGGTGTATTTGCTTGCAACTACTGTTTTTTTATTTATCTATATTGCATGTTTGCATAACATCCTTCTGGGGGCACCTGACATCTGGGGCAAGAAAAACTGAAGAAAATGGCATCGGCTGTCTCTCTTATACCCCTGCCGCACTGACGTCAGGGAAGAAGAGACGACAATCGACGCCAGACCTAGACTTTGGAATTCGGCCGACCGAGGACCCGCCTGACGGCAGGATAACCCATCTGTAATGACTGCAGCTGTATGAGCACTCTAACATCTACATTTATGATAGGTACAAAACTGTACTTTACTGTTGCTATTTGGATCAGGATGAATTTCATTTTTTTACACTTGGGGGCAAGAAAGTCCTGAAGATTTTCAGTTCCTCTCACTGTATTTTTAGTTCCATGCAAAAGGGATTAGCCTATAGGCAGCCAGAATGACTGTGTAGGAAGGGGGATGGTGCTTTTGGAAGTGGCCAGGTGCTGTACTCCTGTCAGGACACAACCCATAAGTTACTGCAGCAGTGAAGAATTCAAGCATCTACTGTTATGGAAAAGTGCAACTTACAGAACTGTAATTTCTTCCTCTTCTTTACATTTTTAAGAAATTGTAAGCAACAGTAAATGTTTGTTTCATACCCAATTCAATGTTCGCCTGTCCAGTAGGTGGAAAGTCCCATTACTCATTGCCTGCTATTGTGAGTGGATATGTCCACAGTCAAGATGGTGTTTTCCAGATTTTCAGAAAGCTAATCAGTAGAACTTGGGAAGCTTCCCGCATTTCCATCTTCATCTTGCACATCAGTTACTCAGCCCAGGTTTAGAACTAGCCTTACAGCTTTCAAACAAAATGGTTGTGCATTGATTTGTTGGCTCGCCTGTTTGTTTCAGCTTGTTAACCAGGGTAGAACACTGATCAGAAGTGACCAATTTCAGACTCCACCCAGCAGAGAGAGAGAATAGTACAGAAGAATATTGGGAAAAAGTACAATAGAATAATGCAATTTCATGGATACAGTGAGAATGAGAGAAGAGATGGAATACAGAGCAAAGAAATTAGTGTCCTTTTTCTGAAGAGAGTTCAGTGCTGTAGATCTGAGGGTTTATCAGCTTGCAGTATAATTGAAGTCTTTTTTCATTTAACCTTATTGCTTTTTCTGTTGCTGCAACTCGAACGGTCACTGCTGATGTATTTTTCTTTTGACAGACCAGTATTAGATCAGCTGTTGCAGTGTATGCTGGAGATCACTATAACAGACTCTGGGTTGATGAAGGGGGTGGAAAGTTTTAGATGGTAACAAATATTCCTGCTTAAAAAGAGTGTCAGAGTGCTGTAGAGAAAAGAACATTTTTATACTGGTGATGAGTGAGCATACCTCTCAACCTCCTAGAGCAAGGAATCTGGACAAAGCCGTAAATGAAAGTGTGACAAAGGCCCCAAAATAGGGACAATTTTTTAATATTGCTCTTACAAACTTAGAGAGTTGTGAAGGGTATGAAGTCTGAAACTCAAATGTCTGTCATTATTTTCTAACTTCAGTCTTGAGTGATTTGACACTAATTTGCCAGAAAACCACAACTGTATGAAAAACAGACCAAACATATGAGGCAAAAATCTAGATATCCTGTGAAAGTCTGTACCGTTGAGAGGTATTGTTGCTGTTGAATACCTCAGGTGCCTACTTTCTGTAAATATTCAGAAACACTACTGAAAATGGAACTTGCATGGCTTTATTGGTACTTAAAATATGATCTGAGATGTACACAAATGTTACAGTGTAAGTACAGAGCTTGACTTTATTGAGGGAAAGTAGAATACAGTAGGGAAAAGGACAATCCTAAAACTAACAAAGGTAAATAAACATGTTATTTTTAATTTGGGAGCAGAGGGAAGAGTCTGAGAGCATTGCTGTGGTAAGTGAAGGTATCTGGTACTGCAGAAAGGAACTTTTGTTTTGGCAACCTATCCTATGATGACTTCCTACAGGACCTTTTCATCATTTCTGTTTGGCAGTTAGCACAGAGAATTAAGGTTCTGAGCTGTTAATGAGCTGCTTCCTCTAATCACAGGTACAGGTTTTGGTTCCTCCCACCTCCATTTGTCTGCTGTGTTACTCTGAGTAAACTCTGTGCCTCAGGGACATTGTCCAGTACACTTACCAGGTTAAGGAATAGATAACATCTATCTTGTAGTGATGCCATCTTAGTGGAATTATTTTGCCTTCAGCAGTATTTTATGCCTTTGTGCTAGACTGGCATTAGATTCTGTAGCCATGCTAATGAGACATGACTCTTAGCTTGAGTGTTATCTTGAGCTAAATGTGGTAGCCATTGTCATGTATCAAACTGTAATTGTCACTTTTCTTTGCTGTTGAGTTGGGTGCTTTCACATGTGTGATTAGTAGCACACACAGTGATAATGAGGTGACATGACTTCAAACATTAGTACAGCTCCTGTATTGCATGCCATGGTAAATTATATTGAAGATTTTATTGGTTTATTTTGAAGCAGTTTGCATTGGTCTAGAGTGTTACTGCAGTTGCTGTGGGTACCTGACTCTTTCTGTTAACATTTTAAAATTCACTACCCCTTTTATAATTTATAACCCAGCTGGAATTGGCAGATCATGGTCAAGTTGTTTAGACACAAAAAAGCAATTGTTCACACATATACCGGTCTCCATGTTACACAGGGATGAAGCCTGGACTGCGACCCAGATGACCCAAAGTCATTTACCAGCGTGGGTGCTGGAGGAATGTAGTGGGGAGAGTAGGAGTAACTGGTTTGTGTCAACTTGTTTCTCCTGGGGAGAAAGACTTGGCAGGGTCTGCTGGATGGCTGAACCACTGGTGGGACCAGGGTTATGTAAGCATGCTGTCTTTAAAGGGAAGAACTTTGGTGGAGACCAGATGAGTTGCACCACAAGCCCATTGCAGTCCTCCCCTTGGAAGCTATGGGCATATTTGGGTTGGTGGAATTGGAATATGGGTAGAGCATAATAAAAAAAACACCATGATGGAGGCCTGGATGAAGGTCTCATGATCAGCTCTTGCCTTATGTGAATGAATGGGCTGAAGATGACCCTCAGCTGCTGGAGAATGAGTGGACCATATAGACTGTGGGGAGCTGAGGGGTGCCAGGTACCAGGAACCCCTCAAAAACTGAAAAAAAATTCCAAATCCACATGAGTTATGATGATTGCCACAGCCTTTCTGAGCAGGATTTGGGAGTCAAAAGGGGAAGGCTTCAAAAATGCATGAGGCATTTGTGTATACATTGATGCAAGTTATTAAAATTCATGCAATCCGTGGGATGGGACAGTTTATCAGAAACAACTTTGCTATCCATAATATAGTAGGATTTTCAACATGATGGTTAGCACAGTTAGCCTTTGGCTGAAATTAAGTGGATGGCTGGAAAAAGCATGCATGTATGCATTGTGACATCACCACTCTGGACCAGTAATCAAGGAGCCTGAATCCTCACTACTGATACTGGAGAGGGCCATTCACTTGGAATGCAAATGGATACACTCAGTATTTCTAGATGCAGACCTTTCTGCATCAAGCACAGCTTCCCTTAAGGGCACCCAGGGAACACACACAGCCCAGGGTCTGTTCCTCTGTGTCTCTCCAGGTCCCCGTTAAGACTCCCCACTGGTACAGCTACAGAGTTAAGTCCACAGCTGAGTGCCCAATCCAAGTCCTCCACCACTCTTTCTGGTAAACCAGTGCTTTGTGTCCCTGCTCCAAGTAGCTGACACACACACACACACACACACACACACACACACACACACACACACACACACACACACACTTTGAGATTTGATTTGCACGCAAATACACACACACAAACACACCCCTGAGAAAGGCTGGCACAGGTTTACTAGCTATGCCACCTTCTGCCCAGACTAAAATGTAGTTATTACTGCCACCAGGCACTACAAACCAGCTACCTAAGGCTCTTGCAAGGATACCCAATTACACTGAGTGAAATTAATATTAATACAAAATCTGCTGCTGCTCCTGGAAGTCATAAAACAATTTCAAACCTCTACCCTCGCAGGGTATCAATTAGCTCCTTGCTAGAGAAAATAAAGAAGGCTTCCTAATACTTGGTTTCCCAGACATGTTGTCTCTGGCTGCAACCTGAACTGTAAGGTACAATATTTATGGCCTAATTTAATTTCAACTATTTTTTAAAGTTTTCTGCAACTGGAATGTGATTAACCTCCTCCCTTCCATTATCATCTGTTAAAAGATATACATTTAATTCAGTTAAAGTAATACATGTACATTTCTCTTCCTTTTCAGCAAGGTGCACTGTTGATAGATTTTAACACAAGCAAACCTCACCCATAGATTTTCAGCTCAAGCATCTGTACAAATCAGTGTGATATACAAATGACATATAATTATTTACAAAATTCCAGCTAGCTATGCTGGCATATGTTACACATCCACTACCCTACTTCTCCTAGCATGGCTGGTACAACCTTCTATTGTCACATGCATATTAAATAAAATCAACTTACAGCATGGAGTGACAGACAAGAAATATTTAAGCTGCTGCTTTCCAGGATGCTTCCTACCTGCATTTAGGGAGTTATCTCACTTTGAAACATGAGGCAGTTGCTCTTTACTTTCCTGTCCGTCAAGATTTTCTTTCCATCATTTTAACTTGCCTCGCTTTTTCACAAACAAATATTTCTTCCATGTACTATTTTACTGTTAATTATTATCCATTATGCATGGGTTATCTACTGTTCAAACATTATGTCACAGCTTCACAGAAGATGCCCATGTCTTGGCTAACGCTGATTTATTTAGTGAATGGAGACAGAGCAGAGGTAGACACAATGAAGTATTTCTGCACACAGAGAATGCTGATTGCCCTGCAGCACATTCCTTCCTATGCTGACCTATATGACCTATATTTCCCTCATCCTCAGCAACACTGCAGCTGACTTTGTCCATTCACTTTATTTTCACAGCTGCCTTCAAAGAAAACAAATAGAAATGCCACTTGTCATATGCAAAGCACATTAACATTGAAAATGAACTTCTAGATCTTACATTATCCAGTCTGTCCACTTCAACTGAAATACTGGTTGCTTCATGTAGTACCTACTTGGCTTCTTAGGTCTTTCCCAAAACTAGAGCTCCTTGCCAAACTCCCATAATATCTCTCTCTTCCATCTCTTCCCCAGATCTCATTTGGTCCAGTTCGTTTCAGATGCTGATCTCTCAGTCAAGTGAAGTTCTACTTTGTATCATAAGTAGCCCTTTCTTTCAAACTTTTGTTAAATTAATTTTAGGTGATTGAATATTTTTTAATGGTTTCTTAGTTCTTTTTGATAAGTTGATGGTTTTTGCTTTGCTCCTTTATTGCAATATTTGGGTCTTCCAGTCAGGCGCAGGCATATCCCTGTTGTCAACATTCAGTTTGTGTTAGTTAAGGGAAACTTTATGGTTGCACTTTATTAGTGCAGTTACTTATAGAAATATTTTCAGTCCTGCTACTTATAGCAAATGTTTTGGTCAGTCACTAAGGGTTTTCATATGTTAATATTGTAATATTTTAGAGTGTATGCATTCTAGACATTTTTGACAGATGTTCGTGCTTAATGTTAAGTAATTACGATACTGGTGTTTTTTTTTTTTTCTTTTTTGAATGTTTTCAACTTGGCACTAAGTTAGCAGTAGCTTGGGACAAGGCCTTGAGGTTCCAAAAATATTCAAAGTGTGGACACAAGACCCCCTCCAGGAGAAACATTACCTGCTTGTCACATGACTAAGGTAGAGCATGTAAATGGTGATTGTGACATTTGTAAAAGTTTTGGATATCAAGCTTTGCAAGAAAGTAAAAATAAGCAAATTCTAAATGGGTTTCTTCTTGCAAAAGGTAGGAAGCAGGGCAACAAGGAAGGAGGAAAGAAAGGAGAAAAGGCAACCAGATAATACAAGGAGGAACATTCCAGATAGACTCAGTTCATGGAAGTGGTAGTCAGGGTCAATACTGTTTGAGTCACAATACTTCAACCTTCTCCACAGACCAATCAAGCTTTTCCTACTGGAGTCTCCCATTCTGCAGTTTCAGTCATTGCTGAGCCTGCCCTGAGCAGAAGACTTAGTAGCTTCTGATTTGAAGTAGGAATCCTCTTGGTACCTGGAATCTCTCCCCTCATCAGCAATGTGTACAAGTTTGACTAGGTTGGTACAGAGTCCCTTAGTTGACACAGATTGGGACCAGATGATGTGGACCTTGGTCAATGTCGAAATTGAGTTTGGTGTCCTTTCTTCCTCTTCCGTATCTAGAGAGGCCAAAGAAGTTCCTGTTTCTTCCACTTCATGTTCTCCTTCCCCAGACTCTGTGTTGATGTTGAATACCAGAGCAGAGTACAGTTTCCATGACATCCACAATTGTACCAAAAATGTTTCCTCTATCCACACCTACTCCCTTTGCACCTACAGTTTCTACACCAACTCCGTAATTATAAAGAAACTCTAGACACTAAGTCATCACTGATGATGACACAGCTTCTACAATGGCACTTGTACCTTTGGTGCCATTTTTGGTGTTGGCTTCATTGGCATTTGAGCTGTTGTTGACTTTGTACTGATCATGACTTTGGTGTAAAGCCTTGTTGGCACCATGGACATAGCATTGACCTCATAAGGACTGATGGTTTTCATGGTGCTGTCATCTTTGGCCCAAACAGTTATGACTTCATCAACCAGGTTTATGGAGAAGATTTCAAGGCAGCTTTTTAGGCTGATAGATTTAGGAGTGGCACCTCTTATTTCTGCTTCCTCTTAGTTTGGGGCCTTTCATCCTGCATCTCTGTCCCAACAAGAGTCGGTGCTGAAATGGTATTCGGCAATCCCACCTTTCTGCAGAAGAATCTTCTGCAGATCACTCAAGTCCCCTTTGAGTGTTTTTTTTTTGAGAAACAAAAAGTACAAGAGAAGCACCTTGACTCTCCAGCTGTGCCCTCTCACCTCCGACATGGATCTCAGTGAAGGTGAGGGCTCCTCACAGTCCCCTCTGAAAGAACTTACATTTGAAGAGGTAATGAAATTGATGTCAGAGGTGATCCTTGTTCATAGATCCCCTCCTCTAAGAAAAAGATCTTGCAGTAGGCCTTTTGGTCTTCCCTGACTAGATCTTGGGTAGTCTAACTTACCAAATGCATGATCAGTCTGATTGTGGAAAGAGACTGGTGAGAACCCGATATGACCGAGTTTATACTTAAGGAAATTGGACAAAATCTTGCAAGCCCCATGAAGGACAAATAAGGCTTCCCTTGCTGACTTCACTTTGGTGGCATCTGCTAAGAGTCCTCTTAAGGGAGAGCCCAGTAGTTCATTCTTTAGTTAAACATTTGCAGGCAATGAATCACATCATGAAACATGCCTTTGCATCTAGTACTTTTGCAATTATGGCATTAAACCAAGTGATGCATAATCCATTTTCAGCGTGACCTTGTAGCGAAAGTTCAACACAGAAAAGTTGCCTCACAGCAGTCTATATAACTTAACAGAGTTGCAGGTGGCAATAATGCAATGTGTAATCTGTCTACAGTAAGGCTGGTTCATAACACAGTGAACGGTGTGACAAAATCAGCATTGACAGATGAGGAGGCAGGCATGGCTCAGATTATGTGGTTTCACAGAAAACTTTAAATTATTCTTTGAGAATGCCTCATTTGTTGGTTCCTCATTTTTTGCTGTCAAGGTGAAAGAAAGTCTACATTCAAGAGCAAACTAAAGGCAAAAATGCTGTTAGATGTTTGAGTGAAGTTTTCTGCTCCACAATGATCTTTTGCCAAGAACCAGAAAGGCTTGAACTGTTGGTTCTGCAATTCCCAACACCAACTTTGTGAGAAACCATTTGATAGGAACTCCTATGGCTGTGGGGGGTCCTCCAGCAGTTGGTGCCCTAGAGGCACCAATAGCATGGCTTCTGAGCCTCTGAGGAATCAGTAACAGCATATCTGAGGACTTGTCTGACCTTCTTTCCATAGATATAGCCAGAGGTTGATTATCCCACCATCAAAAAGTATGGCTGGCTAGAGGACAGATGGAGCCGAGGTGTAATTCATAAAGGTTATACAATCCTGTTCTCAGGTGTACCCAGTAAAGCCCATCTTCCATTATGAGATGTTCCACCCTGACAGAAAGGGGTAGCAAAAACAGAGTTATGTATGCACATGTGTGTATATATGTATGTATGTATTTGTTTATGCATGTGTGTATGTTTGGTTGCCAGGTTAGTGTTTTGATCACAACTGAACAATCTCAGATACAGCCTGTGAGAGAACATCACAGATGATACACAGTTAAAAATTTACAAGACCTTTTTCCAAACAGTAGCATAGTTAGGGTGGGGCAAAGGGGGAGCCATCCTAGGAGCAAGGTGTTACAGACATGATTGGTAGATGCCAACTGGTCAGTAATGCCACACAGAAATTTATTTCCATGCCAGTATTTTTCCTAAAATGAAAGGCGTTTTTTTTTTTTTTTGTTCTGAACTTGAAGTTGAGGGGTGCTATATCTGTGACTGCTACTGGGAACTAGGTGAGCCAGCTATGACTGTGCTTGTAAGTAACCCATGAAGCACAACTAGACTTTATATTAATTTTATAAAAGTTTAACATGCAATAGTGTGTGCAATATTTACATTAACGAGCCAAAGCTATGTAAAATATAGGATCTAGGGAGGAAGTGATGGAGAGTGAAGTAACAGAGGATAGGTGGCTAGGTGATATGACCTCTAACTGTTTAAGAAGGTGGATTCGGCTTGTTGAGGAATTACTGCTTTTCTTGCTGTCTTAAACTGGGGTATGGGTTGTAGTTGGACAGAGAGAAATTGCTAGAGTGTTGGAGCTGTAGTGGAGAAGTGTTTAGTGGCATATAATCTAGGTTTAGGTGTTAAAAGTATAGAAGTTGTGTCTGATTGGTGGTTAAAGCTGTAGAAGGTTTTTTTAGCAAGTTTGACTTCTAGATGGGAGTGTATTTTGAGATGTAGAAGTTTAAATAACTCCGCTACAAGTAAGAGGTCAGCTGTCTGTTTTATAGGAAGCCCTTTGATGTGGTAAAGGAGTGGGGTACTGGTATTTCTTGGGAAAGGAGTTAGTGCTGAAGTGACAAAGTTTATTGGTAATAGTTTGCAGAGTGCAAGTGCTCATTTTGAAGCTGCAGTGACTGCATTAAATCTGGGATAGGAGAACTCCTTTGCCTGTGGCTACTATTGCAGGGAAACGTAGGTAATTCGGTAAGGAGAACTTTTCCTAGAAGAGGAGGGGGGCATGACAGTGGTTGCAGCTCACCTAAGACTTCTTAGAATCAGTCTATTCCCATATCTGGGTGACTAGATCCTTGTCTTCACCATGACAGAGTCCTCAGTACATACAAAGGCCTACTTAATTTGGCTTTTTCTGTCCTTGGGAATTTCAGTGAAAACTATGAAGTCCAGAGCCACTCTGGAAGAGTAGAGGGATAAAGCCCTTACTATTGCAAAGCCAACATGGGTTTGACTAGCGGTTTGAATGACTGATAGAGCAGTATGGAGGGATGGCATTACCATCTCTAGAGGGAGGTCTGTTCTGTGGGCCTCTCTAGTGAAAATACCTAGTGAATGCTAGGGACAACACTACCAGGGGCATGTTCAAAGGAAGAATAGGGTGGGGACATGGCTGAGCTGCAGCAGAGGCAGGGCATAATGCACACCCTCGCCTTCTCAGGAAATTTGAGGGAGTGGAAGTAAAGAGGTGGATCAGAAGGGGTCTATATTATAACCTCAAAGTTACACAATCACGAATACCCTTTCAACACATAATTGTCAAACATCCTCTTCACCAAACATCCACATCATCGATTTTTTTCCAAGGGAAAGAACTCGTTAGTCCAACAACCCACAACACAATATAACAAACACTATTACATGGAGGGCTTCACACCCCCCCCCCCAATGAAATATACTAACTCCGAGATTGCACTACAGTGGGGAAAAGGGCAGATTTAAAGTAACAGCCAACCAATTTCTTTCCCTTGGAAAAAATGTGGCTGCTCGCTCAAAAGTACATTCGACACTTAGCTGTCGATTAAAAGGTACTCATGATTTTGTACCTTTGAATAGTTAATATAGACCCGATCAGAAACAGAATCCCCCAGTGGATATTGATGCCCAGACCCCAAGATGCCTTTAAGCTCTGTGCCAGCCCCAGACCTATCAGATAGGAATTGGCTGGTAGACTGGTAAAGGATATGAGGAATATGGGGAAGGATGATGGAGAAGGGAGAAAGAGACACCCACACTCAAAAAAATAGAATACTGTGAAATTCCAGATGGAGCTGTTGCAAGCTCTCATATTTTTAGGTTGCTACCTGGACACAGTTCAGTAGTTGGCCAGACTCTTACGTGACAGGATAGTTTTAGTACAATTTGCTGTAACACTTCTTCTGTAACACCCTTCACCATCAGCAGCCATAGTTCTGAAAGTGCTGGGCCCCATGGCAGTGCTATTGCTTTAGTGCCATTTGCAAAGTTTCACATATGAGTACTACAAGTGGACCCATTGTGTACAATGGACTCTGCTGAAAGACCGCATGAGTCAGGCCATTTGATTATCCAAGGCATGCTGAAAGCATCAGCAATGGTTGCTACACTTGTCCAGTTTGAACACAGGATATCCATTTATGCCTCTGCTATCTATATTCACAATCAGCATTGAATCTAGTACCCTATAATGGAGAGAGGCATTAGGACAGACAGACCAAAGGCTATGGACTCAATGGGAAGCCTTATTCCACATTAATATGGTAGAGAGCAGGGCTGCCCTACTTGTGTTTCAGGTTTTTGGGACTACCTTCCCCAGAGTACATTCACAATCCACTCCCTCAAATTGTCAATAGTGTGCTATGTAAAAAAAACAAGGTGAACCTGGTCTTACCTCCCTCCCCTCAAAATGTCAATAGTGTGCTATATAAAAAAACGGGTCTATATCAAAATATCAAAAATTTACTTACCCGAACACCTAAATGCCGACAGGTCTTCATCAAATCGCAAAAACATCAATAGTCCTGAAGCGCGAAATTCAAAACGTCGATTTGTCATGGTTGGCCCTTCTGTGGTATATCTCTGTAAGTTAAGTGTGCAATAGTTACGGACCTTAGGGTTAGGGTGCGGATTAAGGTAAGTGTATAGATGGTAACGTATGTTAGATTTAGTGTAGGGTTATACAAGTAAGGTTTTATTAAGTGTATGTGTGTGGATTATTTAGTTTGTTTGGGTATAGCTTTTTAAGGTAAGTGTGCGATAGTTATGGACCTTAGGGTTAGGGTGCGGGTTAAGTCCATACTTGGTGGTATATGAAAGATTTAGTGTAGGGTTAGAAGTAGGGTTTAGTTTAGGGTTAGAAGTAGGGTTTTGTTTAGTGTATGTATGTGGTGTATTTAGTTTGTGTAGGTAGTATGTAGCGGGCAGTGGGATGGCACAACTATGACATTTCGAGTTTTTGAATTTCGCGGTTTAGGGTGTTCGGTGTCTTTGCAGTTCGCGGAATATGTGTCTGTGTTTAGGTGTTCAGGTAAGTAAACTTTCGATATTTTGATATAGACTCATAAAAAACAAGGTGAACCTGGTCTTACCCCCTTCCCCTCAAACTGTCAATAGTGTGCTATATAAAAAACAAGGTGAACCTGGTCTTACCTCCCTCCCCTCAAAATGTCAATAGTGTGCTATATAAAAAACATGGTGAACCTGGTCTTACTCCCCCTCTATCAGGAAATTGTGAGGGTCTGTAAATGGCCCATGAACTCACAATGCTTTGTTTACAGCAATGGACATCCCTGGTCAAGTCAAGTTACTGGCAAACAGGCTCAACCAATATCTGCTGATGTCATACAAGTGGTCTCTAAGTATGGTAACAATATAGAGGATTTTCCAATAGTGAGGGAGTCTTGCTGTGACCTCTTTACCTCCCTGTTTAACACCAAATGCATCAACTTGTTCTCCATCACTCCACAGGGGTAGATGCCCTAGAATTCTGTAGTCCACCAATGACCACCAGGGCTCTTCTATGCTCCCCAAATCCTTAAAAAAATGAAATTTTGTTTAGAAAGCCAAATTGTGCAAAGCTAAAGTGATTCTAATCACCCCTCTCCTTTTGGCCAGTACAAATGTAGTTCCCTATTCAATTAATTTTTACACACACACACACACACACACACACACACACACACACACACACACACACACACACACACACACACACCAAACTGCAAAATTTTGTAACCAATTTGTATACTACACTATATATTCCATTTTATATTCTCTGTAATGTTCTCAAGAATGTTATTTTTGCAAACTTCCTGTGCACTTTTGTGGAGCTTTTCTCCCTGGGCCTCCACTGAAAAAGAGCTCTAGCTCAGTTGGACATTCCCAATCAACAAACAAACAAATAAATAAATAAAGGCCTCACCTGACAGAGGATCGCACTCTACAGCCTCAGCTGGACAGGACCTCCTCTGCCATCTGTCTGGCATGCCTCACTCAGACTTGCTTCATTTCTCCAGTTTCTTTGATAGCCAGGCACCATGTTTACCCTCCCTGGTTGGTACGAATCCTGATAACAGCCAAAAAGCCTTCTGCTGCACAGACATACAAGGAAAAGTGGATACACTTCTTTCTGTCAGCTGCTGGATCACAGTTCACATTCATACTATTCCTTTTTTTTTTTTTTTTTTTTTTGCAAACATCTTTAACAAGTTTCTCCACCGTAAGAATGCACTTCACAAAGATTTAAAACCTTAGTTAACTCTTCTCTGGCAGTGAGAAAGTTTACAATCCATTTCTAAGGGCACATTCCTGCTGAGGTGTCCTCTAAAGATCTTCCCATTGCATCTTCACTTTGGGAAAGCTAACACAGTCTCCTTTTGATTCTGCTACCTCAGTGGCTCTTGGATACCTCTCTTGAAAAAAAAATGACTCATGGTAACATCAGCAATGAGTGTCTCAGATCTACAGGCTTTTTTCTGTTGTCCCTTGTACTTGTATATTGTAAGGAGAGGGTATATTTAAGAAATAACCCATCTTTCATGCCTAAAGTAGCTTCAGAACTGAACCTTAACCAGTCAATCTGCCTGTTTTTTTTCCCCTGGATGTTCCAACAGAGGTGAATAGAAGTTGCATCGCCTAGATGTGCACAGGCAGCTGAGAGTCTTTCCTTTAGACCAAGGATGATTGACTGTTAGTTTCTTTGCCACCAAAAAAATGTGTTAAAAAGATTCCATAGTTTTTTACTCCATCTGGCTGTTTGACTGCATTACTTACTGCTGTGTTTCTATGAATAAGACAATTGCAGGGAAATGCAGAACTAATTTTACTAGATCTGTTGTTATGCCCTTGACGTTCATCAGGATTTTGTCCGTAAATATTTGTGCTACTCTAGGATGAGCTTCACTTCATAATTTTACAAGACAGAATAAGCTGGATGTGATCTCAAGGTTTAGGTCTTTCTTCATGGCCACCATCTTCTGAGTTATTCCTTCATGATGCCACCCAAGATTTACAGGAAAAGACTGTCTTTCATGAACTGAATCATGTAAGACATAAAACTGTGTACCTACCATAATGGTAAAACTTCATGACCCATGCATTTCTGCTTCAACATACCATCCTATTTCCCCCTGCAGTTGACATGTAACACTTCTGGCTGGCATAGTTAATTCCCCGGGCCTTTAAAAGAGTAGGATGGGTGGTGTCCTGAATTTGACAGTGAGACATGTTTTACTGTCCTAATTTTGTATTCTGTCAAAATTCGGTCTGGAGAAGAGAGGGAAGTGAGGGGATATTATTAGAGTTTGCAGAGAAGCATGACATTTGGAAGGACCTAAGATGAGATGAACAGACCTGGATCATGAAGATCTGTCTTTATGATAAATACTTAACATTAATTTCAACACAGTAGGTAGAAACAAAATTGTAATCTGGCTCCACCACTTCAACTGACTAAAAGTTATAATAAATAAAATGTGCAGCATTTGCTATTTCCATTTCGCTTTACATTTATTTGTGGAAAATGGAAGTAGTTTCTTTTATTTAACATTATTCATCCAAATTTCATCAGCTGTTACATTAATGTTGTATCCCCATTAACTGTGTTTTACAACAGTACTTACTTTCATTCCTTCATTAGATGTAGTTAAATTAATTATACAGTCATAATGAAGCATATAAATTACAAAAAAAATTGTTCAATAAGTATTACTATTACATATATTTCATATGATAAGATGCAATATAATGTGTTATTAGTTCTAAGTTAAAACTAGAAAAAGTGAAATACATAACAGTAACTCACTCATCCACATTACTAGAAAATACACAGTAAAGAAGACCTCATTTAAATGCTTTACTCACCAAATGTAGGATGGGATTTTCCTCATCTTGTAGAGCAAAACAGTTCAGTAAATGAGGCCTTCTGCATTTTGTGAAGACTGCATATCCTGTGTCTGTAGTACCTCCAGTATCTGGCACCTGTATGCTGCCCCCAAGAGGAAGACAGAGATGCCAGTTCATGCACTTCTCCAGATTTCTTCAACATGACACTTGATTAATACAAGTGTTGTTTAGAGCACAAGATGGGCCAGGATAAGATTTTTGATCGTTTTGAATCTTCTAGGGTTGCTTCTTCTAGGTCGTACAGTGCCATCAGTCTCCTGTTGTTTTCTGTCATCTTAGCTGTGTTAGCAGTGACAAACTTGCATATGAATAAATAGGTGCAGCTAATGTGGCACCTGTTGGGGTACTAGTCTGTTGAGTTCCATGCTGTGTTATACATGTAGTGTGAAGTACCCAGATGACATCAGTCTCTACTGGATATATATAGGCCTACTATACATGTTTCTGTTCCGCCATCTTGTATAGGCTTGTTTTTATTTGCTCCAATACCTTGTATAGGCTTGTTCATTGTCCTGGTGCCCTGGCATCTAAATATGCCAGAAAGAGGAGGCAAGGGATGAAGATCTGAGCTGCCATACAACTGGGGTTAAGAAATTATCTAAAGGCTGCTAATATCTTCCACCATTTCCACAAAGGAGAATGCCCCCCTGTGTGTCCCTGTCCTCCTCCAAGAATCAAACATCAGGAGCACCCAGGTAAGCTTCCTCCCCCTCAGTGAATGGGGCACTCCAACCCCCTCACTGCTAGCACCTTAGTCACTTAAGACACTAATCAAACCCAGATCACCTGGGGATGTAGTCTAGGTTTTATCCCTCCATACCACAGGGTTAGTCTAGCTTGGGCACTTCTTGGAGTTGACAATAAAAGAGAGGAATGCTGATAGTATATCTACTCATTTCTCTTCAGGGGAAGGGGTGGAAGCATGTGTCTGGCACTCTATGTGGTAGAATTCCCAATGTAGGCAGTGGGTCACATTGAGATGCTGTCTGCATTGGAAGGGATGGGGCTGGCCAAAATGATGTCACATATGTAGGTGTGGACATTGATCTCAAGCCCACACTGCATGCTTGCCAGGTCAGTACAGTGGAACTTAGAGACTTGACCTGTTAAAGTCAGCCATTGCAAGCAGCATTGCACTCAGTGCCTTCCCATGGGATCCTGTTATCACCAGTTTGGAGAGCTTTGCTGGTGACCCAAAGCTGGAGAAGTTAAACCTATGTGGTGGTTAGCACAGCAGATTACTTCATTGAGTTAAAAGGCTGATGTTCTTTGTGTTTCACTGTTGCAGTCATCATATTTTGGGTTATCTGCCTGCAGGTAGCCCTCAGCCGGCCTGAATACCAGAGTCTTCGGATTTCTGCGTCGGATGCTGTTGCTTCTTCCATAACGTCAGGTCGTTAGTTATAAAACATGTTGCCAATGCCATTACATCAGTCTTTCTTGCCATGCGGTGCTCAAAGCAGAAGCAGTTCACAAGTGCAGGTTGTCCGACTCCTGAAATTTTCGTTTTCGAGTTTCAGACCCGAAGTCTTCAAAAAAGATAAGTACCCCATTGGGGATCCTTTTTTCTTGCTTTAATCGATGTCAGAAAAATTAACAATTGTCTTGCCTGTGGAAAGCAAATACCTCATAGAGATTTTCATTCTTACTGCGTCACCTGTTTAGGCCCAGACCGCAACGTCCCCCAATGTCAATTTTGTGCCTTGTTCAACGCCCAAACTATTCGTCGTCAGGCTATTTTTATAGCTAAATACTTTCGTTCTCGATCTCCGTACTCCAAAATGGCTTTGTTAAGCCATCTATCGATCTTCCAGAAAAAGTAAGGATAAAGACAGAGACGGACCACATAGGTCCAAAACTGCCCACGATGCTTCCGTTAAGCTAGTCGTCAGTCCGCCTGTACCCAGTGAGGTGCTTTTGCAGCCCCTGATACCCACTACTACAGATTCGCAGGCCTCTACTGAGACCCATTCAGAGTCCAGTATGACGTGAGATGCTTCTTCGATAATGGAACCTGCGGATGTCTCTACCTTGGATGGGTCCAGAGCCACTGTGCAGGCACAGGCTTCTGAGGGTGTATTCAGGCCTACAGACTTTCATATTAAACTGACAGCATCATTTCCAACTAGAAGTACCGAATTCCTCAGGCCTAAAATTCGCACTACACCTAGAAAACCGACTACCAAACCATTGAGTCAGGCCCATATGCCTCAAAAACAAATGCTTAGAATGGCTGAAGACATTATTACCTTAATTAGGGGAAGCCAGACTTCCCCCTCTAAGAGACCTAGAACTGATTTTCTTTCTGATTCTTCTGATCAGGAATCTGATATCTGTGTTCATTTTGACTACCAGGATTTACCCTTATCTACTTATGAGGATTCTGATGCAGAGCATTCCATTCCCCCTGCTTCTCCTCCAGAAGATTTTTCTTTTGGTGAAACTTTGCATACCCTTAGGGAGCATTTCCACTGGGAAAGCCAGGACTATTCTGAGTCCAAAAAGAGACTTAGGGAATTCTTACTCCTGCCTCAGCACAGGCCTCTAGCTATCCCTCCTGTTTTGGCTATTGTAGATGATGTTTTCTTGGAATCTAGCCTTAACCCAGACACTTTACCTACAGTTCCCAGAAAACCTGACAGGTACTACAGAGTACCTGACTCTCATAAGTTCCTCTTTAAGAATCCTACTGTGGATCCAGAGACTATTTCCCAAGGACCAAAAGGCATTAAGGCTACTGCTGCCAAAAAAGCTACCCCTTCTGATAGAGATTCTAGAGCCTTAGACAGATGGGGTAAGAAGGGTTACACTTCTGCTACTTTGGCCATTAGGCCTCTAAATTGCCAGTTTCATATGTTAAAGTATCAGCAGCATATTATGGGACTGCTTAAACAGAAAATGATGTTGTTTCCTGACTGTGCTGAACACAAAGACTTGCAAGATTTAATGCATTCTGTAGAACAAGTTGGTAAACATACTTTGCAGTGTGGTTTTGATGCTTTAGAAGCATCTTGCAGGGCTGCTGTCTCTGGGTCTGTACTTAGAAGGCATACTTGGCTTAAGGAACAAAACTGGCCAGATCATGTTAAAGCTAAATTATTGGATGCACCCTTAAACCAAGATTGCCTTTTTGGCAACAAAGCAGAGGAAGTCCTCAAAAAGATGGAGGAAAAAGCTAAATCTATGCAAACTGTTAAAGGTTTTCTACAAATACAGCTTCCCAGATTCAGTAGGCATTGGCCTTCAAAGAACTGGTCCTTTCCAGTCCCTTTCAGGCCTTCTCAGTCCAAACCTAGGAACAGCAGACCTCCAAGACTTCAGTCTCAGGCTACGCACAGATCTAAGCAGTGGGGGGGGGGGGCTCCCACTTCCAAAGCAGGGAGTAATAAGCCACCGCCCTACAGAAAAATGGCACAATGACTTAACCTTAACCCTTCCAAGCCCTGCTCAACTACTTGCTCCCTTAGGAGGAAAGCCCGCCCTGCATGCAAAAACTGGGAACTCATTACCCAGGACAAATGGGTTTTGAACATAGTTTCCCAAGGATACAGATTCCACTTCCACACACTACCAACCCCAAATGGTTGGCGAGACCTCCCCCCAAGTCAATGGGCAGAGGCCCAACAGCAGGTTCTCTTCCTTCTCAGTTTCAAGGCTATTCAACCTGTTCCAGCAGAACTAAGAGGACAAAGTTTTTATTCAAGACTGTTTCTGGTACCCAGAAAAGAAAACTACTGACATCCTATCCTGGACCTCTCTATTCTAAAACATCTTTCTGGTGGTTCCAAAATTCAAAATGATAACTCTTCAACAGCTTCTTCCTATGCTAGCCATGGATGCTAGCCATGGATGCCTGGCTGGCAACCCTAGACTTAAAGGAAGCCTGCCTGCACATCCCAAGAAGAGAATCCTGCAGACAGTACCTACATTTGAGGGTGGGATCTATGCACTTCACTTCCCTTTGGCTTATCTACCGCACCCAGGGTATTCACAAAGTGTCTAGCTCCAGCCATTGCATATTGCAGGCAGAGAAATATTCAAATTTACCCATACCTGGACTATTGTCTGATTCAGGCAGAAAGCCAGGACTTGCTATTACAATACCTGGCATTTGTAAAGAAACTTCTATCCTCACTGGGGTATACCATCAATGAAAAGAAATCTCACCTAGTACCGTGCCAAAAGATTGTATTCCCTGGGAACAAGCTTGAACACAATTTCCCAGATGGCATTCCTCACTCTGGAGAAACAAGTTTATTTGACAATCTACTTCAAACTACTGGCCACAAAAACCCAGCTATCTGCAAGAAAAATACTGCAAGCCCTGGGGTCATGGCCTCTTGCATTCTGCTACTTCCATATGCAAGACTGCATATGAGGAAACTCCAATGGTATCTAAAAATATTATGGTGTCAACATTCTCAGGACCTGGAAACAATGATTCCTATCATTCCTTGTCTAAGGACAGAGTTCCTTTGATGGGCAGAGGCCTGCTACCACAACAAGGGACTCCCTTTTACTCTACCCTCTGCCACCCAAACCCTAACAACAGATGCATCAGACTATGCATGAGGGGCTCACATGACAGGGCAGTGCATTCAGGGCAAATGGAACCCGAGACAGATGCACCTGCATATCAACCAAAAAGAAATGTTAGCTGTACAGAATACTCTGACAGCTTTCAAAGACCTTATTCTCCCAGGACAACTATTGGTAAAGACGGACAATACCACAGTTATGTGGTACATAAGCAGGGGGGAACCCACTCCTACCCTCTCTTCAGACTAGCCATTGCTCTGTGGAGCACAGCCTTAAGCTACCAAGTGCACTTACAAGCTCAATTCCTGCCAGGCAAACTAAATTCATTGGCAGACGACATTAGCAGAAATATCATGGACCTACACAAATGGAAACTAGAACCCAAAATATTCAACCTCTTGAGGAAAAAATGGGGGACCCCATAGGTAGTCCTGTTTGCATCCCCTCAGAACTACCAATTGAACAAATTCTGCACCAGAACTCCCCACAGTCAAGCTTGGAAAGTGGATTCCCTGTCCTTCACCTGGGAAAGCATCTCAGTTTATGCCTTTCCCCCTCTCCTCTCTAAGGTTTTACTAAAGATCAAACAGGACAAGCCAAGAACAATACTGATTGCACCAGTCTGGCCATGCCAGCACTGGTACCCCCTCTTGCACAGTCTGACACTGCTACAACCATGACACCTGCCTCAGACCCCATCCCTGCTGTCCCAGCAGGTGGGCCAAATTCTGCACCTTCAACTTCATACCCTGAACCTTGCAGCTTTGCTAATTCCATGAGCTCTCCTCTAGCATCCCTCAGTAAGCAGGTGCAGGATGTCATTCTGGAGGCAAAGAGGCCTAGTACCAGAAAATCCTATGCTGAAAAGTAGAAAAGATACTGCTCCTGGAGTCAGGCTCAGGATGGCCACAACGGTGCCTAGCTTATCTCATATTCTAGAGTACTTAACAGACATGCTCCACAAGGGCCTATTCTTCTCGTCAATTAAGATTCATGCCTCTGCCATTTCAGCACGTTATAATACTGAGCCACCCCTCTTCTCTCACCCCTTACTAAAACAATTCCTTAGAGGGACCAAAAATTTAAGACCCCCCCAGGAGAGCTCCCACTCCAGCCTGGGACCTTATCTTTGTATTGGAAAAGCTCACTCTTGCCCCCTTTGAGCCAGCTGCAACAGCAGAGTTGGAATTATTTTCCTGGAAAACAGCCTTACTTCTAGCCATCACTTCAGCAAGAAGAATGTTGGAATTACAGGCCCTCATGGCAGTGCAATCCTTCATTATCTTCCATACGGACAGGGTTTCCCTCAGGACTAATCCTTCCTTTATGCCCATGGTAGTGTCTAGTGTGGCCCTAAACCAGTCCATTCATTTGCCTACTTTTTCCCCTAATCCACAAAACAAAGGGGAACTGCACTCTCTGGATGTGCACAGACAACTTGGATTCTATTTGGGCAGGACTAAGCCTCTCTGAAAATCTGACCAGCTGCTAGTTGGCTTTGCTACAGGGGCAGAGGGGAAGGCCATTTCAAAGCAGACCATTTCCAAATGGATAGAGCATTGCATTCATTTCTGCTACAAGCACCATGGAAAACCTACCCCACAGGGGATAAGATCACATTCCACCAGGGCTGCATCTACCTCTATGGCATTTTTCAGAGGAGTCCCTACCAGGGACATCCTGGAAGCTGCTACCTGGAGCTCTGTACATATCTTCACTAAGCATTACCACAGCAGTCTTGCAGGGCATAATAGCTGGCCCTAATGCATTTTAACTACCTCCTCCCTTCCTTAGCTTTGGGAATCAACCCAATGTGATGACTGCAACAGTGAAACATGAAGAACATAGTACAGTTGTGTACACTTACCATAAATGTAGATGTTCGAGTGTATTCACTGTTGCAGTCCTGGTTACCCTCCCTCCAGCCCCCTGACTTCTCTTGGCTCTACCTTTCCATCTTGTTTGGTATGTATATATTTTTTCATGTGTATTTGCTTTTTGATAGGGGTGTACCATACCATAGAATTGCTCCCTATTGTGGGGGCACCTGACATCTGGGGCAAGAAAAACTGATGTGATGGCATCAGCTGCAATTTTATACCCTTGATGACCTGACGTCATGGAAGAAGTGACAGCATCTGACAGAAATCTAAAGACTCTGGTATTCAGGCCGGCTGAGGGCTACCTGCAGGCAGATAACCCAAATGTGATGACTGCAACAGTGAATACACTCAAACATCTACATTTATGGTACATGTACACAACTGTACTTTTCCTGTAGGCAAGGGTACAATATTTGATTCTTTCCAGCTCTATTTGCCTACTTTGAGAATCATACCAACTCACTTAACCAGACAGTGCTCCTGGGCAGCAGCTGGAGAAACCACAGAGGTTCCTCACCAGGAGAATGCAGAGCCTCAAACATCTACCCTACACATGTAGGCTTAAAGCCCTGTCCCTCTTCTCAGTTTCATACAGACTCCTCAGAGGTGACCTCTGTCTGACATGCAAAGCAATCTTAGACCCCACCTCGATGGGACTGCTGGATATCCACAAGTCAAGCTCCAGTCGAGTAATCCATACTTGTGACCTCAACCTGGTTTGTGACATCAGTAGGACTTGTTGGCAGGACAGATTTGTGCCCAGGGACTCCCCATCTGTGGAATGGACTCCCTTTCCACATCAAGCAGAGTACCTCATTATCCCTTTTTAAGTGCAACCTGGATAACTGGATGGGAAACGGAAAATACACCCCTGGGATTCCCACCTATGTCACTGCTGGACAGGGGCTTTGACATGGGCTAAACTCTTGGCTAGACTTATAAGGACCTCTGGGCCAATAGCCTAGTAACTTCCTATGATACCATGAAAAGTGGCACTTGTTTCTAGTGGACAAATGCAAAAATAAAATGTTTTTGAATAACATCCTACAAATAATCTGCATTGTTGGTGGGAGAAGGGGCTTAAGGGGAACTATGTGTCTTGCCATGCTCCGTTAGCTTTGCTTGCTCTGCTTCCCTACCCCCATTCCCACCCACCCCATAACATTTACACTTAGAGTTACAAACCACACCCTCTATTAATTAACAGTCCCACCCACCTAATCATCCCTCATACACTTAATTTCATCACATCCCAAACATTTCACCCTTTACCTGCTCCCACTCACAACAGCTATAGATACTACTCCTACACACCTATACTCTCTACTTCTACTTATACCCCCTGCTACACAAACTTAAAAGATGCACTGCCCACAGTCTACCCAACCTCTAAGAATAGTAATATACTTACTAACCACCATATCTGTACTGCTCCTTTCCATCCTGACCGCATACCACACTGAACTTTATATGAGCAACACAACACAATGGCAAACAGATTCCACAACCACTTCCATTAAACTAAAACACTTCCCTATATCAACATCCAACCTCACCTCCTCCCAACCTCTTTCATACCCTTTTATAGCAAACCAACATATAAAACTAACACCCACTCTTCCCAAAAACAGGCCAAACTACTACACAAACTTCAAAAACTCTGTCTCCACCTACTCCACAATCTCTTCTGTTGTGACGATATACACTCTAATCCAGGTCCCAACTCATTAGGCACAACTAATTTAAATCCGACAGATGCTCTATTCCAGAGGCCTACTTCTTCTGTCCTCCTCTTAAACATAAATGTGAGAAGTATTATCAACAAAATTCAAGACATACATGCCCTGCTAGCTTTATACAAACCAGAGATAGCAGCATTAACTGAAACTTGACTTAAGCCAGAAAACCATGACAATGAGATTCACTCCACCTGGGTATAATATTATAAGTAATGATGGAACAGGGAGAAAAGGTGGAGGAGTAGCCATAGTTTTCCAAAATCATCTCACCATAGAACAATTTGACTGCAATACCCATGAAATAAAAGATATAGAAGTAATATTTGATAAACTAAAACTAAAGTCCAGAAAAGATATTATTATTGCAGGTGGCTATATTCCACCAGGCAATAACATTACCACACCGGAAAACCTGTTATACTGGATGTCTACCTTCCTCCCACAGGAAACCATACTACTAGGAGACTTTAATATTGACTGGGCTGAATGCTCCAGTCACAACCCCTCATCCCATATAAACCTACATGGTTTTACCCAAATTATTTCTGCCCCCACTAGAATTGATAAGACATCCAAATGACAGTCCATCTTAAACTGGATATTGCTATCAAACCCCAATCTCACACAACACTCAGGCTGTCTCCCAGACAGTCTGAGTGACCACCAAGCAACCTACCTTATTAGGAACAGATCCCACCATTCCACTCTCCCCACTCTAAAGATAATACACAACAAAAGGAACCTCAAAGCTAATGACCTACTCAATGCACTAAAATGCAGTAATTGGACTCCCCTAACTCACCTACCTCTAGTTAAAGCTGTGCAATACTTTAACTCAGCCTTCCTCAAAATCCTAAATGAGCATGCACCACCCAGAACCATTAGAGTCAAAACTAATTATGCCCCTTGGCTAACAAAAGAGACAAAAACTGTAATGAAAGATAGGGACAAAGCCTGGGTACAATTACATCAACACAAAACCTCTTCCTTGAAAAAAAATCTACTTAGAACTCCACAACAAAGCCAAAAAAAAGATTAATCCCACTCCACAAGGGAGGCAAATCCCTAGAGTTTACCAACTACCATGCAATAGCAATTCTATCACCCTTATAAAAAAATATTGGAGAAATAGTTCACTCTCAACTAATGCAGTATCTCCTGAAAAATAACCTACTATCTCATTCTCAGCACCACTTTAGACCCTCCCGTAGCACCACCACAGCACTACTCTCTTTTTACCAACTTAGTCAATCACCACAGAAAGAAGGGACTATTTGTATCTGCCATATTCCTAGACTTATCTAAAGCCTTCAGTGAACAGCAATTGAAGCACACTCACTGAAGATATCGCTGGTAAAACACGCAATATTTTGCAAAAAAGCCAGAGATACCAACGTAGAAAGGATGTAAAATAAAAGTAAAAGCAGTAAAATCTTTATACGTATGCTCTATGCACTATAAAACCACTCAACACAAACAGACCAGCGCTTTCGGTGAAATTAGCCTTCTTCAGATCCGTATCTTTAAAAAAACAAGGAACACAGTTTAAAAAAAACATACATCCAATAGAATCCTTATCTAAAGCCTTCAATGTGATAAACCATAGCAGGCTTCTTGAAACACTAACTACCCTTAACATACACTCTTCCACTATATCATGGTTTAGTAACTACCTATCAGGTCGACAGCAAGCAATGCTATGGCAAGACCAATTGTTCTCCCTTTTACCAGTATCCATCAGTGTCCCCCAAGGGTCCATTCTTGGTCCTCTGCCATTCTCCCTATTGATAAACCAGATAGCTGCATCCTCAGTCTCTGCCACAGTAGTACAATACACAGACAACACCACCATTACAAGTACCACCCCAAACATAAAGGAACTACTAACCATAACTCAAAAAATCTTTACCTTAGCAGAAGCATGGTTCACCAACATAAAATTTCTTCTTAACCCCCCAAAAAACAACCTAATTTTATTTGGCCCTGGTAGACCCCCTCAGCTAAGCAATGATTTCATCATAATCTCCAAAGATAACATCACAATCACCCCAACAACCCACACAAAACTGCTAGGGGTAGTTATCAATAACAACCTCAGATTTGACATTCACATAGCCCAAACAATCAAGGAAGTAAACAAAAAGCTGGCTCTCCTTTATAGAAGCAAACATCTCATGACCAAAAATACAAAATCCACAATCGCCAAGACTCCCCTCTTATCCATCCTACTGTATGACTCCCCCATACTGACAAAAATGCGCCATTCCAAACTTAACAAAATGGAGTCTTGTTACAACAAGATTGCCAAGTTCACAACAGAGGCCTCTCATAGAGCCCATCATTGTCTTGCCCTATAGCAGCTCAACTGGCTTGAGCTGCCCCAACTACTGCTACTTAATCAACTCTCTACAGGATTCCCCTTCAAACCATCGAACGTTTAAAACATCGATGTTCAGATCATCGAGACCAGAACATTGAGTTTTAAAACATTGAAGGTCTGAAGGGGAAGAAAAAGGTAAGTGTAGGTGGGAGAAGGTTTGTGTTTTTGCTGGGTACCAAGGTGCCCTGCATACCGTGAGTGTCTATGTGCCATCTGTGTGATGGCACTAGATAGGGTACGGAAAATCTCCCGTTTAGTGCTTCTGCATATAGTGCTAAATGGGAGATTTCCCTTTACTCCACTGTAGTGCAGTCTCGGAGTTGGAATATTAAAGTGGGGGGTGCAGGGGGGGGGGGTGAAGTGCCCCTGCATACAATTGTTAAAATTTCTTTTTCTTTTTTTTTTTTTGGTTATACTTGTAACCTTCGATGTTTTAAAATTCGATGTTCTGGTCTCGATGATCAGAACTTCCATGTTTTGAAATTTCGATGGTTAGAAGTGGAACCCTCTGCAGCACACAAATTGTACTACCTGCCCAACAAAACCCCATCACTACAGCATTTAATTCAGTCCTACACAACCACCAGAACCTTAAGATCCAGTAACCAAAACCTTATAAATGCCATCAAACACAGAAATGATGCCAGTAAGTCCCTTTGCCTGCACCATAACCAGAGTTTGGAATCAACTCCCAAATCACATTACTACTACTACTACTACTACTACTACTTCTGCCTCCCAATTTAAAAAAAGTCCTCAAAAGCCACTATTCAAACAACTGGCTCTGCTCCTGTGTCACCCCAGGTTAAGCCAAACCACTGCACTGTTGCATGAATTCATCTGCTAAAGTTTATCAATAACTTCCTCTAGTTACCCAGGTATACCTGTTCTACCCCAAACATATGGACTTTTCAGATTGAACTCCTATTCAAACATTTTGTACTTCTTTTTCTCAAATACTGTACTACTCTCCATCTTACAATGTAAACCGACTACCAGAAATGTTTGACTGTCTACTACATGCTGAAATGAATCTTTAACTGTACTTGTATATAGTCCTAATAACAAGATGTTAATATCTGATTATTGCATGCTGTAAGGTTAGACGTACCAGAAATGTTTAACTCTGTCTAGTAAATGCTGAAATTAGTCTATGTCCTTGTATATAGTCTTGATAAGATTTTAATATCTGAATATTGCATGTTGAATTGTAGTAATAGATGTAAATGAAATCCTCACTTGTACTGTACTGTATGTGGAGCTTTTCTCCCTGGACCTCCGCTGAAAAGGGACCTGTGTCAAGTTGGACTTTCCCGGTTAACAAATATAAAATAAAAAATAAAAATAAATAAAATGATTCAATATGTGAAGTAACCCATGATAAAAGAAAAAAAGGTAAGCTGAAAAAACCCTTAACCCTAGCTGTATTAGGTGTTTTTAAGTTCCATGTGCTTAATTCAGGTTTAGAATGCACTTTCATTGCTTCCAGGCTAGTAGCAACATTTACATCTGTGTTTATTTCCATTTATCTATGTCTGTTCTGTTTTTTGAGGTAAATTAACACTTACTAGCCTCAATTATATATGCCAGCTCTCTTTTTGTTGAATGTATTGCCAAAACTGCTTTCTACTTTCATGCTATGTGCAGAATTGTTTTCTGCTTTTACTTATTTCTACAAATGATTTTCTGACTGTATTCACCAGGCTGTGTCTGAAATTGGTCCATGGACATCAGTTAGCCGTCTTGGTAAGCAAACTGAAATAAATTTGACCCATTCAGACTATCCCAGTAAACAAAGTCCCTTATCAGCAGAGACCTAAGGAACATACTTAACTGGACTTGTATGGTTTCATAGAACTAATTAATAGCCCCATACTTTATAGCAAGACATCAAATTCTCTATTAGACTGGATCCTGGTGTCAGACCCTAGCAAATACTCCATCACAGGTACAATGTCAGACTCTCCCAGTCTGTATGACTAGACATGTCACATATCCAGTTAAACAGCATATTTATAAAACAGCATGTACTTTTTTCAAGTTTAACCCATAAATGTTCATTACTACACTATTATCTATTAACTGCAACTTCCTAAAAGTCCTCCCCTTAGACGATGTTGTAATTGAATTCAGTACAACTTTTCTAAATATCCTAAATAGTCTTGTATCTCAAGAGACTGAAAACAAATAATACAATTTGGCTATCCAAAACAAGTAGAATGCTAAAGCAGGACAAAGAAAAAAGCATAGAAAGAATTAGAAAAATATAAAACACTTCAATATCTTAATCTTCAGAATACTTTGCAATTGTACTTAAAAGCAAACAAATGAAGACAAAAAACTATACTTATAATAACTTTCAGAATAATACTAAATACAATCCTTAAAAAATGGCCATCCATTAAAGAAATCTTACATCCCAGCCATGAGTCCAACCCAAACCCCTCTCCCAATAACTCACCACTTGAAACTGCAATACAGTTCAACTCTTATTTTATAGATAGTGTAGCATGTCTAACCAAGGATTCTTCAACATCTAATCCCAGCCCTGCCCAACAGTCCCATATCACCACATCCACTTTCACTTTCAAACCTGTGCCTACATCCTATGTAAAGATTCAAACCTGTACCCACATGCTATATAAAACTACTCTTAAAGAAACTTAAAACATGCTCTTCTTCAGCTGATGACCTTCCAAATGAGTGTCTAAAAATAGCAGCCAATAGCCTTGCCTGTCCTCTCTCAGCCCTTATAAATAGGTCAGTCCAGGAATCCCACATTCCTTTTTTCTGGAAAAAGGCGCACATTATCCCTCTGCACAAAGGAGAAAATTCAACAGACATTAGTAATTGTAGACCTATAGCAATCTTATCTCCCTTCACCAAAATACTAGAAAGATGTATTCAGAAATGATTGCTAGACTATCTCCTGCAAGAACTCCTATCCCCTACACAATATGGCTTCTGTCATTCCCATATTACTAGCATGACCCATCTAACCTATATAGATACAATCAGAAAAGTTAGAGATAATGGCAGACTAGTCTCTTCTTTATTTCTACACTTGTCTTAAGCATTCGACACAGTTTGTTACAGCAAATGCCTACTTCAAATGTCTTCACTAGGTCTATCTCATCCCAGCCTTCTGTGGTTCAAAAGCTACCTGTTCAATAGGTATCAGTCAGTAAAATGTCAATGCACACTCTCTTCTTACCTCCCAATCACCACCGGTGTACCACAAGGCTCTACCCTTGGTCCCCTCCTCTAACATTTTCACCAACACCCTTTACACTTCCACACAACAGGCCTCCCTAATACAATACACAGTTGATTCCACTCTCATTTGCACATCTGGCAACATGGTACACCTTCACAAAATTACTCGGGAAGCTTTAACAGGCACTGAAACATGGCTTTGTAACTCGCACCTCCTGCCCAATCCAAAAAAGACCAAATGACTACCTTTTCCCCCAAATCCCTGTCTCATGAAAACAACATTTAAAGTCATCTTTCTTGATAAAACAACAATTGAAGTCATTTCTGATAGCAAACTATTAGGGTTGATAGTGGATGATAATCTTACATTCGACCTGCATGTACAAAATTGCATAAGAAAAACTCATCAAAAACTATGGATGCTTTACAGATCCAAAAACTTTCTCACCAACACAACTAAAACTACACTTGCCACTATTTGTCTACCTCCCCCCAGTTCTTTATGGTGCTTCCATCCTTACTAACCTCCAGGCTTAACAAAAATTAAAACTTGAACAATGCTGTAAAAAAGTTGTTAAATTTGGAACACATAACCCTTGCAGAACTCAGAACTGTATAGCATTGAAAAGCCTAAATTGGTTAGAATTGCCACTTCAAGTAATATGTATACAACTTCTTACCACCTATAAAATGATACAGCATCCATCTGCCTGTCTAGCACTAAAAAGAATTCTACATAACTATGTTCCCCATCAGTGATTGCGATCCAGTGACCAAAAAGTCCTGTCTGTCTACAAACTTAGCAAATCTGTTGGGCATTGTCTGTGCTTCTAAAAGGCTGATAAGGCCTGAAAATCCTTACCTGTATCCATCAGGTCTATACCCTTCCTACCATCTTTCAAAAATACTTTGAAAGGCTTCCTAGTTAAAATCTGGCTCTGTCCTTGCTCAAAACCAGGATAAACTATATCCTTAAATGTGAAGTTCCTTCTCATTCCTTATACCTCTTTACTCTCCCTTCTTCACTTACTTCCTTACTACTATCTAATTCTCTTCTCTGACTTTCTCTTTAAATGTACCATAAGTCTGTTTTCCCTTACTTCATATGGCATTTCCTATTTGTATTAAGTTAAGTTACCTTTACTTTCTCTACAAACTGTCCAAAATTTCTCTAAATATTAAATGATAGTCATATACTCTTGTATCCATTTTAACCAATGTTTTTATATTATGTCTAATTTGTTATAATTATTTAAACTGGAAATGTTTTTGCTTTATTTTTCAAGATTGTAAAATTATTGTTCTTAATAAGTTTTGTAATAATTTGGAGCTTTTCTCCCCCCAGCCTCCACTGAAAATGAACTTCTATCCAGTTGGACTCTCCCAGAAATAAGATATGAAGTTGTATTTCTGTTTTAGTGATGTCACTATTTTTGTCTTAAAATGTTATCCAACCATGCTAAAACTCAACATTTTTGAGAAGTTCAAAGTTGACAGTAAAATCTGTCCTTCATTTGAAGGCTTTCTCTTATTTATCTATTTTTGTCTATTTTTAATTTTATTTATCCTACTTTATCCCTAATTCTGAAGGTAAAATATGAGCTGTATGCTAGGGAGAGAAGGTCCACATAAAAATAACAATTAGCAGGTGAAAGCAAAAATATGCAAGCTTATTTATATATATATATATATATATATATATATATATATATATATATATATATAAAATCAAGACACTATAACATTATACATAGGAAGAAATAAGTTATTGTAATGCATGAGTATATCTTTCTGTGTGTGAATGTGTATTACTTGTGGTTATGGGGAAGTAGGGGTTTAATTTGACTTTGACTTTTCATACACTTTTGTATGGCATAAAATAAAAAAAAACACTAAAATTATATGAGAGACGCTATTAAGTGAAAATGTTTTTGCATGGGTTGACTGTGTATTTTAACCTGCAAAATGTTTCATTAGTAAATATCTTACTTAGAACAGAAAATCTGGCAGCCCCCACACAAAGTGAGACAGCAGTGAAAAAAATGTTTCTGTGGACTGTAGTGGTCAAGAGGATTTTCATATGATTTATTCAAGAAAATTTTAATGGAAGTGAATAGACAGCTACAGCTTAATGATTTAAAACTTCTGTCAATGCTTGCTTATTGGGCATATGTTTAATAAAATTGTGACTGGTAATACATTTTGTTTCTGTCCCAGGTTTACGCATTGTGTTTACGCTGGATGAAGTTGCTTTCATTCAGAACCTCGTATTTTACATAGAAGCAGCATACAAAGTCGCTGTAAGTATTAGCCTTGTTATGACTGTAAATAATTATGCATAATATTTTAAAAATCTACACAACCTTTTAAAGTATAGAGTTTTTAGGTGGCATGTCTTCAGTCAAGAATATTTTTATTATTTTCTAACTAATGATTAGATGATTACATTTTATATTGCCCTTTATTTCAGACCCATGCCAGTCAGTTAGCTCACAATGTATTTTCCATTCTCTGCTAAAAGAATGAGGGTGTGGTTTCATTTCCTGCTCACTAGAAAATTTGCACAGACGTGCTTGAATTAGGGACAAATAAGTACTATTACAGTTTGGGTATACATGAAGCATAAACATATATAATGAGCACACTGAATCATCCAAGTCTCTCTCTAATATTTTTTTCTGCATTGTCTTAGGTAGCTTGATAATTTACAGATGTGTTGTGTATTTACTGCTTTGTGTTTATTTGTTGTTTTTTTGTTCTGGGTTGTTATTAAAAATACTTCTTTTGTCCAGCACCATTTAGCATTTTATATGTCTTGAAAAACTTCATGTCAATCTGCAGTTTTCTTGCTGGAAGCCATGTGTCCCATCCCCACTACAGTCCCCTTAGTCCCATTGTGCATTTTGAGTATACTGCTCTATTGTTGGACATTTCTTAAGCATGTGACAGGTTGTGTCTACCCTTCTGATTGGTTGACTATTGCCAGCTGACAGTATCTAATTATAACTTTCCAGTGTTCTTTTAATTAAATTTCCACTTAAAATAATATCTTCTTCAATTCTAACACCTCACTACTTAGAGTGCTTTTTCTCCACCCTTGATTACATCACATATGAACAGTAAGGCACAACTCCTTGCATACCTACTGATCCTCACAATTCCATGAATGTTCTTGTGTGCTTGTTGGTGTAGGAGTACTGATAACACAGCATTTTTCTCGAATAGTCGTAGATGCTCCCCAGTATGAAATTCTGTAAATACTGTCACAATTCCTGGCTACTCGTATATTGTTTGTACACTGTTGGGTATCAGTGCCTCACCTCTGTGCTTGACACACTGTGACATTCTGAATAGTTGCTAGTTCATTACTTTCCATGAATGTCCAGCTGGTAATTGTGTTTGTGTTTTCCCTTCTCATAAGTACGCCCATTTGTGAGATTGCGACTGGGTCCTGTTTTCTTCCTTTGAATATTTACTGATGTTTAATAGTTTTTGTTGTTTTTTCAGCATATTTGCCCTCTTCTTTGAGTGAGGATGTACAGGCATGTTTTCTTATTCTCAATGTTTCCAGCAAGTTAATGTGGAATATGCTCATATATCCCCTTTAAACTGTTGAATGCTACTTGTGGTGGGATTCTGAGTGCATTCTTCCTTTCTCTGTTCTTCTCTACAGAGTATTATGTTTCAGCTCTGTATTGGATATCTAGGTCTGTTTTCCTACTTTACTGTTGATAGTTCCTTAAGGTCATGTTCTGGTTTGTTCTCTCTCTCTTTGAGTTGTTTTTTTTTCCTACTTAACCATTCTACCCTTATTCTCCCAGGCTTACTGATAATTATTCCAGCTCATGACATTCAGCTCTTGCTTGCATTTGTCAGTGACTGTTCTTTGTGGCATGGATTATTGTGGGGTCATCACCATAATTACACTGCTGCTGTTGCCTATGGTAAGATTCGCATATGAATCCTACCCATTTGCTTGATTTTTTTGGCATTTTATTCCTGCTGTAAAATTCTGTCTTTGCATCATGTGTGCAGTAGAAGCCATTAAATATTTACATTTTCTTTCGAAAAATTTTAGGTTCATAGGTATATACTAGGCTAACGACCACCAAGGCCTTTATAAGCCTAGCCATGCAATCTAACCCTACTGTGTCCTGTTGTGGGCATTTATTAAGAAGTGATATGTTAGTTAGGAAGGTTCTAGTAGTTATGTGGGGGACTTTATTAGTTCAGGTATTACTGTCTATTAGAGACATGGAGGCTAGACACAAGATGAATTTCTGATTTCCCATCCATTGGTCAAGGTTATGTTTAAATAGGGTTAGGGATGGACTCTGCTTTACATGGATGGGAATCCTTTTCTAGAGCATGGGGTTCCTCTGAGACGCATATCTGTCTTGCCAACATGTCTTATTTATAACACAAGCAGCATTTAAATAGTTGGATCTAGTGGTTCTGATACTGTTTTTGTGGATGTGCAAAAGGTCCATCAGAGCTGGATCCAAGGATGCCTTATATGCTAGGCATAGATCACTTCTCAGTAACCTATAAGAGACATAGAGATGGGACTTTAAAGGGATCCATATAGGACAATGTGTTTATACCCTGGATACTGCTGGTAAGGAACCTTTGTGGGCATTTCAACTGTTGCATATTTCTGCTCCGGTACATGCTGAAGAAGGCATTATACTCATCGGTAGGTCTGATAAGGTCTGAATAAAGTGGCACTATGACTTCCTTGGATGCCATGCCCCTACTTATAAGTTGGGTAACACAATGATTTTCCTACCTTGGGCACATGTTGTCAAAGGCCAGATTACTGTCTACATATATTGCCAGATCCCTGAATACTAGGTCAGCCCTAGGTGTGTCTTATCAATGCAGTAATTAGCCTGGGTAGCAGTTTTCCCGAAAGGCACTGTGAAGTATTTTTTGGCAATGAGTTTTAATCCATGTCTTTGGCACCATTCATTTGTCTTTGTTAGACCACCTTGTAAGATGTTTGTGTCACGGGGAAACTGTAATAGCTCCCAACTTGCATTTATTTGTGAACTTGGTCAGCCAAAGGCCCTTGACAGTAGCCTTTACCTCTGAGAAGTAGATGCCAAATAGAAGCAGCCCCAGCATGGATTCCTGAGGTAGTCCTCTGTTCACTGGTCTCTTAGTGGAGCTGTTCTCACCAGTCCTGACTTCTGATCCTGCCTGTGAGCCAGCTGGAAATCCAGCAACTTATGTAGGAGTTTGACCAGTTTGGTGAGTTTGTCTACTGTACTTGCATGGGGTATTGCATTGAATGCCTTAGCCAAGTCCAGGTAGATGGTATGGACCATTTCCCCATCATCTATTGCCCTGGTGACCTTCTCAAAGATATCCACCAGTTTTAGTAGGCATGAACTTCCCTTGACAAAATCAAACTGGGTTGTATCCAGTCTGAAGGTTGCTTATTTCTATGAGAATTTGTTCCATGGCTTTGCATATTAGACTAGTCAGAGTAATAGGTCTGTAGTTTCCAGAGTCATTTGATGGTCTACCCTTGTGAAGTGGGATAACTGTTATTTTGTGATTTTCAGTAGCAGTGAGATAAAACCTGATCTTCTAGTATCTGCCTCAGAACCTTTCTTTTGTATGGGAATAATGTCTGCCTTTTTTATCCTTCTTTTTCTTCATCTATACTGTACTTCTCCTCCCATGATCTTTTATAAAATGTTTGTAGTATTACATTTTAAATCAGTCATCAGAACATCCTAGCTTTTTCAGTGGCTCCAACAAAGTAATGTGTATATGGTTTGTCCAAGATCCCATTTCATTTCTGCACGTCCTTCACTTCCTTTCCCAACAAGATCATTTGTTTTCCGATGCATAATGACACCAGAACCCTAATGAGTACAATTGTTTGTGCAGTTTTTACTATTTCACCTATTCTTTCTGAGCTGACATCAGTCAAGCAGCCTCCCCTGTTTCCACTGTCTTGACAGTGGAGTCCTATGCAAGAGGTTTTATTCTGCGGTGTGGTTCCTTGTTGTTTTTCTACAGGTTTGTACTATGTAGACTCTCAGTTGTCTCTATTTTTTTGTGTGTTTGTCTTGGAGACAGTCTGTACATGGACAAGTTTGTTTTGTATATCCTTGTAACCCATTCATTTCTTTTTTTGTATGATCTATATTGCTATGGGGTTTCCTCCTTGTTTATTTAATATTTTATTCTGTGATATTTCAAGATCTCAGGGAAGCCAGAGTGTATCCTGGCATTTACTGAGTGAAAGACCTTTCAACCTCTCAGTGCAAGAAATTATGGGGGAACAAAGGGTCATAGTCAGGGACAGATTTTAAATACTGGTCTTACATACTTAAAAAGTTGACAGAATAACAGATTTTCTATTATCATGCATTTTCTGAAGGATATAAAGACTGAAATGTGATTGTCTGTCAGTAGTAGGTGACTTCCATTCTCATTGATTTATCAGAAACTTTGAGGAGCAGACCAAACATATTAGGCAAAAATCTAGACATTCTGAGAAAGTCTGAATAGTTGAGAGGTATCAGTCTAGCACAAAATGCACAAACATACACTTTCACACGACATGCACACCTACAGGAAATTTGCAGGATTGCCCTCTCAGGTATGACATGCCTTTGGGGCGTGGATGGAAACTGGAATACCTGAAGATAACCCCAAAAGGCAGAGGGAGAACAGAAAGATGCTGCAGAGAAAATGCTCCATTTATGAGCTGAACTGGATATCCAAGCATTGTGGGTCAGTGTGCTGCTGGTTTTCTTGTTAGGTTGATACTATTACCTGGAGACGCATCTGTCTGATAGCAGACATTTCCTAGTAGAGAAGCTGACTGTATTTGGTAATGAATTTGCAGGGCAGTGCTATCTGTATTATTACTTTCACTGTAGTAAAATATGCAGTTTCTGGGTACACTTACCAGGAACTGCAGAACTGATAACAGTGGCTGTATCCTCAGAGGTTATCCCGGCGCTACTGCTGATACAGGTGTACTACACACTCAAACTACCAAACCTCTTGTAGACTGAACTAAGATGAAGGATATAAAAGGCAACTGTTACACTGTCGGTACTGCCTCTTAAAGTTCTGAAGATCCAAACTGAATGCATGCCAGAACCATAGGAAGGGTGAAGAGGAGGAGGCTGTCCTATATGACAGTTTGTAGAAGGAAGCAAACAGGTTGGCATGCTGTTGCTATAATGACAGCTTGTAAACTGTCAAACTGTTGTCTCTATTAAATGTAGCAGTGAGGTATTAGGCTGCTACCTAATAAATTGTTACTGCCTTTAAAACAAATGCAGCATAATAGAGGAAGGTGCCAAATGAGTGTGTTGTGTGGGAAAACCAAGCTCTGCTCTTAAACTCTAATGTTTTTATTAACTGTACCATCTGCCTGCTATTATTCATATTAGGCACATATGTCTGATGCCAAACTTTTGTGAGTAGTGGAGTTGATTACATTTGGCAAGAAATGTGCAGGCCATTTCTGACAGTGCTACCTGGAATGTTATTTTCACTATAGGTAAGTCTGCACTTTGAAGATGCAGTTGACAGAAAATCACCTAACATCTAATCACCTTTAATCTCTAATAAAAGAATTAATCAGTCATCTACTTCATTTCAGGCAGATGGAATGGCACTTCTGCACTTAACATTATTGTGGTTTTGAGGTTAAATACCACAGACTCCAATCCAGGAAAGAGATACTGGTTTTTAGTTTTCCATTAATGGGGTGAAGCATTCTGAGTAGTCAGGTTTGAACCTGTGGCATGGCATCAAAGGCAATGTTATCTTGACTTAGAGTTTTCGGTACAGTGGCATGCACTGTGGCACAGTTACAAAACACATCCGGATGCCTGTACCTTAGTCAAAAGAAAGGCAAACACAAATCTTACATAATGGGGTCTATATTATAATCTCGAAGGTTTAAAACTTCAAATCCCTAAAGATCGACCTTTAGTGATCGATGTTTTAAACCATCGAAACCTAAATAAAATATTAAATAAAACCAAAAAAATCCCAACTAAATAGTGTGTAGGCAGTGAGGCATGCCACCCTGCAACCCCCACGTGGGGGGTTGTGCCCCCACACACCCTTATCTAAATATACCAACTCCGAGAACGCACTACATTGAAGTAAACGGAAATCTCCCCTAGAAAAAAAAACTACGTCTATCTCTGATGTGTGGTTACTAGATTACTTGAAAGAATTACTAGAAAGAATTCAGGTATGTTTTTGCAGGCTTAACCCTTCCCATGACTGTCTTTATGCAGCACTATGTTTGTAACAAGGAGGAAACATCTTTAAATACTTGAACATTATGACTTAAAGCCAAAGCATTGTGTCTGGTTAAAAAAGTGCTGTATTATATCCAAGTATAATTTTAAGTCTTTACAATGGCAGCACAACTTTAAAATGTGTTTCTGTCAGGCCCTTGTCTTTAGACTGTGTATTCAGATTCACTTTTCTCCTATGCTTTCCCTTGACTAGAAGTAAAAAAAAAAGTTTTCAATATGCTGTCATACTTTTCTTATTTAAAAAAGACATGGGTATTCAGGAAACTTTCTACTGCTGCAAACACATCAGTGGGATGTAAACGAGAAGACAGACATTTTGATATTTGTACTTTTTGTTTACATTGGAGATAAGCTACAGTTAGAGTTTGAAACTATGCAGTCTTATAGCCTTTAAAGCCACATTTAAAACTTTTTCAAGAATATACTGTGACATGTGGTTTGATCTATTATCATAACTGCTGGTAATGAAATATCACAGTATGTTTATTCAGGCTGCCTCCTGGGGTTAGGGGACTGGTCTATAAAAATGGATAGTATGCAAGTACAGTGCAGAATGTTGAAATTACACCAAGAACTGGTGGCTAAAATTTGTTTCAAGGGTTGGGTGTTTCAGATTCGGTATCCACTAATCTGTCAAATAGCAAGCATTTAAGACACTTCGGAAGTAACTTGCAACATGTTAAATGTAATTTAGATGATAATACTGTTAATGAGTTAATGAATCTTGTATTCGGCATACCATAGCCTAGGAGCGGTATAACAAATCATCTCCTTACTGTTATCACTCATGGTCCAGCCTGATTTTTGATGCCGTTGGAAGTCACCCTGAATGAAGGTAATACCAGGATTATTTTTGTGTCCTCCTAGCATCAGCTGGCAGATGCCACATATAAAAAGCACTACCTTCATCCTTTTTTCTTGTCAGTTCAGAGCCATCAGTAATTTCACAGCGTTTTCCTTTTGCAAGTAACCTGTTAGTCATTTTAGCTTCTAATCTAGTCACTAAATTTTAAAACATGCATTGTTGTTTTATATTTCGAAGAAAGAATTATTGGATCTGTGGCTGTGTAGGGATTCTATATGTAATTATTCCCTTGACTAAAATGGCCATGTACATTTGGCAGACAAATATCCCCTATAGATTATTGTTTTGTTTTTATTTGTTTTAAGGATAGACAATACTTAAAGATGAAGTGCAAACAATTAGTTGAACACAACTGCAAACATTTCCTTTCTGGCCATTATGCATCCATGCCTTGTCAAATGTGCAGCTGTGTTGTACAATGAATGTGCAGGAGTTTGTCGAAGACCAGAAATGAATTTTAAAATATGGAAATGTCGGTGTCAACATTTAAATATTCCTGCCAATCACCTAACCGGAAGCAAGTCCCTTGCATGGTATGCTGACATCATTTAGTGGAGAACTACACACAGAATCAGTAGGGATAGTCACTGCTTCTTGTATGTTTTGGAAGGTAATTTAGATTAGTAAAATATACAAAACTTTAACATTTGACATTTCTGACTAACATTTGCACTAATTTACCATAAAACATGTATTTACAAGGGACAGGAAACACCAGAGCAGAAATACGACATGTGCTGCACGTACCTATCAACCTCTTAGAGCAAGAAGTTGAGACAAAGCCATAAACAGCAGGGGGAGACAAAGACCGCAAAATAAGGACGCTTTTTAAATATTGCTCTTACAAACTTAGAAAGTGACTAATTTTGCATTAGCATGATTTTTTCTGAACGGTATAAAGTCCGAAAACTCAAATATCTGTCATTATTTTCTGACTTCAGCCCTCAATTATTTGGCAAAAAAAACACAATTTTATGACAAACAGTCACAGACCAAAAACATGAGGTAAAAATCTGGATAGTTGAGAGGTATGGTGCTGCACATTCAAGGACAATTACCTAGTGCACTATAGTAAAGTACAAATGCAGGATCCTGAGGCCAGAGAAAGAACAAAATTAACATAAAAATAATAACCTGCTTTTAATAACCTGCTTTTACTATAGAAAACATTTTGTGAGATTTTTTCCAATTTAATAAAAGCATAAAATAAAAGCACTGATTTCTGTATGCTGCTTGCATGCATTCCATTGTCACAAAGTTGCAACAAGGGGAAGAATGAATAAATAAAATATTGTTTTCATTTGCATCATCAGTACATGTCATATGATTCTGAAGTAGCCACTGTAGATTGCTGAGATTGGGAGGGGCAATGGAGCGTGCTTTAGCACAGTTCTATGGACTTAAATTGCCCATTTTCTACATTTAACTACTTTTATTGTAATCTGAAAGCCAAGGGAATGAACTGGGGGGGGGGGGGGACTTTGTCCCTGAGAAGATAAGCGTTTCAATTGTACTTGAACTTTAACTGAGTTAAAGAGCTGCATAGCCATAAAATCTTTTCTTTTGCAAAAAAAAAATATACAAATGAGGAAAAAAGATAAGGTATGTAGAATTAAAAGCCACGTAAAATGGGATTTAAAGGATCACATAGAAAGTCCAGTATATTATCTTCTAAGATGACACACAGAGATAATAAGCAAAATGAAGTCTGGAAGAAAGAGTAGTATAAAAAGACAAAGAAGAAATTATAAAAGTTCCTCCTGCCTCTGTTTTTGGTGATGGTACTCCTTTGAAAGCACCCAGTACAATGAAAATGATGAGTCAACAAAGGCAAAAAGAAGAAAACGTTTTCTGCTGTTAGAGAGAAAGATTAAAGCTGTTTTACCAATTAAGGTTCACAGTGTGGAGAAACAATAATGTTTAAGTTTTTCTCATTCTCAGACCTCTACAAATCTCAGTAAAAATGAAAACATTTCACTTAAGGAGCCTATTACAAGAAAAATAACCAGATAATGTTGTAGAGGTATTAAACATATTTTGGAAATTTTATGAACATTTTTGTAAAGCAGAGAAATATAGAAATCAAGAAAGAGCACAAATGGAAATATATGGAAGACTTAAGTATGCTAAGGTTAGAGGTAGATGAGGGGGGGGGGTCAACAATTAACAGTTAAGATAGGAGGAGAAGAGATTAAAATGGTGATTTATAACCAATCTGCTGGATAGTCTCAAGGAATATATGGTATTCTGGTGGAAGTTAGTATTTTAGAAGGAGATACTTAAATCCTGGAAAAAAAACTGTGCTGGCTATAATGCCAAAAGATGGTAAAGACCAACGAAATCCAGCTTCGTAGCTATTTCAATTTTAAACCATGATTATAATGTTTTTATATCTACAATGACTATAAGAAAGGCAAAAAAAAGTATGTTTTTGTGGAGGGAAAGCAAACATTTGACAACATTAATAGAACAATAATGATCCAAAGGACAGCAAAATTCAAGAAAATATCACTGTTCTCGTTTGGTCTTGATACCAAGAAAGAATTCGACAGAGTAAGCTAGTATTTTATGAGCAGGGTTATGGAACATTTGCATTCTGTAATACAATAATAATGTTAATTAGGAGGATATATGGGGGATAACAGGCAAAAATCAAAGTAGGAGAGTTCCTCTCTGATAAATTGTGTTTAAACAGAGGAACCAGGTAGGGGTATCCTCATTTCTCTGTGTTATATTTAGAACCATTGGCAAAGAAAGTAAGATAATCAGAGATTCAATGCTATAATTGGTATGGTAATCATGAAAAGTTTGCTTTATTTGCAGACAGTATTATTTTGGACCCGATAAAACCAGGAAATGACTTCTCAGTGTTATGGAACATATTGAGACAGTTTTAATTTTTTTTTCTGAATATAAAATTAATGAATATTAAAAAAAAGACTAAAGCTGTGAACTGTGGACCTACACATGAATTGATTCAGCAATACCCATATTTATGGGGACATGATAAAATGAAGTATTTAGGAGTATGGGTTAAAAAAAATTATGGCAACTAAGGATATGTGGGAAGAAGATTAAACAAAAGGTAATACAAAAATGGAGACACTGGAAGCTCTTGCCTATGGATATGGGATAACAAGATGCAAGCAGTGAACATTTTTTAGTCCCTTTAGTTTTATATACAGGTCAGGCATATTTTTATCAACCAGAGGTGAAGTTGTGGACCATGATTAATAATGAGTTGGAAGAATTTATCTGGGAGGGGAAAGGGGCAAGGTTTAAGTGGGATAAGTTGATCCTTCCTACAGAACAAAGTGGTTTAAGATTACCTGATTTAAAGGGGTATTTAAAGCTACATGGTTAAGACTCATATACATAATACAAGCAGAAAGCTGTAATTCAAAGTGGAAAGGGATGATGAAACAGAGGGGAGATTCAAGAAGTAAGAGGAAAGTGGGATTTTATAAGGAGAATAATAACCATGCAGAATATTATGCTCATAAAGTAGCAGAAATTATTCTTTGGACTAAGCCAAGACGAGAATGCGGATAGGAAATGTTGCCAATCGGGATGACTGCAATTAGGGAGTACAGAGCATAGGAAAGAGGGGGCTGGAATATACTGGAGAAAACTGGCAATGGAACCAAGGTATTGGAGCAAGTAACTAGGAGAGAAAGGTAATATAATGGGATGAGACCAAGAAGACATTTGTACTGCAGGCTAGAGACTGCCTTCCCTATCAGGCATTGATGTCAGGGTATAGGCAAAAAGAAAGGATCAGAGGAATCCTGAGTGAAATACCTGCTCTAGTAAATGTTTTAGTTGAATCTAGAACAGACACTGCTGTTAAGTAAAGAGATAATTAGCAGGTCATATAAAATATTGCACAATAGCTATAGGACTCAGAGGAGGTTAGAGAAGATTGGGAATAGAGATTGGGAATAGAGATTGGATTAACAATTCACAGGGAAAGAATGGGAGGACATATGTATGGCTTTCCAGTATGACACAGTCTAAAAGATTTAGGATTTTTGCTTGGTAGTGTTTGTATAGATAATTTTACACCCCAAGCAGACTCCAAATAATTTTTCCACAGGTTGATGGCAAAGGTTGGTGTGATGGTGAAGAAAGATGTAACTGAGAACATATGTTTTGGGAGTGTAATGAGTTGGCAGACATTATTTTCCCTTTAGAGAACTCTGTCAGAAATATTGGGTGAGCAAATGGGTGTAACTGATGAAATGATTTTTTTGAGCTGGGATACAGGATCTGAATTGTCTAGATATAGTAAGGCCTTGTTAAATTTAATTCTGGTGGTTACTCAAAAAAGCAATTACTAGAAAATGGAATTCAAAGTCTAAACCAAGTATATTTGATGTATTGGAGTATCATAACAGCAATAGAAGAGCTGGAAGTAGGATCTTTAGAAAGGGGAAGAAGCAAATTACATAGAAAAAGTGGAAATTGTGGGGACACTACATGCAGAATAATGTTCTAGGGTAGGAGTGAGAATTAAAGGAAGGCATGTTATATAATGTTGGATGGCTTATACAAAAATATATACGTGTGTGTGTGTGTATACATACATATATATGGGTCTAATCAGGCGAACTCTTTTTCGCGAAAGTGCATGTTTGATCATACACATCTACAGCATCACAATGGCTACATAAGCATACACTCATCATCACATTGTCATATATAATAAGAAAAATGCACCTAACATAAATAAAACAAATAATTGACATGGAAACATTTAAAATATACAAGTAGGGTGGTCCCCATAAGTACATCTGACTGTACCCCAGGTGGTTGTGAGCTATCATGGGCAAAACTGCATGGAACGGTAGCCAGCTTGAGTCCTGTAGTAAATGGCAATCATACAGGTATCACCTATGTCCCACAGGTCTGCTATCAGTCTTATTTATTTATTTATTTATTTATTCTATTTGTAAACTGGGGTAATCTGTCTGAGAGTAAAGCCCATTTTTCAGCAGGGGCCCAGCAAGAAAAGTCCACGGCACTGTAAAAATAAAATTACAAAATACGTGTTGACATTGTACCGCAACAGACAAGAGGTGCAAATGTGATGCTGAACTGCAATTACAATATATCCTCGATCAGTGAACACCTTGTTTTCAGCTTCTGTCTGTACCATTATGTTAACGCATATTTTTTCCCATCTGTGCATGCATACTACAGCATTTCAGCTTTGCAGCCTGCTGCAAAGTGCCGTACAACACCATCTGTAACTGCATATCCTTGTGAATGTTTGCATTGATGACCAGTACCTTCAGTAATTCTGTCCTTTCACATGAGGTGAAGGTGGTATGTTTTCATTTTATGAGAATCTTAAACTAGAGTCTGTTGAGTTATGCTTATATAAAACTTGATAATTAAAGAAATAGCAGGCTAGCTTGCTACTCAAAATGAGAATTGTATTGAAGTGTAGTGAATGTCAGCTATGTTTTAACTGACTCAAACAGCTATAGCAACTACAAGTAGCCGTTAACTTTTATGCCACCTGCTACATGTGATTTGGTAGGTGCACCAGCAGTTTGTAATTGTTCCCTGCATTTATTGGTAGTGTGCAAGTCATCATGAAAACATAACTTCAGGAAATCCAAATATGCATGCCAAAAAAGAACCCTGCAATGCTTGGATTACCTATTTCAACTGAGAAATCCCAGACTGTTATAGCATCAAGCTTAGGAAAAGGCGTCATTTTATGTTTCTTTGAATTTTTGTCATGTGCCATAAAACACTTGTTTTGCCATGTAAACTTCAGTACTTGACATGGTGATTAAGATTATAAAGGAATGTTGTTTATGTTTCTGTGAGTTATGTCATACAATAAACCACTTGTTTTACAGCATAAAATTCAATCTCTGACATGACCTCTCTCTTAATTTACTTCAGGACTATGGAATGTGGGAACGTGGGGACAAGACAAATCAGGGTATTGCAGAACTGAATGCAAGCTCCGTGGGAATGGCCAAAGTAAGAACTATTTTTGTACTGTTAGAGAAGTGAAGTAATACTTGATATTAAACTATTATTTAAAGTTGTGATGACTTCTTTGTACTCACAGCATTTGTCTGTCATGGAATGAAAGGTAGCTTATATAAAATTGACAATGTAAATAAAAAAGCTAACATTGAGGTAGGGGAAAACCCCGCGCATCTCCCCCATTCCCTTAAGTAAAAATAACACCACATTAGGGTATATAACAAATCTCTTGGATGCAGTAGAACATTAGATTGTGTCTGACATTCCAATTCGCCAGGAATGACAGCTTGTCATATTGTTAATAACCATCATATTACTGTGTCAGTGAAACCTTAGCCATTAATCATGCCTCATCAATAAAACACATCTGCATCTGGTGGACTGAGCCTGAAACTGATACAGAAGGAACTATGTTCTACCTCAGTACACATGATTAAATAACATAAAAGAATAAATAAAAATAATTAATTTAGAAATGAAGAAAGAAATACAGTGAAACAACATACATTACTGTCTGGAAGTAAAAGAACTTTGTAATTCAAAATGGCAGAATATTAAGAACTAAGCCCAGATGACTGACTTGCCTCAGGTAGTGAAAGGAAGACAATGTCAGACTCAGAAGCTCCGTATGTGTAGGTCAGGTCCAAATACTGTAGATTATTATGAGAAAGAAAGATCTTATTTTTTGGTCAGTGTGTCATCTGATAATATGAAGTTTTAGGCAGATTCTTGGCATAAAGAGATGGAGCCCTGACTATCATACATGATTCTTGTTTGACTAGTGACTAAAGTGCTATGGGTGAGGAGGGGTGGGAGATAGAAACCAAGGTTGTCTCACCCATGCTGGAGTGTTGGAATTGATTTTAGATTTTCCAAACCAAAAACACACAAAAGCAACCACACAGTGAAGAATTATCTGTTCATTTAGCACTTCTGGCCAAAAGTCTTCAAAAGAATACTGAAGACTTTGTTTGAAAGTGCTAAATAAACAGGTAAGTGGTTACATGTCATTTGTGAATATCAACATTATTTGTGTAGGATGCTTGTGTTGCAACTGTGTTAGTACTGTATGTCATGTGTATATCGAACTGGTACAGAAGTGTGTGTTGAAAAGGTTTTTGCAGAGTGTTTAAAATGTAAACACAGTGTGCCCTACTGGACTAGAACAGAAATGTACATGTACTATTGTAACTGTTTAAATATATATATTTTAACAGTGGAAACTGGAACACAGGATGTTAACTTCAGTCCAGCAAAACTTCAGAAAAATACCTGAAATTAAATTAATTCATGGCAGCTATAGACACAATGTCTATGCTGAGAAGCTTTCTGTATTTAATAAAATGAAAACATTTATCCAGAATTTAAATGGTTTCTTTCTTGTTGTTATTGTGTCTTTCGGCTTTTCCCGGTCAGGGGTTGCCACAGCAGAACTCTGGTCCGCTAATGATTGGTAGTGGATTTTTACATACCGGGTTACCAGCCCTGATGCACAACCTTCAATGAAGGCATGCCCCATTCATGTATGCCTCCACACAGAAGACGCTCTAGCTGAGAATTGAACGAGACAATGTCTTGCTATGAGGCGACAACGCTACCGCAGCACCTTATTATTATTTATTATTATTATACCTCTTTGGATTTGATTTAGTCCTTGATGGAGTCTCTGCAGTGAGTATGGTCATGCTTCTAAGCTTTCTGTATTGTCTTGGAAGTATTTTATTACTTACAGCATTTGCCAAAGATCTGAGATCTGCGTATTTTCACAGGTAGATGTTAAATACTGCTAGCTTCCAGCAGTGGGAGTTTCTACCTGGAATAGAGTCAGATGGCAAGAAATTATCATTCTGCAAGCTATCCCAGCAGTAACATTTGAGATATTAATTTAAGAAGTCTCTTAGAGAGCCTCAGCATTCTGTATTCAGTCTTGGACCCGACAAGAAGACCCATTCACCACATATCTACATTGTTCTGTAAGTAAGTTAACTAGGGTTTAGTAATTCTCTTAGCTATAGTCAAGAGCATAGCAAAGCTTAGCTTAGATATTTTTATTTATTTATTTGAGACTGTCCTGCAATGTTTTAAGTATTTCCTGTGATTGTGAACACTGAGGTCACTGTAATATATATTCAATATTGTTTTGTTCTTTTATTACTTATTAAACATATTTAAACCTTTCATTCTGGATGATCTGTGTAGAGATATTTAAGTTCTGAGATTACTTGCATATTTATTTGGTGACACTGTGTAGGCCACTGATAGCCTCACTCTTGGTCAACTGCCATTTGTATTGATAGTATCATTACACAGTAAGTTTGGACACCCTTTGTTAAGGGTCTTAAAGTAGCTGATAAAGGAGCTAGCTGGTGGCAGTGATAACTACCTTATAGTCTAGGCAAACAGGGACATAGCTAGTAAATCTGTGCCACCCTTTCCCAGGTGTGTGTGTGTCAGCTACTTGGGCAGGGACATGAAGCAGTGGCTGGTCAGAGAGGGCTCTGGAGGTCTTGGCTTGGCCACTCAGTTGTGATCTCAACTCTATAGTTGTGCCAGTGGAGAGTCTTATTGGGGATCTGGAGAAAGAGGGAGAAACCAGTCTCAGACTGACTGTGGTCTCTGTGTGCTCTTAAGGGAAATTGCACTTATGCAGCAACCTGCATCTGGAAATACTGCATGTGTACCTGTCATCCTCTCAGTGTACATCCTGCACTGTTGCCAGTGGTGAGGATTGAGGCTCCTTGATTACTGCTTCAGTGGTGGGTCATCACAGCTTGCAGATACCATTCTTTTTTGTCTATATAAATATAAGTATCTGGATCATAGTTCATTTTCAATATAATCTGTAATCTATTATCTTTGTTAAATTCCTGTTTTAGTTTCTGCTATATGTCTGTTTTTGCACATTTTATGAGCTCATCAGTTGTTAGCATTAGTTTGATTACCTTCATTTATTTCAGCCTTGTGGTTTCAGTCTCTTAACTGCCTACCTCAAAATGCAGTTGTGTAATTTGTTATAAACTTCATTTGTAAACATAAGTTTAAAAGGTATATGTCAAGTTATTATAGTGCAAGCAGAGATGTACCTAGCTATTTTGATTCCTGGTACCATCAATGATCTGGCTATACATAAAATTATCTAAATCCTGTATGATTGATAGCAAAAATATCTAAAGCTAAAGAGACCTAGAGCTGGATTCAGTAACATCTACACTAAGTGTACATGATCTGTATTCAAGAACTTCCCTACCACATTTTTGTGCTGTCTGTTCACTCAGAAAGATTAGACTTAGTGAAGACATAGTCTACACATTGTGATAACCTTTATGAATCCCCCTCAATATTTAAGGTTGCAAGAAAATCAGTATGAAAACTAAAGTTAGGAGGAAGAAGGTAGGAGTTGTGCTTGTGTTGTCTATTTACTCAGAGTGGTACACACTTAGTGTACAGTTAGTGTAGCTGTTAATGAACCTGGTCCCTAATATGAAAAATATCTAAACACGGAACAATGGCAAGTTAAAGTTATACTTGGGAATGGTTTATGCTCCTTCCCCAGTGTTGTGCAACCTCAGAGTTGGTACATCTAATTATCAGGGGGTGTGGTGGTGGTACAGGGGGCTTGTTCCCTGCATAATGACTGACAAAATTTGGATTGATTTTGTCATGATTTTTCAGTGGTATTCTATGTGGTTAGATTTCAACACATTTTTCAGTGTTTTTGCGGCAAGAGCTGCATGTGATTCTATAACATCCTTCTCATTACTCAAGCTTCCTTTCCTGGTTTAGGGCAGTCACTTTTATGGGGGAGTATTTCTCATCTGTTAGCAGTGGCTTTCCCACTGTTTTTAAATAAGAATAAATTCACTTTTGCTGTTAAGCTTCTCATATATTTTATTGTTGTTCCACTGATGCTCCTTAGAAATGAACAGAGATATTATTGCATTTCTTCCCTACTGGCTGAGTTGTTAGTTAGATTTGAAACAGATTTTCTTTTCAGTAAGATTGTTGTTTTATTAGTTCTGCTGAGTACTGGAAATTGATAATGACTGGCTGGTCTATTAGTTTCATAAGCAGCTTTATAAAATGTCAGATGTGATTCATTCCTCTGTGCACGTAATAACACTGAACTCTTTCATAACTTGTTTTATTCATTTTAGGTTGTCATTCCAGGAAACAGATAACCATATTTTACACTAGAGGACATAACTTCTTAGATGAGTGGCTTTATTTCTGTATACTCTTAAACCATATCTTATTGCACTGCATGTGGATTCATGTGTAAATATAAGATAGCAGAATAATTTAACCCCCTACCCACCTAAGACACAAAAACAAAATACCATAAAAGTATAAAACTCAAAATGAAAATTCACATATCAAAAAATAATTTAAAAAAATCAACACATTGGCTAAAATGCTGAACCAGACAAAAAATACAACATTTATGCAGATGTAGTGGAAAGCCTTACTGCGAAACATCACCATAACATCCAGTACTGCTGTACATGTCAATTGGAAAATATACAGGATTAGCTTTGCTAAATGCCAGAATTCTCAGCATTAAAATTAGCAATTTAGGAGTTTCTTATTCTTGAAGGATGTTGACATTTGCACAGTTAAAGAAACTTAGTGTAAAAGATCCATTTTATCAGGTCCAGTAGGATAGATGGTGGTATTGCAGAGATTTCTTTAAGAACAAAAAACGGCAATGAAAACTGGAACTTCTTTAATTACAATCAACCACTAAGCGCTTTCATCCTCTTCAAAATTCAGAGACTTCATCAAAGATGCAAACCATGGTAAAACAATCATATTTAAACTGCTCTTGCACCAATCAGAAACTTAATTCAGTTAATTTGATAATCAAAGTAACCACTGTTAAAGGTCAAACCACACAATATAGTCAAAGATACATAACATTAAATAATAAATGAAAAACATTAAAAGATACAACTGTCCTAATTATAAAATTCAAACACTTTGAAACCTCCCATCAGACAAATTTAATTTCTCATGTTACCTCATAATTGTTTCGCCCTTAAATTCAATGTGCTAAAGATAGAAATATAATCATTTAAATCTGGTTTGCAACTTGCACTAAGCCGCAGCTGCCAAGTCAATTCCTTAAATTCTAACAAATTGTCACTGTCTCCTCCTCTTGTATTCTGACTTTATCAATAATGAAAAAAGATATTTTTTTATTCCTTACACATAGAGTGCTTATACAGTGCATTTGTCTCTCTCTTCTTCATTTTATTTATTTGCAGTTTGATTCCTGGGGAAGTCCACTGGGCCGAATTGATCCATTTTCAGTGGAGGCCCGGGGAGAAAAGCTCCAAGATGCATTATACAATTTAAATACAACTGATAGTTAATATTAAAGATAATATTATGTAGAATAGTTGCTCATAAATGCATTCAATATCATGCATAGTTAACAAATTCATTAAGCTTGAAGGTAGGGATCATACAATTTAATTTGAGGAAAACAGATATGTTAGGTGTGGAAACGGTTCACATATATACCTTTTAAGAAAATGTAAATATGATTTACATACACACACATTTCATATAAATATTACTTTATCTTATCTTTAACTCTATTTGTTTTACCTACGTAGAAGGCAGGACACATAATCCATGTGGCAATGTACAACTCCAGTGGTATCACAATTACATATACCGGGGTAACCTATGATTTTGTCATATCCCTGAACAAATACATAAGGCCCATCATTAATATACTTGAAATATTTGCACCTACCACACTTTAACATTCTTGCCCATGCACACCACCCTGTTTTTGTTGGCCCAATCACTATAAGACTTAATATTCATTCCTTTACTGTAAAATGTGGTGAATTTCCCAACTTATACTTCAACTCTTGGGTAAAGGTCAAATCCAAATCCTTGTAAGAATTTTAACACATTCATTTGCAGCTCTATTATAAGAGATACTCACTGCACCTCATTTTACATCAATTTTCTCAAGATTACTCCCATTTCTTTGTTCTAGAACATTGTTCCACCTAAAATGGGGCAAAACCTTGTATTACTGCCTATAATGATTTCACCCTTTATCTCTTCTAACTCACTATTAAAGTTAATATCCACTAATAAGCCTTGACAGCCATACCATTTGTCCCTTTACTATAATCCTTTTTTGAAAGTAAGGGTGACAAACCTTTTCTCAAGGAGGCCCTTCCTTATAGTCATATTAAAATAATTGATCTTCTCAAAAATCATAACAATAAGTAAACCTTAATGTTGTAGTATTACTAAAATAATCAATAAAACTTAAAAATGATTCAGTACCTCCTTTCCACTAATTTAATATATTGTGCATTAATCTAAAATAAGTGAAAGCCAAATTAAAAAAAAAATCAGAGGGGAAGCATATCTTTCTCTCACTCAACTAATACCAAACTTGGCATGGGGGGGGGGCACATGGAGCACGCATGGCCACCCCTGAAACATGATGGAAGAATTCACCTTCAAAAAAGACAAAAAACTCATATAATACAATAATGTTTTTATTATCAAAAGCTTGTTCATGACTTAAAACACGCAAAAAGTACTCAAGACCTTACCTAGGAGGAATAATAGAGAACAAATTAACATAAGTCTAGTGTACAAAATAAAAGGTCATCATTAAATTCTAGCATATTAAATACCTACAATAAATGCCAGGAATCATGTCATGTAAGAACATGCCCATAACCTGATTACAAATGCTTAAAATGATGTAGCCTGCTAGGATTTCTATTTTTAACCCTTTGCAGCCACTATCAGCCTTAAAGGAGGGTCGTCCTTATTTTTGTGTACTTTGGGTATCCCAAATATCGAAGGGATACATAAGGCCTATCAGTCCTTAAAATGTGCAAAACCAGAATCGTGATGCTGTGTAGCATATAATCAATTTTAGTGTAGATGATTAATTCTTTTGTGGAAATCAGTCAAGATGTTGAATATTTTACAAGAATAATCAACATAATCCATAATTACCACTCCTCCACCCTTAACATCTTTCATAACCCTAATATTTTTAGTACAAAAAGCTCTTTTAAAACAATTCTTTCATGAACTGTTAAAATTGTCCAAGTCTTTTTTTCTGTGAACAAACGGCCCTAAACTGTTCTTCACAATGCTCTCAAAATCAGCCACCTACATCTGAAATTGTAATATTATTGTTTCCAAAGTGTATTCTTAAATTTAACTGCCTGGTATAAAGTTTCAGTTGAATTAACACCTTTGCAATGTCTGTTTAGTAACTAGGCACAAAAGTAAACCATTTATTGAGTAGAGTAATGTCCACCATTAATCTCAATTTCATTAAAATTAAATATTTTGAAACCATTTGTACAGTCAACTTTTGAAGCAACTTTACTCGCATATGTCTCCTTTCCATATTTGAAGGGTATGAAAGTACTTAGTGGTGGACTGTTATTAAAGTCATCTTTTCAAGTTCTGGTTTCCATTGTTGTTTTTTGTATTAAGTTATTTTTGTGAGTGTTTTTCAGTTACTTAACATCTAAAATCCAGAATTCAAGAAAACAACTCAGGATTAGAAATTGTTTATACATTAATATAACAGCACATTTCAACAGTATTAAATGGAAGAAAGTACTGTAGACTTTTTTCTTTGTCTTCTACTCAGTATGACTATTTCTTTATTATATTCTAGGTTGTAAAAATCAGTGCAAGTATTAACAATCACGGGAAATTTTAACTACAAAACACTAACTGAGTAAACTGCTCAATGTCAGGTAATCTACCCTATTGCTTATCAGCTATGTTAATTGAAACAGTTTGGAACAAATGGTATAAAACTGCCTGAACATAAAATTGTAACAAATAAGGTACCACAGGGGTACGTGCAGAGGCCTGTCCTGTTTGGCATTTATTTTACAAACATCCATGTCAATATCCCTGTAGTGTGGTTGACCAAGTGTGATAATAATTGCAAACTGGAGACTGTTATCAGCTGATCCACTGATAATAAACTGCTCCAGCAACAGCGGTAATTTGTATGTACCTGGTGTATTGAAGATGTCCTCAAACTAATTATGAATGAATGTAGCACAGCAGCAGCATTTGGCAAAAAAGCTGATCCCACCACATCTGCTACGAGAGGTACTCCTCTTAATACAGATACAGTCATAATAGGCTTGATATTTATATGGACATGAATAACACAGACAATACTTATATGGACAGCTTTCTCTTATTAAGTCCTCATGTTTCCACCATAGTCAGAAAATGCTTCTATTTGAAAAAGCTAATTTCCAAGAGATTATCTTCAAGATCCAAAGATATCATCATACCACTGTACTCTTCCCTTATTCAACAAAGCTTCAAATACAATGCGTTCTTTGGTATGTACAAATCTAAGCATATTGCTCAAATGGAAACACCCCATTAGATTCTTAGACATTCCAAGGCCCCTGAATCTTATGACCATTCTTGCCTTGCCAGTATCCCCCCTCAAAGAACATGTCCTTTCTCTAGGAGAGCCATACTGATCAATCCTGGAGTAAATTTGTCGACAACAACCTAGTCATCTGATTTATCTTTAAGGAAAGATAGTGAGTTGCACTGCTTAACATGCAGGGGAAGTTTATTCCAGAGGTTTAGAAGGCACATGATTATAAATATGGCCTTCCATTGTGCATTATTTATCTGTTGGTGAACAGTTAGAACCCTGATTCTGGTATTTGATGAGATAGTGGTCTTGTGAAAAAACAGGGGATCAGCACATCAGGTTTTTAGTGACAAGGTAAGCAAGACAGTTATTTGCCCTTCAAAGAATGTAAGACACTGAATAAAAGGCTGGAGCTTCTGGACTGTCTTGGTAGCTCAGGGACATTAGTCCTGTGATCTTTTTGATTAGGAACCTTTGAGGTCTTTCTAATTATTTGCTATTTTAGTGAGATACATCTTATAGGGGACATTGTACACAATAACTGACCTGAGCAATACTGAGAATAATGGCTAAATGAAAGGATTTCCTGACATCTGTTGTTACATAATTGTCAAAAGAGAGGGAGCTATCAACTAAAGTACTTGGGTCCCTGACTGTATTTTCAGTTTGCATCTATGATCCTATGGTCTCTGTGTTGTGCAAACAGTATGATGAGAGGAGAGACTGTCTAGCAAAAGCAATGATACCACACTTTTTTGCATTTAGATTGAGCCGATTTTAGTGCACCAGCAATTTACTTATGTTTACTTCATTCTGAAGGTTTTAGGTTTGGGTGTTATAGGGTGACTTAACCTCCAGTTTACAATAAAATGTAAACTTTGTTAGCCAAAGGTATTGGCTCTCTGCTTGGAGATCTGAGAAATAAATATCAAAAAGGACAGATCCAAGTCCTAAACCCTGAGGGACACTGCTGGTCATTTTCATACTTTCTCTTGAGGCACCTGCAACTCACACTGCCTGGGTTCTGTTTTTCTGTCACTTTGCTATTCATCTTACCAGATATGAGTCAATTTTTAAAGCATTCAGCTTATGTATGGTGCCAGCATGGAGAATGGTAATAAAGGCTTTAACCAGGTCAAGATACATCTCATGTACTTCATGGCCACCATCTGTAACCCTTTCAAAGCAATTTAACATGGTAATTAGACAGGATCCACCCTTCACAAAACCATACTGATGGGGGGGGGCAAGTCTAGCAAGAATACTGAGGGACATCATTACTGTTGTGCTCCATGCCATGCATCAGAGACAAAACCAGCAGCTAAAATTAAGTTAAACAGTTTGAGGAATGTTTCTGCAAGAGTTGTTTAACACAATTAAGCAACCAGGTATATTATCCATTTAGGGAGAGAGTATTTTTGGTCTTAGCACTTTTAGTAAATGAACTTTGTAGATAATTTGAAAGGTCAATGATTCAGATAATTCAGTGCTTTGAACAGTCATCTTATGGATGAAGATGGCACTAAATTTGTTCACAAGGATATTGGGAATGTAATGTGGGTCAGAATAGGGGGTTCCATTATAAATACATTCTGCACAATGTAAGGTATTTCTTTTTTACTTTTCTAACATGGCTAAAAGAATGATTTATCATCTTTGGCTTCAGAGTCTGGGAAAGTTCGTGGGCTCCTTTAGTAGATCATGTGGATCTGATAGTATTCTTCCCTTTTTATAATGCTTTTGATATTATCCTTGAGAAGATAGGATTTAGATTTACTAAATAATTGAAGGAGTTTCTTTTGTTGTATATTTTTTTATAATAGACCACCAGGGTGTTTTGTTTCTGAATTTCTCATTATTCTTGGTTCTAGTAGGGACTGCTACCGCTATGCATTTTTCTAAGTGGGTGTAGAGTTCTTTTGTGAAGCTTGCTGCTGTATTAAGGTCTGGGGAGGTTGTCATAAATGCATTTTGCTATTTTGTCACATAGCTGGATGAGGTTGGCATAACTGCGGACCTTAAATTCAGTGAGGTTTGTTGTAGGAACATTTAGAAGTTTAAAGCAGGTCAAAAGTTAATGGTCAGGCTTCACTGGAGATCAGATGCCTGAGGACTAGTGCAAATAATCATATTTGTAAGAATCCGGTCAAGAATACCGCACCTTCAAATATGTTTATTTACCAGATGCTCAATGAAAGTTTTATAAATTAAGTGTAGGAATTTTTGGGCATATATTACATTGGAGGTATAGGTGTCCCAGTTTATTGAAGGGTAGTTAGTTACACAAAATATAGGAATTTTTGCTAATAGGGAGACCATTTAGAACACTAGGAATCTTACATGCTCATCAGAGTGCAAAGATGGTATTCTATAATAAGATACTAGTCGATAATTAATCCTAGGTAGAGTGATCTGTAGTTCAGTTAATTCAGTCTGAGAGTCCATAGGGATTGGTCTACAGGTAATGTGTTCACTGACAAATATGGAGACGCCACCATAGCTGTCATTGGGCCTGAACGTATGAAAAGTGCAAAAGCCATGTATAGAGGGAGTGCTGTCCTTACACTTTACTGACATGGATGTTTTCTAAATGCAAGAGTATGTAACACTCAGGTGATTTATTGTTTAGATTTCTGGTATTAGGGAGAGACAGCTAAATGCAATCTAGTTTTGCGACTGCTATGTTAGTTATGGTGAAATTATCATCAACTGGAGTCTGCGTAAAAAAAGGCAATGGGGCAACAAAAGGTTTAGCTCGTATGAGAAAGTTCTGAAATGAGAGGTGGAGGCCATCCTTTGCAAAGCAAGCTGGCCTGTTGAGCATCTCATCCCATGCTGACACTAGATCCATCTGGAAAGTCACCAGCTTTTTAACTCATTTTGCACTGAACAGCAATAACACCTTTGCTTCTAGAGATGATCTAAAACAGGAAACTCCTTGAATTCTGAAAGTTTTTTCTCTTTAATTCTCTACTGAAAGCACACTTTTAGAGTTTTAATATCTGACAAAGTGCACTCTCTGAGGAGGGGTGGGTCTTGGGCTAGCAACCTGAGCCTGTAAAATCAGTAACTGCTACAGAAACAAGTGTTGAAAGGTGCTCATTGCCTGATGTACCACATGGTGCATAAAGGGGAAGGAGAGAGAGAGAGAATATCTGATAAATGGAGTCAGTAACAAAAAATGCAAAATTTGCTGTCTATATGGTAGACAATGGTTTATACATTGGTGTTAGTATCCAAGGTCCATCTGCTTATACTGATTTTATATTTCAGATTTATGAAAGAGAAAATGCATTTTGTTTGCAAAAAAATACTAATGTTATGGCCAAACAAGACAACATAGATACAAGATATTCATGAGGGAACTATTCACCTGTTCAAGAGCTTTCTCAAGCTGCATGCCAAGAGGGGATAGCATACTGCTGTTTTGTGATACTGCCAAATCTGTGCAAATTATGCATATAGTAATTTCACAATATTTTAAAACAATATACCAAAAAATACATCATCATCCCCTTTGGGGAGAGTGATGTCCCCAGAAATTATCACATTAATAACAATGTCCTAAGCATGCAATCATTCAAGAGGGATTTGGGTGCCTAGGTTGATAGCACCTTGACTTTTGACCACCATGTTTCTTCCATTGTATGGAAAGCTTTCTACATGGCCCACCTCATAAGTAAGGGTATCTCATCCAGGGACAAGGAGGTCATAACATCCCTGTATTCTTCCATTATAAGGCCCATTAATGAGTACAACTCCCGTTTGGCATGTACCTTGCAAAGCACATGCAGCGGCTGGAGAGACCACAGAGGTTCCTCATAAGGAGAATCCAGGGCCTCAAAATCTACCATACACAGATAAGCTAAAAGCCCTATCCCTCTACTCAGTTTCATACAGACTACTCAGTGGTGACCTCTGTCTGGCATACAAGACAATCTTGCACCCCGCCTTGATGGGGCTGCTGCATATCCGCAAGTTAGGCTCCATCCAAGTAACCCGCATGCCTGGCCTCGACCTGGTCTGTGACATCAATAGGACTTATTGGCGGGACAGATTTGTGTCCCAGAGATTCCCCCATCTGTGGAATAGGCTCTCTCTCCATGTCAAGCAGAGCACCTCTTTACCCCTTTTTAAGCAGAACCTGGTTAACTTGTTGGGAAACAAAACATGCATCCTTGGTATCCCACCTGCTACTGCTGGTTGCTATGGACATCAGGTGCTAACTTGTCTAAACATGGGCTAAACTGTTGACTAGGCTTATAAGGACCTCAGAGACAATAGCCTAGTAACTGCCTATGATCATATTAACAGTTTGTGTTGGATGGCAAGTGTCAGTGGCAAGATTGTGTGTGTTTTGTAAAATATGACACAATTTGTTCACCTCTATGACAAAGAGCATTTATGACATTAATGCAGTTATAAAAACATAGGTAATAGTCATAATAGTCATAACTGCTTTAGCAAAAGGCATTTGTATCATAGAATGTTTTCACACTAACCACATTTTAATGTCATTTTTTACTAACATCCACTGCTTGAGTATATCTCTTCCTCAACAAGAAAATATCACACTTTGCATTAATGAGAAATGGAAATATGGCATATACACTCCTTAATAACTGCTTCTCTACACATCCCATGCTGACCATGCCACTGGCATGCTAATCAGATCATGTCAGCTTGTGGATGCCTCCTTGCTGACGTAGTTTTATGGATGCAACTTTACCAGGACTTAGGCAATTAGACTTTGAAAACAATGATGAATAAACCCATTTCAGAAGCATAAGTCTTCTGTGGAGATGAATATACTCTTCTTTTCTTTGTATCTAGACATCTTTTAAGATGAAGGAAGAAGTCTGATTAGGACTGGTGTCTTACCTGTATTTGTAATATTTCTGAATATTCCTCAGGGTTCTAAGTCTCGAGCTGTATACCTCCATATGCACCACTCCCATAGCATAGCTGTATTTGTCAAGTGTTAGGGTCCTTAGGTACCTTGTAATGTCAGCTATCCTGGTGACTGAATGAACTCAGTGTAACCCTCTGCATAGCCAACCTTATGAGTGATAAGTCAGTGAGCCTGACAATGGAGTCATCTGCCAGAAAATCATTTTTATTGCTGCTGTGGTTCAAGGTGGTAGACTTGGAGTGTTTTTGCTCTTGGTGACTCTTTATGGTAGTTATGCCCGAGGTGGATGAGTGGCATGATTTTTTCTGAGACTCAATCCTCTTATTTCTAAGAGGCTCTGGAAATGAGTTTAACCCAAAGTATTAAGGTCCTTAAATCCTTCAGCTATTCTGATAGATTACCACAACCTATCTTGTACTCAATAGCCTATGGACTGCATGTGGTGAGCTGCGTCTCATTTTGAGACTTGAAAAAACTAATCCTGTTTAACCTCATGTTTCTTTGCAAAACTATTGGCTCTATAAACGTAGGGATCTAAATTTAGACCAGCAAGTAAACAAGAGATTGCTGGAAGTACAAGTTCCTAACTTACAACATATTAAAACAGTGAGTGAGAAGGTCACTAAAAAAAAAACAAATCAGTAAAAACAAAATGAAAACTCCAGCAAAGCTAAAACTTCCTCTGAGTGACCTCCCAAACCTCTTGTATCAGAGGCACACAGGATGTGTGCAAATGATCCTTATGAACATCAGATGTTTCAGCTAATTGGTGATTCTGAATGCCCATGACTTGTTTCGTCATTTTAAGTGGGGTTTGGCTTTATTGGCCTGAAATTGTCCATTAAAATGACGAAACAAGTCATGGGCATTCAGAATCGCTAATTAGCTAAAACACCTGATGTTCATAAGGATCATCTGCATATATCCCATGTGCCTCGGGAGGTCATTCAGTGGAAGTTCTAGCTTTGCTGGAGTTTTCATTTTGTTTTTACTGATTGGTTTTTTAGTGACCTCACTCATGTTGTTTGGGATATTTTTGCAGTGACCCTAATGATGGACATCAGTTGGGTATAGCAGCCCTGTGTTTCTAATGCTTAGTCAGACACTCTTCTTGTGCTGATGAGGTCATAACAAGGCTGAAATATGCATATCCACAGCTAGTGGGGTTTGGCTTTATTGGCCTGAAATTGTCCATTAAAATGACGAAACAAGTCATGGGCATTCAGAATCGCCAATTAGCTGAAACACCTGATGTTCATAAGGAACATTTGCATATGTCTCATGTGCCTCTGATACAAGAGGAATGGGAGTTCACTCAGTGGAAGTTCTAGCTTTGCTGGAGGTTTCATTTTGTTTTTACTGATGACTTACAACATAATCCCAAACTGTGCTATAAGGTTAAGCAAAGTACTACTTTGTGCGCATTTAAGGTTGGTCTTGATGACTGGATGGGGAAATGCACCAGTTTTATGTAAAGCCTTGCTTAATTTAGGATGTGAGCACTATTACATACTCTTGATGAGCAGCAAGAGCTTTTAGGTTTGTCTACTTAAAGCTGTTATTTTCCATTTGTTGGCCAGAATAGAATACTGATCGTGAACAAGAAATTGATGACTTACTGATTAAATACAGCTCTTTCCATTCCCATCCATGGTTATGCCTAGATCATAATACCACCATCATTAACCCAAAAGCAGAATAAAACACATTCAAACATTTTATTTTTCTGGGTGCTTTTAGTCCCCATGTCCGATTACCACTGAGCCTTTCCCTATCAGATTCAATTTGTTCTCTAGTGATGAGAATCAACCCAGAACCCCTAGGGTGAAAACCATTTGGATGGACTGTTACCCAGAACCCCTAGGGTGAAAACCATTTGGATGGACTGTTACCCAGAACCCCTAGGGTGAAAACCATTTGGATGGACTGTTACCCAGAACCCCTAGGGTGAAAACCATTTGGATGGACTGTTACCCAGAACCCCTAGGGTGAAAACCATTTGGATGGACTGTTACCCAGAACCCCTAGGGTGAAACCATTTGGATGGGCTGTTGTTCAGGTAGCCACAAAGGCTTTGTCTGTCATCACCAGTGTCTTAACTATCAGGACACTTTTTTTTTATTAGCTTACCCCCACACCTGGATGGGGGGATGTCAGACCGGCATCTCCTTATGGACCACTATTCCTTCCCCTCATGCAAGTGATGTGCTTGTTAAGCAAAGGCAATTGCCCAGTTGTTACTTGATGAACCACATGCTAATCCCCAGGTCATGTGCTCCACTTTCTTCTGCCTTCTGAATGACTGCTACAGTACACAGCTGACTCTGGCTCTTCCACCCTGGACGGGCACACCTATCCTCTCTGTCAGCTTGCTCAAGCATCTGAGCTGCTAACAAAATTCAGTTTACTTGGATTGTAATCAGGGCCTTTTCTATCTGTGATGCTTGAGCTATTTAAACTCATTCATAAATAAGTCACTCTTATTAAACTTTACCCGTGGTAGTTATGATGCAGTAATTGATATACCTACAAAAACAGGCTGGGATAATGTCCTTGTTGTCATTGAAACCATACATAAAAGACACTGAATTCCTTCCTCCAGGCTACAATTGTCTTAGGACTGACAGACCACATAAAAGAGGAGGAGGTATTGCTATAATCTACCCTAGTACCTACACTATTTTATTATTTTATTTATTTTCAGTTTGATTACTGGGGAAGTCCACTGGGCCTAAAAGTGCCCGTTTTCAGTGGAGGCCCGGGGAGAAAAGCTCCGTAAGCAATACAAATACAATGAAGGTTACATTATGTTAAAGTAAAATACAAGAATAGAATTCATACATTCAGAAATGCAGATGCATAAGATGTAAATCAAACAACACAGCTAATAGATAATAGAGAACACCCATTACTAGAATATCAATTCAAAACAATGATACAAATATCTGTAAAACTAGGAACATTTTTTTTTTTTTGCATTGCGGTATTGATATATACAGTATTTACAGTTTGTAGTGTTAAGGAAGAAATTCATTAGTCAGAGAAAGACTGCTGAGTCTATTTTAGGAGAGTAGAAGTAAACGCAAGCAATGTAGAATAGTCAATGGGGGCATTCAGTAGAATTTATGTAGGGTGGAAGCAGAAGAATTTCCGTTTGGATGATAGGTATAGGAATAGTTGGGTCTTGAATGATTCTATGTTTGGTATATTCCTGAGAGAAGGGGGAAGAGTTCCATTTCTTACCTAGTGAGAAGGAGAGAAGTAGTTGGCAAGCGGGACGTTTTGGTTTGTAGATGGAGACGAAGTTTTGGTGTTCGGCTCTCAGAGATCTATTCGGGATGTATGGAGGAAGGACGTTTGTTATGGCTGGGCATTTTTCAGGGTAGAATATTAATTTGTAAGCTGTGGTTAGTTGGAGATAGTCTAGGTGGTTAGATAGTTCTAGCCAGTTTAGAGATTGTAGGGAAAGGTAGTGGTGAGTTGAGGTTTTGGAATTAGTGGCAAATTTAGAGACCTTATTATAGCAAGTTTCAAGTTTAGAGATGATAGAAGAAGACAGATTAGTTAAGAGAGGGGCGCCGTAGAGTAGTGTAGGTAGAAGGTAGGTAGTTGCCAAGGTATGTCTAGAGGAGTTGGTAAGAAAGCGGTTGTTCCGGTAGTGCATACCTAACTTTTGGTGGGTTTTCTTTATGTTTAGTTGTATGTGGATGTCAAATTTAAGGTTTTCGTCTATAGTAATGCCAAGAAGTTTTGTGGAGGGGACAACTTCAATAGCAGTGTTGGTTTGGCTTAGGACTAGGAAAACATTTTTGTCAAAGGAGAAAGCCCTTGTAGGAGGGAAGAGTAGTATTTTAGATTTGTTAGAGTTGAGGGAGAGATGGTTTTGTTGCATCCAGTTCTCTATAGTGGAAAATGTGATTTGGGTTTTGGTTAGTAGTTCAGATAGGTTAGAGGCGGCACAGACTAAGGTAGAGTCATCAGCGTATTGGATGACTGTTGTATCGGGGATGGCAGTGTGGAGGTTATTAATAAAGATGTTGAAAAGTAAGGGTCCTAGGATGGATCCCTGGGGAACGCTGGTTGGTGTTGGCAAGAAGAAGGAGGTAGAGTTCTTCCATCTGATGGCTTGGGATCTGTCCGATAGGTAACTGGAGAACCAGGCTAGAGAAGTAGGGGAGAGATTGAGGTTGGCGAGATGAGAGAGAAGGTGTTTATGGGAGATGGTGTTGAAAGCTTTAGATAGATCTAGCAGTAGTGTGGATACTAGAATCTCGAGCTTGATTGATTGTTTCTAGGAAGGATATTAAGGCAGTTATAGTGCTGTGGCCAGGGCAAAAGCCATGTTGGGTGGGTGTTAGAAGGTGGTTCTGGATTAGGAAAGGCATAAGTTGGTGGTGAACACATTTTCCCAATATTTTAGATATAGGGGATAGAAGGGCGATTGGACGGAAATTGGAAATGTTGGTGTTTTTGCCACCTTTGTGAAGAGGTAGGATGTAGGCTGAGTGCCAGAGTTTGGGTAAATAAGACTCTTTTAAGGATCTGTTAATGAGGATACTGATAGGGAGAGCTATGCCTTCTGCAGCACATTTAAGGAAGGAGGAGGGTATATTGTCAGGGGCATTGGAGCAAGGCTTTAGTTTAGATAAGAGCCTTTTTATAAAAATGGTTGAAACTGGTTTGATCTGGAAGTTGAGGGCAGTTGTTAGTGTTGTTGGATAAAGTGCAGGGAGAGTTGGGAGAATTGTTTTTAGGGAAAGTTTTTGTGAGCTTGGCTATGGATTCAGTAAAAGTGTTGAAGTGAGAGCACCGCTCCAAGTCAGATAAACTAGGGTCAGGGCAGGGGTTATTCCTGGACCCTGGATGCAGAAGGGAATTGACTGATTTCCAGAATTGTTTTGGGTTTTTCATATTGTTGGTTTGTAGTTTATTATAAAAGTTTTTTTGTCTGAAGAGATTAATTTCTTTACTTGGTTGCGGAGTTGGGTATACTGAAGTAAGGTAGAAGAAGTTTTATTTTTCTGGTAAAGCTTCCAGGATTTGTCCCTGAGGTGCATGCTTTGTTTTGTTTCACTGGACAGCCAAGGAGCAGGATTGGCTTTGACATGTTTGTTTCTTAGAGGGGCTAGGGAGTTGAGAGTATTTAGGAAGACAGAGTTAAAATGTTCAATGGCGTTGTCAAGGGGGAGAGAGTTTAGAATTTGCCAGTTTATTTGTTTAAGAATATTTGAGAAGATTGTGGGGTTGAAGTTGCTAAGGTTACGTGTTTGAATGTAGTGGTGTTGATATTGAATGGAGTTGGCTGAGCGGTGAATAAAGGCAGGGAGATGGTCACTGAAGGAGTCGGGGACAGTGCCAGAAAGAGTTATTTTGTGTGGGTGAAAGACTTAAGATCCAGTCAATGATGGAACCAGGGGGATGGTTTTTGTTAGGACGAGTTGTTGAGTGGATTACTTGGGAGAAGTTGTAGAGGTTAATGGACAGGGAGGGAGAAGGTGTGTTAATTTTATTCCAATCTATGTTAACGTCACCAAGAATTTAGGTTTCATATCTTATTTCATAAGAGGCCCAATGAAGAATGTTTTCGAGGGTAGAGATGTTGTCGCCTGGGGAGATATACAAGGAAACTATGCAGATGTTCTTATGTTTATTTAGTCAAAGGAGGCTTGCTGTAATTTCAGTATTTTTAAAGTGTGGGGTTGGGATTTGAAGGGGGATTAAGGAGAGTAGGTTAGAGTAGATTACAGCAGAACCTCTACCTTTTTTATTTAATCGGTCACTTCTAAGGATGTGGAAACCGGGAGGTAAGATTTCAGAGTCAGCAATATGAGGTCTTAGCCAAGTTTCAGAGATGGCTAAAATGTCAGGTTGGTTATGGTTAATCCAGGCTTATAGTTGGTGAACTTTGTTGTTTAGGCTCTGGGCATTCATACTGAAGAATTTGAGTGTTAGCAGAGAGAGCAGAAGGAGTGGAAGGGGGAAAAGGATTATTTATAGTAAGGGAAGTAGGGGGAAGGGGACTAGGGTTATTTGCTGTAGGAGAAGAAGGGGGAAGGAGGAGGGAGTTATTGGGAAAGAGGCAGGGTCCGGGGTTGGGATGGATATCTCCGGATAAGGCTAAGACATTACAGGAGAGAACTTTTAGTCTTATAGGTTTGCATAGTAGGAAGTAGTTGGGGAGTAGCAGTAGTTTGAGAGAAGGTTTTAGATGTGAAGAGGAAAAGTTTGGGTTGGAATAGGTGGAGAAGGTTAGGTGGAATGAGAGAGGAGGATATGGAGTGGAAGTGAGTAGATAGAAGTGGGGGAAGGTGAGTGCAAGGGATTATTTGAGAAAGAAGTGTGAATGGGGGAGAATTGGAAGAGTAAGAAGTAGCGTGATACAAGGGAATAAGAAGTATGAGAAGAGAGAGAGGGACTCTGATAGTATAGAGGATGTTGGAGGACATTCTTAGATTGGGGAGGGGTAATGAAGAGGAACTTTAGATACGTGGATAAGGTTGGTAGATGAGGATTGGAAAAGAAGAAGAAGAGGATGGAATTATTAATGGGAGGAGAGGTAGAGGAGGAGTGGGAAAGATGATGATATAGTATACTATAGTACCTTACTCCAACCCAATTCCACAATTTTCCACAGCAGACATACTAATATCATTCCTAAGATTGAATAATTCCAAGAATCTCTACCTCACAACTATATACATTCCACAAGGCAATATTTCCCTGCTAGATGACATTCTTGACTGGATATCAAACAATATAACAATTATCCTTGGCGATGTAAACATAAACTGGCTAGATATCTCAAATCAACCTCCTCAACTTAATATCAATCTCTTTAACTTCACTCAACTAATTATAGATATAACCAGACCCAACAAAAACACAGATGGTGGCTCAGTACCTCACTGGATATTTGTCTCCAACCCAACCAAAGTCTTAGCAGCAAGTACTTTTTCTGCAGCATCATTGACCACCTACCAGCCTATATACTATGCAAAAATACCCCAACACCATGTCAGCACCAGTATAAATTTACAAGAAATTTATTTAATTTCATCCCTACAACCCCAAATGAAAATAACAAAAATAAACTGGAATGTACTAAAAGTCGTTCCCCTTGATGAAGCTGTTGAATTCTTTAACTCCGTTTTTCTGGACATCCTAAATAATTTCGCTCCAGTAAGACAAAAGAGTAAAAACTAATCATGCTGTATGACTCACTAGATCTACCAAACAAATCATGGCTGATAGAGACAAAGCTTGGAAAAAATGGCATATAAGCAAAAATCCCTCTGATCACCTACAATTCAGGCAGCTTTGCAGTCAAGCAAAACGTCTAGTCAACAATGACAAAAAAGCACACTATCTTGGGCTGCCAAAGAATTATAAACAAACCCCCCCCCAAAATTTGGAACTCTATTTCATCTCTACTAAACCCCCCCGTCCACATCCAGACAAAACACCTAGTGAAATAGCCTCCCTCTTCAACACTCACTTCATTAATACAATATCAAGCCTCCCACCGACCTTTCCCCAAACCAGTGGTAACAGTAACACCTGTCCACCTAAGCACACCTCACAAAATATTACTATCTCCCCCACCTACCTTTTCCTTCTCTCCTATACCGACCGCTGTTATCAAAAAACTGCTTATCAAACTGAAGCCATGCTCTAAAGCTCCAGACAAACCTACCCCAAGAACACCTTCAGATGTTTGGAAAAGCCATTGCCTATCCTGTATGCGTACTCAACAGATCTATCCGGGAGGCCTACATACCTACTATATGAAAAAAATCTTACATTCTACCCCTCCACAAAGGTGGCAAGGACACAAATATTTCAAACTTTAGACCTATTGCTATTCTTTCCCCTCTTTCTAAAATCTTAGAGAAATACATCCATAATCAACTTCTCAGCTATCTACTTCAAAATATGCTTCTTTTCTCCACTCAGCATGGTTTTAGCCCAAGCCATAGCACAGCTACAGCTCTTATGTCTTTGTTGGATATAGTCATTTGAACTTGAGATACTGGCAAAATCGTATCTTCACTCTTTCAAGCCTTTGATACTATCTCCCATCCCCTGCTACTCACAAAACTCTCTAATCTGGGTATCTCCCCCTTAACCCAAGATTGGTTTACCAGCTACCTAAACAATAGACAACAATCTACTAAATGGGAATACTCTTTCTCTCCTTTCCTTGAGACATCCACAGGTGTCCCCTAAGGTTCTATATTAGGTCCTCTACTCTTCAGTATTTTCATCAGCGACTTCCACTCCAATCTCAATGGTGCAGTAGTTTAATATGCAGATGACTCTACCATTGTTTGCTCTGCTAAGTCCATTCCCAAGCTTCTGCATACTACCCAAAATGCTTTCACCTCCACCGAAGCATGGATGACAACTACCTTTCTCTAAACCCCCCAAAAAACAAACTGCTGTTATTCACCCCCCAATAATGTATCTCCATAAATAAGACAGAATGCATCTTATACTCTCAAAACAAGACCATTATAAAAGTAGTACCGAATACAAAGGTACTGGGGGTCATCTTAGATGAAAACCTTACTTTTGATCTCCATATCCAAACCTCTATCAAAAAGACGCACAAAAAACTAGGATCCCTCTATAAACATAAATATATTCTTAATAGCTCTACCAAACAAGCTCTTGTCCATACTTTCCTCCTGCCTTCCCTCCTATGTGCTGCCCCACTCCTCATCAACATCCAGCTGTCCCTAAAAATAAACTAGAGTCCTGTTACAATAAAATTGTCAAATTTGCAGCCAATGCCAAATATTCATCTCATCACTGCTCTTCCGTACGATCACTCAATTGGCTCGAACTCCCACATCACCCAGCTTACCTGCAATTAACAATAGCACATAAAATTATTTACAGGCCATCAGACTGCCAAGCCCAATCTCCAATCCTAACTCACTACCACCCAAATAGATCACGCAGATCTGAAGACAAACATCTCCTGCAAGGTGACAAATCTAAACTCACAGCAGGTCAAATGCTCTACTCCTTCTGTATCGCCAAACTATGGAATGCATCCCCACTAGCTATTAGGACTACCAGTAACATTTCCTCCTTCAAAACCGCTCTGAAGCAGCATCTCTCCACCATCTGGCACCATAGATGCTTTAACTTCCATCTTCCTAAGACTTGACGCCTCTTCCTTACATCATATCACCTTTTTTTTTCTACTTCCATCCTCCAGAACCTTGACTCCTATTACTTCTTCAGAGTCAATCTCTCCCTACTATTAATACATTTACCTTTAGACAGTTATTCTAATTCTTCCTGTATTACTCAATGTCTACACTCATAACTGAGTGTACTCTAGAGTATATACTCACTTTAGAATGTACTAGAACATGTACCTTTGATTTACCTCAATGCCTTGTGCTTGTATGTTATCTCTCTGTACCATCCATATTTGCATAATGTATTTTTTTAGTATTTATACTGCCTGTTATAACTATGCTTCTTGTTACTACAATCTGTTCCACTATTATGTAATTTTATTCTGTTTTTTGTGGAGCTTTTCTCCCCCGTCCTCCACTAAAAATGGGTTCTTCTTGGCCCAGTAGACTTTCCCAGTAAACAAATGCCACTAAATAAATAAAATAAATCTCAGGATGCTGTCAGTCATACTATTATCTTCTGAATTCATGAAAATATACCAGTAAGACATAAGTGTGCAGGTAAATGAAAAAGGCATTTGGTAGAATCACAAAAGTAATTCAATAAGTAACATTAAAAAGTAGTACTACTTAGCTTTTACATATTACCCTAGCTATAAAAACAAGCCAAGATTAAAGTACGGAAATTGTTTATTTGCGAAATCTCCCATCTCTCACCATGTGCTCAGCTTGATTTCAAAGGCTGAAAACAACAGTAAGGTACTCTAATTGCATAAGGAAACTGAATGAGAATACACCATATTATTAATAAACAATGAGGTGATCACACAGGTTGATAACACAGGCATAAAAAGAGTGAATAAACAAAGACCAGGGCATATATCCCTTATATAACTACAGATATGGTAACTGTTGCTCACAGATACAATTAAGAACTCAAGTTCCATTGGAACACACCCCATATCTGGTAGTTTTATATAAAGAATCAAGGAAATTGAACTAGACTGCTATCAGTTTGTTAAAATATTAATATGTGTGCCTGTGTTCTATGGCAACAGTTTATAGGGATACTAGTTCACAAAATGTGGTGAGCACATCAGAACCAAATAGTTTAAACCCATCAGCCTTACCAGATTGCAATAGAATATCATGGGGAGAGCCATAATGGGGCTCATCTAAAATGCCATAAAAGATTTGCTTCTATTACTTGTGAAACACCATAAGTTTGTTCAGAGAAGAATTTCCTTTAATAATCTTCTGGAATATTTTGAAGAGGTAACATCAGCACTATTGAATTCTTTAAGGCTTTTCCCCATTGTTCAATATAAGGGAATATTGGGTGTATTAAAAATATTAACTTCCAATCTATGCATAATTCAGTGAGTAAACGCTAATTAAACAGCAAGCTACATGGCAGGGTTTGTGTGTGTGGTGGGGCTGGTTTATAATGGTTGCCCAGTTGTTACTTGGTACACCACAAGCCCATCTCTGTTTCATTCTTATTATTCTGAAAATACATGTTTATGCAATACCTGTTGCTCTGTAAATGTTTTAAGTGAATTAGAGCAATATTTACAAACTGTCCCTGATTTTCATCCTTTGCTCCCCGGTTATTTTTTTTACTTGCACAGAATTCTTAAACAAAGAAGCTGAGAGGTATACTGCTGCTGTCTGTTTGACAATTCTGGCTGAGTGCTTTAAAACATTTTCAAAGCCAGAAAACACTTTGCAGTCCTACATTTTCTCTGTCTTTTTCCTCTGTAACTGGTATTACATGGAACAAATAAAGCTCCATCTACTGCAACGAATTATAAAAAAAGTCTCATGCGATAACCTTATGTGCTCTTGACATAGATGCCAAGATTCACCACTCAGGCTTCCCTTTTGAAGTGAATTTCTTGGCATGCATGTCTTGAACACATATTAAGCTAGTTATGATTGAGACACAGTCATGATCCTATCCTTACATATACACGTGTCACAGACACACACACACACGTGTGTATTTATATAACTAAATATGGGAAATTGGGGGTTTCAGCAGTCAGTAGTTGTTTGTAAGCTAGAAGATAGAACACATGAACCTAAATGAAATATTGACTGGTAATTACCATAGCATATGTGGTATGAACCTAAATAAAATGCTCAGTGATAATGACTATACTGTATCTGATATGTTGTCATTGTCTTTTGGCTTCTCCCAGTTAGAGGTCGCCACAGCGGAACTCCGGTCCGCTAATGATTGGCAGTAGATTTTCATGGTGCTGAGTTGCCAGCTCAACGCCCAGCCTTCAACGAAGGCACGCCCATTCACGCATCTGATAATATAATGAACCTAACTGAAAACTGAGTGCTCATTATTATAGAGTACATGATAATATAAATGAACCTAAATTAAAGCGGAGTGGTGTTTACAGAAGGGAATGTGGTAATATAAATGAACCTATAAGAAATGCTGAGGGGTAAGTACCATAGGGTGTGTGTGGTATTATAAACGAACCTAAATGAAATGTTGAGCGATACTTATTGCCGCATAGCTGATAGTATAAATGAAGAGAACAGTAAAAAATGATTTATTATCAACATAGTTACAGTAAGAATGATAGAATACTGACATACTATGATTAGATTGGAACTTATCAAAACACTGGAATCTTTGGCCTATATAATTAGCTAAGTACTCTTGATTGTTTTTCAGGCTGCCCTTGACGCCATAGATGAATTAGATCTATTTGGTGCCCATGGAGGACCAAAGTCTGTGATTCATGTTCTTCCAGATGAAGTAGAACATTGCCAGGTGAGATACAGCAGTGGTTTTCATTTGCAGCATCTTTTTTGTATTTGTCATGTTTTCTGATTTTTTTTATCTAGTCTAACACTTGTGTAATGCTTTTTGTTTGTTTGCTATAGTCTATTATTTCCTCCATGCTGCCAAGAGCATCAACATCAAAAGAGATTGATGCTGGACTCCTGTCTGTTATATCTTACCCTGCCTTTGCAGTCGAAGACATGAACCTTGTGAATTTAACAAAAAATGAGATACTCTCAAAACTCCAAGTAAGTGCTTTATATATCTTCTGAGAAAGTGTTCCTTTATTTGCAAACTCAACATATACTGTAAAAGCAACAGTAATATTAAAACTGTAGCATACCACTCCAACAAATGATTTAGAGTTATGAAATTCATTAAAACATGTTAACAAACTACTTTTGCTATATATCATACAATCAGTCTCATAAGGTTGTTACCTCTTATTTGGTGTTATTGTCATGCAGAGTAAAATTGCTAACATGTAACTTAACTATAATGTTAAATTATATAACTCAATAGTTTTCTTAACTATGTACAAACATTATGTAGTGTAAAATAGTCATTTTGCAAACATAAATTCTGTTAGAGAAGTATCACCTAAAAGCATATACCTTATATTAACACAGAGTGATTGCATGGGACAGTCTGAAGTTAAAATTATAATATAGTCCACAAGTCTTTCTGTAGGTGAAATGCTGTGCCAGGCACAATTTGTACCTTGCTGTCACCTATGTCTCCCTTGGACTATCTGCATTTATCAATGAATGTGGATGCATGTGTTCTGAAGAACGATTGTATATAGTTTCCACTCAATTCCTGGGGCATCTTCCTTTTTCAGTAATGGCTAGTCTGTTGTGCAAAGTGTCAATAATAATCATTTTCACAAAACAAATAGTTTATTTCTTGGTACATTCATTATCTAAAAACACCCAACATTTAAAGGTCACACGTAAACTGACTTTTGCTACAATTTGTGATAGTTGTTCAATTTCCTCTCAAATCATCCATATAAAATTGGAGTCCCAGAATTTTGGGATAAAATCTGCCCCTTCTTGTTTGTACCCTGCACATATATTCTCATCAGTGTCTCACATTAATATGCTTGCCGGTGTGTACCTATAAGTCTTGCACATACTGTAAGCTTTAGTTGATGCTGTTTTACCTGCAGAGACATCTTTAACCACTGCAGCTAAAGTAGTTGCAAATCTACTTTAATTATTAGAAGCAGGCTGTTTTATAGATAATCAGTAATTCTTTAATTGAAATATAAATTCAGCTAAGTAAGGCTGTAGCAATGCCATTTAGTGAGGATTTAAAAGTTGCATTAATTCATTGAAAATATCTGCACTCGTGGAACTTAAAGCCTCTGTTAAGAGTGAAGGGCCTGCGCTGTCTGCGACAGAGTTATTATTCACTTCTTTATCCAGGAAGGCCACCCATAAAGGTTCATTATATAATTTTAGATGCAGATGGTCCCATATTGGAACATCTAAAGCTACTATGTGCTGTGTTCCTGTAATATTAGTAAAACTTTTAATGGACTACCATGTAATCAGGAGGATGTACCAGTTTTGTAGCTTCAGTTTAGACAGTTTCATAACCACGCTGTAGCGCACGTGTGATGTGCTACCAAAAGCATCTGCTTCTAATGCTGCCTGTAGTGATAGTGTCACATACTTTAAATGTAAGGGAATATGGATAGCTGAGTATGTTAATCCTACATTTCTGTCTTCCTTAGTTGGGAAGAGAATGTAACTGGGTAGCCTTTTCTTTTTCTTTTCCCACACAATTCACAGAATCTTTTTTTTTTTTTTGTATTTTTTAAGCCATTTGCACGAACTTGAAGTGGGGACATGTTTTAGAAGGTAATAAATGAGCTGGTCAGTCAGTGTTTGACCGCAATTACCTTGCTTTTTAAAGAGAGAAATGTATGTTCCACATATGCACTTTCAATTCTTTGTCTCCATATTTGTAATTTAACTCTAGTATAGTGTGCATACAAGGCTGCAGCAATAGTCCCAAATAACATGGAGGGTTTTAATCCATTTAAATGGTATAATGTATTTAGCAGTCTAACTGACTGGGAATATCTTTGTTTTAGATTTATTAATCCTAAACCCAAGTCTTAAAATGAAAGCTGTTTAGCCCTAAGTCCTTTCACAAAATTATGTAATCATGAGCTAACAATAGTGTTTATGTTTCAATCCCTGCAAAATGCTACTCTGAGGTGAGGGGAGCTCCTTATCACTTGTGCCAGTGGTTCTGTAATAGAACTAAGGCCAGGGAGAATGTGTAACCCTGTCATGTGCCAGTGGTTCTGTAATAGAACTGAGGCCAGGGAGAATGTGTAACCCTGTCATGTGCCAGTGGTTCTGTAATAGAACTAAGGCCAGGGAGAATGTGTAACCCTGTCATGTGCCAGTGGTTCTGTAATAGAATTAAGGTCAGGGAGAATGTGTAACCCTGTCATGTGCCAGTGGTTCTGTAATAGAACCAAGGCCAGGGAGAATGTGTAACCCTGTCATGTGCCAGTGGTTCTGTAATAGAACTAAGGCCAGGGAGAATGTGTAACCCTGTCTTGATCCTTTTCTCAATGTAGAGGGGAGGCAGCATCATTGCCAGTAACACTGTAGCATAGAGGACCTGGTATAATGCCTGACTGGGAGATTATTCACCATCCTGGGTACCATCATCTCTTGGCCCTGTCTTAGATGGTGGACACTGTGCTGGATGTGACTCAATGAGTCACCAGAGAAAGTTCTGCATCAATTTGGGATTCAGGTATCCAACCTCTTTGTAAGAAATCTCCCCCACAATTTCTGACAATTGCCGATGGATGACAAAGGTGTCATCTCCATTTGCACTGTTATTGAAGGAAACAACTGTACCAGCATGTGTTATAGACCTATCAGAAGTGGGTGGTGCAGGTAGGGCAAGAGATGTAGAGGCAACTCTGTCAGGCTGGGACACATGTGCTGGGTGCTTCTGGTGGTGGCTGTGGCACTGGTGCTGCCACCTGTGGGTGGGTGGGGGCTGATAGAGCTTGCCAGCAGGATGGGTTGTGCTGCTGCATATACTAGTAAAATAAATAGAAACAAAATAAATGCATGTACAAGAGAGGCTAGAGATGGGGTAGAATATAAAGTGAATGAAAAACTGAAGCTATATATATATATATATATATATATATATATATATCTCGAGTATGATACACTTTATACTTGGACCAAAAACACTTCTCACCATAAGAAGGCTGTTACTGTATACAACTGACAGTGGGACCCGAACCAATGGCCATCATCTCCTGTGATTTGAGAGATAGAGGATTAACCTAATTAGCTATGTAGACAGACCAATAGCCGTCTCTAGTCTAAGCTGCAGTAATGATGTCTGATAACTTAACATATGCTAAGAAATCCTGCTGCTCAAATGTATATTTCACTCACAGATATGTAAAGGAAACAATTTCTCTTATTCTGAAACATGTCCAACCAGGCAATAATGGTAATCATACATATTTTCCATGACTAATGCTGTAGTTACTATAATGAGACAGAAAAGTAAACCATAAATGCTTTCATGATAACAGAACTGGAAGCAGTGCAAATGAAATGACCAGAAACTTTACAGTATTGGAGCAGAGTCTTAACATCCTGATCCACTTGTTCAGATATAGAAGAGGATGTATACACAAACATGCTAATAACATTAAACAGCCATATTGCTACCTTTGAGCTATGACAGCAATGACAGAAGTGTCACTGTTGTATGAGAGGTACACATTTTGGAAAGAATTTTTACTACTATTACTAAAAGCAGGACAGTCTGAAGAATGCATAGTCATCGCAGCACTCTTAGACCCTCCAGTCCTATCCTGTGCAGTTGCCTGTTTGCTTTGATATTTTCAGAGGTGTAACCATAAGCATAGTACTGTGTAATATTTGTGTATCACATGCAGTTGTGTAGCTAGCATAAGTTCTATTTAGAGTGTGCAAGTTGTGCCTGCTGGTTGTCTTCATCCTCCCAGTGACCGAGGAGGTCAGATTGTGGCATGTCCTGCCACTGAAATGTTGATGGCTCTGTTTCACCATGCATAAGATGGTAGTTCCACAGGTGATAGCCTGGGGTAAACTATTCCAGGCTTCAATCTTTTATAGACCTCCTCTGTTAACCTCTTATCCTCACACTATATTTGCTCTCTAAAAGGAGCACTACCTTCTCCTTCTCCAGACATGATATCTCACCTTAAAGGAGCTCAGGAAAAAATGACAGAGAATGGTTATGAAAAATCATGTGTTGCATCTGCTGCACAATGACAGACATTGATGGGCACCTCATTTGCATGTCTCATAACAAACTCAGGAAAATACAAGTAATATATTATCATTCGTAATGGCACTTTAACTTGTGAAATATGGCAGTCCTGAATCCATGTGTATGGTGTTTTCAAATCAGGCACTACAACAACTCTGTGTGCATATGGTTAAAAATGGAACTACACTCCCCCTGGAAAGCATGTCCTGGAAAACATGCATGCAGTGCCACCCCCAGGGACCCAGGCATGTGCATGGCATCAGGAAGACATCTGTATGATGGTTAGCAGGTTTTATCGTTGTGCAAATTGATATAAACACAATGAAAGGGAGAGACCCTCACTACACTATGGAAAAAAATCTTCTGGAGCGTAAGGTTTGATTTCTACATAAGGTTCTTCAGCAAAATGCATCTCCTTGAGTCTTAGAGTTAGAAGCCCATATGGCATTTCCACCTTTTCTAGTTTCCCACAGAGACAGGGGTCCCTTAGGACGAACCTCTTTCATGTCTACTGTCATCAATGACATTTCTCTCTCTAAACCAGTCAATACATTTGATTGCTTTCTTTCCTAGTCCTCAAAGTAAAGGTAAAATAATTTCACATACTTTAGATGTTCATAGGCAACTAAAATTGTATCTTGAGAAACCTGTCTTTCAGGATTTGAAGTTGGATAGCACTGCCTCAAGGCAACCATTTCTAGATGGATTTCCTTAATTGCTTCATTTTGTTTTATATATATATATATATATATATATATGGTTCTACCTGACATAGCCGAAACCACACAACACCGACATCCACGGACACCCGACACCACATATTCGACAGTCCGAAACCACGAAAAAAAAACAAAACACATCCCCATTCCACAAACCACACACACAACACAAGCACACCAAAATCCTTACAAGCCCACACTAAGCCTTACCTAACCTCAGGTCACTCACTTACCTTACATCTACCCGCTCCTCCTTAGCCTCCCTACTTACCGCCTCTGGCCTCCCTTAACCCTCCTCCTCCCACCTCTCTCCCTTGACTAACTCCTAAACCCCCCCCCCTATGGCTCCCTAGCCTCTAAACCTTTGCCCCCCCTCCTTCCTAACCTACTCTAACTCACACACAAAACCCCGTGTTGTCATCCGTCGTGTCGGTCTTCTGCATTCGATGTTCTGCAACAACCGCGATTAGCGGTCTTCAGGTAGAACCGTATATATATATATATATGTGTGTGTGTGTGTGTATATATATATGTGTGTGTGTGTGTGTGTGTGTGTGTGTGTAATATATATATATGTATGGGTTCACTACACATTGCCGAGAACCCATAATCTCGATGCCCAGAATATCGAGCCCATAAGACCTACTGCCCACAAGCTCAAGAATTCACATTACCGATGCCCACAATATCGTAATAGTGATAAATTGACTACAACTGCTTAATTATAACACTACCAAATGGGGAATACTGTAATAGGTGATAATATGTAACAGAAATGTTTTATATCAGGTGTAGTGCTTCATAGCAGTAAATATTCCATTAGTAAGTCAGTGAAATAGTGCATTCACAAATATTGTCCCAATGGGAATTTCACATTAACAGACTCGCAAATATAAAAGTGGGTGTAACAGTATGTAGGCTGTTCAATGGCTGACGTTGCAGGGATGGCCAACCAAACCTATGATGCGGCCAGTACTATTGGTGTGCTCTATCCACACCTCAGATCACAGAAATGTAAGGAGGTGCTCATTATAAATGGGTATATCTACCACCTAGAATGAAAGACTGGTAGCAAGCGTTACTGGTGTTGTACGTGGAAAAGAAGCAACACTTGTAAGGGTTGAATGGTCACTGATTCACTCTCTGAGGGTGAATTGTTGAAAAAATCAATGCTGCACAATCATGCGGGTGATCCGTTGGAGGTAGAACGCTACAGCATTTGTGGATCACTCAGCGAGAAGGCTGCTATATCCAGGGATACTCCCTGTTTACTTGTGGATGATGGTCACCTTGCTAGCATGTGTCCCAAGCCTTCCAAATTGGAAGGCAATGCTTCAGCAAATAAGGCAAGTGAGGTGTAAGACTGCAGGTGTGGCTCACATACCCAATTTGACTCAGGAGAAACTAGAAGTAAGTCAATTCCCCCTACAAACAGGTGAATTTGTTGTCAAATGGGCTAGTGACACAGGCTCAGGTACACGTTATTTTTTTTAGCACAGTTAGCAATATAAACGATCTAAGTGTGGCAACAATATGGATGATGGATGGAATGTACTTCTGCAAGGTCACTGTTTGTCGTCAATTATATAATATTCATGGGATAGTTAAGTGTTGTGGCTATAGTAAGTCTTTTCCACTTATATATACTCTAACGTCCAAAAAGTCACTCCGTGTATATAATATGTTGTGGCACTGTGTATTGCATCTGTTTGCTTGCCAGGAGTTCAACCTGTCGCTACAGTATATATTGTGTGATTATGAAGTAGCAGCCATTAAAAGTATTAGGCTTAACTTTACTGATGTTACTGCAAAGGGTTGCTTTTTTCACTTCGGCATGAATGTTTGGCTGAAAGTGCAACAGTTATGATTGGGATCACTTTACAACTGATGCCATGAGTTCCAGTTATCTGTTAAATCTTTGGTTGGACTCTCATTCCTTGATGAGTCAGAAGTAACACCAACGTTAACTGAGTTGGAGTCATTTCCTGAAGAGGGTAGGGAATTAATAAAGTATTTTTACAGACTGGTATGTATTTGGTCATGTTAGAAAATTTACTACTAGGTCAACTGCCATTAGTAGGTTTCCACCCCTGTTCCCTGTGAAATTTTGGAATGTCTCTGAGCTGAATAGACTTTTTCTGCCATGCACCCAGAACTTAGGGTGACAGATCTGTCTGTATTAATGACGTGCCTTAGTAGAGAACAAAATAGGGCTGATAGCCTTCATGAGCTATTAGCAGCTGGATGTCCACCCTCTCCGAAACGTAGGCATGTTGTGGATAGACAGGAAAAGTTTCAACAGCTGTTAGACAATAAAGATGAGTATTCAACTCTAGAGTTTACACTGCGGTGGTGGTGCTGCGGTAGTGTTGTCGCCTCATAGTAAGACGTTGTCCCATTCGATTCTCAGCTAGAGTGTCTTCTCTGTGTGGAGGCATACGTGAATGGGCATACCTTCGTTGAAGGTTGTGCATCAGGGCTGGTAACCCGGTACATAAAAATCCACTACCAATCATTAGCAGACCGGAGTTCCGCTGTGGTGACCCCTAACCGGGAAAAGCCGAAAGACACAAACAAATTCAACTCTAGAGTTGTGAGATGTATTGCAAGGCTACTTAAAATGTGAGTTGTCATAGCTGCAATTTAGGCATTATACTGCCGTTGTTCCAGTATCTGTTTATATTTCGTGACGTTATTCCACCGTGTTAGTATGTTGTTATGTTACGTAGTACCAACCGTTAATCTGTCAGTGTTGAAATAAAGTAGGTTAGGGTCAAGGGATGGTGTTCAGATATTACAGTAGTGTGGGTTTGTTGGAATTATCTGTTTCCCGTAGTATGACATGTTAGGGTGTTGTTGTGCACAAAGTAAAGTGGTTTGGTGTTGGCTTATCACATGTACTGCTCGTCATTGCTGCTGTTGCGTAGTTTTCAAGATTTTGGGTAAATGATATTGTGGGAGTCGGTAATGTGAATTCTCAAACTTGTGGGCAGTAGGTCTTATGGGCTCGATATTCTGGGCATCAAGATTATGGGTTTTCGGTAATGTGTAGTGAACCCATGTATATGTGTGTGTGTGTGTGTATGTATATATATATATATATATATATATATATATATGTGTATGTGTGTGTGTGTGTGTGTATGTATATGTGTGTGTGTGTGTGTATGTGTGTGTAGATATAGATATATATATATATATATATATATATATATATATATATATATATATATGTGTGTGTGTGTGTGTATGTATATATATATATATGTGTGTGTGTATGTATATATATATATATATATATATATATATATATATATATATATATATATATATATATATATATATATATATATATATATATATATATATATATATATTTATTTTTAATTGCTTTTGTTGACCAGGAAAGTCTGTCTGGGCAAAAAGCTCCCTTTCAATGGAGGCCTTGGAAGAAAAGCTTAACAATTAGAAAACTTTATTACATACAGTATAAAAGAAAATAATATACAGAAACTTAGGTTATTATGTAAAATATGTATACAGCAGAGCATATGGAAACAGCATTAAAACAAATACAGGAACTATATTTAGACTCACATTCAGATTATTCTGAGGACAATGTACAGTACCATTGAGTTTTTTGAGAATACAAGTAGAATTCTTGTTTTATTTTAGAAGCATAACGTATGTGGATAGTATATATTGAACATGCTTGAAATTATTCCTGATAGCAAGTGATATGAATATTATTATGGTGGATGTTGGTGTTTGAGTATAATAATCATTTTATAAAGTAGTAAGTTACCCTGGGGATAAGCATGGATTGTGCTATATTGTCTGTCTGTGTCAGGGGAAGTGGTTTTCATTGCATAGCTCGTATACATAGTTTGAATATAAGGAGTTACTGAGCTACTGTTTGATGTAGTATTTATTAGTACATATGCATTACTTGTGCATAGGTTTCTGGGTCAGGAGTACAACTGAAGGATGTTATTTTGAGATGGACTGGTTTGTGGTTTATAAATTAGACTGTGGGCTTTAAGAAGTTGAGAGCATGTGAGGCATTGTGAGAATTCAAGCCAGTTAGCTGTTTTAGAGACTTACAGCGGTGGGCTCTATTGGTGTGGTTTGTTGCAAATTAAGCAATTCTGTTGCATCATGCTGCTGGTTGTATTTTCTGAGTAGCCTGCAGGTTTCCAAGCATTGGTGATGCATGAAGTAGTAATGGCAAGAGCTATGATGATGCAGTGGACTTCCTGACACTATCTGTAAGGTAAAGTTTTGTACCATAAAATAACAAAGCTTTTGATGGATCTTTTTGAAGGACTGTGTATGTGCTGGCTGTAATTTTAAAAGGACATCTATGGTAACCCTGAGTAGCTTTGCATGAGGTGCAATTTAATCATGATATTATTAGCAGATTAAGTTATAGATTCATGTTTTAATGGATAGTTGCTTTGTTGTGAAAATCATTAGCTTCCTTTTTCTTTGGGTTTAGGAGTAAGTTTGCTGTAGAAATCCAAGGTTCAGTTGAAGAGAAGAATTCTTGGGTGATTTCCTTGTGTTTTGTTTACAGTAGGGGTATAGCAGATCAGTTTAGATCCAGTATGGAGGTTAATTTTAAATATGTTAAATGATATTGGACTAAGTACTGAATCTTGGGGAACATAAGACAAGAGACTGGTAGAAATGATGAAATACCTCTTTGCCATTTTACTGCTTGTCTGTTGCTAAGGTAGCTATTGAACCAGGAATGTGGTGACTGAAAGAACCTGATGTGCGATAGCTCAGTTAAACGTTTTTGATGAGAAATGGTATCAAAAGCTTTAGATAAATCCAGAAAGAGAGAAGAGATTACATTACCAGTGTTTCTGTGCATGATAGTGTTAGTGAAGTTAGAGAGCAGTAGTGGTACTGTGGTTTGTGTGGAAACTGTGTTGTGTTGGTGACAGGAGTTTTTTTTATCTATGATGTGACAGGAGAAAATGTGTCTGCATGCATTTTCTATGATTTTTGATGAAGGAGATACTATGGCAATAGGATGATACTTAGATTGTTGGACTTTACCACCTTTGTGGAGGGGGTTAATGTAGGATTTCTTCCAGAGGACAAGGGCATGCTTTTCATTAATGGACCAGTTAGAATGAAGACTGGGAAGGCAAGTATACCTGGTTCCATCGTGATGTATTTAAAAGGGTTAGATTGTCTACAGCTAGAGTAGTTTGCTTAAAGTTACAAAGGTCTTTTCTAATGACTGAAATAGGGCTTGGTTGGAAGGTAAATGCAAGTATCTGCTATGTATTTGTATGGGAATAGTGAGGGGAGATGAGAAAGAACAGTTTGGATAAAGTAATTAACTGAATTGGTTGGAAAAAGTATCTGGGTCTTTATTTGTCAAAGGTGCTGGTATGGTTGATTGACCAAGATGAAGGAGGTTCTTTGTGGATGACCAAAACGTTTAGTGCTATTTTGATTAGCATGCAGTATGCTCATATAGTAGGATTTCCTGTCTGCTTTTATTTGAGATTTGCATGGTTTCTAAGGTGTCTGTAATTTTGAAGATTGTTTTTTTGCTGGTGTCCATTTCTTCCTTGCTTTTCCCTTAATAATATAAGATTCTTGGTATTTATGGTTAGCCATGATCCTGACTTCGATTTTGTGTTATTTGTGTAAATTATATGAGTTGTTTCATTTAGGAAATAATTAAAGTGGGAGAATGCTTTGTCTACAGGTAGAGCTTTTAGGATATTCCAGTTATATATTTTTAGGAGGTAATAAAGGTATCTTTATGGAATGTAATAAGGCTGAGGACTTGTAATGTGTTGTGTTTTCAGTCTTACTTTGTTAGCTCAAAGCAAGTGTTGGGAGATGGTCAATGAAAATATCAGGTAGACAGCCAGTGGGAGCTAAATTAGTTGAGGCAGTTGTCTGAATTCAGTTCTAGCTTTTTTTCTACGTTTGTCATATCTTGTGGGAGGTGAGATCATTTGTGAGAACATATACAGATTTATATAGAATTTTGGGGTGTTATAGGTTATATTCTTGCCAGTCTGTGTTTTAAAGTATATATTGTGTGATAAACAGGATAGAACATCTTCTGAAGATGCTATATAATCACTAAGAGGTGTGTGTATATAGCTGTAATGCATATAGTTGTAGGTAGAAGTCAATAAGTTTGGTGTTATTAAATTGGGAAATTATTTGGGGGTATGGTGATGGAGGATATGAGTTAGAGTATATAATTGCTACTCTGCCACCTTTTGTATTTTCCTGATTAATTTTCAGAATGTTGTAATCTAGAGCCAGAATTTCCTCACCTTTAATTTTGGGTTTCAACCATGTTTCAAAAGTTACTAGTATATCAGGAGAGTGTTATGCCAAGTCCACATATAGGTCAGGTGATTTTTGTTACTGATACTTTTGAGGTTCATACTGTGAAAGAGAAGGTTTGTTTTTATTGTTAAGAGGTATATGTGCACTGCGGTTTGGTCCAGGGTTGAGATGATTGTACCCAGTAAGTTGAAGTGGAAATACAAAAGACTGAGAGACAGGGAGGTGTTTATATTAATATTTATGTTTTAAAATTGATTTTTGGAGGATAGGATTAAAAATTTTTACATTGCGCCGTCAAATTCTGCTTTTTTTTTTTCTTCCCCAGATTTCCGGTGCAGGGTCTGATTTTTTGTGGCAAAACCTCAAGGGTTAAACTTTGGATATTGTTTCCGGGCCAGTTTTACCGTTTGTGAATTTTTAAAAACGATTTGGAAAACTTCCAGGTTATTTTGGGAACTTGTTTAAAAATTGGCCGGTGTAGCGGCTTGAAAAAAAGCGCAAAAAAGAGAAAGTAAGGGCCGGGGGGGGTTTTTAAAATCGTGGAGCCGGGGTTTTTCCCCAAAAGGGCGGAGCCGGGGAAGAAGACGGATTTTCCTCTCAAAGACCAGGGGGGGGTTCTCAGGGGGTTTCTTTTTTCCTAAGGGGAGACCTTTCTTTTTCCAAGATTCTTTAGAGGGGGCCCAAAGGTTTGGGGGGTTTCCCCTTGTGCTTCTCTTTCCTAAGTTGTTAAAAAGGCTTTGTTCATTTTAGAGGCACCCCCCTTGTAAGGGGGGTCCTAGTTTGGGGTTTTTGGGAAAAACAGGCTTTTTTTGGCAAAGATTGCAGGATTTTTCCTTTTTCTTTCTGATGGGTGTTTACCCTGTTTTTGGGGATTTTTCTTCTATTTTCAGAGACTCTGCATTCCATGAGGGAGCGCATTTTAAAATGGGAAGGTCAAGATTTCTCTGATTCCAGGAAAAGGCTTAAGGATTTCCTTGTTTTTACCCCAGCATAGGCCTTTTAGCTATTCCCTCTCCTGTTCTGAATGTGGTGGAAGATGTTTTGCAGAGGCTTACTGAATCCTGATTCTTTTGCCTCCCATGCCCCAGCTTTTCAAACCGGATAGGTATTATAGGGTGCCTGAAGCTCATAAGTATTCTTTTTAAGGAGTCCTAGGGCAGACCCGGAAACTGTCTCAGGGGGCCTAAAGGTGTGAAGGCCTCAGTTGTTAAAAATCCTGTCCCTCCTGATAAAGAGGCAAGGGCTTTTGGATAGGATGGGGTAAGTTAAAAGTGTATACTTCTTCCACTTTGAAGCCATGAGAAGCGTTGAATTGTCAGTTTCACATGTTAAAAATATCAGAATTATCTCCTTTCACAACTGAAATCTAAGGTGGATGCTCTGGTGGAAGGTATTGGAGTGTAAAGAGTTGCGAGGATTTAGTTCTTGTGGTCTGAACAGGTGGGTAAACATTCCTTGCAGTGTGGTTTTGATGCTGTGCAGGCCTCCTCGAGGAGTGGCTGCCACTGGTTCTGTTCTTTCTAGGCACGCCTGGTTGAGAAGATCAGAATTTAGCTGAGCATGTTAAAGCGAGGATTTTAGATGCTCCTTTTACAGTCTGGATGTGTTGTTTGGTTCACCCTGTGGAAGCAGTCTTAAAGAGAATTGGAGGACAAAGGCTAAGTCTATGCAAACTGTTGAAGGATTTTTGCAGGTGCAGCCTCGTAAGTTTAGTAGTAGAAATTGGCCTTCTAAGGGATGGACTTATCCTAAGCTTATGATTCCCCAGTCTAGGGGTAGGTCTAGACAGTGGTAGGGGCAGAGCTCAAGGTTCCTTTAGGCCTAGGACAGGGAGTTCCCCTGCTCAGACTTCTAGTGAGGGCGAGGTCAGTCCTTTCTCTCGTAAGCAGACCCAATGACTCCTGCCCTTTCCAGCTGCCAGTTCATTCTCGCCTGGCAGCACCTTTGGGAGGAAGGCTGTCTCTTTTCAAAGAAAATTGGGATTTAATTACCTCCAAGACAGATGGGTTCTGGATATCATTCACCACGGTTACAGGTTTTATTTCCATACCTTGCTTGCTCCCTTTCAAAGGCATGCCAGACATTCCTCCTCTACAAAGAACAGTAGGCTCACAAGCAAATTTCTCTGTTGGGCTCCAAATAGGAGGCCATTCAGCCACAGTTCCTGTACCAGAAAGAGGCCTAGGATTTTATTCTCGGCCTGTTCCTAGGTAAATCAAGAAGAAGGGGAACACGTGGAGACCAATTTTGGATTTATCTATCCTCAACACTTATCCTACGGACATTCCCAAGTTCAAAATAAGTTGACGCATACAACAGCTTTTTACCTCTGCTGGGCAAAGCATCACTGGATGGTAACTAGATCTCAAGGAAGCTTACCTTCATGTGCCTATAAGACTAACTTGCAGGAAGTATTCATGCGTTTTCGAGGCTGGAAATTCTCATTATCAGTTCTCTGCATTGCCCTTTGGCTTATCTACTGCGCCCAGAGTATTCACAAAGGGTTCTGGCTCCAGTGATAGCTTACTTCAGGCTAAAAGGAATTCAAATCTATCCTTACTTGGACGCATTGCCTGATTCTGGCTCAAGAAAAGGAAGATCTTCTACAGCATTGGAATATGTCATAGCAGTGCTAAGATGCCTAGGGTATTCTGTGAACGAAATAAAGTCCAGTCTAGTACCCTCTCAAGACATGTGCTTTCTGGGTGTGAGACTGAATACAGCAGCCCAGATGGCCTTTTTAACCCCGGACAAACAAAAGAATCTTTCCAATTACTTCATCACCTATCTCTTCATAGTCCGGGCTGACTGCAAGGACAGTCCTTCAAGCCTTTTAGGAGTTCATGGCATCTTGTATTCTGGTGCTTCCAATGCCAAACTGCATACTCGAGGGAAGCTGCAATGAGTATCTCAAAAATGTATGGACACAGCACTGCAGTGATTTGGACACTGTCATTCAAATAATCCACTTGCATTCAAAAGGAATTTTGTGTGGTGGGCTCAAGGTGTCAAATTCCTAAACAAGGACTCCTCTGCTTGACCCGTGAGCCAGAGGCCAGGTCAGATTCTTAACGACAGATGCCTCAGACATTGCTTGGGGAGCTCATCTAAATGGAAAGTGGATACAAGACAAGTGGCTGCCAGACTACAGCATCTACATATCAACACTGCAGAAAGATGTTAGCAGTCCAGTTTGCATTAATGGCTTTCAAGGAATTACTTCTTCCAGGGCAGGTGTTGATTCTAACAGACAACACAACTGTCATGTGTGGTACATCAACAAACAAGGGGGAACACATTTCTTACCCATTGTGCAGGCAAGCAATGATTTTATGGGAGACTGCGCTCAGCTTGCAACTAACTCTTCAGGCAAAGGTTTTCTGCCGGGGCACTGCCGAGAACTCCTTAGCAGATGTGTTACAGCAGACAAATCATGTGGATCCCCACGAAAGTGGAAACTGGATCTTCATGTATTTCAAAAATTGACAGTGTCATGGGGAACTCCAGACATAGATCTGTTCGCTTCTCCACTAAACCACCAGCTGCCGAAGTTTTGCACAAAGAGGTTTCATCACACAGCTTGGAAAGTGGATGCTCTTTCTTTCAGTTGGTAAAATCTTCATGTGTATGCGTTTCCACCTCTGCCTCTTCTTCCAAAGGTGCTTCTAAAGGTCAGACAAGACAAGCCAAGGATGATTTTAATAGCTCCAGATTGGCCTCGGCAGCACTGGTTCCCATTACTGAGGAGTCTGGTAAGGAAGCCTCCATGGCCTTTACCTTTGATTCCACACCTGTATCGCCCTCAGAGGGACGGTCATCTGCTCAATGTCAAGCTTCACTCTCTTCATCTAACAGCCTGGCATATTCTGTTTTGGAAGACAGCAGGTCTCAACTTCCTCAACAAGTTTTAAATGTGATTATGGAAGCCAGAAGACCTAGTACAAGGAAAGTGTACGCAGAAAAATGGAAGAGATTTTTATTTTGGAGTGCAGCAAACAATTTGGAGATTTCTGAGCCTAATTTGAGTGTGGCTCTTCAATATCTTACTGAGTTATTGGACAAAGGTTTGTCTTTCTCTTCCATTAAGATTCATGCTGCAGCAATTTCAGCTCACTATGATTGTGACCCACCATTGTTTTCGCATCCTTTGTTCAAGCAATTTCTTAGAGGGGCAAAGAATATAAGACCCCCCCCGTAGAGCTCCTACTCCTGCTTGGGATCTCAATTTTGTGTTGGAGAAACTTACTCTACAACCTTTTGAGCCTACGGCTACTGCTGAATTGAAATACTTGTCATGGAAGACTGCTTTTTTGTTGGCCATTACTTCTGCAAGAAGGGTTTCTGAGTTGCAGGCCCTTATGGCAGTGGAGCCTTTTTTGATTTTTCATAAGGATAGGGTATCTTTACGTACTAATCCTTCCTTTATGCCTAAGGTGGTTTCTAGTGTGGCTTTAAACCAAACTATTCATTTGCCTACTTTTAATGCAGAACCCCAAAATAAAGGGGAAAAGATTTTGCACACTTTAGATGTACACAGGCAATTGCGTTATTATTTGAGCAGGACTAAGGATTTTAGGCAGTCTCAGCAGTTGTTTGTTTCTTTTTGCTTTGAGTTCACAGGGCAAGCCTGTGTCAAAACAAACTATTTCTTGGTGGATTGTGTTGCATTGCATTTGTTATTCCCATCATGGCAAGGGAGATTCCAGCTGGGATTAGGCCTCATTCCACTAGGGCTACTGCCACTTCAACAGCATTTCTAAGGGGTGGCAACCATGATATTTTGGAGGCAGCTACTTGGAGTTCAGTGCATACTTTCTCTAAGCATTATCACCTTCCTCTCTACTCTAAGTCTAGGGCTGGTTTGCCACAGCTATTTTGCAAGGCATGTTGTCAGTTCCTGCTTCCTTATGATTTGCCAGCCTCCCTTACCTCTGCTTTGGGATTCTACCCAATAGTTAGGACTGCAGCAATGTGGAATGAAGAACATAGTACAGTTTTGTACCTACCATAAATGTAGATGTTCGAGGATCCACATTGCTGCAGTCCAATTTACCCTCCCTCCTTCCCCTCTGTGTTTAGGGGTGGTTGTGTAGGTGAGGTTGTCTTCTGCTTATTTTGTATATATTGTACATATTTTTGGTGCAGGTATGTTTGGAGTTTTTGGGTTTTGGCCTTATCTTTTCAGGGTCTTCTGGCATCTGGGGCAAGAAAAGACTGAGGATATGACGTCGGTCATGCGCATTAGTACCCTGACGTACTGACGTCAGTCTAATGCACCCTGGCCGGCGTCAGCCATATACTTTGGTATTCGGGCCGACTGGACAGCGGACTACCCAATAGTTAGGACTGCAGCAATGTGGATCCTCGAACATCTACATTTATGGTAGGTACAAAACTGTACTGTATGGTTGATTGACCAAGATGAAGGAGGTTCTTTGTGGATGACCAAAAAGTTTAGTGCTATTTTGATTAGCATGCAGTATGCTCATATAGTAGGATTTCCTGTCTGCTTTTATTTGAGATTTGCATGGTTTCTAAGGTGTCTGTAATTTTGAAGATTGTTTTTTTGCTGGTGTCCATTTCTTCCTTGCTTTTCCCTTAATAATATAAGATTCTTGGTATTTATGGTTAGCCTTGATCCTGACTTTGATTTTGTGTTATTTGTGTAAATGATATGAGTTGTTTCATTTAGGAAATAATTAAAGTGGGAGAATGCTTTGTCTACAGGTAGAGCTTTTAGGATATTCCAGTTATATATTTTTAGGAGGTAATAAGGGTATCTTTATGGAATGTAATAAGGCTGAGGACTTGTAATGTGTTGTGTTTTCAGTCTTACTTTGTTAGCTCAAAGCAAGTGTTGGGAGATGGTCAATGAAAATATCAGGTAGACAGCCAGTGGGGGCTAAATTAGTTGAGGCAGTTGTCTGAATTCAGTTCTAGCTTTTTTCTACGTTTGTCATATCTTGTGGGAGGTGAGATCATTTGTGAGAACATATACAGATTTATATAGAATTTTGGGGTGTTATAGGTTATATTCTTGCCAGTCTGTGTTTTAAAGTATATATTGTGTGATAAACAGGATAGAACATCTTCTGAAGATGCTATATAATCACTAAGAGGTGTGTGTATATAGCTGTAATGCATATAGTTGTAGGTAGAAGTCAGTAAGTTTGGTGTTATTAAACTGGGAAATTATTTGGGGGTATGGTGATGGAGGGATATGAGTTAGAGTATATAATTGCTACTCTGCCACCTTTTGTATTTTCCTGATTAATTTTAAGAATGTTGTAATCTAGAGCCAGAATTTCCTCACCTTTAATTTTGGGTTTCAACCATGTTTCAAAAGTTACTAGTATATCAGGAAGAGTGTTATGCCAAGTCCACATATAGGTCAGGTGATTTTTGTTACTGATACTTTTGAGGTTCATACTGTGAAAGAGATGGTTTGTTTTTATTGTTAAGAGGTATATGTGCACTGCGGTTTGGTCCAGGGTTGAGATGATTGTACCCAGTAAGTTGAAGTGGAAATACAAAAGACTGAGAGACAGGGAGGTGTTTATATTAATATTTATGTTTTAAAATTGATTTTTGGAGGATAGGATTATAATGCTTATAGTTATTTTTGTAACATTGTGAAGTTGTAGTGTTCAAATTTGTGATATGTTGTGAGAGTAGGAGGTGTTGTAGAGGGTGTACAGATTGTAAAGTAAGGTGGGAGATTGTACGGTATTCAGTCAGGTGTGAAAGTATGAAAAGAAGAAAAAATGTAAGTATATGAATTTATGGTTATGTGATTGAGGTGTTCTGTATGATGGGCAAGAGAGAAGAGGCTGTTTTACCAGTTGCAACGAAGATATAGAATCTGCAGGATGAGAAAATGTTCGGGAATTAGGCATTTGCTTTGTTGCAGATGACAGAGGAGGGCTATTGTCATTGCTGTTTTTGATAGGAGGATGGAACACTGTAAGTAGATTATTATGTATTCATGTTCATCTGATTGGAGGGTGGTACTGGAGGGAGGAGTAGTGAGAGTGGGTAATGTGGTTTAAATGTAGATTAAGTTGGGTTAGGTGGGAATTGGGGTAGGGTGGAAGAGTGGAATGGGGATTAACCGACCAAGGACAAGGCACTGGCAAAGAAACAATCTATGAAATTCACTATATTCAGACATAAGAGAGAAGTGTGCTGTTTAAGCATGATAGAATGAAAAGGTAGAAAACATTGGTGAGTTAAGAATTTCCGAGTGGGGAAAAATTTTAAGTAATCACTTAAGGAAGACTCATGATGTGGGTCTACTAAAGAGAAGGAAGAGCAAGAAGTCACAAATCAGACATTAAATTACTGAAAGTTTTTCTGACTCTATGGATTTATCTGATTATTTTAAAATTGTTAGACATCTAGTGTCCTGTTTAAGAGAGCTACAGGAATTCAAAATAGCTTGGTAGCCTGCTTATGTAGGGGTGTTTCAGTCTAATACTAATAAATGTTGTGTTCATAGGTTCATAAGTGATTAGTAGGCTAATGAGACAAGAGCCTTTACAAGCCTAGCAAATAATATCCAAGATGTGACAGTATTATATCTTAATTCCCCAGATATGGGATGGGGTAGTGTCAGGGTAGTGGACCTTTAGGTGTTGGAGTCCTGAGTCATTTTAAGAACTGCCTCTCATAAGGGCCGTGGACAGTATCCCAGGAATGAATTTTTATTCCCCATCCATTTATTCAAATTCCTTTTGAAGAGAAGGAGATACATGATTTGTTTTACTAAGATGAGAAGTTTATTCCATAGACAAGTTAGCCCTTGAAATACAAATCTGTCTCTCTAACAACTTCTTTTAGAGTCACAAATAAGATTCAGGTCCATGGAACACGTAACCATCATGTAATTTCTTTTGTGAATATGTAGCATTTTCATCAGGGTTGGATCAGAGAATGCCTTGTAGATAAGGCATAAGTCACCTCTCAGTAAACAATATGAGATGGAGTAAAGGGATAGGGCCTTTAGTCGGTCTGCATAAGATGTGTCTTATACTTTGTATTTTAGTGAAAAACCTCAGGGGCTGCTCCATTTGGTGTAAGTGCTTGGTTAAGTACCTGCAGAAAGGGAGTATTATGCTTGATTATGGGGTGGATAAGGGCTGAGTACAATGGCACTTTGCTCTTGATGCCATGCCTTTACTTACAAGTTCAGCCACATGGAAGGATTTCCTAACTATCTTAGCTACCCTGTAGTCAAAGTTTAGATTACTATCTATCTGTGTTCCTAGGTACCTCACCACGGGGCATACTTTTATGGGTGTGTGATCAACATTATAATTTGTAGAGATGTCTGATCTAACGAAAGTTATGATTATGCATTTTTTAGCATTTAGTCATGGACCATGGTTTGGCACCAGTCGTTTGTCATTTTTAGGCCTGTTTGTAGGATATTGACATTATTTGGGGATTTTAGTGGTTGCTCCCAGCTTATAGTCTTCAGTGATCTTAGTGAGCCAGAGGGCCTTCACTTCAGAGAAGTAAGTACCAACAGGAGAAGTCCCAACACTGATCCCTGAGGGACACCACTAGTAACAGGTTTCTTATCAGAAGTGAATTCCCCTTTCCAGATGGTGTGCCTGTCAGTGAGCCAGTTTGCTATCCATCTGACAATGCAGGGATTTATGCCTTTGCTTTAGCTATGGATTGCTTTTGTTATTCCTTTCAATGGAAATACTTTCCATGTCAAGTTAAAGCCCATTCCACTAGAACAGTAGCATCTGCAGGTGCCCTTTTCAAGGGTCTGAACACTAAATCCATTTTGGAAGAGCTACTCTGTCTTTCATTCACACTTTTACTAAGCAATATAAAATTAATGTTTTTTTTCCAGATCCAGGACTCCTTTCAACAGATGTATCCTATGAGGAATTCTGGATTCCAGTTCCTCTACTTTTTTCTTCCATCCAGGCACTCTAAAAAGCTTTGGGAATCTTCCTATATGTAATGAGTGCTGTAGTACTGATGACTGAAGTGCACTGTACAGTTATGCAAGGACTTAACCTAACAGCATACATGATAAAGTATTAAAAGTAATTAAGCAATATTTCCAGTCTATTGGTAAATAAAGTTCATGTTTTCTTTCAGTAAAACACTGTTCATGATTAAAATATAAGAAGATTATGATCAAATCTGAGTAGGGCAGAATGATTTTTCCAATACATATTTATTAAATAGTGCCTCAGAGTGGTTCTGCCTATTTTCCCACCTTTGAAAAACCCTTGTCCTCCTTGGAAGTTGGTGGCCATAACTGACACACTTTTAAATCCTTGTCAGCACAAAATGGGGAGAGCAATCTCATAAAAACAACTCCAAAACAATGAAAAAAATGAGATCTACATTAGGTCCAAAGTACGATCACCAACTCAAAGTTAGGATAAAAATAAATCTGTGGGGAACCATATGGTACAAAATATTAATTTATTAACAGATGCTGAATACTTTCTTTCACAAGTAAACGGACATCTTCAGAACTTCCATTAAAACAGGCCACAACACTTTATAGTCATTTAAAAAATCATGTGATCATCCCTAACCAATAAAGAACTTGTATTAATAGTTGCACCATTAAAACTATTACACATATAATTATATAATGAACACTAATCCACAAGTTTGCAGTAGATCTCAAGTTAAATAAAATTAATCTAAATTTATACAGTGTGAAACTCTTAAACATGCTAAAATATTATAACAGCAGCATGTAACTTAAGTATACTACTTAAAGAAGTAGCGACATTGAGACCAGGAGATGTACAAGCATGCAATCTAGTCTGCCATAAGAGCTCCCTGTATTGAAGCCTGTATTCCCATGGATACCCTCTTTTTCTGGAAAAAGTCCCTTTTATGAATTTCACACTGTACACATTTAGATGAATTTTATTTAATTTGTGATCTATTGTAAATTTGTAGAGGGTAGACAAATGAGTTGCTCATAGCAAACAGTTGCAGAAGTCACTTTGTGACCCGGACGGGGAATTAGGTGTTTACAGTGGATGACAACATCACTCCTGACACTCTGCTCTTGCCACACAATGAATGCACTGGTAGACTTTTGCCCCGTAAGGAATGAATGGGTCAGTAGTAAGACTTAAGAGGAGGCTTGATGGTCATTGCAGGGTTGTGGCATCAAATAAATCAACAGAAAATGTGCCCTTTAGTCAGCTCATTCATTGCTCAATTTTCTTTGATAGAGTGGAAAGCAGAAGAGAGCAGAAATGGAGGGATACATGGATTAAATCAAGCTGAGTTCATAGGTTCATGGGTTACTAACCTGTTGATCCCATAAATCATTTGTAGCCTAGACATAAATTCTCAGTCTGTCAGTAACCAATAACATAAATTAATTTCTAACTAGTCTTAAGTCCGGGCTAGAGGGGCCAGACCCAGGAAAAATTTTTGTTTCCCCATCCATTTGTCTAGGTTGCACTTTGAGGTCCACAAGGCTACTTTGCTTTACATCTAAGGGAAATGTCATATAAGAGGGTCTCTTTGAGAGAGATCAAGATACATGTCTTGCCAACAAATCCTATTTATGCTATTGTGGAAGTCTGGTAAGATAAAAACAACTATTAACAGTGGATGCATGGTGATCAAAGGATAGTTCATTGTCAATGAAAGCACCCCGGTCCTTAACTGTATACATTTTAAAAGGTTTTGAAAGGACTGTCATCTGACTGGTAAGTGCATGATTGCTCATGTTTGTGAAAGGACACACTGTAGCATTTTTTGACGTTTAGCTTCAGGCCATGGTCCAGGCACCTCTTGTTTGTACATGCTAACCCTTCCTGTGGAATCTGAAAGTTAGTTGGGGAGTTTGACTGCTCCAACTTTTGCAGTTATCTACAAATCTGGTCGGCCACAGGCCCTTGATGTCAGCCTTGATATCAGCAAAGTAAATACCAAGGAGAAATGGCCCTTGGACTCTTCTCTCTTTCTGATGAGACAGTGCCCATGAACATCACTGTTAAAGGCTCTTTTGATGAGAGAGTGCCCACAGAACTGATGAAATGGGTTCTGTTAATAAGCCAATTAGATTTAGTTTGATTAACATATTTATGATGCCTGAATATGTGATGTCCTTATCAAAAAGCTCCATAATGATGCATTCCAGTGCATTACAGATAAGGCTGATGACCAGTCCAGGATTATAGCTCTGTAGTGTCCAGAGTGTGCCTCGTTTTGTGAAGTGGGATGACCGTAGTAGTTCTCCACATCTGGTATGACTCTGAGACTGAATAGGTTTAGTAGTGAGTCTACAAGATTGTATTCAGTGCATAGAGAAAAGCAGCCTGGCACCTTGTCAAGACCCATGAATTAGTGTTTTGACCTTGGAAAGAGCCCCCCAGACTTGTTCTGAAGTTATCAGTATGGGTTGTGGGATGTTTATATATATATATATGAGGTTAAGGTGAAATAGCGAAGGAAACTTTAAGCTGAATTTGGCAATTAATGTGCAGGCTGAGTCCTCAAGGAATAAGTAGGTGGTGGTGGTATGTGTTATAATGCTCAGTACATTGTTGGCCATTCCTTCTAAGATTTCTGACATAGCTGAAAAAGACTTTGTGGTTGTCCTTAGCATAGGTGGTAATTTTCCATTCATACTTGATTTTGGAGATTTGATTTGGCTCTTTTTTGCTCTAGAGAGAAGAGGAATGAAGGTCAGCAGGACTAAGATAGAATATATGTGTGTGAATGAGACAGAGGATAGAGGAATGCTGAGGATGCAAGGAGTAGAGGTGGCGAAGGTGGATGAGTTTAAATACTTGGGATCAATAGTTCAGAGTAATGGTGAGTGTGGAAGAGAGGTGAAGAAGAAAGTACAGGCAGGATGGAGTGTGTGAAGAAGAGTGTCAGGAGTGATTTGTGACAGACTAGTACCAGTAAGAGTGAAAGGGAAGGTCTACAAGAGGGTAGTGAGACTAGTTATGTTTTATGGGTTGGCGACAGTGGCATTGACAAAAAGGCAGGAGTTAGAGCTGGATGTGGCAGAGTTAAAGATGTTACGATTTGCACTGGGTGTGACGAGGGTGGACAGGATTAGGAATAAGTATATTAGAGGGTCAGCCCAGGTTGGAAGGTTTGGAGACCAAGCCAGAGAGGCAAGATTACATTGATTTGGACATGTGCTGAGGAGGGATGCTGGGTATATTGGGAAAAAGATGCTAAGGATAAAGCTACCAGGTAACAGGAAAGGAGGAAGGCCTAAGATAAGTTAATGGATGTGGTGAGAGAGGACATGCAGGTGGTTGGTGTGACAGAGCAAGATGCAGAGGACAGGAAGAAATGGAAACAGATGATCTGCTGTGGAAACCCCTAATGGGAACAGCTGAAAGAAGATGATGATGATTTGGCTCTTTTGAATAATAAGTTTATTCCTCTTATTGTATCATTTGTTTATACTAAGGTCCCACCATACAGCTTTATTCCTGAAGTTAGCATTGTGTTTGTGTCCAGTGGGTACTAATACCTACTGCATACTTTGGGCTGAGCATAAAAGCTGTCCCCAAATATGGCAATGTGCATGATGGGGTCTCTGGGGAAGTTGGCTTCTTACATTTCATCAGATCATGTTAGCTGGCATAGGTTTGCCTTAGAATAATTTCTAAATACAGGTAAAGCAGGTGCATCAGGTTTTTCCCCCATGGTGAATGTTACATAATGGGGTTCCATTCATATTGTCAAACAGCTATAACATCAACCCGCATCTGGCCTAGATGAAAACATCATTTCTTCACATTGAACCATTTGCATGAAGATCACTGTAGGGAAAAAATTTCCATTCGCTTCAATCTAAGTGCGATCTGAGAGTTGGTATATTTAAGTAGCAGGGGATGTGGTGTGCAAGGGCATAGCCCCCCTGCTGCAGTCCCCAAAAAATGTTTTTTTGGGGATTTGATGTTGTGAAGAAACTGTCTTCATCTCTGTTGTATATGTGTTGAAGTTATGGCTGTTCAGCTATCTGAAGCAGACCCACATAGTGATGGTCTGATTTGATCAGTGATGGGGTAAATGTAGATTTTGAGCAAAGTGTGGTTGCATTGGTGATAACTGAATGCAATATTTTTGAGTCACTAGTTGGAATGTGAACTAGTGGCTTTAAAGAGATAACATGATGAAGCTGAGGCATCATTGTGCATACTTATTTGCCATAGTGTAGGTTTCCAAATTAATAGAAGTAAAAAAATAGGGTTAGGCTTAGTTGGGAGGGGTGATAGCTTGTTTAGATATGCCTCATGTGCTGCAGGCGACACATTGAGGGGGGGGGCAGTAGTTTGCTATGCTGTACAACATTTTATTGACAGTGAGACGGATGTTAAGGAGTTCAAGGTCTTTGCCCTACCTTAAGAATCTGGAGGTGACTTGGCTTTTTAGAAATACACACCCCCTCCAACATCATTTTCTGCTTTGGGTCTGAAACAGTTCTAGGTACTGAAACACCCAGCACTGCAAGGATATTATTGCAATACTAACATTAAGTTTCAGTAACTACACAGATATCCATATTTTCAAAGGTCAGAAATGCCTGCAAGAAATGTCACTTTTTATTTAGTCTTGATTTTGTTTGACTGTGTTTGTAATTTGAGGAGACTCCTCCCTAAAAACGTTTCTATGGGAGAAGTAAAAGCTTTGGCCAGTAAAAAAGCCATGAGGAAAGAGGTGCAGACTAGCAAAGTCATTAAGGCTGTCAGTCATCTTGTCCCAGACTGACATATATATAGGACCTCTTAGAATGATACCAATAATTATGCCAATAGTTAGTCAATTATCTTTTGTTTGTTTTGTGGCATCCTTCTAGAAGATGGGAAGATGCTGCTCAAGCTTAGTTTCACACCAACATCAGATGGATGTTCTGAGAGATTCATCATGTCCTTCATATTATACAAGGAGGTGCTCCCACATGAGCAGTGACCACCTCATATGTGTAGTTGAGATGAAGGGACTTGAGACACCCGTTTCTGTCATCCTGTCCTTGCTCAGCCTGGTAAATAGTACATCTGCGTGCTGCACTATGGAGTTACCTGTTATAAAGATGTTGCCAGAAGTGTTGGCTTAGCCTTGCTGTCTTAGAGTTCTCGCCTTGCCACTTGAGTAACTGTTTCTAGTGCTGTGGATGTTATTTGCCTGCAAGCATGGCATTCAGTCTAGTAGCCCTTTTTGGCTTGGGTAGGGATGTTTTTTTTTTTTAAGTACGGAAGACATAAACCTTACGTGTTGGTTTGTGGGGTCTATATTAAATCATCAAACGCTTAGAAAAGCGAGCTATGATTTATTGACCCCATGTAAGTGAAAGCTTACAAACTCGAACGCTTAGAGAAGTGATTTTTTTCCAAGGGAAAAAAAATCGCTATTCCAAAAAAAAAAAAACGCAACATAAAGTGGGGGGATTCGACCCCCCCCCAGCTATGCCCTCCACACCCTCCCCTACTTAAATATACCAACTCCAAGATTGCACTCCAGTGATGAAAACGGTAAAGTAACAGAAGCGGCCAAGTGATTTCTTTCACAGAGAAAGAATTCACTTATATGCCGCTTCATCATTTTGCCTTTTCAAGTTCGACCAAGACGCAGTCGAAAGACTGCATCTTCAGTCATCTAATAGGAACCCAGTTTGTGGCATAGTTATGTGAGATGAGTATCAGTACTAACCACTTGCTGGGTGCAGTCAAGAGTTTTAGAAACAAGGCTATCCTCCAGATTATTTAATGAATGTCCCTCTCACATATAGTGGAAGAAGCAAATAGTTGTTAGTAAGTATGTAATAATTATTACATTGCCTCTGAGTGCCTAGTGCTGTCAGGCTGGCAACAGAAGCTGTAGAAACTGTAACCTTGTGATATGTAGTATGTGGTGAATAGGGAGGAAAGGGGCTAGCACCTAGTCAGTAGTACTAGAGTTACACATATGGGCAGGGGCCTATCACCTAGTCAGTAGTACCAGAGTTACACATATGGGCAGGAGCCTATCACCTAGTTAGTAGTACCAGAGTTACACATATGGGCAGGGGCCTATCACCTAGTCAGTAGTACCAGAGTTACACATATGGGCAGGAGCCTATCACCTAGTTAGTAGTACCAGAGTTACACATATGGGCAGGGGCCTATCACCTAGTCAGTAGTACCAGAGTTACACATATGGGCAGGGGCCTATCACCTAGTCATTAGTACCAGAGTTACACATATGGGCAGGGGCCTATCACCTAGTCAGTAGTACCAGAGTTACAGTTATGGGAAGGGGTTTAGCACCTACTGTAGTCAGTATTACCAGAGTTACACATATATGGGAAGGGGCCTAGCACCTAGTCAGTCGTACCAGAGCTACACATATATGTGATTAATACCACCAACTGATGAATGCAAGAACTAGTGAAGGTGATACCGACAACTTTTGGACCATACCTCTCAACCCTTTATTGCAAGAAATCTGGACAAGTCTTAAAACAATGGAGGGACAATGTTTCAAAAATAGAGAGAGATTTTAAATATTGCTCTTAAAAACTATGAAAGTTATTAGAATAAAAGGTTTTATGTTAGTGTCCATTTTCTCGTGAATATAAAGTCTGAAACTCATATGTGTCTTACATAGTGACTTCAATCCTCAGTGATTTGACAGAAAGCCACAGATTTTATAAGGAACAGAATAAAATTATGAGGCAAAAATCTGGACAGTTGAGAGGTATGTTTTGGACACTTGAAATAGCAATTTGGCTCAGATGCTACAACAGGAGCTTAATGCAAAAATGTTTATTTATAGATAAGATTGCGATTTCTAACATTCACTCTGTTTTTCAGATATTTTCTAATACAGTGTAGTATGTATTTGCAAAATGTCACAATACTTAAAAAAAATCAGGTGACATCTTACCCTGTCAGCTTTCTCCAGGCATAATTATCTCAGCCGTAGTGGGTAGAAAATTTTTGAAAGATGCTGTATAATTCCTAGAAACCTGTAATGTCTGCTTGCTTTCTGGCATTGACATTTGCACAATTTCTCTAACTTTTTGTGTGTCTGATTATAGTCATTCTTATGGTGAAATATGACTCATTTCATATTTGTCACTATTATTTTACATTTGTTGTTATTAAAATAAATGAATATGTACATTAATTGAGTTCCCAAAGTGTCCTCAGTGTGGTAGATTGTGAAACTAACTTGCTGTTGTAAGAGCTAAAAAAAAAATTATTGTTCAGTATTACCGTGTTGGCTTTCTTATTTCCTTAATGTTGCAAGACTGATCTGATGGCATGTGGAAGTTTAGGAGGTGTCCTTAGGGGAAAAATAATCACTTGTTTGAACTATCCAATCAGTTATAATGTTACAGGCAGCTTTTAAGGCTTCTGGACTGGAGTTTACAATCTAAGCATTTGTGAAATGATATTTCCTAGTAGAAGCATCTTAATCTGTTTAAAATCTTTATCAGTCCATGTGTCTGACAAAACATTAATATATCATCAGTTATGTTTATAGTTCATGCCAAGTCTTTGCCTGAGCAGCAGCTATTTAGAATATATTTATTGCTGATGAGATAGGAAATTGAACAGCCCATACTTTCAAGAGAACTGTGTAGTTTGCATCTAGCACCAAAAAATACATTTGGAATTTTTGAGACTCCTGCAACTGTAAGCAATGAGTAATGCTCTAGTTTAAGCAATCTAATAATCTTGATCAATATAAATACACGTCTTGATTCACAAATGCAACCAGTACTATTCAGTCATTCTTTTAGCTATAACAGCTTCTTGATGAGTTATATGGTTTCCATTCACTTTAGCTCCTGTTCTGTTTTACTTGGGGGAACTTCTGGTGTTTCCTGGCAGCAGGAAACACTAGCAGATCAATCAAGTTTCATTTGTACATGATATTCCCAAGGCAAACTTTGTAAATTTTTAATCAAATCAGCATAGTCCTGAAAGATGTCAGTGTTGTAGTAGTTTTTCACACTTTGGGAGATGGCTGTGAGACTTTTTGACAGAGTTGGTGTGCATTCAGTGTTTTATTCTACATTTTGAATATATTTTATGATTTATACATTCTTACAGTTCAAATGACCCAAACAGTTAGTAGAATTTACTTTGTTAATTGATGTAATTTGACAAAGGATTCTGTATTGTTTTAATTAATATGCGAGTTTTTGAACTTATCACTCCACTTGGTGGGCAGAATGTGATGACATTGTCCACTCGGCTCTGTAAGAAATTACCTAAGAAATACCATGGGTTAAATGTGTCTTCAGTCAGTATGCTACATTCTGCACCTGTGTCTAGTAAAAAAAAACTACCACTAGAAGATGCTGTTAACCATTTCAATAACACATTTTTTAACATGCTAAATGAGTTAGCTCTCATAAGAACAAAAAGCACCATAAGTAATCCTGCTCTACTGCTCAACAAAAAAACAAAAGACCTCATGCTAAATAGAGACAAAGTCTGGAAGGCATGCAATAAAGATAAAACACCATAAAAGTGGCAATTTTTTAGAAACTTAGAAATTGATGTAAACGGGTCAAACTAATATTGATTCTTTCACTCACTTCAAGGCAAACATCACCACAATCCCAAGCAATTCTGGTCAACCATAAAAAAATCTTCTATACCCCACTCAAACCACTACCCAATCTCCTACCATAAACAGTGATACAAACCCCATAGCCACCCAGTTCAACACACACTTTATTCAATCTGTCCTCTTTCTGCTATAATTTAATTCACCTTTCCATCTCTTTCTCCACCAACAATACTCAGAATACCCTTCACTTTTCTTTCCACCAAATACCTACCTGATCTATCAAAAATGACATTCAAAAACTGAAAATCACTTCACCTGCTGCTGAAAGACACCCACCAGAATAGTTCTGGCATACCTCATCCCAGTACTCATAAATAGATCTAGCACAGAAAACTATGTATTGGGTAGTGCAGTGGTGCAGCGGTTAAGATTGTTGCCTCACAGAAAGAGGTTCTCCAGTTAGATTCTCAGCTGGGATGCCTTCTGTGTGGAGTTTGCATGTTCTTCCTGTGTTCATGTGGGTTTCCTCCATGTACTGTTTCCTCCCACAGTCCAAAGACATGCGTCTGGAACATTTCTCCCTGGGCCTCCGCTGAAAATAGGCTCTGTCTTAGTCGGACTTTCCCATTCAACAAATGATAAATAAAATAGATAAAAATAAAACAATGAATGTACCCACTATCTGGAAAAAAAATGCATATTGTATCACTTCACAAAGGTGGATCAGCCATAGATCTCTCTAACTACCACCCCACTACAGTTCTCTCCCCTCTCGCCAAAATCTTAGAAAGATACATGCACTCACAGCTCCCAACCTATCTTATAAAATAACAAACTGCACTCCCACACACAAAATGGCTTTTGACTACACTGGCATGATACAGCTCAGCTTAGTTTTTCAGAAACCATAAATACCAGCAGAAACAATGGTAATCTAATATCCTAGTATAAAAAGCACAAGTTCAGTCCCAGCAAGGCAGTAAAAAATAAAACTTCCAAATGGAAATAAAAATAAAGTTTAATCACACAAGGTAAGCACTTTCACGGTTGGTAACCGTTTCAGACAACAGCAGATTAACACAATACAGTTTAAAAAGCAGTAATAGCCAATGAAAAACACTGCTTAATTAACGAGTAAAAAACAATTACAGCATTTAAAGTGCTAGTATCTAATAAACACTGTAAAGAATCCCTAGTGCAAAAACATCCAAGTAGGAAGCATAATATATACAATCATAACTTTAAAAATACTCATATGGTATTAGTGTTTAAGTGGTGTCTGTTTTAAACATGGTTTTAATGAAACCATGTCATTAATCCCAGGGTGGGTGTCAGCCTTGAAAAATAAAATCCATTTATGCTCATATGCTTCTGTCTTACATTTCAAGTCACCACCTCTATTCCCTTCTGGTACTACTTCTAAAACAAAAAACTTATTTTCCCCTACTTCAATTACATGTCTAGCTAAAACACTAGTACTCTTGCAATTCCTGATGTCACGGAGATGTTCTAAAATCCTGTCTCTAAAGGGAGGGTTCATTTTCCCAATATAGTAGGCATCACATGCTACACACTTAGAGTAGTACACAATATTCTTAGTACTGCAGTCCGCATTAAAGGGAAACTCAACAGAGTAACAAAGTGTTGGATGCACAAAGCTAGACACACTAAAAATATGTTTGCATGCCTCACAGTGTCTGCATTGATAGCTACCAAACCTCTTGGACTCCAATGTCAAGCTACTCCCTTTCCTGTAGCACAGTTGCTGTTTGACTGTCCTATTAGTCTTAAAAGAAAAGTTGGGTTTATCACCAACAATACCTCTAAGGTCATGGCTGGCGTACAGAATATTCCAATTCTTCTTTATTATATTACAGCATATATTCACGTCACTCGAGAAGGTTAATAGAAACCTAACCTTCCTAACATTACGTTCTCCCTGAAGTAAGGAGGGTGTGGGTGTATCAGAAAAAAATGGTTTACTTCTGGTATTCCTATCTAAAGGTACAAGCCTAATACATTCATCTACCTCTCTCTCACTATACCCTCTCTCTATAAAGTCATGCTTGAGTTTATCAAATGCTGTTTTCAACTCTGTGTCATCACTATGTAACCTCATCAACCTCAAGAATTGTCCTTTAAGTATATTGCATGGAATGTGTCTAGGATGCATGCTCTGTCTATGTAGTGGAGCATTTTTCCTCACAACTTTCCTGTATACACCTGTGTAAAAACTACCCAATTCATGCTTACTCACAGTCACATCCAGAAATGAAATACTAGAGTGTGATTAAGTTACAGTAAACTTTAAAAATGTTGAGGTAGTATGTAAGTAATCCACATAGGACAACAAACTCTGTACATCACCTTATATTGGAAAATGAACCGTCCCTTTAGGAACAGGATTTTAGAATATATACATGACATTAGGAATTGCAAGAGTACTAGTGCTTTAGCTAGACATGTAATTGAAGTAGGGGGAGATCATTATTTTAAGTTTTTTGTTTTAGAAGTAGTACCAGAAGGGAATAGGGGTGGTGATTTGAAATGTAAGACAGAAGCATATGAACAGAAATCAAGGCTGACACCCACCCTCGGATTAATGACATGGTTTCATTAAAACCATTTTCAAAACAGACACCACTTAAACACCAATACCATATGAGTACTTTTAAAGTTATGATTGTGTATATTATGCTTCCTACTTGGATGTTTTTGCACTAGGGATTCTTTAGAGTGCTTATTAGATACTAGCTTTTTAAATAATATTTTTATTTCCATTTGGAAGTTTTATATTTTGCTGCCTTGCTGGGACTGAACTTATGTTTTTTATACTTGGTTATTTTCTTATTTGTCCCATATCTTGGTCATTGGTTGTTTCCTTATTAACCTACTATCCTCCCTGTTCCTGGATCTGTCAAAAGCATTTGACACAGTATCCCACCAACTCCTAATCAATTAACTATCTTCCCTATTTTCCCTATCACTATCACTATCTCATACAGCTGTTACTTGATTCTGTAGCCATCTTTCTAACAGACAAGCCATAAAATGGAATCAGGACTTATCCCACTTTCTCCCTGTTTCTGTTGGTGTACTACAAGTGTCAGTTCTGGGCCCAGTACTTTTCAGTATTTTTGCAAACAACCTGCAGCAAAACTGCTACCTTAGTACAATATGCAGACAATGCCACTATCATCTGTTCAGCCTCAGCCCTTCCACTACTTCAGCAAATGACTCAAGACTCCTTCATTTGCATAGAATCATGGCTAAAGGCTCATCAGATAATATTAATTACCAAAAAATGCTTTTTACACCCAGATCTCTTTCAACAACAAGTACACCCTTTAATATTACCTCTACAAACAGCACCACCATAGAAACTGTAACAATCATAAAATACAATAACCTAAAATTTGACCTGCATCTCACCCAGACCATCAGGAAAACTCACCAAAAACTGGGTTTCCTATACCAAAAAAAGCCCTGCCTCACAGACTCCTCGAGAAAATCCTTAGCATCATCCTACCTGAACCTCTCCCTTCTCTGTGCATCACCTATACTAACCAACATTCAAGCCTCCCTACTAAGTAAATTAATGGCATACTTTAACAAAAGTAGTCACATTTACAGTTAATGCATCCAACCATAAGTACCACTGCTTAACATTAAAGATCAACTGGCTAGAACTACCTAATCAACTTCAAATTGCCCACAAAATAATACACAGACTACATACATGCCCTTCTCTGCAAAATATTTTGAAGCAATACTTACTACCATGTTGTCTTTGTTAAGGTAATCAGAGCTTAATAACTTCCAAATCCCATAGTATAGCTGGAGACTCACTATACTCATCACGTCACCAAACAGTAGAACTTCTTGCCTATCCAACTAAAACAGAACACCTGTGCATCTAGCTCTAAGTACAACCTTAAACAGTATACAAACTCCTTGCTCTGTTCTTGTACATACCCTCAAAAACTCTCTCTCTCAGATCTCTATCACCAACCCCTAAATCTTCAGCTCTCCTATCTTATCCTGTAAATAATGTAAATAAATCCTGTCTACGTTTATAACTATGTACTGTCTAAATAATGTGAATAAATTCTATCTACATTTATAACTATATACACTGTGTAAATAATGTAAATAAATCCCATCTGTATTTATAACTATATACTGTGTAAACAATGTAAAAAAACTCCCATCTACATTTGTAACTATATACTGTGTAAATAACGTAAATAAATCCTATCTATGTTTGTAACTGTATACTGTCCCAAGTAATGTAAATAAATCCTATCTATATTTGTAACTGTATACTGTGTAAATAAAGTAAATAAATCCTATCTACATTTGTAACTGTATACTGTGTAAATAATGTAAATAAATCCTATCTATATTTATAACTATATACTGCTTAAATAATGTAAATATTTTATTTATTTATTGACATTTGTTAACTGGGTTAGTCCAACTGGGCTTGTGGCCCATTTTCAGTGGAGACCTGAGGAGAAAAGCTCCAATGATCCATTTCTAAAACCTATCTACATTTGTAACTATATACTGTGTAAATAACGTAAATAAATCCTATCTACAGTTATAACTGTGTACTGTGTAAATAATGTAAATTATTATTTATTTATTTATTGTTATTTGTTAACCGCGTTAGTCCAACTGGGCTTTTGGCCCATTTTCAGTGGAGACACGAGGAGAAAAGCTCCAAAAAATTGCATAATAGTACATTGACTGCATGCAGAAGTATAGTACTAACAGTTGAATACTGTAAACAAAGGATTTACAAAGCTGTTAATTATAACAAAGTTGAGTACAGAAAATAATAATTAGAATGCTGTTAATACATAATATTGTATAAATTAGAGAATATACATAAAGTTCTATCATCAACATTTTTTCCCTAGGTTAGACAGAGAATGGTGTGTAGAAAAGTGTGAGACAGGAGAGGGAGACTAGGTGGGTTCATGACAGGAGCAAGTCTTGGAGTTAAGTAGAAAAGTTTTTAGTTTTTTTTTTAAACTGGGTGTAGTGGGTAATAGAATGTAAGCCAAGGGGGAGTTTGTTCCAGGCACTGGTGACCGTATGTTTATAGAGTATTTTCTCAATAGATTTGTTTGGTTGATGTATGTCTAGTAGCTGTTGGTTCGATGTACGGAGGGTCCAGGATGGAGTATAGGTGGAGACTAAGGGAGAAAGCGATAGACAGAAAGAAGGTTTGTAGAGAATAGAGTGTAGTATTTGAAATTGAGATAGAAGCAGTTGTTGGGGGAGTTCTAGCCATTGGAGAGAGTTTAATGCAATACAATGGTGTTGTGTTGTATGGCGAGTTGGTGATGAATCTAGCTATTTTGTGATAGGTTTGTTGGAGTTTATTCAGGGTGGTGACTTGTATGTTAGTGAGAATGGGGGTGGCGTAAAGGAGGGAGAAGAAGAGTAGTGCCTGTCCAAGTATTAGTCTAGCCTCGGGTGAGAAGTTTTTTGTTTCGATAAAGTATACCTAGTTTTTGATGCGTTTTCTTTATGCATTGGAGTACGTAGAGGTTCAATTGAAGTTTGTCATAGTAAGTTTATCTATGATTCCAGAGTGTGGGATGGTGTCAAACATCTTGGCAAGGTCTAGATAGGCTGTGTGGACTACCTTACCCTTGTCCATGGCTCTGGAGACTGATTCAAAAAAGTCAATCAGGTTCAGGAGACAAGATCGGCCCTTCACGAACCCAAACTGGGTGGGGTCCAGTGTTTGAAGGTTGCCAATGTCTTTGTTTATAAGTTCCATGATAATATGCTCCATGGCCTTGCAGATGAGGCTTGTCAGACTGATGGGACGGTAGTTTCCGGGATCCAAGGTGGATCCCCCCTTGTGGAGTGGGATAACTGTAGCTCTGTGCCACTCAGTGGGCACGAAACCTGAGGTGAGGCTATGATTAAACATGACACTTAGGTGAGGTGCCAGTTGATATTGTAGTTCATGTAGTATACAGCCCAGGATGTCATCTGGTCTCATGGATGCTGTATTCTTAGCTTTGGAGAGTGTATTTTTTACCTGTGTGGCCGTTATTACCGGAATTTGGCAATCTTCTGGTATTGAGATGGGCCATTTATGGGGTGAGGGGGGGGGTGAAGTTGGCACGGATATTGGCAATATCCTTGGGATCAGTATATTTAATGCCATTCTATTTTAGCTCAGAGCAGATCTGAGCATTGCCATTTAGATTCTTGACATATTTATAGAATGCCTTGTGGTTGTCTTTGGAATCTTTGGCAATTTTATTTTCATAACTAGCTTTGGAGGATTTTATGAGGGATCTCAGTTTCTTACTGAGGCTGGTAAGGAAGTTTTTTGCATCCTGGGATTTTCCCCCTTTCTGCAACAGTTTCTTCCTTTTGTTGTAAAGTTTGTTTATGGCAGGGGACCACCAGATTGGCTTCCCTTTTTTTGGATGTGAACATCTTGGTTCTATTTGGGATGGCACGATTCATGCATGAGTGGCTGTGCTCGTACAGTGCCTTAGTGTAGGATTCATCAGTTTAACTTTCAGTTCCCGTCAGCATGGGTGTCATGAAGTTTGTCACTTCTGACTTGAGTAGCATGAAGTTGGCTTTGGAGAAGTTTTTTTATGGAGGTTTCCTTACTGGGGGGTGGGGGTGGGATGTGGATGTTAAGGGTGATTAGCTTATGGTCAGACCTGACTAATGAGGGGGTGACCATAGGTGTGGAGCATCTATTTCCCATGTTGGTAATGACCAGGTCTAGGATATTGGAGCTCCTGGTGGACTATGGATTAGTTGTTCCAGGGCGTTGGAATTTATAAATTCCAAAAACCATTGGGCAAAGATGTTGGTACATGAGTAGTTTTCCCAGTTAATGGCAGGGTAGTTAAAATCACCCAGTATTAGGGTGTTTGGTTCTATTTTAATATTTCCCAGTATGTTTAGAAAGGTGTAGTGAGAATCATGGGGTATGGTGGGGAATCTGTAGCAAGCTACAATTTGGATTGCAGTCTTACCTAGTGTTAGTTGCACCTGGGGAATTTCAGACGCATTGTGTTGGGCAACTAGCCTGGTGGTGTGAATATCCTTGGTGAATATTGACACTCCTCCACCTTTAGTGTTTTGGTCCTGCTTTGGTGGCTGAAAAGTGTGGTAAGAGTTGTAGCCTGGTATTGCAGGGGTGCTGTCTGAAGCCTTGAACCAGGTCTCAGTTACTGCACAGATATCGATGTTCTCCATTTTTAGGAGTGCCTCGAGAGAGTGCATTTTGAGGTTTAGACTTCTAGCATTGAGTAGCATTACCTTCAGATTGTGCATGCTTGTACCTGTTACAGTGGTGGTTTTGTCCTTTAAACCTTGCCTAAAAAAGGCACTATAGGGGTGGCAAGAACCTTAGCCAGTAACCTGAATCCCAGGGGCGAGAGGTGCAGACCATCTCTGGCAAAGCATCATGGTCTGTCAATCATGTCGTCCCAGGCAGACAGATACTGGATCCTTTTTGAATGACACCAGAAGCTTAGCCAATTGTTGAAGTCAATCATTTTGTCCTTATATCGTGGTATCATTCTGGGCGAAGGCAGGATGCTACTCAGGGCTAGGGTCATACCTGCCTGGGCCACATGATCCGAGAGCTCTTTGATGTCTCTTTTCATGTAGTCCAGGGAGGTACATCTCAAATCATTCACTCCAACATGGACAATGACAGAGTCATATTTGTACTTGTTGTGGAGTGACTTGAGTGCATGGGTTATGTGGCGGATCCTGGCACCCGACAGGCAGCTGACTGTAATTTTCTCCTTGTTCAACCTGGTGAGAGGGACATCAGTGTGCCGGACTATTGAGTCACCTATGACTAAAGTGTTAGGTACATTGTCTTGCCTTAGGGGCTGTTGCTGGGTGGCACACTGGTGTTGTGAACTATGTGACACTTTGGTTGTGATTGGTGTTTGTTTGCATTTCAGCTTCAGAGGTCCTTGTTGCTTGGGCAGGTTACAGTTAAGGGCCTCTGCATATGTGGATTTAGTGTTGCTATATGTGGGTGTTGGTGGTGTGGGTTTAGAAGGGCTATGTGTTGTTTGAGGTGTAGTGTGGGTGTTAACCTTCTCCTCTTGACTGTCTAGCACAATCTTGGGTGGAGAAAGCTTTGCTTCCATTTTGGCTATGTAAGTGCATCTCTCACAGGTTGTAGTGTTGGGTGGTAGGAGGAAAGGGTTGTCTGTGTACATGAGGCACCGGAAGCTGATCCTTGGACATGCCTGGTTTGGTGCTTTTTTTTTTGTAAAGTACAGAAGCTGTTTTCCCTTACCTTAGCAAGGTACTTTGCAATTATAGGCTGTTTAGTGTCTACTATTAATTTCTCCTTATTAACAAGGAGAGTTGAGTGCTTGTATCAGTTTAAGGCTTCCTAGTGCATTCCAGCAGGTATTAGAGAAAGTGCTAGTCACAGGGATGCTTAAAGGTAAGATGAAAAAAATGCACACTGCAGTGTGTAGTAGAGAAGTTAGATGTGGAAGTAGGTAACTTAAGTTTTACCTGTTTAAAAAGTTAAGGTTTAGTGGAGAGTTATTATTTTTAAAACAGCAAGATGGGTTGAAAGATGTGGTCACTTTTGTATTCTGGTACTATGGAATACAGTAGGATGGCCAATAAATTTAAATAGTTGAAGGGGAGGGGGTTTTGATTTTGTGATTACTCACACAAGCCAGTGAAAGTAGAGAGGAAATGAGATGTATGGTCAGATTAGCATAAGAGGCAGGCAACTAGAAAGACAGTGGTATTTAACAAGACAACTGTAACTGGGTAGGAGGGTGGGGGGAAAATTCTGCCTGACTCAGAAGAGAGAGAGAGAGATGTGGTCTCTTTTGAAGTTTTAATATGCTGTTAAAGCAGAATGCAAGTAAAACACAAGGTAAAGAAAACAAACTACAGTATTTAAAATATACAAAATACAAAAAATAAAAGCAAACTAACCTTTCCTCACAGCAATGTGTAGCAGAGTCTGGATGAGCCTTTCTGGTAAAGCTCTGAAATGTTTTATTTTACCCCTTAAATAGAAGGTTTAGTTCCTAGCTCAACCCCTCAGTTAACAAATGATTAACCTTAAGTGACCTCTTCTATCTTATGAATGAGTCCTTAATTGATCAGTTCTAATTTCTGCCTGACTCAGAAGAGAGAGAGAGCTGTATTCTCTTTTGAAGTTTTAATATGCTGTTAAAGCAGAATGCAAGTAAAACACATGGTAAAGATAACAAACTACAGTATTTAAAATATACAAAATACAAAAAATAAAAGCAAACCTTTCCTTCACAGCAATGTGTAGCAGAGTCTGGATGAGCCTTTCTGGTAAAGCTCTAAAATGCTTTATTTTACTCCTTAAATAGGAGTTTTAGTTCCTAGCTCCACCCCTCAGTTAAGAAATGATTAACCTTAAGTGACTTCTTCTATCTTCTGAATGAGTCCTTAATTGATCAGTTCTAATTTCTGCCTGACTCCGTTCTAATTTCTGCCTGACTCAGAAGAGAGAGAGCTGTGGTCTCTTTTGAAGTTTTAATATGCTGTTAAAGCAGAATGCAAGTAAAACACAAGGTAAAGAAAACAAACTACAGTATTTAAAATATACAAAATACAAAAAATAAAAGCAAACTAACCTTTTGATTGTAAATACTATACATTTCATCAACACAGTTTCTCAAATGCACTAATTTAACACAGGTACAAAAATACTTGTTTTTGTAAAAAAAACAGCATCATTATAAACTTGGTTCTCAGACATTACATTTTCACCCTTATACGTAAGCTTTAACATTAGATTCCTTACAAACAGTTTAACATCAAATATAACTTCAGTGAAGTCTGAAGTTTGTGTACGAATAAATGAAAGTCTCTCTTGTAAAACGCTTCTTTCACACTCTGTAAGAGGATATGCAGAAAGATTTAAAATTAAGTAATTGAAAATAACATCAATCATCTTACTGTTTTTTTTTTTGTACTGGGAGCACTCAAGTGGGTCTCTTCTTGTTTCCTTTTGTTTCTGCTGCGGCTCCTTGAACAAGTGCATGCTTTTCCAGCATCCATTCCCTGCAAGGTAAAGGGAATGGAAGCTTCTGCTGTACTAAAGGGTGTCATGTGCCACTGACTTTTGAGGTACTAGAGCTTTGTATTAATCCTTCTTGCAGTAGGGAATCTAACTTCCCATTTGAATGTATTTGTGCTGTTACTTTAAAAGTTTTTCTGCGTGCTCCCAGCTCTTTGCCTTTAGTAGTGGTAACAGCTACATTTGTAGTAGGTGATGTCAATGCTTGTGTGAGCATATGTTCCAGCCTCTGGTTGGCTGGATTATTAGTAACCACAGAAACTGCAGCTGGAAGATCAGCAGGTGGGTCAGAATCGCAGTTAAACTGTAAAAACCCTCCCAAAGTAGAAGTTTGTCTGTTTTGTATTCTTACCCAGAGAAAAACATTACCTTTCATAAAGTCATCTCTGTCTCTAGATAACTTCTTTTGTTTAATTCACAAGAATCTTCTCTCATGTGTAGAAACAGAGTCTAAACATTCAATAACATGTTTCTCTAATGCAGAAAATAAGGTTATCACTTCATTATAAGCTTGCATCAGGGACAGTGATATCCGCTCAATCTCCTTGTCTGCCTGCTTAATTAGTAACCTGAAGTAAGACAAGCTGCAGTTTAGGTTAATCTTTTGCCATTCTGTTAACACTTCATCATCTGGCTCAGTTTGTGCAGGCATCTTTAAAATATGAAGGCCCCTAGGGATTACTTCTGCCTTAACATATACCACCAGATGGAATTTCTCATACTGTTTCTGCTCAAGTTTAAATAAAAATCTCTCAAGATTATGTAATTTCCTGGAATTCATTAATTCCAATGCCTTGGACCAGCTCAATCTTACCCCCACTAGAGGTAGCAACATTCTTGACCTGGTCATTACTAACATGTGCGACCGTTGCTCTACACCAATAGTCAACTCCTACCTGGTTAGATACGCCCACAAACTAATCACCTTGGAAATCCACATCCCCCCTCCCCCGGCAAAGGTGACCACCATGAAAAACATCTCCAAAGCTAACTTTGGGCTCCTAAAAACAGAGGTGGCTAGCTTCATGACACCCATGCAAATGGAGAATAGTTGCATGACTACTGAGTCATACACCAATGCACTGTATGAACACGTACACAAATGCATGGATCTCGCCATACCCAATAGAACCAAGATGCGCTCCTCCAAAAAAAGGAAGCCAATCTGGTGATCCCCTGCCATAAACAAGCTCTACAATAAAAGGAGGAAACTGATGCGGAAAAAGGTAAAGTCCCAAGACTAGAGAAACTCCCTTATCAGCCTCAACAAAAATTTGAGATCCCTCATCAAATCCTCTAAAGCTAGCTATGAAAACAGAATTACAGCAGATAGTAAAGACAACCACAAGACCTTCTATAGTTATGTAAAGAATCTCCACAGCAATACCCAGATCTGCTCTGAGCTACTGCAAAATGGTACCTCCTATACCAAGCCAACAGATATTGCCAATACACTGGCAGACAGATTCAGTGCCCACTTTACCCCCCCCCCCCAAAGGACATTGCCAGTATTACTGCTGCACAGGTTAAAACAGCACTGTCCAAGGCCAAGAATACAGCTTCTATGGGACCTGACAATATCCCTGGCTGTGTTCTACATGAACTACAGAGTGAACTGGCACCTCACTTGTGTGTTCTGTTCAATCACAGTCCTCACCTCAGGCTTTGTCCCTGCCAAATGGCGCACTGCTACAGTCATCCCTCTCCACAAAGGAGTGACTACAGACCCTGAGAATAATTGCGCCATTAGCCTGATGAGTCTGATATGCAAAGCTATGGAATTCATCATCATGGACCTAACAAACAAAGATATAGGGAACCTCAAACTCTGGATCCTACACAGTTTGGTTTAGTGAAGGGTAGATCATGCCTGCTCAACTTGGTCGACTTCTTTGAGTCAGTCACCAGAGCTGTGGATGAAGGCAAGGTGGTTCATACAGCCTACCTTGATCTGGCCAAGACTTTTGATACCATTCCCCACTCAGGAATCATAGAAAAACTCACTAAGCTAGGCATCAACCCCTATATCACTAGGTGGGTTGCAAACTGGATCACAGATTAGAACCCATAGTGTGAAATTAGCGGACTCCAAGTCAGTCTGCAGACCAGTCATGAGCGAGTCCCACAGGTTTCGGTCCTGGGGCCTCTCCTGTTTGGTATCTACTTCTTTGAAGTCCAGGCCATCACAAAGGGTCTCTGGCTGACAAAGTTCACAGACGACTGCAAGTTGAGAGCTATTATTAACTCCCCAAATGATGTTGACATCCTACAGAAAGGCCTCACTGAGACCAATGACTAGTGTCAGATCCCTGGCCTTAAGCTGAATGCCAAAAAATGTGTCGTCATCCTCTTGGGAAAAACCCGGTTCCCTTGAATTACCACAGCGATGGTAGTCCACTGAACACAGATGGTGTTATAAGAGATCTGGGAACACAAGTTGACAGCAAGCTCTGTTTTGACCACTACATTGCCACTGGTCAGAAAGTCCTTCTATGTGGCACATCTCATTACTAAGGGTTTTGCATTCAGTAAGAAAGAGGTCATTGTCTCCCTCTACTCTTCCCTCATTAAGCCAATCACTGAGTACAATGTCCCATTTGGCATGCACCTCACTAAACACCTGCAACAACTGGAGGGGCCACAAAATTACCTTACAAATAGGATCCTAAGCCTTAAACACTTGTCCTATATGGACAGGCTAAAAAAATTCCAACTATTCTCTGTCTCGTATCATCTACTTAGAGGCGATCTCTGCTTGACTTACAAAGCCATGTCTGACCCAGCTCTGTTAGAAATGCTACATCTAAGGAAATCCCAGTCCCTCCACAACACAAGCTCCAGAGGCCTCAATCTCATTACCACAATTAACAGAACATCCTGGAGGGACAGGTTCATAACCCAGGGGTTGCCCATACTATGGAATAGACTTCCCATACATGTCAAGTAGAGCACCTCACTGTCCCTCTTCAAGAGAAATCTTGATGAGTGGATGGGAAAAAAAAGTTATGTACTATGTACTCATCATAACTTTCCATCTGAGTAGCTGTACTTCATTTGTTTTCAACATGTGGGTATTTGGATCTGGATTGGATCTGAGATGGCCGCATCCCCAACTTCTAATCTGAGCTCCAAGCTCCTCCCCTACCCATAATGCCCCATCTCCTCCTTCCCTCAGATAGAGTTTGCTGAATCAGAAAAAACAAGCCCAACCCAAGAAAATCTTACCACTAAAGGTTCAGATAATCTAGAACAAACAGGAGAGCAACGAGTGTTTACCTCTCCCAAATGTCAAAGTAGGACAATTGTGGCAAGGTTAGGGTTAAGGAGGGAGGGATGGTTGAAGACAAATGAAGTAAACTATTTAGATGGAATGTTAATGAGTACATAACTTCTTTATCTGAAGTAGTTTACTTCATTTGATCTTCAACGTGTGGGACAGAGTTCCCAGCTACCTTTATCTGGGTGGCCCCCATGGAAGGATATTATGGAGCACCGCTGAGCCAGTGGATGCTCTGCCCCTGTATACCATGTCCAATTTGTAATGTGAAATAAAGGTATGAGATGAGGAGCAAGCAGCTGTAGAACAAATGTTATTCACTGACACTCTAGACTAGAAAGCCGCCAAAGTTGCCATAGATCTAGTGCAGTGGGCTTTAATCAGGCCCGGCAGGGAGATGCCTTTATCAGAGTATGCCCGTAGAATGCACTGGGAAATCCAACTCGCAATGGTAACTTTGGAAACCGGTTTGCCTAAAAAGGGTCTCGAATAGGAAACAAACAGGTGATCCGATTTCCGGAAGGCTTTGCTCTGTGCAGGTAAAACCTCAATTGCCTACGTTCACCCAACAAATGTAACTTGTATTCACCTCTATTTTGGAAGTTTGGAAAGAAAACAGATTGATGGTTTGATTGATACTATTCTCAGAAGCCACTTTAGGAAGGAAGGATGGATTAGTGCGCAGGAAAATCCTGTCCTTATGAAAAACCATGTAAGGAACTTTAATGGATAAGGCTTGAAGTTCCGATACCCTCCTGGCCAAAGTAATGGCCACCAAAAAGGTGGCCTTCCAAGAAAGGAATTGCAAGTCTACTGACACCACTGGTTCAAATGGAGAAGAAACTAGGGCTTGCAGGCCAAAGGTGAGGTCCCAAGGTGGAGTTGGATCTTTCACTGGCGGTCATAACATAAAAGTTCCCTTAAGAAAGATCTTACAGAGCCTATAGGAAGCCATGTTTTCACCCACATGGAAGTTAGAAATCACAGCCAGTTGCACTCTAACAGTAGAAGAACTCGAACCCTGCTGAAAAATACCAGACAAAAATTCGAGAATGGCTGGAACTGGAGCTGAAAAGGGGTCTAGATTCCATTGACAGACCCAGATAGGGAAACATTTCCATTTACTATGGTATATCTTTCTGGTAGAAGATTTATGGGCCACCACCAGAATGGCTTTAACCGGGGACGATAAACCAGGAGTCCTAATCATTACTGGTACTGGAGCAGCCATGCTGTGAGTTTCAGACTGTCCAGGTCTGGGTGGGGGGGGGACCCCTGAGGGGTGAGAGATAAGATCCGGAACTGGATCCCCAGATCCATGGAGGAACTACTAGATAAGACCATAGAGAGGGGAACTAGACTTGATGAGGCCACAATGGGGCGATGACTGTGCTCCTCAGCCTGTGAGCTTTCTGAAGAAACTTTGAATAAATCCTGTCTAGATTTTTAACTATGTACTGTGTAAATAATGTAAATAAATCCTATCTACATTTGTAACTGTATATACTGCGTAAATAATGTAAACAAATCCCATCTACATTTATAACTATATACTGTGTAAATATTGTAAATAATTCCTATCTACATTTGTAACTATATACTTTATTTACATTATTTACACAGTATACAGTTATAAATGTAGATAAGTTATTTACATTATTTATGAAGTATATAGTTACAAATATAGATAGAATTTATTTACATTATTTACACAGTATACAGTTACAAATGTATCGCGGTGGTGGTGCTGCGGTAGCATTGTCACCTCACAGTAAGACGCTGTCCGGTTCAATTCTCAGCTAGAGCGTCTTCTGCGTGGAGTCATGCGTGAATGGGCGTACCTTTGTTGAAGGTTGTGCGTCAGGGCCGGCAACTCGGCATGTAAAAATCAACTGCCAATCATTAGCGGACCGGAGTTCCGCTGTCGTGACTCCTAACCGGGAAAAGCCAAAAGACACAACAACAACAGTTGCAAATGTAGAGAGGTTTTATTTACAAGTCTATATTACCTGGTAGAAAGAAGTTTTTATCGAATGCCTTTTCATCGACACAAGCAGAGAGCAACCAAAACTCCGAACGTAAATAAATCCTATCTACATTTGTAACTGTATACTGCGTAAATAATGTAAATAAATCCCATCTACATTTATAACTATATACTGCGTAAATAATGTAAATAAATCCTATCTACATTTATAACTATATACTGCATAAATAATGTAAAAAAATCCTATCTATATTTGTAACTGTATATTGTGTAAATAATGTAAATAAATCCTATCTAAATTTGTAACTATATACTGTGTAAATAATGTAAATAAAGGGTCTATATTACCTGATTGAAAGATGTTTTTATTGAATGCCTTTTCATCGACACATAAAAAGCAAATTCCCAAAACTCTTAATAGCCACTTCAGCAATTTTTTTTCCCAGGGGGTAAAAATCGTTTGGCCGACTAAACACCAAACAAACTGTCAAACCCTACAAAGTTGGGGGGCTTCACCCCCCACACCCACCCTACAAAGTTGGGGGGCTTCACCCCCCACACCCACCCTAAATATACCAACTCTGAGATTGCACTACAGTGGAGAAAAGGGCAAATTCCCAACAACAGCCAAGCATTTTTTTCCCCTGGGAATAAATTCACTGAAGTGGCCATTCGGAGATTTGGGTGTTCGTTGTTTGTGTTGATGAAAAGACATTCGATAAAAACTTATTTCTATCAGGAAATATAGTCCGGTAAATAAATCCTATCTACATTTGTAACTGTATACTTTGTAAATAACATAAATAAATCCTATCTACATTTGTAACTGTATACTGCATAAATAATGTAAATAAATTTTATCTACATTTGTAACTATATACTGCGTAAATAATGTAAATAAATCCTATCTACATTTGTAAATATATACTGTGTAAATAACGTAAATAAATCCTATCTACATTTATATCAATATACTGTGTAAATGTAAAGAAATCCTATCTGAATTTATAAATATATACTGCGTAAATAATGCAAATAAATCCTATCTGCAATTATAGTTACAATACTGCATAAATAATTTAAATAAATCATATCTACATTTATAATTATATACTGCATGAATAATTTAAATAAATCATATCTACATTTATAATTATATACTGCATGAATAATGTAAATAAATCCTATCTACATTTATAATTATATACTGCATGAATAATGTAAATGAATCCTGTCTACATTTATAATTATATACTGCATGAATAATGTAAATGAATCCTGTCTACATTTATAATTATATACTGCATGAATAATGTAAATGAATCCTGTCTACATTTATAATTATATACTGCATGAATAATGTAAATGAATCCTGTCTACATTTATAATTATATACTGCATGAATAATGTAAATGAATCCTGTCTACATTTATAATTATATACTGCATGAATAATGTAAATAAATCCTGTCTACATTTATAATTATATACTGCATGAATAATGTAAATAAATCCTGTCTACATTTATAATTATATACTGCATGAATAATGTAAATAAATCCTGTCTACATTTATAATTATATACTGCATGAATAATGTAAATAAATCCTGTCTACATTTATAATTATATACTGCATGAATAATGTAAATAAATCCTGTCTACATTTATAATTATATACTGCATGAATAATGTAAATAAATCCTGTCTACATTTATAATTATATACTGCATGAATAATGTAAATAAATCCTGTCTACATTTATAATTATATACTGCATGAATAATGTAAATAAATCCTATCTACATTTATAATTATATACTGCATGAATAATGTAAATAAATCCTTTATAATTATATACTGCATGAATAATGTAAATAAATCCTATCTACATTTATAATTATATACTGCATGAATAATGTAAATAAATCCTGTCTACATTTATAATTATATACTGCATGAATAATGTAAATAAATCCTGTCTACATTTATAATTATATACTGCATGAATAATGTAAATAAATCCTGTCTACATTTATAATTATATACTGCATGAATAATGTAAATAAATCCTGTCTACATTTATAATTATATACTGCATGAATAATGTAAATAAATCCTATCTACATTTATAATTATATACTGCATGAATAATGTAAATAAATCCTGTCTACGTTTATAATTATATACTGCATGAATAATGTAAATAAATCCTGTCTACGTTTATAATTATATACTGCATGAATAATGTAAATAAATCCTGTCTACATTTTCATCACTTCTATTTGAATGAAATGTGTATATTGCTGTATATGTAAATGCAAACTGTTTATTATTGTAGAACACTCCTACAGGAAACAAATTGCATTAACCCCTGACTTGATTTTATTACCCATTGTATGATTCTAAAACCCCTTTCTAGTGTGAAGAAACTGATTTTTTTTCTCTGTAAATTTTTTGTAACCTTAGTGGAGCCTTTCTCACTAGGCCTTCACTGATAATGGGCTCTAGTGCCCAGTTGGACCAACCCAGTAAACAAAAGACAATAAATAAATAAATTCAACAGTCCCTCTGTTAATTCTAAACATTTTTTCTAACAGTCTGACTTGCATTCCTACCTCAGTGTCCCTGTTGCATTTTCTGTTTTCATTTTATCAACTCTTTTGACTTCCGTTGTGCTAAACAGAGCAGTTTGTGGACATAGTTCATTTTGATGTTTCTCTTTCCATTGCCAGTTATTAAAAATGTCCCTTTTTAGCACAGGTTCTTCGGAACTGATTAAATGCAAGACAAGTCTTATTCTCCTGCTTGCAATTGCATATACAACATCAGACCTTCATTTGAAATGCATGCATACTTCTCAACATCTTAGTGCAAGAAATATGGACAAAGCCAAAAATAATTAGGGGACAAAGGCCCAAACATAGGGACAGAGTTTTAATATTGCTGTTATAAAATTAGAAAGCTGCTAGAATAGCATTTTTTTCTGATAGCATGCATTCTCTAAAGGATTTGAAGTCTGAAACTGAAATGTATGTCATTGTTTAGTGACTTCAACCCTTGTGCTTTAACAGAAAATCACAAATCTTATGAGAAACAGACCAAAAATATAAGGCAAAAATCTGGACATTCTGTAAAAATCTGAACTGAGAGGCATGAGTGCAAACTTTTTTTTTTTTCAAGACTCAGTTGTGTATCATCATTTGCTTCCTCTTTTCACATCCATCACTTTTGCAAAACACACCAACTCACATGCTATGAGAATGCATATTCCCTTTCTCAGTTATTTTTTAACTGTATACTAGTAATTTTGCTTGCTCTGAACACATGCAAAACTTTTCAAGACACTAGGTCAGTTTCTATTAATATCCTACCTCTTGTTTCATCATTCATTATACAACAAAGTTTATATCCTATTAGTGAATTGTGCAAGTCACCAAATTTAATGTTTTGGCTGTATTATTTAACTCAGTAATATAAACGTCTTTGTTGTCTTTTGGCTTTTGTGTTGACATGTAAGGATAAGCACACTGTACCTTTTCAAGCTTCTGATTTAATCTTCTCACACTGATGAATAGACATATAACATGCACATCACTATAGCCAATTCATTAACATTTGCTTACTGTAATAGAGCCATATCTGCTGTGGTCGTTAATTTTTATTGCACAGTCTTACCATGCATTATGCTTAGTCTGTGACTGCAGGAGTAGAACCTCGTTCATTAACCTTTGTGCACCGAGAATCAGCTTCCTGTCCTCTCAGTCTTCCTCAGTATCTTTAGATTGTGGGACTTTTTACTTCTTCAGATTTAGCATAGTCATAGGCCCACAGAGAGTCTTCAAAATCGGATAAAGTAGATATGTTCTGTTTGGTGAGTCACAAGTAGCCCACTAATATCCTCTTCAGCTTGAATGGTCTCTGCATTCAGCAGCTGCTTTTGGAACAAGTATTGCAAGTATGTATCAAGACATCCTAGTAAATAGGGTAAGTATCAAATCTTCTTCATTGTGTTTTCCTTGATTTACAAGGAAGTGGTTCATTCTCTTGATGCAACATATGTTCTCAATTTTTTGTTTCTGGGGAACACAGTACTGAATTATTGAGAACCAGGAGATAAGTGATTTATTTATTTTGTTTTGCAAATTTTAGCCTGGCCTGGATATTTTTCTGTGTAAGAAAAGACGTTCATCTTGCAACTCTACCCCATAGTCCAGACATATGGAGAATATGGGAGACTGTTGTTACTTGTAGTCCACAACCAGTACTTGCCAGAAATTCCTGTAGTTTCTTCAGTATTGCTGTAGGACTCTTGGCAGCCTCCTTGACCAGTTTTCGTCTTGTCTTTTCATCAATTTTGGAGGGACGTCCAGTTCTTTGCAATGTCACTGTTGTCCCATATTTTCTCCACTTTTTGATGACTGTCTTCACTATGTTCCATGGTATATCCAATGCTGTGGAAATTTTTTTGTACCCTTCTCCTGACTGATGCCTTTCAACAATAAGATCCCTTTGATGCTTTGTAAGCTCTCTGTAAACCATGGCTTTTGCTGTAGCAGGCAACTGAGAAAATGTCAGGAAAATCCTATTAGGACAGCTGAACGTTATTTGGGGTTAATCCGAGTCTCTCTAATTGATGGCAGGTGTGTACCCAAGAAGACTGAATGCTGTAATTAAATCAAAAGGTGCTTCAACAAAGTATTCGTTTAAGGGTGTGCACACTTATGCAACCAGCGTATTGTACGTTTTTTATTTTTTATATTTTTCCCCTAACAGATTTGTATATTTTTCAATTGAATTGTACAGGTTGTAGGGAAAAGTTTTGAGATTATTTATTGTGGTCTCATTTTTTTATATCACAAAAACCTGTCATTTTAACAGGGGTGTGTAAAATTTTTATATCCACTGCATATGTGACTGTATTATTGTTCGAGTCATGCGGTTACAGTATGGAACCACAAATTAAATAATTGCTACAGCTTTACCCAGTCCCGTTCCTACTAAGGCTTACCAGATCAGGTAGGTATAGTCATCTTTAATCTATCTCCTTTCTCTCTGTCTATCTGTTCATCTCTCTTTGAGAAATATATCTTTAGTGCTACATATGAGGATTCTGTGCTAGATTAAATTGTGTTATAAATCCTGTAGTTATGAAACAAAGATGGTTTTAAGTAGTGCATTACTTGTTTGTCTAGCAGGATGGAATGGTTGCAATGCAGCTGCTGTGTATCCCTGATGAATACTTATAATTCTGCTATGGGCAGTACACTTTGTGCCAGTGAGCAACACTTTGGTATAGTGAGCTTTCCTTTCCACTATGTGTTATTCTTTACCATAATGAACAGCACCAGTGTGAATGACAATCCTTGGAAGTATGTGCTAAAATGTGTGTTAATGTTATTATGTGCAAGCATGTTTAATGTCTGTTTTGTCATGTTTTGCATTTTTTATAGGGGCGCTATGGCTGTTGTCGATTTTTGAGGGATGGTTATAAGACACCAAAAGAGGTAAGAATTTTAGTAAAAGCTTTTGCAAAGTTGCAAGTTCTAATTTTGCTACAATATTCTTAATGTGAAGGAAATGCTAGCAGTGAGTTTAAGAAAGGGCTGGATGCTGATGTCAAACTCGGGGGACACATGTAGATCTGTGAAGTACAAAGGAAATGCTAGCAGTGAGTTTAAGAAAGGGCTGGATGCTGATGTCAAACTCAGGGGACACGTAGATCTGTGAAGTACAAAGGAAATGCTAGCAGTGAGTTTAAGAAAGGGCTGGATGCTGATGTCAAACTCAGGGGACACATGTTGTAGATCTGTGAAGTACAAAGGAAATGCTATTTTTGCAGTTGGCAGTGGTAAAGTAGCTGCCGACAGTCATGATATAATGGATGTCAGAAGATATATGACAGAAGTACAGGATACTAATCTCCATAAAATATTGTGGGGACGTGCAGAGAGTTTGAGAACTGTGCTGTGTGCTTGGGAGACGAGGTAGAAGATGCTTCTCAAATATTACAGGACCAGCCCATCTGGAAGGAGGAAAACGTGCAACAAAGATGTTAGAGCAATGAATGTTGAAGGTAAAGCAAAGAAAAAAAAGAAGATGCATCAGGAGGATAAGGGGGGTAGTTAACCATAAAAGATTGAGCAGTGAAAATATTTGAGGATGCTGATAAGAACCCAAGCCACAGATAGAGGGTAAGAATCAGTAAATATACATTGTTCCCCATTTTTGTGTCTCTGAACCAGGATTTTATTAACTTCCTTAACTAATTTGGTCTTTTATTTCATTTTATTAGCAGAGTAAATCCCTCTTTTCTTATGGCTGCTATACACTTGGGGTGACCTGGGAAGAAACCCTTCACGTTACAAATTCAGATACAGGTTCTGAGTACCCAGTCAACTTAAGTAGCATGTCTATGTAAAATAGGTGAAATCAGGAGTATTAAGGAAAACCCACACAGGACTCTGAGATAACTTGTAAGTCAAACAAAACACTACATTAATGTGAAGACTGAAAAGTAGATCTTGTCATTGAGTGGTACCTGTAATAGTGAGTATGACACTGTCATTTGTCCTGGAAGTTAATTGTTTGTGCATGTACTCATTACTCATTTATTTTATCATTCTTTGTTGACCGACTTGGCAGTGACTATTTTCAGTGATGGCACAGGGAAAGAAATTTATCAGTAACAATTAAACAGTTATTACATTAGAAAGGAATCAACCAGTCATAAGACCATTGTCAAACAATCCCCAGGAATGACACATATACTGAATGCATAAAATATGCAGTATGTGTTTAGCATTAACAGTGTTGATTTTTGTATGCTTACATACCACAATTAGGAGTTTTAATTGAGGTAATTCTTAGGCTGAATACACTATCAGTATGACTAGTGACTTCTAGACAAGGGGAATGGTAACGGTTTTGTTCAGATAAGAACAGTATTTTGAGAACTGCATTTGTAACTGCCAGCATATAATGGATTTGGCAGTCAGGAGAGTATTATATACAACATTTAAATATAACATTCAAATGTGTCCACATTATAAGCTAAAATGAGTCCTTTCAGTGGTGGTAAATTCAAGTTTTGACCTCAAAATTATCTCTCAGCAACAAAATGCATCTGAAGTTGCCATCAATAAGACATTGGCCAAAGTTCAGTAATTAATAGTGTAAAATTGTACCATGTGTACACTTATTTCTAGTCTTACATTCCCGATTGCCACACTTTGAGTGGCACAAAGTAGACTTTGTCAATCTATAGCCATTAGTATTAATGTGCACATTACATGTGACAGATACATGTGTGAACATAGCCATTAGTATTTATGTGCACATTACATGTGACAGATACATGTGTGAACATAGCTATTAGTATTAATGTGCATACTACATGTGACAGATACATGTGTGAACATAGCTATTAGTATTAATGTGCATACTACATGTGACAGATACATGTGTGAACATAGCTATTAGTATTAATGTGCATACTACATGTGACAGATGCATGTATGAACATAGCTATTAGTATTAATGTGCACATTACATGTGACAGATACATGTGTGAACATAGCCATTAGTATTTATGTGCACATTACATGTGACAGATACATGTGTGAACATAGCTATTAGTATTAATGTGCACATTACATGTGACAGACAGTTTACTATTAAAAGCACGACAGTAACATGCTTGACAGCCACCTCCTTGACCATGGTAGGAGCAACTGTCGGAATGTCGACGTTCATTTGTACGTCCATTTAGAAGGTCGTACACGGGCAGGGAGTTACAGCTTGTATGTCAATGGGAGAATTCCACACTAAGGTTGACAGAATTTGTCAATGTTGCTGTGTCGATCATTCAACCTACCTCATATTCATGAGTCAACGTTACTTGTTGCGGAAATCACCGTTCGTGGATGTGATTTTCGTCTTTTTGATAGTAAACTGTGACAGACACGTGTGTGAACATAGCCATTAGTATTCATGTGCATATTACATGTGACAGATGCATGTTTGAACACAGCCATAAGTATTCATGTGCACATTACATATGACAGGCATCTCCAATGAAGGTTTTCAGAACAGGAGGATGTCCACAAATTCTAGTTCTGTTTTATGGTGTAGTCATTAAAAAAAAAGTAATTAGTGCCTGACTTGTGGTGAAGCTGGATTCAGCAGCTCCAGGAGAAATTTATTCTCAAGAACTTTCACTTATAGGTAAACTGTGCTAATCATGGGTAAATTTGGTTTTACGACTCATGAAGAAGTAGTCATGTCTATAACCTAAAACATTGTAGTTGGATATATGCGATGTTGGATTGCCATGACAATACAGCTATTTTTAATTCATTTTCATTGCACATATGACTTTAAAACTAAATAAACAAAACATAGACGCACTGGTTGGTCAGTCTTTCGTCATTTGATCATAATGCTTCTAGCCTACATAGATGATTCGACTGTGCATCAGAGTGAATAGATGATTTTATATCTCTTTTTACTGACCAGTGAAAATAGTTTCTGAACACTTTATGCAGTCATTCTTTGCTTGCAATGTGGCTCCTTTTGTCAACCTTACTTCACAAGGGGTGAAGCGCTAAGCTTGATTAGTGGTTCTGGTGGGTGATGACAGAGACAGGCAGCATGGCAGTACTTATCCTGGAGGGAGAGAACATGCTGAGTATTTCGTTAGTGAAGCTCTTACAGACGGCCAGTGCTCAGAGGGGAAATGTAAGGCTGAGGGTTAGGAAGACCTATTGGGCATGGCCGGTCTATGTGCTGCTTTCTCAGCCCAGGCTAACAATGATAGCAACAACATCTTTGGGCAGAGGAGCTGGTGGGTAAGAAAATGTTCCAAAACTATTCAGCATGAAGCAGTCTACCATCAGGGAGAGAGGAATGACTGATAGTTCTGCTTCTTTAAGTCTTGATGTACCACTACTACCTTGTTCTGGGGAGGACAGATTACCTGGTTACAGAATGCTGCCTCCACAATTATACATGCAGGTGGAAGAGCAGCAGGAAATTAAAAAAAAAATGTAGGTGTTGTTTGCTCAGGATTGCTCAGGTATTCCAACTTTAAAAAATATATTTCAAAATTTGACCTTGTAATGCTTCCTTGAAAGAATTGGAGAACCTTACCAAAATCAAGGATTCTGAAATGTAGCTTTTGAGCCAAACCTGGTACTGATGTTTGCCAGTAACCAGGTGACCCAAGTAGCCCAGTTTGGCTCAGACTGAAAAAGTTGTGTGTAGCTTTCATGTGAGCTCACTACCACAGTGTTGTGAGGTACAATGGCAGTCAAGTGGCATGCAGGAACAGGATAGTTTCTCCAATTGCTCTCAGTGTGTCCCTGAATCTCCTACACCCTGCATGTGGCTCCTCACATGCAAAATCACTTAGCATGACATTAAAAATGTTTCTGAATCCCAACCTGTGTCTTTGCCATGGCCCAGGTCATGACTGAAAATGGTCTGTGGACCAGTCCACCAACCCAGTTAACAAATGTAAAATAAAATAAAGTGCTTCTAACAGGGTGAGCTCAGCTGCTGTCTCTGAAAAAGCTGCTGTTATCCACAGTTAGAAGTAAGGGGTGAAGATAGCAAATGGACCTTGCTCAGGATCTCAGTAGCTGAGATAGTCACACAGAGTTCTGGTAGAAAGTTGATTGGTGCTTCTCATAGCAGCAACCTTAAGAAGCCTGGTGAGCACTAAAGGTGATGGGAACCAGCAAATTAAAGAAAAAAGGGTATAGTACAGTCCTGGGGGGGATAAGATATAGTCAATAGGAAATGACAGGACAGGAAAGCAGGAGCTATAATGGTTATGTCAGCAAACTCCTGATTGTGGGAAATGTTTGTTATAGTCATGAAAAATGACTTTCAGATTGTTTCAGAGATGTTCTGGCAAAATGTCCTGTGGGACAAAGGTGTTGTCCAGGCTATATTTAGCAAGGACAGAGAAATGTACATCTTGAATGAGAATATTGTAGGAAGATGGAAAGAACGCTGAGGAATTCAAGAACATGATGGCTTGGTATCCCTTGAAGAGGCAGTTACAAACATAGTTGTTAGGATGGGTCAATATCTTTAAATTAAATCAAAGTAACAATTAAACACTTCCATGGTGGAAAGGCTGTGGGAGTGAATGGGGTCTGGCCAGAGATGGTGGTGCTGGATGGTATTGGATAAGGTTGTTGTGTTATGGTTAAATTGCCTTTTGAGTGTTGCATGGAAGTTGAAGACTGTACCACTGAAATGACACATGGGGGTGGTGCCTGTTTTCAAAATGGATGGAAGAGATTATTTCAGTCGTAGACCAAAAACACTCCTTAGCCTTCCTGGGATAGAGTATATGAGGATGCTGAAAAACTCTTACAAACTCATTCTCAGTCATTCACAGGCTAACACCACCCACCCCCATGTCTTTGCGGAAGTTACCTGAATCATAAGTAATCTTATGAGAGTGAATGGGTAACCTGACCTCCATATTTTTCTACAGTGGTTACGTTTACTTCCATTAGTTAAATTTTATGATGTTAATGATTCAGCAATTCCCTGAACTGCTTGGCAGAACAAATTGCGAGCAGCTAGCGTCATCTGTGCTGAGGCCCCTTTGAGCAGAAAACATCAGTTTTGGGGTGGTCAGAGAATGAGAAAAGCTTAATATGATGAGAAAAACTGCTGTGCTAAGGCTTTTGTCTTACAGTAAGCCATTCTGAATCCCAACCACAGTATTTTCTGTTTTATGAACATTTACTTGTCATGACACACAACCCTGAATAATAGTGTGCGCCTTTTAATTTCTGAGAACCAGATATTTCTTCTTGCTAAGATTTCTTACTATCTCTCGATAAGTCTTTCTGTAAAACTGGTGCTTACAATGGTTGACATAAGATTAACTCAGTCCTTCATGCTACTTAAACTTTCCATCACTATCCTGTTGACATAGCATATGTGTGTTTTGTATGTCATTAGACAGTTTATTCCATGCAGAGCCACATTTACGCCAGGGAGAAGATGGTGGCTTCTCCGGGCTCAGGCTGTTTGGAGGTGTGATCAGCACTGTAATGGAGGCACCAGTCAGTCCTCCAACAAACAGTGGGAGAAATGTTTTAAGCAGCCATTACCAAGGTGCACAGCTGCTTAAATGTAAGTCAGTCAGTATATTTGTTATGAACTGTCAGAAGAAGCTAGTTAAGAGTTCCTTGTTACAGTTTCTTATAGGTGTTTAGCACAGTGCAATGAAGAGCAAAGAGGCTATTTAGCTTTCCTTAGCTTCGGCCCACGGTACTATGAGGAATGTTTTCTTGGTCCTTAACTCGGAGAAAATTATACTGGGGAGGGGAGAGGTAAATGTGATATATGGCTCAGATCCCTAACACACCTAGTTACTCCCGGAGTAAAAGTGGATTGTTATATATCACTACCTGCATTTTGTAAGGTCAGAGCACTGGTAACCAGATCATATGTACCAAAATCAATATATTCTTCAGCTACTTTATAGAGAATCTTTACTTGTTTGTTCCCAGGTTCATATATCAACATGAATTAAGATACATTTCCTTATCTTTTTTGTAAGCATTTGTGAAATCGGTTTTGCTAGGTTATAACAGTTTTTTCTTTGTTTTAAATCCAATCGTGCCTCTTTCTAAGGACATCAACAGCTTTTCCTAAGCAATCTGACCCAACATAATTGCAAACTGTCTCAGATTATTTATTTGAAGTAATTGTTTCTAACCAGATTATCTCAGTTAGACCGACCTTCTCTGCAATAGTACTGCTTAGCAAAGCCATGTCACAATTTTTCAGGGCGGTTGAATGCAATTATAATTCTTAACATATGTGTTTACCAACTTTTTTCTTACAGGCTAGCCAGATTTACCCAATAGTATACCCTCAATGTAGGGAACATTGCAGATCTTATACTTTTGAAGATGCTGATATAGAGCGCATACTATTTCTGTACAAATGAGCTTTGCTACCACTCTCCATTTCTTGTCTGCCATCCTTTGGCAGACTGATGACCCTTCAGTTACAGCTGGCAAATTTACTACTGTGTGGCTTTGAGCAGTTTACATTTTTTAATGAAAAAAAAACATATGAATTACCTTTTTTCTTTCAGGAAAAGGAAGATATTCAATTCCCCTCCTTACAGGATTGTAAGGATTTGGTACGGGAAGGTGTTAAGGGAAGACATTCCATTCTCCTTATAGGAGTGTAAGGATTTGGTATGGAAGGTTCATCCTCATCAACAAGACTAACGTAGATAGGCCTTTAGTCAGCTCAGCATCTAAAACGTCCCCAGGCTACTAGCCCCTCATTATTTACCCATAATCCCACAATGCTCTGTGAGGCAGCTTCCTCTTTAGTTCTCTTTTGCTGTGCATCATACTCACATCAAATACATGGACCCATGTTACCTTATTTCAAAATATTAATAGTTTTTGTGAGCAAAAAGTTTGCATTTTTTACTTTCTTACTTTCTTACTTTAAAGTTGTTTCTTCCGTTTCTTTACATTTCATGTTAGACCTCCCTCTTTATATTTTCTTTGTCAGATAGCTTAGTATTTTTGTAACCCCTCCCTATGCCTTGTCAGTTTTTATTACCTCATCTTTACAGCTTTACATGCTCATTTCTCTGTTGTTGTTTTGTTGCCGCTTTTTTCTTCTTTGTTTATTGTTCTTTCAGTGGTTTGATTTTTTTTTCCAACTTTTTGAGTTTTTCGAGCTTTGTTAATGGAGATTAGAGCTTTTAAGAATTGCAAATATGGACACAAGGTTCCAGCATACACTAGACATACTTCACAGATATTTTGTTTAGGAAAGAATAATTTATTGTTGAATATGATAGCTGCGCTTGATTCACTTCAGCAAATATAAGGGGTAGGAAAAGCAAGTTCATGATTTAAGTCAAAAGATGGTACTCTGTTCAGTCCCAGCAAGACTTCAACCTTTAATGCTGCTTTGGAGTTGACCACTTTGAGCTTTAGAAATGAGCCTGTACCTTCCACAGACAATTCAGACAGGTCTAAAGATTACCATAAACATAGGGAGAAAAGAAAGACAGGCTGACAGAGAAGGTCAACATGAAAAAAAGAGAGTCCTCTCTGTGTCCAACTTCTCAGAAGCCAGGAGCAGTACTCATTTTCTTTCTGAATGCAAACATTTTCTGTGAAAATGTAGTTAAAGTTGCTAGAAGGTGGATTTTGTTTCTTCCAGTGTCAGTTCCATTGTCAGACTTCAAGCTGTTGGGTTTGAGTTCACTACTGATGTATTCCTTGTCTGCATCAGTCACACCTAGCTGTGACATAAACAGGTGCCCCGGGCAACCTATTATGCTTCAGGTGTGGCCTTGATGTCAGTCTTGGCACCACAGTGCAGATTGCCCTGCATTTTCTGCTCTCGGTGCTTGCCCCAGTTGCCACTTCAGCTTTGATATGGAGCACTTCTTTGCTTGGTAGTTTATTCATCTGTCATCTTTTCAATCAGCCAGAAAGAGGGTTGGCTGTTTTTTGTAGGTATCTGGATCTTTACAGACTTCTTCAGTATCCATGACCCATCGCCTCTGAGACACAGTAGAAAACACAAATGCAAGGGGAAGCACTTGGGTTCCCCTCACGAGTACCCCACCCAAGATACTGATGAGGACATTGATTTCCTGCCATCCTCCCAGATAATCCCAAATTTAGGGAAGTCTTTGATCTGTTGCACAGATAGTGGTACAACCCTTAGACTTCACAAGCTCTTCACAAAGGATTGTGCAGCTAGCTGCTTTGTCTTTTTGGCAGCTAGCTGCTTTGTCTTTTTGGCAGAATAGTATGTCAGGTGGTCAAAACAGCATGGCAAAATCCATACTGATATTGTGGCACCTGTCCTGAGGAGGCCAAACAAAGTCCTCCAGCCACCCAAAGACTAGACCTTTTGGATGGAGTCTACCAAACAAGATTCCAAAAAGAAAGAAAAATTGAAAGTCTCCTGCTCTGCAGAGTCCTGCTTTCATTTTCCAGGTAAGGATCTGTAATATGTGGCAACACATTTACATGTTCTCTGTTTATACGTTCATAGGTCTTTACTAGACTAATGACCACAAGGGCCTTTTTAAGCCTAGCCATGCACCCCAAATCTCTGACAAGTTCTGATACCCTTGATATGTGTAAGCATGGACCTGGGAGGTTACCTGTTTGGATCAGAGACACAGGTGCCAAACCAGGGATGAATTTCTGGTTTCCCATCCAGTTGTACAAGTTGCACTTGAATTGCGTTGGGGAGAAACTCTGCTTCACATGGATGGGGAGCCTGTTCCATAGACAAGGTTAGTCACTGGGATACATACCTATCTCTCCAGCAGGTCCTAGTTATATCACAGGCAAGGTTTAAGTCTTTAGAACGCGTAATTCTGGCACTGTTGGTGTTGTGGATATGCAGGAGGTCCATCAGAGTGCAGTCTGACAATGGCCTGTATGCCAGCCATAGAGCTCCCCTCAAAAGCCTGTAGGAGACAGAATACAGGAATAGGGCCTTGAGGCAGTCTGCATAGGACATATTACTTACGTACTGTATATTCTTTTAGTGAGGGACCTCTGTGGACATTCCAATTGTTGGATATGCCTGGTTAGGTACATACCAGAGGGGGCACTGTACTCAATGTCTGGTCTGATTAATAAAGTGGAACAATTACTTCCTTGGACTTAGATACCATACCTTTGTTTATAAGTTGCACAACACAGAATGATTTCCTCACCACTGTAGACACGTGATGACAAAGGGTAGATTACTATCTATGTGTGTCCCTAAGTCCCTGACTACCGGGTCATCTCTAAGGGGTGTGTGTATTATGTATTTCACTTTCTTGGGTTGGTTTTCCAAACAAGAAACTTCTTATCCATACAAAAATTTAACAGCTCTTCGTCTACCTGTTTTTGGATGTGGCTGGACTATCATGCATGTATGACACCTTAAGATCGACCCTATAGCTGCCTGCTGCCCTGGAAGCAGAGTCTGTATAAGAACAATCTCCATGGGTGCTGGATAAGTTAGAGTCTACTGTACTTAATTTGTTGCCTTGGCTGCACTGCGCATAATCAATAAAACTTTGCAAGTCTCAATGGCTTAATCAAAGCATTCAGATTCTGAATCTGAAAGTTGTATAAATGCAAAAACGAAGTATCACTGTTCATTCAATGTTGACTGGTAAAAAGAAGATTATTTTAAGAATTGGTTGGGTAAGAAAACAGAGTCTGTAGCAGAAGGCAAAATTTGCCATCACACATTTACAGTAAAGTACGAGGAATGCAGATCAGTAGTAGTGCATGCAACATTGGCGAAACACAATAAAAATGTGAAGCAGATTAAGCAAAATACAGTCATGATGGGTCTGTATTACAAGGTCAAAATCACAGGATTCCGAACGTTGTAATATCAAACCCAAATGTTCGAAATACGAAAATAGCGAAGCCACAGGACACTGATTTTTTTTTCCCCAGGGAGAAAAATCAGTGGGCCGTTTCCAGGGCTTTGCTATTTCCTCCACTGTGGTGCTATCTCGGAGTTGGTATATTTAAGTAAGTTCAAGTTTAAAGTGTAAGTGTTTTTTTTTTTGTTTGTTTTTTTTTGTACTGGAACAGCGATTTTTTTTTCCCTGGGAAAAAAAATCGCTGTTCTGTGTTTTCGTAATTCTTGGGTTTCGAACTTTATAGTTCGATATTACATCATTCAAACTCCTGTGAGTTCGGCAATGTAATATAGTCCCGTCGTGACAAGCTTCTTCAGAAAACCAAATACCAAAGAGGATGATCTTATAACAGCTGCTGAAGTAACTCTTAACTTACCACAGCGTTAAGCATTATCACAGCTATGCAAGTCAGGATTGCAGTAACAAGATAATGGGAACTATTTTCCCAGAATGTAGTATTGTGAAAAAGATTGCTTGTGGCAGAATGAAAGCAACTAATATAAGTGAAAATGTTCTCACTCCTGCTTCACAAGAACAGTTGATCTCTAACTTACAAGAATCAAAGTACTTTTTAATAGCAACTGACTCTTCAAAGGAAGCGTTAAACTTTTTCCAGTTAAAGTGCAGTATTTTTCAAAACAAGAAGGAATAAAACATGGTTTGCTAGAATTTTATGAAGATTCAGATGAAAGCAGTGAGGCGATAATGGGGAGATTAGTTGAAGTGATAGAGAAAAATGGATTGGACTTAAGCCTAGTGTTTGCATTTTCTGGGAATAACGCTGCAGTGAATTTTGACAAAAAGATTTCTGTGTATGAGAAACTGAAAAAAAGAAATTCTGGACTCATTTCGGTGAATTGCAAGTGCCATATTCTGCATAATTTATTTAAACAGGCATGCAAAACTTTGTCAATGGACGTTGAAATTCTTATTCTCAAAGTTTATGCTGAATTTCCAGATATGCCAAACGAACTGCACAGCTCCAGTCATTTTTCAAGTTTGTCGAACTTGAGTATCAAGACATTCTTCGTATCAACGAGACGGTTATCATTACTTCCAGCACTTGAAGGAATACATCTAGTATGGCCTGCTTTGCAGTCTTACTTTGTTTCACGGGGAGAAGGATGCCACAAAGTAATTTGGGATGCCTTTAGAGTTGACGAAAGCGAGTCCATACCTAGACTATACTGCTGTTTCTTACAGAATGTTATGCAGGTCTTTCAAAGTAGTTTGCTAATGTTAGAGTCGGATCAAACTACTAGTTCTGAACTGCATGATATTATGGTTGGAGTAAGACAGAAAATTGCAGATCGCAAGCAAGACAAATTTTATGGAAAGGCTGCTGCAGCCATGCTTAAAAGAATTCCACAGGATAAGAAAAGGCACTTTGAAGCTGATGCTGAGCAATTCTACAAGTGTTTAAACTACCTAGACAAGTGGTATAATTACCAGGATTCTGAATTTCAAGCAATGAGAGCTTTAACCTTGAAAGAACTAGTGATGTGGAGCTTATTTGAGGAACTGGCAGACAAGTTGCACATTGACATCGACAACGACAAACATTATGATAACTATAGTTTTCTGCGTGACATTCAGACAGAGCTGGTGGAAAAAAATGAACGAGTGGTCATTCATCAAAAGTTTTTTTTTTCGCAAAATTGACGCACAGGAAGTGTGGTGAGGAACTCTTTTAAAGTTGTATCCTTCGTATTTACTATACCTGTGTCAAATTATTCAGTGTGAACGAACTTTTAGTGTGATGAATTCTTTGTGGACCAAAGAAAGAAATTGTCTGGGACTTGGTGTTTTGCAAGCTGATCTGCAGATGTGCGAAAATTTGAGGTACAGTTCTCAGTTTCATGAATTCTTGATGTAGACACCCAAATTGTTGGTGGCTGCAAGATCTCATCAGAAATATACTTTTAAGTGCAAGTAGTTTTTGTGATTCTACCAAAGCACACAGAATGAACATTTGAATAATTAGTTTACAGTTGTATTATTGTTTTGAACTTTTCCTGTACATAGTATTCATGTATTCTTTGTGCAATCATTATGAATATTATCATATCAAAGATTGATGGTCTCCGAGTTAGCACTTAGGCCAAACTATACAGTTTGTGTTTGACATTAAAATAGCATCTCCAGGAATTAGCCTTATGTGAGGTGGTAACCCTACTCTCTTTACTTGAAAAGAATAACAACAAATAAAATGTAACTACTAAAATAGAATACAAAATAAATACAAATTAAAAAGATCAGCACAGAGATTGCATGTTTTCATTCTCAATAATACAAGAGGTTCATTAGAATTAGCTTAAAGAATGATCTTATTTCTTATATAAGCTATGGTAGTCACATGACCACAATTTGTTTTAAAACCAGACAAATGTGCAAAATAACTTAATGTCACATAAAAGTTATAAAAGGTTAAGTAGCAATGTGAAAAATATTGTATATTAAATTTTGCAGTACAATGGACAATTGAAAGTGTCTTCTGCAGTTGCTGGACTACAAGTTTAAGGCAAGTTAACTTATTGACAGATTTGTTAAGAAGGAATATAACAGTATGTTAAACAGGTTAGTCCTTCTGTACCTATGGTAGCTAGAAAACCATTGCTGTCTTATAAACAATACAGATAGAAAAGTGTTTTACATCCAGATGGTTCTGCCGTACTATTACCCTAGCTATATTGCTTTTACAAGGATTAAATGAGTAGGTTTGCATTTTGAATCTCTGTATTTTTAAATGACCACTAGAGAGCAGCATTTATTTTTTGTAGCTGAAACATACAAAGCAGGTTAGTGCAGATTTTTGTTACTTGTTCTGTCATTCTCTACATTGTTCTGAATGCATACACTTGTTTTTGGTTATATGCATTATTTTGAATGATCACGTGACTGTGTGTATACGAGTGTGTACATCATTAAAAATATATATGTCGATAGATATATCCAGAATGACTGGTGGGTTGCCAGTTTTATACTGATAAAGACTATACATGTAATAGCTGATAAAGGTTTATCGGTTTGACTTTTTTTCATTTTATATTTTGCTGCTATGAATTATTTTTCTCCTACAAAGAGATACCAAGAAATGATGTGACCTCCACATAACTGGAGAAGATTTCCTTATTTATGAATTTTAGTGATGGTATGAAGCTCATAGCGTTCACCTTGAAACAAAGATTCCAGCACACGTAAGAGTAGATAGAAGGTATAAACTTACTAAGGAAAGGCAGAATCTTTATAGTAATTTAAATGTGAAATATATATATCAGCTATATCACTATTTACTGCATCTCAAAATAAAAGGTCAGTTCTTTTAACGTCATTGCACTTTGATACAGATTCTAGATTACTGGTATTCTTTGTGTTATGCAACACGAAAGAAACCTTATTAAAATTCCTAATTAAGATGAAGTACTAAAAAAAGGTCATTGTCATTGATCAGAAAAGGAGAATGCAGACACAATAATGTGCATATGGCTCTTAAGCTGTTATAAAGGTCAGCCATGTTTGCTGTAGTATTGATAAGCACATGCAGTTATGATCTAAAAACTAAACGGGATGTTTTGTCTTGTTTGTTGAATGGTCCTGTTACTAGAGATTTGCACTGGAATGAAACCTGCAACATTCAAAACCCAGTATGCTGAACTTGCCCTCCTTTGGACCCATGTTAGTTCTTGTTCTTGGAATTGGAGTAGTTGGGACTTTCAAGATTCTGTGTTTTATGTGTTTACAAAGATGTTCATCGTGTTACACTGCTGCAGTCATTACACTTGGGTTATTCTGCCGTCAGGCGGTTCCCCAGTCGGCATGAGTTCCAAAGTCTTGGTCCGGCGTCGGTTGCTGTCGCCTCCTCCCTGACGTCAGTGTGACAGGGGTATATAAGAAGCAGCCGACGCCATTTTCTTCATTCCTTCTTGCCACGTGGTGCTTGAAGCAAAAGCAGTTCGCAAGTGCCGGTCAGCCGACTCCTGAGATTTTCATTCCGAATCCAAAACCGAAGTCTTCTACAAAGCTAAGTACCCAGTTGGGGAAACTTTTTCTTGCCTCAGACCGATGTCAGTAAAAGTTAATAACTGTATTTCTTGTGGGAAGCAAATACCTCATAAGGATTTCCATTCCTATTGTATCCCATGCCTAGGCCCAGACCACGACGTCACTGGTTGTTGTTTTTGTTCTAGGTTTAACAAGCACACTATTAAACGTCGGTTTGATTTTGCCCGACATTATTTTGGCAGAAAATTCAATTACACCATGCCGTCGGAACTTCCGACGACCGGAATACATAAAAAGCGCAAAGACAAGGACAGGCATCCGAGGCCCAAAACTGACAATGAAACCTCTTCTAGGCCAGTCGCTGGTTCTCCGGTTTTCAGTGAGGCACCTTCGCAGCCCCTGATAACCGCTTCTGCAGAACCACAGGCCGCCTCCGACTCCCACATGGAGATGGCTGGGCCTTTGGACGCACAAGTTTTTCAGCCTACTGAAACTAACCCTTCAGAGGGATCTGGAGTAGCTGAGCAACCCACAGCTTCAGAGGGTGTTTTCACACCTAATCAGTTAAGCATTAAACCCTCTGCTAAGTCTAAGCCTCCTTTAAAAACAAAGAAACAAATACAGCATTCTCCAGGACAGGCCTCCATGCCTAAGAAACAAATGCTCAAAATGGCCTAAGACCTAATCACTCTGATCAGGGGGTCCCATCCCCCTCCTGATAAAAGACCTAGACAGGATGCAGACTATGACTCATCCGACCAGGTGTCTATTTCTTCAAATTCATCCTCAGACCTAGGATATTCTTTACCCCCCTTATGAGGATTCTGATGCTGAGGAATCAATTCCATCAGCCTCTCTGCCTGAGGACTACTCCTTTGGGGAAACCTTACATACCATGAGGGAGCATTTCCATTGGGAAGGCCAGGATTACTCAGAATCCAAGAAAAGGCTCAGAGCCTTCCTTTTATTACCTCAACACAGATCCCTTGCTATTCCGCCAGTGTTAGATGTTGTGGATGATGTGTATACTGAATCCAGCTTAAATTCTGATTCCTTACCTCCAGCCCCAGTTAAACCTGACAGATACTACAGAGTCCCTGACTCACACAGATTTTTGTATAAAAGCCCTGTTGTTGACCCTGAAACTATTTCTCAGGGACCCAAAGGAGTTAAGGCCTCATCAGCAAAAAATCCAGTTCCCTCTGACAGAGAGTCCAGAGCATTAGACAGATGGGGAAAGAAAGTATATACGTCTGCAACTTTAGCAATGAGAGCTTTAAATTGCCAGTTTCACATGCTAAAATCAGCAATTTCTGATGTCTCAGTTGAAACAAAAAATGCTTCCAGATTCAGATCCTCCTAATTTTAAAGAAATGCAGGATTTATTGCATGCATCTGAACAAGTGGGAAAACATACTTTGCAATGTGGTTTTGATTCTTTAGAGGCCTCCTGTAGAGCAGCAGTTACAGGCTCTGTCATTAGAAGACATGCTTGGTTAAAAGAACGTACGTTACCAGATCATGTTAAAGTAAAATTATTGGATGCACCTTTACAGCAGGATGTGTTATTTGGAGTTAAGGCAGAAGAGGTATTAAAGAAAATGGAGGATAAGGAAAAATCTATGCAAACGGTGAAGGATTTCTTACAGGTTCAGCCTCCTTGATTTAGCAGAAATTGGCCAACAAAGAATTGGTCCTTTCCAGTTACAGACAGACCTCAAAGGGGCAGATACAGACGTCCAAGAGGTAGAGGTCAACCACAAGGTCCTTACAGGCCTCAACAATGGAGTGCACCAGGCCAGCAAGAAGGGGAAGACAGGCCCCAACCATATAAAAAGCAGCCCCAATGACTTCCCACTACAGCTGCCAAACAGCTCTCTCGGCAGCCCCCTTGGGAGGAAAACTGGCACTTTTCTATCACAATTGGCATTGGATCACCAAAGACAAATGGGTTCTCAACATTATATCTCAAGGTTACAGGTTCCACTTTCACACTCTGCCAAAGCTAAAAAGAATGCCTAATCTGCCACCAAATCAATGGGCAGAGGCTCAAAAACAAATTTCAGCACTCATGGACATGAGAGCTATTCAAAAGGTACCACCACAGGAGCAAGGACAAGGATTTTACTCGACTCTTTCTGGTTCCCAGAATGGACAAAGCCTGGAGGCCCATTCTGGATCTTTCTTCTCTAAACACTTACCTGGATGTTCTGAAATTCAAAATGTTGACACTACAGCAGCTTCTTCCCATGCTGGGCAAGAAAGCTTGGCTTGTGACCTTGGACCTCAAGGAGGCATACTTGCATGTCCCTATCGGACAAAACAGCAGAAGATACCTCAGATTCATAGCTGGTTCAATGCACTATCAATTCTCTGCACTGCCCTTTGGCTTATCTACTGCGCCCAGGGTCTTCACAAAGTGCCTGGCACCAGTAATTGCATTCTGCAGACAGAAAGGAATTCAAATTTATCCGTACCTGGACAACTGCCTGATTCAAGCAGAGAGCAAGGACATTCTTCTAAAGCATCTGTCATTTGTAAAAAAAAGTTAAGTTGCCTGGGGTACACAGTAAATGAAAAGAAATCAAAACTAGTGCCCTCACCAGAGATAATATTCCTGGGTGCCAGCTTGAACACAACAGCCCAGATGGCTTATCTCACGCCAGACAAGCAAGGACAACTGATTCAATACTTTCAATTGATGGCAACAAAGACCCAACTCCCTGCAAGAAAAATTCTACAGGCCTTGGGTTACATGGCATCTTGCATACTACTAATTCCATATGCCAGACTGCATATGAGGAAATTACAATGGTACCTAAAGAGTGTATTGTCTCAACACTGTCAAAGTTTGGAAACAGTTATACCACTAATTCCTTGCCTTCAACAGGAGTTTCGATGGTGGGCTCAAGCTTGTCACCTCAACAAGGGACAGCCTTTTACTCAACCCACAGCCAGGCAAACACTGACAACAGATGCATCGGATTACGCCTGGGGAGCACACATGGCAGGGAAAATGTATTCAGGGCAAGTGGCCCGCAGAACAAAGGAATCTTCACATCAATCAAAAAGAGATGCTAGCTGTACAAAATGCCCTTATAGCTTTCAAGGACTTGCTGCATCCAGGACAACTATTACTAAAGACAGACAACACCACAGTTATGTGGTACATAAACTAGCAAGAGGGCACTCACTCCTACCCCCTCTGCAGACAAGCCATGACCTTGTGGAACACAGCTCTAAACCATCAAGTTCATCTGCAAGCACAATTCCTGCCAGGAGAGAAAAACACACTGGCAGACTACTTAAGCAGAAACATCATGTATCCCCATGAATGGGAACTGAATCCACAAATATTCAGAATGATAACACAGAAATGGTGGAGCCCGGACATAGATCTGCTTGCATCCCCAATGAACTGCCAGCTACAGAAATTCTGCACATGGAGTTACCATCCACAAGCATGGAAAGTGGATGCCCTCTCATTCAGATGGAAAAACCTACAAGTATACGCTTTCCCACCACTACCTCTCCTTCCAAAGGTACTCATAAAAGCCAGTCAAGAAGAGCCAAAGATGATGCTGATTGCACCAGACTGGCCATGCCAGCACTGGTACCCAATCTTAAAGAACTTGGCACAAGAACCACCCTGGATTTTGCCTCAAATCCCACATCTGCTGACTCAGCACAACAATCGGATACTTCACAGCCAGCTAAAGACCTTAGACCTAGCTGCATGGAAGATTCCTTAGTCAAGCAAGCAATGCCTCTCTCCAAAGCTGTTATAGATGTCATTCTGGAGGCCAGAAGGCCTAGTACCAGGAAAGCCTATTCGGATAAATGGAAGAGATTCTGTGCCTGGAACCAGGCTCACAGTCTTGACCATCTTGTCCCAAACATTCCTCAGATACTACAATATTTAACTGAGATGCTGGACAAAGGCCTCTCCTTTTCATCCATCAAGATCCACGCCTTTGCCATCTCTGCTCATTACAACATGGATCCACCAATTTTCTCTAATCCTTTGCTAAAACAGTACCTCAGAGGGGCTAAAAACATAAGACCGCCCCGAAGAGAACCTACTCCAACTTGGGACCTCAACTTTGTTTTGGAAAAATTAACTTTACCTCCTTTTGAGCCAGCTAACACAGCAGAATTAAAATATATCTCTTGGGGAAACTGCTCTGCTCCTGGCAATAACATCAGCACGAAGAGTTTCAGAATTACAGGCACTAATGACAGTGGAACCTTTCCTCATTTTCCACCAGGACAGGGTGTCTTTAAGAACTAACCCTACGTTTATGCCAAAGGTGGTATCAAGTGTGGCTCTAAACCAAACTATTCACTTGCCAACTTTTTATCCAAAACCACAGAATAAAGGGGAGAGACTACTGCATTCTTTGGACATTCACAGGCAGTTACGCTTCTGCTTGGACAAAACCAAAGCTTTCAGAAAATCTGAGCAATTATTGGTAGCATATGCTGCATGAGCACAGGGAAATGCCATTTCAAAACAGACTATTTCAAAATGGATAGGACATTTTATACATTTCTGCTATGCACACCATGAGAAACCTGTACCTAGCAGCATTAGATCTCACTCCACCAGGGCAACAGCCACTTCAACTGCCTACCTCAGAGGAGTAGCTACCAAGGATATTTTGGAAGCAGCAACATGGAGTTCTGTGCATACCTTCACCAAGCATTACCATCTGCCTTTGTACTCTAAATCCAGAGCTGGCTTCGCCACTGCTGTGCTGCAGGGCCTTATAACCACCCCTAATGCCTTATAGAACCAGCCACCCTACCTCAGCTTTGGGATTCTGCCCAAGTGTAATGACTGCAGCAGTGTAACACGATAAACATAGTACAGTTTTGTACCTACCATAAATGTAGATTTTCAAGTGTATACACTGCTGCAGTCCAGGTTACCCTCCCTCCTTCCCTGCTTACTTGCTGGTACTTACCTATGTCTTCTTCCCTTTAATACCTATGGGGAGTATTTTCTGGTAACTGAAAGTTGTTGTTTGCTTTTCTTATGTATGTTTTATTAGCAATTTGAATTGCCTACCTATTTGGGGGCACCTGACATCTGGGGCAAGAAAAACTGAAGAAAATGGCGTTGGCTGCATCTTATATACCCCTGTCGCACTGATGTCAGGGAGGAGGCGACAGCAACCGACACTGGACCAACACTTTGGAACTCAGGCCAACTGGGGAACTGCCTGACGGCAGTATAACCCAAGTGTAATGACTGCAGCAGTGTATACACTTGAACATCTACATTTATGGTAGGTACAAAACTGTACTTTTTTGATGTTGCAGGTTTCAGTATAGTGTGATTAGGGTCCCCTTCAGTTTGCCGACATTCCAGAATGCCAACAACCATATGGCCGACAACATATGGTCGACATTCAGAATGCTGATAATGCAGAACAGGCATCTCACTACAGTGCAGAATGGAAAGATTTCCATTCCTGCACTGTAGTGCGATCTCAGAGTTGGTATATTACAGTTACGGGGGGTGTGGGGGGCAGAACAGTTGAAAGGAAATTTTATTTTCCTTTTCTATGGACCTCTCACAATGTCGGCATTCTGAATGTCGGCCATATGGTTGTCGGCATTCTGGAATGTCTGCGTTGTGTAGGGGATCTTGTGGTTGACATTGCCTGATTCGGTACAAACAGCACAGAACATCATACATAGATATATTTTATATATATGTGTGTGTGTGTGTGTGTGTGTGTGTTTGTATCTGTCTATACACATATATGGTAGCAATTGTTTTGACTAAATTTCAGTTTTCTGCATCATAATTAACTGAAACTCATTTGACTAAAGTCACAATTGACTGAAAATTATAAAGTAAAGATCCAGTGATTTATTGTGTGCATTTTTCTCTTTTCTCAACTGCTATGCAGTCATGAAGTTGGTATGTTTAAGTAAGGGGATGTTGGGGAAAAGACCCTGCTTGGGGAGGGGCAGATGGATACATGTGTGAAATGTGTTTGTGTGTTAGCAGCGATTCTTTGTGTATGTTTTTTTTCTCTTTTCTTCACTGTTGTGTAATTACAAAGTTACTATAAGTAAGGGGGCAAATCCCCCCACATGGGGAGTGTGGGGGTACTTGTCCCAATTATAAAAATAAGTTTTCAAGGTTTGTTTGGTTTAACAAAGTTTTTTTTTTCAGTTAAATATGTTCTGTTATTCTTACCACAGGAATGGATCTGGCATCTACACAATGAGAGTATTGAAGTGGGTAACAGCATTGGGAAGTGGTCCCATGAGCTGTGTTCATAAGTTCATAGGTTGGTACTAGGCTATCGGCCCTAGGGCCTATACAAGCCTAGCCGTAATAATTCCCTGACGATTTCTTCTCACCCTATTTGGTATGATTGGCATTGCTGTAGAATTTAGACTATAATAGGGAGAAGTATCTCAGAGTATTGAAAAGGAAGGGGGATACAAGACTGGAACAAACTATCAAAAGCCATACTAACTTCATACTTAAAAGTTTTACTGTCCTTTATGCTAAATTTCACTTAAAAGACCAGGAATGAGTAACATATTTTCAGATTGGGCAGCTGTGGTTCAGATACTGTCCTTTATGCTAAATTTCACTTAAAAGACCAGGAATGAGTAACATATTTTCAGATTGGGCAGCTGTGGTTCAGATCTGTATTTCTATCAAAAAGTTCCAAAAGAGTATTTCCAAAGAAAAAAATGGTGCAGTGTCAAGTCAGGCATAGCTAGGTTAATCTAGCAGCACTGCAGCATTGATGATTGGTAGATGGAAGGCACAAGAGTTGACTAAGTAGAACTGGGATCAGGAATGGAAAGCCTCTGATAAGCTGAGACTCTGGCCTACATATAAACTGTGGCAAATAAGGATATTATATAGATGGTCTCTCACCCCAAGTAGGCAGTTAAGGTTGAGGATGAAGAGATAATCAGTGCTGGAGATGTGGATAAGAGGGAGCTGAAAAGCTATACATTTTCTGGTAATGCCCACTGGTACAGAATTATTGGGATTAGAATACCCAAATACTGAATAATGTATACAATGTAAATATTTCCTGAACTGGAAATTCTGGATTTTTGACATGGTTTCCCAAATGATACCCAGATTACTTCCAATACTGGATGACTTCTGGGTTTTGGTTAGTGTCATTTAACTGATTTGTGATAGACAATGGAAAATAAGAGAAATCAACCACAGAGTTTGTTGATCACCTTCTTCATAAATACCTTGGCAGGATTTTGCATGCCTTTTAAAAGCACTGGGTAACAGGTTAATATACAACAAGAATAGAAAGTATTATTTTCCCAACTGTAGGTTGCAAGGGAGATGTATTTCCGTTAACAGTGGAAGATTTTTTCACTAGCAAAATATTCCTTTTTTGGGATAGTTAATACATTTTACCGTATGCTGAGCATTGTGTATATCGTATGTAGTTAACGAATTCAATATGTTTTAACTTTATTATTCATGTTTTTCATTACTGACACTAGACAGTAGATGCTTTTTTCCCTTTTTATGTACTAATATTCTAAAATAAGTCAAACCCAGTTTAAAAAGAAAAAAATATTCATTAGTTTGTGACTCAGTGAAGTGTGATTTATTCAAAATGACCACACTCAAAAGCTCCCAATAAGCCCTAGACACTGTCCTAAATATAAAGGCCAGCAAATTAGGATATTACATAGATGGTATCTCACCCCAAGTAGGTCATTAAGGTCCCAATGCAATATCCTGGAAAATGGTGATGAAGAAAAGTTTGTTATAAGACTACATCCAATCAAGAAGTGACCTACGAAGCAAAGTTAACCTTATCTTGAAAGGAACGTAAGTAGCACATTTGGGTCAAAGATTCTGCTCTATGTTAAATTCATAGAAAAGTCAGACAGTCCAAATGTGTATCACTAAAGCCTGTCAAAGACAACTCAAACAACTTCTTGAAAGTCATAGATAATATCCATGGCAAAATAATATATTTCATAGCTAAATGAATTTATTTGAACAGCACTATAACAATGCTGGTGTAGCAACCAGAATTGCCATCATTTTAGCTGAATAATGAAGAAACGGTATTTGGCCAAAAATAAAGCAAACTCCAGTAAGGTTTTAAGAACAAGGCTACAACAAAAATAATCTGGAGCACTAGACTTAATTTAATGATACTGCACAAGGCAAGTAAAGGCTTATATGACATTTGTAACAGTTTAGCATCTAAAAGTAGATACACTCAAGTGAAAACAATGTTGACCAATTAACCTTAGCTAAAAAGGTACACCATTTTTAAATGTAAACAATCATGAAGGCACTGCAGACAACTACTAACATTTTAGAAATGTATTAAACAAGGATAATAATATTGGCTAAAAATTGCAGTTTTGTGGAAGCTGTAAACTTATACCAACATCTAGATAATACAAAAGTTGGACATCTACAAAACTGAGTCTCAAAAGAATCTAATCTTACTTTAAAAGACTTGTTATAATATAGCAGGAAGACATGTTTAAGGAACAAGGCATGGAAACTGAGAAAGACATAAAAATGAAGTGACATATTTTCAGAAAGACACTATATAAACTACTCTACAACAGACAAAGAATGAAAAATGGCTCTGAATTAATGAACTTATTGAAATTGGGGGGGGGGGGTTTCATCAAAGGAGTATCTGGTCTGCAAAAGGAAATAAAACTTTTCCCTCTCTCCAGTCCATTTGTCTCCCCTATCTGTACCCAGTCAGACCAGTCATTCTTCCTACTAGGTGAGATCCAGGCCCATTCATTCCTCAAAATAGAGTGAGAAATAGTTTATCCCTTTGAAGGTAAGACTTAAGAGTTAGTGTGTCGGTCTGCAGACCAGGCTGGGGTGAAACAAACTACCCCCTTATGTCTGTAACTTCCCCAAGTGTTTACTGTAGGGCACAAGCTACTGATCTTAGTAGACATGGAAATCACTGATGCAAGCTTGGTCATCAAGTCCCTAGTAAGGGAACTGGTCATAACATCTTCCCCTCCAGGATCATTATGCTCAACCTTCCCTCGCCAAGTCCATTAGATTCTTGAGTCACTAATCAAACCCAGGACATCTGGATCATAGTTGGGGCTTTATCCTTCTATGCCAATGATGCTGCCTGAAAGAAGAGATATTGTTGTGGCAAACTTAATCCCATTGATAAGAGGCTCAGGTAAAATGCAAATAAAGCAAGTCAGATTTAATTAAACACTAATACCCAGAAATAAATTCATTATTTCAATCATGTCTGCAGTGGGAAAAAATAAGAACAAGGCACAAATAAAAATAAATCCAATATACAAGGTACAACCTGACATGACGTTCTCCATAAACACATCAATATAAGCTACTGATAATGCTGAGGCTACATTAAACATCAAGATAAGTCACTGCCCTCCAGACTACACCCAAAATTATTAAAACACTGCAACATTAAAATCTTTTCCTGCAACAGCAAGCCACCTCTGTCTATCATGGAAACATCCAAAAATACAGTAGTGGCTAAGAAAAACAAAATCAGGACAGAAATATATCTTGCACTAGGAAAGTATATTTATGTAAGGTACTTACCACAACAGTAAATGAATGAAAAATATTTTTCAACTTGTATTACTGCAGTGGTTGTATACAATATCCAAGAAAAAGTGATAGAAGAGAGAAACCTTATGGTTGCAGTGACCTCTCAATGAAGATCTACCTATACAGTAGGTATCTTGCAGAACTGCTCTTTCTTAGGGAGGGTCACTGTAACATAATTTAGAACATTTGGGTAGAATCCAAATTCTATCTAGTTTGCTGTAGGAAGTTGAGAGTGACATGAATTCATGTAACCATGTCACCTAAACCCTGTCCTTTCCCTAGACTATCTTCAAACCTGCAGTGCTTGACAAAAGTTTGGACAGAAGTTTGTGGCAGCCTTCCAAATCTCCTTATGCAGAGACATTTCTAATGTTGTTGTTCTCATAAGGAAAAATAATGTAAAAGTACTTGGTAAAGAATTTTGTACTTGTCATAACAAAGGTAACACAATATCCTGGCCACTTTGAAAGAGTTTTTGTTAATGCCACGCTTTCCATTCTTAAAATAAACAATCAGCTGATCTGTCTTACTGAAGGCATGTGTTCTACTGGTATATTAGAGAATGGGCAAACTGTACATCAGCACCCTGAGTGGAGAGCGAACGTTCCTGCCTGCTGAAAAACAAGTCCACCTGTTTCTGGCAGCATAGCAAGCTGCTGTGGAGCTCGGACTACAAAAAAAGTAACGACCACCATTACTTTACAGTCCTCACTATACAATGTTTTTGCTGTTTAGCGAGTATAAAAAAAAAGTGTATGCATGTGTGTGTCTGAGTGTGTTTATCTTTGTGTGTGTGAGTAAATGCATGTATGAAAGCAGAAGAGACTGTATGAGTGTATGATTGAATGAGAATGAGTGCGATCTTGTGTGAGCGAAGGCGTGTTTGAAAGCAGAAGAGACTGTGTGAAAGAGATAGAGAGAGTGAGCGCAATCTTGTGAGTGAATGCGTGTATGAAAGCAGAAGAGACTGTGTGAGAGAGATCGAGAGAGAGTGAGCGCGATCTTGTGAGTGAATGCGTGTATGAAAGCAGAGGAGACTGTGTGAAACAGATCGAGAGAGTGACAGTGATCTTGTATGAGTGAATGTGTATATGAAAGGAAAGGAGACTGTGTGTGTGTGAGATTGAGAGAGAGAGAGGTTTTGTGTGCTCAACTGTCCACATTTTTGCAGAATGTCCAGAATTTTGCCTCATATTTTCTGTTCCTCATAAAATTTGTGGTTTTCTGAAGTTTTGTGGCACATTAGTGAGGAGTGAGTTCACTAAATAATGACTGGCGTTTGAGTTTCATGCTTTATATCTTTCAGAAAATGCATCGTAATACAAGACCTTTTGTTCTAGCAACTTTCTAAGTTTATAAGTGCAATATATTTAAATTTTGTCCCTATTTTTGGGGCTTTGTCCCCCCATTTTTGGCTTTGTTCAGATTTTTTGTGTTAAGAGGTTCAGAGTTATGCTTGTAGGAGTGAATGTGAGTATGAAACCAGAGGAGACTGTGTGTGTGTGTGTGTGTGTGTGTGTGTGTGTGTGTGTGTGTGTGTGTGTGTGTGTGTGTGTGTGTGTGTGTGCGTGTGCGTGTATAAGCAGAAAAGCAGAAGAGACTGTGTATGAGTGAGAGAGAGAGTGGGTCTCTCTGTAAAATTGTTGTGTTTCACTTATTTTGTAAGTACTATATTACTTTTCATGTGTTTTTGATGTAAAATGCTTCCTCCAACACCATTAACATATACTGCAGAAAGTTTGAAACGCAAGTCAGAGGAACTAGTTTACATAAAAAAAATAGTATAGTAATTAAGTAAAAAACAACAATTTTACAGAGAGCCCATTCTCTAAGCACAATAATGCCCAATGTGATGGTCATTATTACAGTCATTGTACTTGTAACATGCACCACCTGTGTGTATGTTGATTTATTTTTTTCCAGGGCTCATTAGTCATGGCTGCATTGAGGTATATTAGAATACGTTAATCCCATTTTGTTTGCATTTCATTGTTATTGAACATTTTCTCCTTGGGTCTCAAACTAAAATGGACCTTAATCAGCTTAGACTTCCCTAGCTACTAGAAATAAATAAAACTTCTATAATATGCTATACACTGAAAAAGTTGTTCTGTGTCATTCAGTCTAAGCGTACATTTTGGAACTCTGTGAGTGAAAGGGATAACAAATGAAGTATTTTTCTTCAGACTGATAAACTCTTACAGTCATTACCAGTGTGTAAAACATGTTTTTTTTTAATTCCCTCCAGGACACTAGCAGATTGTACTATGATCCTGCTGAGCTTAAACTATTTGAAAATATCGAATGTGAATGGCCAGTGTTCTGGACCTACCTTATTATAGATGGGATATTCTATGGTGATGAAGTGCAGGTAAAGCTGTGTGCATAGTATTTGTTTGTAAAGAACTGAACTCATAAAAAAAAAAACAAAGATTTTTCCATTTCGTGTGACTGACAAGAATGCTGTGATCACAATGGTTAGCTTTAGCTTTTTTGCTATTGGATTTAGATTATCTAATGTTAAGGACCCCCTTTGATGTCGATCATGTAAAAAAAAAAAAAACAAAAAAAAATCAGTTACCTTCACATTGCTCCACCCCCCCACACCCCCAGAACTTAAATATACCAACTGTAAACAGTGCGGAAGATGGAAATCTTTCCATTCCGATCATATGGTCTTCGACTTTATGAAATGACCATGTGAAGGATATATATATATATAAGACATATATATATATATATATATATATATATATATATATATATATATATATATAATATTAATTTGTACCAGAATGTGAACCAGGTTTCTTGGTGTCAAAGAAATAAAATGTTGTTAGCCCAGTTTGCAGAGATGGCAGTGGCTGAAAGCTCAGCAGGAGTTCTCTTCTAGCTCTATGTATTTATTGTAGCATCACCACAAGAACACACACTTGGATGCCAGGTGTTCAGCTAATCCCTTAGAACCCTTCTATTGGTGAATGCACCCATAACTAAAAAGAATTACAACCTGAAATTGTCCTTGGTTGAGTATCTTGGCAAGGCACGACCTCAACTCCTATCTTGGGGAGGGCATTCTGAGGTTCTTGCATCACCTTGTTGGCAGATGAACTGTTGTAGTTTGCTAATGAGCAACTTGATTCCTGGGACTTGTGCTTCGAGTCATCTGGACATGCACTAAGATGAGGAACTCATGGACCAATCCACATACCTGCGCTGTCCTTGAGGCCCTGGTTGAAGATGGTCCATCTGATCATTCTGCCTATAGAGTCACTTCTCAGAGTCTGCATGTCCAGCTTGTTTGATGCCTGATGGGAGTATGAGAGAAATATGCAGGAGTACACCATTTGAGGTGTTTGATCCAATATCCACATGACCCTTTTCTTTGACTAGAATGCATTGCAGTGCTGGTTCCAACTCCCCAGTATCTGAGTATAGTCTATCACATGCTAATCAGTGAGTTCAGTGAGGTTACTCACCTTCAGAATCCCTTGTGGAGTATAGTGGATTTAAAGGTTGCTATCTCTGGAAAAGAGAGGGATAATGAGTACACCCCATTACTGGCATCCCCTCCAGATGATCCCTCATTCATGGGTGCCATCATTCTGATGAGAAGTAGCAGTCCCATGCATACACAGTATATCAATGCTTTGAAACGGAAGCAACAGAGAAAAGAAAGTCTCCGTGGCTCTGTTTTCTTTTTTTTTTTTTTAATTGTAAAAGGTTTTGGGGCACTTTATATCAATGAAAAAAAGTCTGGGCGACTGGACATTTTTCTGTTGGCATATTGCGGAATTTACAACGGGCACATTGGTTGGGCTGGGCCAATCAGCATGCACATTTTTGAATATTAATAGGGAGTCATTGTATAATATTATTTATTGCGTATGAATTATTAATAGGGATGTTTCCATTTCCAAGGGCATTCCTTATGCAGGCTAGAAAATCCTTTGCAACGGTGGGTGTTTGTCAAAGGAAAAAATTTCAAAGACCAATACACGTAAGGTTCAGTTAAGGCACTTTAATTTACTTGCTGCAAGGAGACAGAAACATGCAAATACAAGGATTTGTCTAACTATTAACAGGAAATGTGTTCATTCTTATACTGTTTTACAAGACATGGCCTTCTAAGCTGATGTAATCAAACACAACTTTTAGCATTGTTCTACAGCAGATGTTACTCAGATTTTCTGCTGACATGACTAGATTTGTGGGAAACTTTTCAGAAAAACAACTTGGCCTTGGTGATCAGTAATCCGTTTACAAGCTTCTATTGTACAGTGTTACATTTCAAGGTACTCTTCTAATAAATATACAAGCAAATGCTGATTGCAGTTCATATTTTGTCCTAATTATCTGTAACTTCTACAGCTGTATATTTTCTCATAGCACGAGTGGAACACCTTGTCTAGGTTTATACAAGTAGTATTGTTCTATTCATTATTTTCCTAATGCAAGCAGAAATCATCTGCTTCTCAGTAAATTTCCAAGGCACAAGCAAGATTTTAGCTAATAATACAAGGTCAGGAAGCATCTGCAGTTTGTACAGATTTATGCAGTATGAAATAGAATAAATGTGTTAACCCTTTTCAAGCTCTAAATTCACTAAGCATATTACTAATACACACATTAATACATATTTTTCTAACATTTCCTCCCTATTAATGCTTTTATTCTACTTTCAATATAAGCATAAACAGTTTATTTTCTTCTCCTAACCTCTTCCACACAGGATTTGCAGTTAAGAGAGCCATTTAGTTTAAACTTATGAAAGCATTTTCAGTCTTTTAACAGTTCTTCAAACTCAGTACTTTGATATAAGGTTTCAGAAACTGACATGTCTATAAGGTCTTTAATCAGTCTTTTCATGCAGGGGATACCACAACAAACACATACTCCCAGTAGGAGCATAGCTACACAAATGGCAATCAGAATGTTCATTAGGATGGTACCCCACCCCCCCAAACCATTTCTGGAAAAAGTCCGTCACTGGGTTTGGGCCTGGTTTGGTCATGGCCGACACTTGCTGAATCACCTCAAGATGATTGTCTATCTCATGTTTATGGTCAGGGATATACAAACAGCATTCTTCTTGGATTAAAGCGCACGTACCACCTCTCGCCACTAGGGTGAAGTCGAGAGCCATGCGGTTTTGGAGCACCACAGTTCTCATAGCATTCAGTTCATCAGTCACCAATTCGAGAGCAGAAAAAGTTGCATTGCTCATTACTTTGAGAAGTTTCGACAGTTTTCTCAGCTCCCAAATCGATTTCACTGCTCCATATGCTGGTAATATGCCTGCCCACGATATAACGCTATCACTCAAGTCCATGTGTGTCAGTTCTTTGCCTATGGAATGATGGTCTTTCCAATGTGCATCGATTTGTCCCACTGGATCCACAGGTTTCTTGACGTACTCTTGGACATTTCAAATTTTTCCTCGAGGCAACACTGTAGTGTGTCGTATGGCTGGAACCAGGTAACCCAAAAAACAACTGCTGGACCAATTCTCAGGTAACCATTTGTATGTCTTTCCGCCACACAAAAAATAACAGTCCTCTACTTTAGTAGTAACCTTGCTATGAATATACACTCGCCCTGCATGAAACATTTTTCTATCAATTATAGACAGCTGTTTATAAAGAACAGAATTATGTTTTACTTCATCAAGTGTTTTATGCATCAAACCAAAAAATGAATCATAGTTTGTATTACAATAAAGATCTACTTTGTTATCTTTAGTGTAACATCTATAAGGAACAGTCACATTACAATTGCTCCAACCCACCTGAACAGTATCATTTTTATAAAAACACACAGTTCCCTTTTGTGGAACAGACAATTGCAATGCTATTTTATCTTGTGATGTAATGGTTGAGGTATCATAAATCAAGTTTTCCCCAGGTCTCATTGACCCCTAGGGGGACTGTAGTCATTAATAACCCCCCGTATGCTGTCGGCAAAGCTGTGCAAATCTAGCAATTCGAAACATTGAAAGTCTCAGCATACACATATTTAATTGCCTGGTAAGTGTTAAAGTTTGGATGCCAGTTTATGAGCAACGCTTCACGTTTATTCAGTTCAGTCTGTGTGGCTGGCAAAAGAAAAGGCCATAACAAAAAGATTATTGTCACTAGTGCAGTTAACAGGATGATTATGCAATACTTCTGAGGAAAGGGTTGTTCTGCATTCCTGCTTCTTCTGGACTTTTTGCTCTTGGCATGTAACAAGATTTTTGTCCAGTTCAAAGTTTTTAACTAATTTACAATGCATCAGGTGGATCCAGGAGGCACGCTCCGCTATTTTGACTGCAGTGGGTGTTGACAAAAGCACTTGATATGGACCTTCCCACTTTGGAGATGCCCAATTCTTCTTAACTACCTTCAGCCAGATCCACGTTCCGGGGGACACTGCCACTTCTGACGGTCTGGTTTGTTCTTTATCTGAAACAGAATTTAACTGCAACAAATGTTTAGAATTTAACAAATTACGCATATACTCTGCTAATGTACTGTCAGCTTCCTGGTCTGCGGGCATGAGAGATTTCCAATGAGGTATATAATAAGCCCTTCCAAAGAGTTTTTCGAAAGGAGTCAATCCTTTTGCATTCGGAACAGTTCTCATGCTCAACAGTGCCAGGGGCAGACAGTACACCCAATTTCTCTGTGTTTCTACTATTAATTTCCTTAGCTTACTCTTTAAAATCCCATTATGCCTCTCTACTAGCCCTGCAGATTGTGGGTGATACGCACAATGATTGTTTAAAGAAATAGCAAAATGTCTACTTAACTGTTGTGGTTCACGAACTGTGTGCTGTTGTCATTGTAGACCCTTTCCGGAATGCTGAATCTAGGGATGATTTCTTTAACAAGAACTTTGGCCACAGTCATAGCATCTGGATTTTTAGTCGGAAAGGCTTCCACCCATCTGGAAAACATATCTACAATGACAAGACAATACTTCTTATTTTCACATTTATTCAACTCTATGAAATCCATACAGATAGTATGAAATGGATACGGTGGTGTAGGGAAACTCCCTTGCTTGGGCTTTAACGCCCCTTGTGCATGATGTTTATTACAAACGTGGCATACCACACAGAATTTTTTTAGAGTAATTTGGGAAGCCATATGTCGTGAACACTTGGTTCACCAGCTGTACCATCCCCCCTGTTGAGACATGGCTCTGCCCATGGCTCAACAAAGCTGCATATCTAAACAAATTAGATGGCAATATCAGTTTCCTTTCTTTAGAGATGTACAGCCCCTTTTCAAGAATTGCTCCTCGTTTTACCCATCTTTGCTTTTCAGCTTTCGTAGTAAGTGTCTGCATTGTTTTTAACATTTCTAAGTCTAAAATCTCAGAGGGTTGTAATTCCTCATTCAAAAGAAATGCTTCTGAAGCTGCCTGCTTTGCAGCTATATCAGCTCTCGCATTACCTTTTGAAATCCTATCCTGTTGCTTGGTATGAGCTATGCATTTACAAATAGCTACTTTCTGAGGTAACTGAATAAATTCTAAAAGATCTAAAATAAACTGTGCATGGTTGATTGGTTTGCCAGTAGATGTTATCATTCCTCGATTTTTCCACTGTTGCGCAAAAACATGTACAGTAGAAAAAGCATACTGGCTGTCAGTAAAAATGTTCACACATTTACCCTTTGCTAAGGTACATGCCCGTGTCGAGGCAATCAATTCTACTGCCTGTGCAGATAAACTGTGTGGTAAAGATTTCGCTTCTATAATGTCTGTGTCAGAAACTACTGCATATCCCACTAGGTTCTGTCCTGCAGGACCCCTTTTGCAGGAGCCATCCACGTAGTATGTCACCTCGGCATCATCCAAGGGAACATCCGTAAGATCTTTTCTAGGCAGTGTCTTTTGCTCAATCACCTGCAGGCAGCTGTGTGTCGTGCCATCTGCAGGGGTTGGGAGCAAGGTAGAAGGGTTCAAAGTCGTACAACGTTCAGTTGTCATATGAGGTTGGCTAACAGTATAGTCATACAGGAAAGATGCCTAGCAGGGGAAAGATATGCTACCTTCTCTTGCAGTAAAATAATCGCGACTGCATGAGGCACTCACAATGTGAGAGGGTGGAACAACACTACTGAGGCCGAAGCCTGTACTGCCATTGCAGCTGCAACTACTGCTTGTACACAGTGAGGTAAAGACCGTGCCACTGGGTCCAATTGTGATGAATAATAAGCAATAGGGCGTTGCTTGTCCCCATGCTGCTGTGTTAACACTGATGTCCTATAACCTTGCTTACAATCTACAGTTTGGAAAAAACGTTTATGATAGTTTAGTAATCCCAAAACTATTGAGGATGCTATTAACTGTTTCAGTTTGCAGAAGGCAGATTCTGCATCTGGTGTCCATTGTAACAAATCCTGTGCTGCTATAGGCTTTTTATAAATCAGGTTAGTCAGCGGTGCAGATTCTATGGCATAGTTTGGAATCCAACTCTGACAAAAATTAGTCGTACCCAGGAAGGACATCATTTCCTTCTTGGTAGTGGGTTTTGGTGCTTGCAAAATCGCTATTTTTCTGTCCTCATCTAATGTCCTACCCTCCTTGGATATTACATATCCTAGGTATTTAACTTGTTTTTTCCAAAGCTGCAGTTTATTTTTGTTTACTTTATGTCCTTCAGTGGCTAAAAAATTGTAATAGCGCTATAGTATCATCTTTACAATCTTGCTGGGTGGGGGCCGCCAGCAGGATATCATCAACATAAAGCAAAATCTGACTACCTCTTGGTGGGGTAAATCCTGCCAAGTTGCTTGCCATTTCTTGTGAGAATATTGTTGGACTTTCACAATATCCCTGTGGTAGTCCCGTATATGTATACCTTTTCCCCTGAAATGTGAATGCAAACCAATGCTGGCTGTCAGGGTGTATCGGTATCGAAAAGAACGCATTGCTAATATCTACCACAGAAAAATATTTCTGTTGAGGTTTTAAATCATTCAACAGGGTGTGTGGGTCTGGCACCGTAGGTGCCCTTGGTATTACTGCGTCATTTACAGCTTGTAAATCTTGGACCATACACCACACTCCATTCGCTTTCTTAACAGGAAATAAGGGTGTGTTACATGGTGAATCAGGAGATTCCACCAGCACCCTTCCTTAAGTAAAGCTGCTATAATAGGTTTGATTCCTACCTCTGAATCTTTTCTTAAGGGATACTGCCTTTTTGTGGTCTAAATGCTGACTTTGGTGTAATAGTAACTGGTCCTGCTGTACGAATAAGTCCTACATCTGATTTTCCTGTTGACCAGAGGGTTTCTGGTATATTTCGTAAGGCATTCTCTTCCCCTTTTAATAGGAGTGCTAATCAGCTGTCCTTGCTAGACTGCAAGTGTACAGCTGGGTGGGTCTGAGTTATCCAATTCAGCTTCTGCATTTGTATTCCCTGTTCTGACAGTTCTAACTCTGTCTGTTTTTCCCATCTCGTGACTTTTTCTCCCAAATCTACCCATTTCACATTTTTGTCCTTAGTTAAGCTAACATGTGGTAATCGATTAGATTTATAAAGTGCAAAGAACTCCTGGGGCAATAAACAGCTGACTACACTGTTCCCTTCTGTGTCCCAGTACAGATTACGCAATATCAATCTGTTTGCACGATTTCTAAACAAATCTTGCTCATATTCCTTATCAGGTCCTGGTGTGTTACAATAATACAGAGTACAGTGCAACAAATGTTGTCTGTCAATGTCAAGGGAGGGGAACTTGCTGATGGCTACATTCATCAACTCTTCGGTCACCACCCCTGGACCAGTTGTAACCAAGTCCTGGCTGTACCAATAAAACATTTCACCCTCCAACTGCACTGTAAAGGTATCCATTTGTCACTGTGCTTCCATACCCTGCATAGTCAGAACTACTGCTATACCAAATAGCTGCATGAGGTCTCTACCCAAGAGGTTGACTGGGCAATTTGCAGAGACAACAATTTTGCTTTTCTGGGTCAATCCTGAAACAGGATCAGTTATCACAATATTATGGGAGAGGGGCTTCCCGATACAGCTGTCCATTAGCTGCTTTCACTAATATGTAATCAGGTGACTCTGAGTTCTCTGGCAGTTTGGAGGGATGTATCAGGGTCCATGATACCCCTGAGTCACACAAGAATCTAACTTCCCTCCCTTCTACCAGGAGTGTAACTTCTGGTTTTGTGTCTGCTAAATAGAGCTCTAAGCTCAATAAAGCCAAATCCAATATTTCATTTTCTTCATTATCCTTGACTTCCTGCACTTCCTCTATTTCTTCTGTCACATTCTCTACTCCCTCTATCACATTCTCATTTGTCCTTTCTCTGCTATCCCCTTCTAGTGATTCCGGACTACCATATAGTCAGTCCTCACCCTCCTTATCTTCTGTGGTTGCCTTCTTGTTTTTCCTGCAATCCCTTGCCAAGTGTCCCTTTTTACCGCATTTAAAGCACTCACCCCTTTTCTTTCGCCCTTCAGAGTCCTCTGATCGTTGATCAGATTGTTTGTTTCCCTGGGCATTTCTCTTGCCCTTTTTCCCAGACTGTACTACATAAACTTCTGCTCCATCTTCTACAGAAAATACTTGGGCTTTCTTCTTCTTTTTGCTATTAAAATGCCTTTCGGCATGCCTAGCATATTCAAGTAATGACTGTAACCTGCTTGTACAATGATCTACCATGTGTTTTGTAATAAAACTGCTTATGGGTGCAATACTGCCTTTCAAAAATGCATTCTTTAACTTCTGCTCATATGGGGAATCATGTGTCTGATCTTCAGGAACTTGCATTCCACAGTGGTTATTAAAACATTCTAATAATCTGGCATAATATCTGTCAACAGTCTCACCTTCTTGTTGGATGCATTGATTAATGCAAGTCCAGTCTGCCCTAGGCTTCCATTTCTCAGAGATTCGGTCTGTAAGACCTTTCACTCTGTTGTCTAACTCTGCGCTGCTATGTGGGAGGGGCTTGAACGCAGCGTCACGGGGATTCCAGTCGCCACTAATCATGTGCCAATCTGGCCCCACAATTTGTCTGACTACCTTTTCTACCTCTTCTCCGTTTAAATTATAACTTAGCCTCATTCCCTGTAAATCTTCTAGGAACTTTCTAAAATTAACTTTTGGATGGGGAATTCCCTCGGTGGCTTTCCGGATGTCTTCCGGAGTCCAGAGTCTATACACTAGGATAGTTGGGTCCTGACCTTCTTGTCCTGCCTGAGGATTAGGCACTTCTATAAGTGGGCATATTTTTTCCTCATTCATAGACTGTGAATTTCTACCCATTTGATACAACTCAATGTCCCCTTTTGAGTTTCCTGCCCGTGTTCGAGACCTGGTCTCGACGGGATCTCTAACAAACGGTTTCGCTTTTGTAGTATCTCTATTTACAGTGACAGCAGGATATCGCGAGGGTGGACTAACTTGTTCACTTGCCTCATATTCTGGAAAGGGAGGCGGAGGGGCTGATGCTATTACTAGGTTATTGTCCTTATCTAAAAACATTGCTTTTGAATTATTATTCTTTTGTTCCCTTCGGTTTACTTCCTCAATCCCCCTGTGTGCCTGAGGAATTCCTAATTGACGTTGCTTTTTTACCCGACCTTTAGAATCAGCTTTAAGCTGTTTGACAAGTTTGATAAGTGAGGATTTTTCTAATTTACCATCAAATTCATACTTATTAACCCATTTTGAGTAGTATTTAATATTATCAGCATGCTGTGACTGCATGTATTTCGCGTCTTCGGTTAACAACGGATTTTGGGACCTTTTTGTACAATTATTACCCATTTTGTTCTACCCTTTTAATCATTACGTAACACCTTATTTTTACATGGTACCATGGATTTTTTTATAGTCTCTTCAGAATGACTGCCTACCTGCTCTGGTTCCCTGATCTATGACAAGACAGTAATCTTTCTGTCCCTGACTTATAAACAAAGTCTCTAACAGAACAAATACAAATCCTAGTCCCTGATCTAAAACAGAAAAAGAAGGTAGATTCACCTTAACTGAGCCTTCGTGATTGATCACCTGGTTCGAGTAAACCCGTCCTTCAGTCGCAGATCAGAAAGTGGCTGGCCTCTTTTGTATGACAATTCAGTCGGAGGACTTTTCAAGTAAGAAGAACCGATGTGGTTTCTTCCCCGTGCGGTTTCAAGCCACCTGGCCTGTCTGATCCGAGGTGAAGTGAAGGTTTCCGGTTCGAAGGACCAATCTGTCAAAGGAAAAACTTCAAAGACCAAAACACGTAAGGTTCAGTTAAGGCACTTTAATTTACTTGCTGCAAGGAGACAAAAACATGCAAATACAAGGATTTGTCTAACTACTAACAGGAAGTATGTTCATTCTTATACTGTTTTACAAGACATGGCCTTCTAAGCTGACGTAATCAAACACAACTTTTAGCATTGTTCTACAGCAGATGTTACTCAGATTTTCTGCTGACATGACTAGATTTGTGAGAAACTTTTCAGAAAAACAACCTGGCCTTTGGTGATCAGTAATCCGTTTACAAGCTTCTATTGTACAGTGTTACATTTCAAGGTACTCTTCTAATACATATACAAGCAAATGCTGATTGCAGTTCATATTTTCAAGCAAGCTTTGTCCTAATTATCTGTAACTTCCACAGCTGTGTATTTTCTCATAGCATGAGTGGAACTCCTTGTCTAGGTTTATACAACTAGTATTGTTCTATTCATTATTTTCCTAACGCAAGCAGAAATCATCTGCTTCTCAGTAAATTTCCAAGGCACAAGCAAGATTTTAGCTAATAATACAAGGTCAGAAAGCATCTGCAGTTTGTACAGATTTATGCAGTATGAAATAGAATAAATGTGTTAACCCTTTTCGAGCTCTAAATGCACTAAGCATATTACTAATACACACATTAATACATATTTTCCTAACAGTGTTAGATCTTGTAAAAGGATTTGCATTTCTATTACCTTTTTTTCTTAAAAGCATCCAACCTCATTGTAGCCTGTCAAATTTGTATGGGATTTACTGAGACAAAAACATAGAAATAAAGAAGCCTGTCTCTGTCTGGTGCAGAAGAAAGAAGAGGCCATAATGCAAATGTTGGCTTCAGAGTTGGACAAGCTGTTTGTGTGAGGGAGCTTCAGCTTCCCTAAAAGTACCACAGGAAAGAACATTGCTACAGGGTCCTACAGGAGAGTGAGAGGTCCCTAGCACAGCAACAAAAAAGATGCAACCAAGGAGTGACAACCTACTCCCTTAGTTTCTAATAGTCCTAAGCACTCTGTAATAAAGAGGCATTTCCCATATGTCCCTGGGTCTGGTGCCTATTTTGCCTGCTGGTTGCTTTCTGACCCCCTCAAAGATAGACATTTCAGTAGCTTCCAGCTTCTCTTCCTTAGCTTATTCCATATCGCTGGTTCACAGGAGTCTAGGCTACTTTGACCAAAATAACAAGACACTGACTTCCATATAGAAACTTTTGATCTATCCCATAAAAAGTAGAATTTTCTCTTTTAACTTGTACAGTGCACGAAAACATTTCAGAGGGCAGATTGGTAGATTTTGGTCACTTCTGCAAAAGGGCCATATATGGCTGAATGCTATTCCCTTTTCCCTGAAAACAGAATGTTTGAAGGATATGTATTTGCTATTTTGCAAGCTTTACAGGTCCCTGTGACTTCAGTGTCTTGAATCCTGGTCTCTCACCAAGGCCTTGCCTTGAAATGAACTTATACAGGTGGCCATTGTTCAGCCTTCCACTTTAGGCATATAGCTCATAAAAAGAAAATGTGGCATGCCCATCAGAAAGAATCCATTTCTTCCCCAGAAGATGATGAAGACTTATCATAAACATTTCAAATGTCCTCCCTTTACAGGTACAACTCTGATAAGAAGGAGAATATTGTCTCAGGTTTGTCTCTCTGGGACACTATATTTAGGGATATGCTCAAATCTTATCAGAAAATGTATATCAAGGTCTGGTTGAATGCATAACTAGTCCTACACAGAATAGTGAAGCAGAAGATGATTCTCCAGTGTAGGTCTCTGATGAAGATAGCTTCTCCTGTTGGGGTCATGAACTTCATAAACTATATAATTTAATTTACACTGATTAAGTTGACGGGTTCAGTGTACTTGATAAATACATCCCAAAGAATGCTGTTCTTAACAACTGTCACCTCATTCTGAATAATTTCTATACTACATAATTTCATTTATACTGTTTAAGATGATGCGTTCAGTGGATGTGACAAATATATCCCAAAGGATGCTGTTCTTAGCATCTCTTCTTTATTTCTGTGGCAGTCAGTTGTGTCTTTTGCACATGGCCAGATGTTCTTCATGTTTCACTGTTGCAGTCATCAAATTTGGATTATCTGCTTGCAGTGGCCCTCAGTTAGCCTGATTAACAAAGTCTGGGGTCCTGCGTCGGTTGCTGTCCCTTCTTCCATGATGTCAGGTCATCAGGGGTATAAAACATGCAGCCGACGTCATTACCTCAGTCTTTCTTGAGATGCGGTGCCCAAAGCAGTAGCAGTTCGCAAGTGCCGGTTGGCCGACTCCTGAAATTTTTGTTTTCGAGTTTCAGGACCGAAGTCTTCAACTAAAAGCTAAGTACCCTGTTAGGGAAACTTTTTCTTGCTCCTCTCCGATGTCAGTAAAAGTAAATAATTGCATTACTTGTGGAAAGCAAATACCTCATAAAGATTTTCATACGTACTGTATTCCTTGCCTAGGCCCTGACTACGACTTACCTCGCTGTCGATTTTGTGTCTTATTTAAACCACGAACTATCCATCATCGGTATATTTTCACTTCTAAATATTTTGGTGCTCGGTTCAATTATCCTGATATGTCTTCAGTAAGCCATCCGACTACAGACATTCCGAAAAAACACAAAGATAAAGACAGAGACAGGCTGCCTAGGTCCAAAGCTGACGATGACACTTCTCCTAAGCCAGTCGCCAGTTCACCAGTACTCAGTGAGGCGCTTTCGCAGCCCCCGATACCAGCTACTTCAGATTCGCAGGCCTCTACTCAGACCCATTCGGAGTCTGGTATGCTGCGAGATGCTTCAACTGTGGAACCTGCGGATGTGTCTACCTTGGATGGGTCTGGAGCCGCTGTGCAGTTACCGGCTTCTGAGGGTGTATTCAGGCCTAGTGACTTGCTTATTAAACTGATGCCATCTTCTTCTTCAAGGCCTAAAACTCGAACCATGCCTAGAAAACTGATGCCCAGACCACATGGTCAGGCCTCTATGCCTAAAAAACAAATGATAAGAATGGCTGAAGACCTTATTACTTTAATCAGGGGAAGCCAGCCTTCCCCCTCTAAGAGACCTAGGACCGAGTTTGCTTATGATACTTCTGACCAGGATTCTGAATTTTCTGTTTCCAGGATTTACCCTTATCTACCTATGAGGATTCTGATGCTGAGGACTCTATTCCCTCTGCCCCCCCCCCCCCCAGAGGATTTCTCCTTTGGTGAAACCTTGCATACTCTCAGGGAGCATTTTCATTGGGAAAGTCAGGATTTCTCTGACTTTAAAAAGAGGCTTAGGGATTTCTTAATCCTGCCCCAGCACAGGCCTTTGGCCATACCTCTTGTACTAGACATTGTTGATGATGCCTTTTTGGAATCTAGCTTGGCCCCTGACTCTTTACCTCCTGCTCCCAGAAAACCTGATAGATATTACAGGGTCCCTGACTCTCACAAGTTCCTTTTTAAAAATCCTACTGCGGATCCTGAGACCTTTTTCACAGGGACCCAAGGGCATTAAAGCTACTACTGCCAAAAATCCTACCCCCTCTGATAGAGACTCCAGGGTGCTGGATGGATGGGGTAAGAAGGTATACACTTCTGCAACTTTGGCCATTAGGGCCTTAAACTGCCAGTTTCATATGTTAAAGTATCAGCAGCATATTACTGGATTGCTTAAACAGAAAATGATGTTGATTCCTGATTGCGCTGAAAGAAAGGTTTTACAGGATTTACTGCATTCAGCTGAACAAGTTGGAAAACATACTTTGCAATGTGGTTTTGATTCACTAGAGACATCTTGCAGGGCTGCTGTAACTGGGTCTGTACTTAGAAGGCATGATTGACTTAAGAAGCAATCCTTGCCAGATCATGTAAAAGTGAAATTACTGGATGCTCCCTTAAACCAAGACTGCCTGTTTGGCAACAAGGCAGAAGTTGTTCTTAAAAAGATGGAGGAAAAAGCTAAATCTATGCAAACTGTTAAACATTTTTTACAAGTACAACCTCCAAGGTTTAGTAGGCATTGGCCTTCCAAGAACTGGTCCTTTCCTACCTCTTCCAGATCTTCTCAGTCCAAACTCAGACCCAGCAGAGCTCCCAGGCTTCAGTCCCAGGGTAAGCACAGGACTAAGCAGTGGGGGGGGGTCTCCACTTCCAAATCTGAGAGTAATAAAACTCCCCCCTATGGAAAACTGCCTCAAAGACTTCTTTTTAAAACTTCCAAGCACTTCTCAACTGACTGCCCCTTTGGGGGGAAAGATTGCTCTTCATGCAGAGAACTGGGGACTCATTACCCAGGACAAATGGGTTTTAAATACAGTGTCCCAGGGATACAGATTTCATTTCCACACATTACCAACACCAAGCGGGTGGCTAGATCTACCCCCAAATCAGTGGGTGGCAGCCCGAAAGCAAGTACTTTCTCTTAACCATGGGAACTATTCAATTGGTACCAGAAGAGGAAAAGGGACAAGATTTCTACTCGAGACTTTTCCTGGTACCCAGAAAAGGCAATTCATGGCATCCTATCCTGGACTTGTCTACTCTAAACACCTTTTTGGTGATTCCAAGATGCTGACTCTTCACCAGTTGCTCCCTATTCTAGGCAAGGATGCCTGGTTAGCAACACTAGATTTAAAGGAAGCATACCTGCACATCCCAATTGGGGAATCTTGCAGAAGATACCTACACTTCAAAGCAGGCTACACGCACTATCAGTTCTCTGCACTGCCCTTTGGCTTATCTACTGCACCCAGGGTATTCACAAAGTGCCTAGCTCCAGTCATTGCATTTTGCAGGCAAAGAAATATTCAAATATACCCATACCTGGACAATTGTCTAATTCAGGCAGAAAGCCAGGACATACTTTTGAATCCTCTGGCCTTTGTACAAAAGGTGCTAACTTGTCTGGGGTACACCATAAACAAAAAGAAATCACACCTGGTACCCTGTCAACAAACTATATTTCTGGGAGCAAGCTTGAATACAACTTCCCAGATGGCTTTCCTCATGCCAGAGAAACAAATTCATTTGACAACCTACTTCAAACAAGTGGCCACAAAAGCCCTGCTATCTGCAAGGCAAATACTACAAGCCTTGGGGTTCATGGCCTCCTGCATTCTTCTAATTCCATATGCAAGACTGCATATGAGGAATCTACAATGGTATCTAAAAAGCCTATGGTGTCAACATTCTCAGGATCCAGAAGCAATGATTCCTATCATACCTTGCCTATGCCTAGAGTTCCTTTGGTGGGCAGAGGCATGCCACCAAAACAAGGGACTATCATTCACACTACCCCTTGCCGCCCAAACTCTAACAACAGATGCATCAGACTATGCATGAGAGGCTCACCTGTCAGGGAAGTGCATTCAGGGCAAATGGAACCCAAGTGAAATGCACCTGCATATCAATCAAAAAGAAATGTTAGCTGTACAGAATGCTCTGACAGCCTTCAAGGACCACATTCTTCCAGGACAATTAATGGTAAAGATGGACAACACCACTGTACATAAACAAGCAGGGGGTACACATTATTACCCCCTATGCAGACTAGCCATGGCATTGTGGAACACAGCCCTGAGCTACCAAGTGCATCTACAAGCTCCGTTCCTGCCAGGAAAACTAAATACACTGGCAGACGAACTAAGCAGAAACCTGATGGACCCACGAGTGGAAACTGGAACCAAGAATTTTCAACATGTTGAAAAGCAAATGGGGGACCCCAGATATAGACCTGTTTACCTCCCCCCAGAACTATCAATTGGACAAATTTTGCAGAAGGACTCTCCAGAAACAAGCTTGGAAAGTGGATGCTCTGTCCTTCAGCTGGAAAAACCTATTAGTTTGTGTTTCCTCCTCTGCCTCTGCTCTTCAAAGTACTACTAAAGATCAAACAGGACAAACCAAGGATGCTTTTGATTGCACCAGACTGGCCACGCCAACACTGGTACCCCCTCTTGCGCAGTGTGTCACTGTTGGCCTCATGGCACCTGCCTCAGACTCCTACCCTATTGTCTCACCAGGAGAACCAGATTTTATACCCTCAGCTTCAAACACTGAACCTAGCAGCCTGGCTAATTACCTACTCTCTCCTTTACCATCCCTCAGTAAACCAGTGATGGATATAATTTTAGAGGCAAGGAGGCCTAGTACTAGAAAATCTTATGCTGAAAAATGGAAAAGATTCTGTGCCTGAAACCACTCTCAAGGGATGAGCACAGCAGTGCCCAGTTTACCTCAGATTTTAAAATACTTAACTGAGATGCTTCACAAGGGCCTCTCTTTCTCCTCTATCAAAATTCATGCTTCAGCCATTTCAGGTCATTATAACACAGAACCTCCCCTCTTCTCTCATCCATTGCTCAAGCAGTTCCTCAGAGGGGCCAAAAATTTACGACCACCCAGGAGAGCTCCAACTCCAGCCTGGAACCTTAACTTTGTATTGGGGAAACTCACTCTTCCTCCTTTCAAGCCAGCTGCTGCTGCAGACTTAAAATTCCTTTCTTGGGAAACAGTTTTCCTTTTAGCAATCACTTCAGCAAGAATGGTATCTGAATTACAGGCCCTCATGGCAGTGGAGCCTTTCATCATCTTTCATGCAGACAAGGTGACCCTCAGGACCAATCCTTCCTTCATGCCCAAGGTGGTATCCAGTGTGGCCCTTAATCAGTCCTTTCATTTGCCAACATTCTTTCCTAAGCCACAGAACAAAGGGGAATGGATACTGCACTCCTTGGATGTCCACAGACCACTTAGATTCTACTTGGACAGGACTAAACCTCAAAGGAAATCTGACCAACTGCTGGTGGCATTTGCTGCAGGGGCAGAGGGTAAGGCTATTTCAAAGCAAACCATTTCCAAATGGATAGGCCATTGTATTCATTTCTGCTACAAGCACCATGGAAAACCTATCCCACAGGGGATCAAACCCCACTCAACCAGGGCTGCATCTACCTCTACAGCCTTTCTCAGAGGCGTCCCTACCAGGGACATCCTAGAAGTTGCTACCTGGAGTTCTGTACATATTTTCACCAAGCATTACCATCTGCCAATTTTCTCTAAATACAGAGCTGGCTTTGCCACTGCATTCTTGCAGGGCCTTATAGCTGGTCCTAATGCTATCTAAATTCCTCCTCCCATCCTTAGCTTTGGGAATCTACCCAAATGTGATGACTGCAACAGTGAAACACAAAGAACATAGTACAGTTGCCTACATTTACCATAAATGTAGATGTTCGAGTGTATTCACTGTTGCAGTCCTGGTTACCTTTCCTCCAGCCCCCTTACTTCTTTTGGCTATACCTCTACTCTCCACAAAAGCTTTTTGGTGTATTTGCTTTCTTGTTGGAAGTATAACCTTGTATATTTATAGATTTAATTGCTTCCCATTAGGGGACACCTGACATCTGGGGCAAGAAAAACTGAGGTAATGACGTCGGCTGCATGTTTTATACCCCTGACAACCTGACATCATGGAAGAAGGGACAGCAACCGACGCAAGACCCAAGACTTTGTTAATCAGGCCAGCCGAGGGCTACTGCAAGCAGATAACCCAAATGTAATGACTGCAACAGTGAATACACTCGAACATCTACATTTATGGTAAGTGTACACAACTGTACTTTACTTCAAGATACATTTGGGTTCTTCTTTACAAAACACAACAAGGCATTGCACATCTACCACTGAAATTCCTGAGGACAGCATTCTAGTTGTGCAGAAGGTATGTAAAATAGGAAGTACAAGTTAACTCTGCTGTATGTCGTTTGGTAACTGAGCTAGCAGCCATCTGTTAAATTACTTGCTAGCAAGGCTTGGGTCTATATTACAAACGCAAAAAACCATATGAGCGAATACTAAGACGTTGACCCATATTGCGTGAAATATGGAAATCCCGAACGTACAAAACTGCAAATTCCGAAATGTCGATTTGTTTTGGTTGGCCCATCTGCGGTATAGCTCCATAAGGTAAGTGTGCGATAGACAGGACTTTAGTGTTAGGATTTGGGTTAAGGTAAGTGTATAGATAGGTAATGTATGTAAGGTTCAATGTAGTGTTAGAAGTAGGATTATTTTAAGTGTATGTATGTGTATTGTTTATTTTGTTTGGGTGTATGTCTGTAGGGGAAGTGTGCGGTAGTTACGGACCTTAGGCTTAGGGAGGGGTTAAGGATAGTGCAGAGATAGTTGTGTATCTGGGGTTTAGTGTATTGTTGGAGGTAGGATTTTGTTAAATGTATGTATGTGGATTATTTATTTTGTTTGGGTGTATGTGTGTAGGGTATGTGTGCAGTAGTTATGGACCTTAGGGTTAGGGAGGGGTTAAGGATAGTGCATAGTTAGTTGTGTATGTGGGGTTTAGTGTAGGGTTAGAGGTGGGTTAGAGGTAGGGTTTTGGTGTTTTACCTTAGGTTAGAAGTAGGGTTTGATTAGTGTATGTGTGTGGTTAATTTATTTTCTTTGGGTAGGTAGTATGTAGCAGGTGGTGGGGTTGGCCGACTGACAGTTCGATATTTTTTTTTCACGGTTTAGGGAGTTCCAGATTTTTCACGGTTCACAGTATAGCTGTAGACATTTAGGTATTCAGGAATAGGGTTTTTTGCTTTAGTAGTATAGACCCCAAGGCTTGCATCCATCTTCTCAGTTTATTGTAAAAGTAGCTGCATCAGTTCAGGCTAAGGAAATGTCTGTGACTGCCTCCCCACACCTCCACACTTTAATAGCTTACCTATTGTTAGCTGACTTAATTTGGGCTATGAATGAGTCTGCATGTTCCCAACTAATAACTAAGCATTTTTAGTCCATAATTAGTGATGTACATGATTTTAAATGGTCTCTTTACCATTACTTGTGCTAAAATTGCCTGCACAGACTGACTGTCTCCTGTTGCAATTGCTTATCTCTGCCTGCTTTGCTCCTCTCCCACCCCCAATTACCCAGCCAGCCCCAGACCCTTACATGTATTCCCTTTTAACTCCTCATTAAATTTAGTACATATTTACCACCGCTTAAAGACATGTACATTAAAAACCCTCTTCCACTTTCTATCCTCTGTCAATTCCTGCTGCAGCCCATCCCACAGACTTAAAACTTTCTTCACAGACATTCTCAGCACACATTCATGCTTGCCAACACCTTTATCCATCTGCTAAAAACACAAAATGACTTTATTACATAAAAATCCAACTGGTAAGCACTTTCATTTCCTTCATGGAACTTCTTCAGACCAAGTTGTATAATGAACAAACTTAACAATAACATGTGACTCAAAGCACTTAATGCCTTAACCCTTTTCTTCTAAGAACAACTTTAAAGTTTTTCCTATCATTTAAACCAGGGTATACACATGCATTCAGCCTGATTTGCCAGCAATATTTTCTCCAATCCAGTTCATCTTCTGCATCAAACCTATGATCAAAACCATTGACTTTATTAATTACAAATTTGAAGCATGCCTTATTTTTTTTCGGTACTTGCGTATTATCGCAGCCAGATTTTTGCGGTAATACTGTTTGCTTTTCAATGTCTACATGGTACCGAAAATACAAAGAAAACCAACCAGACACTGTTTTCTTTTATACTGAAGTTTGTTTAGTCAGGGTTATAACTTCAAAAATTGAAAAATTAATGTTTTAGTGAAGGTGTTGCAGATACGAATTCTCGCAACCAGATTCTATGCCGGTCATGTTTTACGGCAGTTTCTTGGTTGGGCATTTCACAGTGGCTGCAAAGATATATGAAGAACAGATAACAGGGTCTACTGACAGACACAGGCAGACATACACAACAGGAGACACCAAAATAAAAGGTTGTGACACGGTGAAGGAGTTACTTTTTGCAGAGCCGGGACAGCCGGTTGTTGTCATTTGCCATTACTTCCTGAAAGCCATTATGCACCCAGAAGGGAAACTCACACCAGGGAGAGTATTTTAAAAGAGGGATGTCATCTTTGAGGATGTAAAGTATGACATGGGGATAAGGACAGTATGTCACAAAGCAGGAATCAGATTTTCAAGCTTGTTTACCTTCCGAAAATTTCGGACAAAGTCACTTGTACCCAGTAAGAGTTACGCTAACTTCCACACTCCCAACTGTGATTCGCAACTGTATGTATGGCTATTTCACACCACTGGCTGACAAAGAACGTTCAGTGGGTAGCCTTGCAAGAAGAGACATGCTGCCAGTAAAGAGCATGAAGAAACAACAATATGTTGTGTACTTTGTGTTGATAGCCCTCCGGAAAACAACCTGTTTTGTTAAAGAAAACACACTCTATTCCATTTCAAGCACATTTACGAATATATTTACTGATCGGGAAACAACTGCTGTTAGTGCAAAAATCTGGTTGCAATAATACATAAGTACCTTTTTTTTCTAACAAATGTTTTTGCTTAACATGTTTTGCCGAGGCATTGCTTACATCAGTGTTGTCTACTGTTCTTATATGTTCATTCACTTGCATGTAGAATTCTCTAATGGTTCTTCCTATATAAAATGCTGAACAGAATTCACACAGAGCCATGTATACCACATATTTGGACCTGCAATTATACAAATTATTCAACCTAATTTCAAAGCTTCTTGCTGTCGCTACAAAATTCTTAACTTCTTTCATATATTGACATAACTTACGACTGTTACATCTTTTCATCCCCACTTTCAAAGCATGAGGCATACCTGAGCATAAATTCCTTTTCTTAAAAAAGTCTTTTAAACTCTCTCCTCTTTTAGAGACAAAGACAGAGGTCTCCCCTATAACATTTTTAATTTGAAAATTCATTAAGAATCTCCAATTATTCTTGATATTCATTTGATTTTACTTTCATCTATTGCATTGTCTGAAACACATGCTAAGGAAAAATCTTTTTCATTTTCTTTTGACTTGCTATTTACATTTCCTGCCTTATGTTCCCTTACATGTTTACTTCCATCCAGGAATTGTTAATGATGTCCTGGGGGGGTACCCTCTTTCTTGAAATGTCCTTTTTCAAAAAATGCTGCCTCTTCTGTTAATCTGCTTATTCTAGTGAATTGTCCCTTCACTATGTTTTTTTTTCAGGCTAAACTTATGCATGAATTGTAGAAGAGATAGCTGTTACTTTGCACTTCCTTTTTATAAATCTTAACTTTCAAAGCATTGCTAGATCTGTACACATTCAGGTCCAAAAAATTAATGTTGTCCTTTCTATAATTAAGTGTCAACTGAAGGTAACTCATGGATTCATTCACACATTTAATAAAACCTAAGAGTTCTTTTTCGGAGCCCTCCCAAATAAAAAAAAAAAATCATCAATAAAATGTCTACACATGATGATATGTTTTGCAAAAACTAATTCTAAAATAACTTCTTTTTCCCAGTTCATCAGGACTATATTTGCATAGCTGGGGGCCATAGCAGCCCCCATAGCTACACAATTTTTCTGTCTGTATATTTCATCATTATACTCAAAAAAAAAATATATATATATATATGATAAAAATAACATCCAACATTTCTGTGAACAATCTCACTTGTCTAGTATTAAAAGCATATGGAGTTGTTGATGCTTGTATAGAAGAATGTATTTTAGATAATTTGATTGACAAAGAAACAGTGGATTTTTTTTTTTAATCAAATTATCTAAAATACATTCTTCTATACAAGCATCAACAACTCCATATGCTTTATAACAGATGCCCACGTTGTTATTTGGTAAAACTTGTCATTATTTAGCTTCAAGGTAATTCTTTTTCTATATAAAATGTCGTATTAGGCATCACAACTACATTGCCTTTATCGGCTTTCATAAGTTGTTGCTTGTATAGAAGAATGCTTTTTAGATAATTTGATTGACGAAGAAACAGTGGAGTAGAAAAACCCAAACTGGGAAGGTTTTTTGGACTTCCTAAAAATCAGTAAAAACCTGAATTACCCTGATTTTAGACTGATAGTAGCCAGTCAAGGCAGTAAGATGGAACCTCTAGCCATATTTGTAGATAAATACTTACAGAAGTGGGTCGCACAAAGTAAATATTATTCATCTGATGAAGTCTTCACAGCAAGAGGTTCTCCCGTTCGATTCTGAAGCACCTTCTGTGTGGAGTCTGCATGTCCTCCCCATAGTTGAGTGGCGTTTGAAAGACATGCATGAATGGGCATGCCTTCGTTGAAGGTTGGGCATCGAGCTGGCACCCCGGCACAGTAAAAATCTACTGCCAATCATTAGTGGACCGGAGTTCCACTGTTGCGACTCCTAACCAGGAAAAGCCGAAAGAAGAACGAACACTCATATAACAACTTATAGATATTACTTTCAACTATGATTTTTCTCATTAATACACATTTTGGTTTCCTACCTCATTTATACACTACTTCACCTTCCCCTGCTCACAAACTCATACCATACAGTTTTCTCCACACAACCTAACTACTCTCCACTACCTTAACTATCTATATACAAAACTTCCACCTTCTTCTAGACACCATTTCACCTCACAATGACAGTAAGTCAATTGCTACTACTTTGTACACTCGCAACACTTGATCATTTCACCATCTACATAGTATTCCCACATCATATCCTAACTCCATCACAAACACACATACATTACATCACAAAATCCTTTCTTTTACTGTCTATTTCTCCTTCTCTGTACCATTATACATGCTCATATCTGTTCTCGTGTAGATATATTAAAGTTAAGAATAGCTCTTTATCAGCAGTAATGAAAGTCAGATACATATACAAATGCCTCCATACCTCTACTTATTCCATCTCTATCCTGAAACGTAAGTGGAGATATTCACGCTAACCAGAGACCCACATATCAGCTACCCACCATGACCAACCCATTACTTTCCAATGTAGTTCCCCCATCAGGTAATGAAAACAAACTCATTTTTTTCAACATTAACCTCAGAAGCATCTGCAACAAAATCAATGCATGTGTAGATTTTTGCTCCCCAGACATTCTAAATGCCAGTGAAACCTGGCTAAAACAAGAAATAATTGGCAACTAAATTATTTCCTCAGGTGCTATTGTTGTTATTTGTAAAAAAAACTAACTCGACCCATCTAAGTATCCAAAAATTTAATAAGTCTGAACTTCTGATTGCATACATCAAAATCAAACAAATCAAACAAACGAAGTCTATATGATACCTCAGCATTATACATCCCACCAGAAAACAACATTATCACAGCCAAATATATCCTACACTGGATATCTGACTGCATCCCCCAAGAAACCTTCATCTTTGGTGACCTAAATATAGACTTGTAATCCTAACGACTCTATTCAGCTCTTTGGCGTCACCCAGCTAATAAGCTCTACCACTAGAATCAACAAAAGCAGTACCAGGCAGTCCACTCTGAACTAGATATTGACAAACAAACCCTATAATGTAACATTTTTGCCTGCTTATCAGACACTATAAGTCACCAACTCCCACCCTATATAATCAGAGAACAGCATGGTTTTCCCAACAAGTAATTTACAAACAAGTACATAATTTAACCAAATTTGACAGACACATTTATCACAACCCCAGTCCCACCTAAACTGGAATGTGTTGAGTAATGCCCCTAGATGAAGCAATTACTCACTTTAATTACACCTTCCTAAAACTAGTAAATGATTTAGCACCAGTTAGGACAAGAAGGGTAAAATCTAATACAGTGCCATGGCTGACAATGAGACCAAACAGCTCCTTCTGCAAAGAGATAAGACATGGAAGGAATGATATAAGAATAAGAATAAAACACACGCCTATCAACATTTTAGATACCTCAGAAAGCATACCAAGATCCTTGTTAAATCTGACAAGAAATCCTACTACAGCAATCACCAAAAAGTACCAAAACAATGCCAAGATTTTTTGGTCCTGTCTGAAAAAACTGTTACACCCCGGCCATACCACTACACCCTATCCTTCTACTTCAAACAACAGAGTCCATTACCAATCAGTTCAACCATCCATAACTAATCAATGATCACCCCACTTCACACCTCCAGCTTCCACCTGTTATCTAAAGCAGCACACGGTCTTTTAGCTCTTGGCCCGTTCCAACATCAACCATAAAAATACTAGCCGAATTAAAACCAAACAACCTCTGCTGCCAATAAACTTCACACTGAATTTCTCAAAATAGGAGCAGAAGCACTAGCATTACCTGTCTCCATTCTAATCAACTGCTCAATAACTGAAAACTATGCCCCATCCATCTGGAAAAAAATCCATTGTTATACCCCTTCACAAAGAAGGTACTTCAACACCTATTGCTATCCTATCACCCCTCAAATCATTCAGAAATGTTTTCACTCTCAGCTTATGAAGCATATAATGAAACACATCCTCCTCTCCAACATCCGGCACAGTTTCAGGCCCAACCACAGTACTACTACTGCCCTCCTCAGGCCAACCACAGCACTACTACTGCCTTCCTCAGGCCAACTACAGTACTACTACTGCCCTCCTCGACTTCACCAACGTAGTACACCAAGACAGAAATTAGGGTAACCTTGCTTCTTCACATGCCCTTGACCTTTCCAAAGTATTTGACACAGTGGCTTACAAAAAGCTCCTCCGTTAACTTGCAGCACTTGGTCTTACTTTACCCCACCATCTCCTGGTTTCACATTTATTTATGCAATCATCAGCAGGCAGGTAAATGGTTACAAACCTTTGAGCATTTCAACCAGTCTCTGTTGATATTCCCCAAGAGTCAATACTCAGCCTCCTTCTATTTAATATTTTCATAAATAAACTTCATACTGCTACAACATTTGTCACTCTCCTACACTACTTGCAACTTAATGTAAAAAAAAAAAACTTATGCTATTTACTCCAAAACAACACTTTAACCAGAAATACACATTTCATATTACTTCAAGTAATAACACAAAAATAGAGTCAAACTAAACTAATCAGAGTCATAAAAGATGACAACCTCAAATTTGATCACCACACACTTCAATCCATTGAGAAAACTCATCAAACACCTGGTTTCCTCTATAGGGCCTAACACTACCTGACAGATCAAACAAGGATTACCTTAGAAGTGATGTACCCTCTTCCTTCTCTATTATATGCTTCTCCTAGTCTTACAAGTGTCAACACTATGTATAAATCTAAACTAGACTCCTGCTACTACAAAATAGCTAAATTTGCAACCAACCAACCTTATACAACACACCACTGCCTTGCATTAAAACAATTAAACTGTCTTGAACTCCCAAACCAGTTGACGTACTCACAACTAATCTTTGCCCATAACCTGTTGTACCCAGCAGATAAATGCCTAACTTTACAAAATACTCTATTGCACTATTCACCCACTACAGACCTTCACTCTGGCAGTTAACTTTTACTATGTATCACTAGACATTGAGCACTGCTAAGACTCTCTCTACTCTCACTATGTATCAAAACTCTGGAATGAAATCCCCACACAGTTAAAGCAGATAGAACACTTAAATAGTTTCAAAATGTTGCTTAAAGAGCACCTAAACCTAAGTTGGCTCTGTTCTTCCTGCTCACCTGGCTAGCTTTTCTCAAGGTTACTTTTCTACAACTCTTAAGCCACATTGCTTCCCAATCTTTTTTTACCCTATTACTCCTTCTCATACTGCACTTATTTCCTAAACTCTTACTTCTCCTCTCACACTCCACCACTAACTACAATGCATCCTCTGTCCATTTATCTTCCTGCTCATTTCCATAACTTGTCATTTCATATTTCTCTTGTCAGTTTTTAAGCTACATTTTTCTGAACTCAAAAATATCCCGGTTTGATCTTTTATCCACAGCCATCATGCTTTTAATACATTAATTGTTATTCTATGTTATTTCTCTATTCAATAATTAGCCAATTTCTGTACTCTTTTGTGTTAAAATGTTCATGTAAGAACTATTTAAAATTATTTAAAAATCATGTAAAAAAGCTCACATATAGATGTTTTTACCCTGCAATTATAAATGGGCATAATATGCAACTTAAATGTGAAGATTTTCTCCCCAGGCTTCTGTTGATTTGCCCAGTCTGACTTTTCTGGGCAACAAACAAATTAGCAATATAAGTAAACAAGCATCACATCATCCTGAAAATTTCTAAACTACAAACTTTTGTGTGAAAAAGAACTTTCCTTTCCCTATACACTGTGGCTTGAGTAAAACCAACAGACACCTTGACGTGTTCTACCCCAAGCATACAAACTGTGCTTTACATGTGTTACCATGTTAAAACTAGCATATTCTCCATTATTCTTCCATGTGTGTTGTATGGCTTTATAATGTACTTTTGCCTCTACGGATAACTATCAAGCTTGATGCATGAAAAAAAGAATTGCATTTTCTGCACGCTTCCCTTGAGGACCTATTTCCAAATGGTTGTCTCAGGCTATTACCTTTTGTTGTTCTTACCACAACAAAAGTATTCCATGCAGGGTGAAGACTCATTCTAGTAAGGCCTTGGCTTTCCCTTTTGCTTATTGGAAAGGGTTGGACTTCAGAAGTATTCTAGAAGCAGCAACTTGGTCCTGTGTGCATACTTTTACAAAGCACTACAAGCTTTATACTTTCTCTATCTTTAGATTAGGCTTTGCTAGGTCCTCTTGGGCCCTTCTGCTTCTACCTTCCAAATGTTATAAGCTGTGATAATCTACCCTTGTAGCTAAGGCTAATGCTGCAGTGATCAATATGATGAACATAGTACAGATGTGTAAGTCAACTTCCCGTGATGTTAGATGATCAAATGATCACTGCAGTAGTCACTCCTTCCTCCCCCCCCCCCTTAGTTTTTTGAGCATGTTAAATTGCCACGGTGTGTTTTCTTATGATGGCCCATATATCACATTGGCAGACACACACACACACACACACACACACACACACACACACACACACACACACACACACACTCTTACGTACCTCTTACCTTTACCATAATTTACAGAACATAATTATTGTTTCCCTGTACTTTGTTAATCACAGATTATAACAGTCAGTAAGGTCTGACAGTCCTCTTAATGTTCATAAAATGCATTGGGAGACTAAACTTGTAGCACTGTTAACTTTTAAAGCTAGTCAGAGTAACATTTAAAATTTCTCCCTAGTGTCATCTAGTGTTCTTTCAGACTTTGTCCTGAAGTCTTTAGAATGCACATTTACTTGTATGTCAGCCTTTTACATAGATACCCCTCGTCTCTCAAAACTGTTCCTAATTTTACTGACCTCTCCTGATTTTGCCTCTTGCATCTGCCCTGTCTTTCATAAGTCATGGATCATTCCAGTCAGTCAATAATGCAAGACATTTGAGCTTCATATATATTAGTATTCATAAAATACATTAAAATACAGGATTAAATCCTTCATAATGTCTTCAGTTGATATAGTGGACTAAAGCTCTGTTTAATTAAAGAGATACTTTACTGAGGCTACAGGTTTAAAGCTTCCCTCTTGTGTTTTTTATCACTAAGGATAACTGAAATAGTTTCCCTGGTGTCTAATGTTGGCAAAAAGGGCTAAATCACTGCTTTCTGTGCAGTGTGTACATTACTGGAAACCTTTTTCCTCTTCCTATTTTAACTTTTGTAAGTAACTATAGAATAATATTTAAAGAGTATCCATGAGGCCTAATGTTCACCCCCAGCACCCGTGTGTCTTTTGTGCTGCAAAACTGTTATATTGCTAACCTCTTAAGTGACTGTAGAATAATATTTAAAGAGTATGCCTTTTGTGTAAGGTTTCCCCCACTCATATTTATTTCACGTTGCAAAATTGTTGATCTATCAATTTTTTCAGTGATAGCAGAGTCATATTTAAAGGGAAACTCTACACTTTTAAACAACCCTTAGGCTGCGTTTTGCTCTACAATATTGTTCCAGTATTGTGTAGTTGCCAAAAAACTGCTTGTAATTTATAAACTTTCATCTCCTTGATGTGGAATCAAAGGAAGGAAAGCCCACCCACTTTTTTTGTTTAAGCTCAACTTCTCACATATTTTGCATATGAATTTGACTCCACATTTTTTTTTCTCAAAGTATTTTCGGTTTCTAATTCCATGATGGGAATGGATCCCATTCCTATGTCAAAGTATGATTAAAGTTCATGAAATTAGTACTGTTTCAATCTTTTATGTTAGCCAAAAGTGTTCTTCACAGCTCCTGCAATGTGCCCAGAATTGACTCCTCCTGCAATTCATATAGAGTTACTTGTATCGGTAGCCTATCTAAATACATAGCCGGCCTTAAGCATAGGTCAACTAGGCAGCCGCCTAGGGCACCGCTCTAGCAGGGCCGCTTTCCCAGTATTTATCTGGTGTAGACAGATGAGGATGGGGGCACCAGGTGGTGTGTTGGGGGTGCCCTAGAGCTATTTTGCCTAGGGCACCAGTTGACCTAAGGCCACTCCTGTCTAAATAGGACTGTAAATTCTTTTTTATGAGACCCATTGCTCCTACTACTGTTGGAACTCCTTCTTCCACATCGCCGTCATTTCTGTCTGTAAATCCTGGTATTTTATAACTGTGTCTCTCTGTACATAAGACACTGTAATCACTGGGTGTAGCAATTCAATGATCAATGCTGCTTTTGTCTTTTCATTTACTTCTATGTCTGGTTTTCTCACATCTATTTTTTGAACTGCATCTATTTTTTTGAACTGCTGGTAATAGGTGATTCCATGTGATATAAATGTCATTATTTTTGATAATGCTTTGTGGCTCATGTTTCTAATGTTTTTCAGCTACTTCAGTATTATAATGTTTGCAGAATCCTCAATGCAACAGTCTCACCACATTATTATGCCTTTCTGTATACAGTCATTCTGCCGTCAGTATATTACAACCAGCAACAAGATATGCAGCTGTTTCCAGTTCTGTTTTACAGAACCTGCTTTTGTCCATTTCTCCTGTGTGTTCAATGGATTTTGTAAACCAATGTATACGTAGTCGACTATCTTAGGCCACCAATATTAACATTCATTCTTTTGCTTTAAATTCAGCTCTCCTTAACCATTCCTGTATCAGATCCTGATTGATATGAGGTTGTTCCAGGGGGTTTCTGTACTTGCAACTATATTTATACCTTTTCACATTTCTTGTCTTCTCATCTGATCTTTCTCCTTATATTCTTTCTTTTGCTTTTTTGGCGCATTCATTTGCTGAATTTGTCTACTTCTGGTTTGGTTTCCATTTCTGCTTGACACTGATATGCTTCTGCTAAACTAAACAGGGAAGTCATCTTAGATTTGTTCTCTTCATGTTTTAAAATGTTCACTGTCTTTGAATCCAGTGAGGTGAACAAATTTCTGCCTGGGCTGATAGTTATAGTTTATTTGTGATAGTGCATGATAGATCCTGATCTGTTATAATACTGCGTGTTGCTTTTATCATGTCTGTCTTTCTAATTATCTTTGTTGATTCTTCCTTCTGTATTTTCTAACAGTGACACTTCTTGTCTTAATTACTTTACACTTTTCTCTGTTTGATACTTTCATGATAGCATTTGATTTCTTCCCTTCCTTTTTCTTATTGCTCTGTATTTTGGGGTAAGACTTTATCTGTTATTAATTTAGCTGCACAGTAATATTTCCTATTTACTTCTTATCACGTGAAATTTCTGTTATTAATTTAGCTGCACAGTAATATTTCCTATTTACTTCTTATCACGTGAAATTTCTGTTACTAGTGTTGATTACTGTGTTTCTTTGTTTTATCACACTTCTAACCGGTTCAGTCTTATTGACTTTCTGTAATCTATTTCGTTCATCAATCTTAATATGTTTACCCATTTCTGTTAAATCAAGCAACTCTTCCCTTAGATCATTTTCATCAGGTTTGATGAGCTGCTGTCTGTGAGGCCTGCAACACTCCAGGAGCTGGTAATCGTACTTAAACATTATCCAAAATGCCTGAAACTAATGTCTATGGTTAATAGCAAGAGAAGGAGATGTAAGAGATGTACAAAATAGGATCCAGGACTGGAATTACTGTAAGGCTAAAAGGTAATCCCTTCATGCCTGCACTCCCATCCATACTGCTGGCAAATGTTCAATCCCTGGAAAGCAAAAATGGACTATGTAAGGTTAGAACTGTCTATTCGGAGCAAGATGAGGAACTGCTGTGTACTTATTTTTATTGAATTCTAACATTAATGATGGTGCAGCTCGCATGGAGGAGATGTCACTTTTTAGGGTAGACAGAATACAATCATTCAGGGGGAAGACCAGAGGGGGAGGTGACTATATATATATATATATATATATATATATATATATATATATATATATATATATATATATATATATAATCAACAATAGCTGGTGTACCATCTGTGAGATAGTCTCCTCTCACTGCTCTGAAATGCAATGCTCATGTCACTGAACTGTATACCTTTTTACCTACCAAGAGAGTTCAGCAGTGTCAGCATAACAGTCTATATTCCTCCCAGTGCCGATACATATGAGGCACTGAACACATTATATTAGGCTGTAAATGAACTGTAATACCAAAACCCTGAATGTGTTCATCAGGTGACGTCAAACAAGCCAACATGAAAACTGTTCTGCCTCACTTCTTCCAGCATGTAGACTTTGCAACCAGGGGAAAGAACATACTGGATAAAGTCTACAGCAATGTTAAGCTAGCATATACGGCAATGTATCGCCCACACCTGGGCAACTCTCACCATCTCTCCATCATGTTACTACCAGCGTATAAAATGATGCCAACCAGGGGGAGACCCATACCTCTCAGCCTCTTAGAGTAAGAAATCTGGACAAAGCCATGCAAAAAGTGGTAAAAATAGGGACAATTTTTAAATATTGCTCTCACAAACTTAGAAAGTTGATAGAATAACAGGTTTTGCATTAGCATGAATTTTCTGAATGGTATAAAGTCTAAAACTGAAATGTCTGTTATTATTTTCTAACTTCAATCTTGAATGATTTGCCACTTATTTGCCAGAAAGCCACAATTTTATGAAAAACAGACCAAAAATATAAGGCAAAAATCTGTACAGTTGAGAGGTATGGCCAACAGTGAAATAAGTAAGGATATGGCCAGAGGGTGCAGTCTCTGCACTCCAGAACTGTTTCAAGAGTACAGACTGGAGCATATTTAAAGAGGCAGCTACTGCAAATCAATGTATTGACCTGGAGGAGTACATTGAGGCAGTGATGGGCTACATCTGAAAATGTGTGGATGATGTAACAGTCACTAAAAACATCACCACATGTGCAAACTACAAACCCTGGTCGACTAGTGAGGTGTATTAGCTTCTGAAAGCAAGGAATGTGGCCTTTAAGTCTGGAGACAGGGATGCCCTCAGAACAGCCAGAGCAAATCTGAACAAAAGAGTGAGAGAAGCAAAATGTGCCTATGGTAGGAAGATCCAGAGCTATGTCTCCGACGAAAAGCCTCCCGGTGCCTATGGCAAGGTATCCAGCAAATGACAGACTAGAAGCCCTTATCTTCACATTGGGAGGACAATAAGTTCCTTAACATGCTCAATGTCTGCTTCAGCAGATTCAAAAAAGGAGCAAAACAGCAGCAACGAAACTGCCCACCGGTCAAAACAGTGTCGCTCATCCTTAATCCAGCTGATATCCAGAAGACATTGCGCAAGGTTAACCCGAGAAAAGCAGCTGGGCCTGACGACATCCATGGGTGAGTACTCAGAGACTGTGCAATTCAACTAACAGATGTCCTCACAGACATCTTTAATATCTCTCCGAGTCAGGAAATATTTCCCAAATGCTTTAAAAACACGACACTAATACCACTATCAAAGAAGTCACCACCATCATGCCTCAATGACTACAGCCCTGTAGCCCTAGCTTCCATTGTAATGAAACATGTTGGGAGGCTGGCCAAAGCAGCAATGACATCTAAGCTACCTGTGGATCTTGACCCACTACACTTTGCTTACCAAGCAAACCGCTCTACTGCAGACACAATAGCATTGGCACTTCACTTATCGCTGGACCATCTAGAAAGTTAAAACAGCTACATGAGGTTACTTTTCACTGACTTCAGCTCTGCTTTTAATACAGTCACCCCTGTACAGCTGGTAAGGAAGTTGCTTCAACTAGGCAGCAACACCACTTTGTAATTGGATTCTGGACTTTCTCACGGACAGACCTCAGAAAGTGTATGTAAGAAGTAACTCTTTGGATAGCATTACTCTGAATATGGGCATTCCCCAAGGCTGTGTACTGAGTCCCTTGCTGTTCACCCTGCTAACACATGACTGCACAGTGAGGTACAACACTAACCACATCATCAAGTTTCCTGATGATAGTGGTGAGCCTCATCAGCAACGATGATGAGACCGCATACAGGGCTGAGGTAGAATAACTGATTACCTGGTGTGACAGTACTAACGTAGCACTAAACATGAACAAAACAAAGGAAATAATTGTGAACCACAGGAAAACTGCAAGGAACTTTCTCCTCTAAAATCAACAAACAGTAGACAGAGTGAGTAGCAGGAAGTTTCTGGGGATGCATATTGATGAGGACTTGTCCTGGTCTACCAATACAAATACCATTGTCAGGAAGGCACATCAGAGGCTACACTTTTTGAGAAGAGCAAACTTGCTATCAGAAGTTCTCTTAACCTTCTATAGGGGTACAATAGAAAGCATCCTGACAAACAACCTCACAGTGTGGTACAGAATCTGCTCTATATCTGAGAGCAAGGCTCTCCAGAAAGTGGTGAAGGCAGCCAAAAGGATCATCAAGACCACCCTACCAGCCATCTATGACCTGCACATGTCCAGATGTTTAGGCAGTGCCAAAGGAATAATTAAGGACTGCACCCACCCTCCTCACCGAGTGTCCACATACCTATCAGCTGGCAAACACATCTGTAGCATAAAATAAAAAACTACAAGATTCAGAAACCGCTTTTTCCCACAGGTTAGTAGACTGTTGAACTCTGGCAACAATCATGCTCCATGCAGACTATCTGGGTGTAAGTTCAATGTTGAAGACCATCTCAAATTGTGCAATAATTTGACTGCCTGTCTTAATCCAATATTAGTGCAATACTCAGTAAGTCGAGCCAAATCACTGGTCATCAGGGGTAATAGTAAGTCCAGAGAAAGATCTCATTATAGTGCACTATCTAATCATAGTTCATAGTTTAGTACTAGGCTAACTGCCGTTGTGGGCCATTTTAAACATAGCTAGTTACCCCATGTCAGAATCAAGCCCTGCACCTTGTGTCTGTAAGGTAAACACCTTAACCACTATGCCAACCTCCCACCCTGTGCTAGTCTGTAACGCGGTCACAATGCAATACTCATGAATGTCTCATTCTGAGCAATACCCAATGTAAATCTTTAATGCAATGTCTTACCTCAGAACTGTGCAGTTCTCAAGCAAGTAAAGAGATCACTGTATAATAAATGTTAAAGTGAGTCTAATTTATGTGCAATATTAGGATTATATAGCTAATATTATGGCATATGGTAAGAAGTTATATATGTATTAATGTCTTGTTGTATTAAGTCTATGTGATATCTGCACATTTGAGTCTGGAGATGTGGAATTTCGTTCAGTTTTTGCACTTGTGTGATTATGAAGACAATAAAGACTTTTGACTTGGGCACATTCTTTTTATACTTCCTGTGGGCATTCCACAGAAAGTTCTATAACATCTTCCTGTGACATATTCTCTTCATCTGCATCCTGCATCATCCATTGCTCTTTCATGTGGGAACTCCCTGGCCTAGCCATGCAACCCAAATCTCTGACAAGTTCTGTATGCCAGGCATAGATCTCCCCTCAAAAGACTGTAGGAGACAGAATACAGGGATAGGGCCTTGAGGCGGTCTGCACAGGGCATATTACTTATGCCATGTATTATTTTAGTGAGGAACATCTGTGGACGTTCCAATTGTTGGATATTCCTGGTTAGGCACATAAAGGGGTTATTGTACTCCGTGATAGGTCTGATGAATGCCAAATACAGTGGAACAATATCTTTCTTAGACCTAGATTCTATACCTTTGTTTATAAGTTGTGCAACATAGAATGATTTCCTCACCACTGTAGACGCGTGATGATCACAGGCTAGTGATAGTGATCTATATATATATATATATATATATATATATATATATATATATATATATATATGCATATGCTGGTTACAGGCATCCAAATGTTAATCTGTGAAAGTCTGCTACAGCATATACTGCCATCTAGGGGATTTGCTATATATGAAATCTATACATCCTGCATAGCTATATCTTGTCAGAGGTATATATTGTTTACCACTTTAATACTATAAGAAAAAATGTTTTATTTTTTTGCCTGTGTGTGTGTGTGTATGTATGTGTATATATATATATATATATATATATATATATATATATATATATATATATATATATATATATTCTTTATTATGTTTTTATTTAAAAGGATGATTTTATGAATATGTATATGTTTTGTAGAGAGTTCTAAACCTTTGTGTGTTTTTAAGGTGTGATTGATTTTAATTGAGTGTTACTTTATTTACTTGATGAAGGGATTTGTATTTAAATGGAGACCAAGGCTCTTTAGAATATGTCTGAAGAATCATTCAATATGTTGCCTCAAACGTTTTTAACCAATGAAATATAATTGTTCTTTCATTGAGGCACTTTGTCCTATTATTCTTTACTCAAATAAAAATAGGAGGGTAAAAGATGTCATTGCAAAGAATTGGGGCATATTAACCACTGATGACAAGGTTACTAATGTGGCAGGACCTACTCCTAAATATACATGTAAGAATATGAAATCATTAAAGAGACTTCTATGTTATGAGAAAAACTGTGATAATAGACCTCAGTCGGTACGCCAAGGTACTTTTTCGAGCAGGAATTGCAGATTCTGCATGTACATGATGAATGGCAATTCGTTTATACATCCCAATACACGAGATATGAATGCAGATTGCACTATGAGGAGTCTTGTTTACTTGGCTAATTGCGTTAAATGCCCCTCTTTTTACATAGGAAAGACCAACAGGGCCTTAAGCGAGAGAGTAAGCGAACATTTTTACACTATAAACAAGGAAGATGAGACAAATGCATTAGCTAGACGCACATTAAATCATGATCTTTCACATAAATTCTTGTTTTTGATCATTGAATTGGTTAATGTAGGTAATAGGTTATGTAATATAAAAAAATCACACTGAAAAACATGAAATAAAATGGATTATCAGGCTGTAGGCTGATAAAGGCAGCGGCCTGAATGATAGTCTCTTTAAAACCATTTTTAGAAGATAGACCTTTAAATCATTAATGTATATGAAGTTTTAGTGAGATGATATTTTAACTTAGTTTTATTAGTAAGTTCATGTTACAACTTTTAAACTGTACACCAATGGTTAAAAAAAGTTTTTAATGAATGTTCTAATTACGGATTCGTTTTGATAGGTTGTTTTATGGTATTTAAATGGATATTACAGTTTGGTTTTTATAAGTCTGAAGAAGCGTTCATGGTTGAACTAGAAAGCGCTAACTTATTTGTACTGTTCCTGAAATAAAGGGTTTTGTATGCCTGTACCATGGTGATACCTCTTGAGTTTGTTTTTTCCGTTTGGATTTTTCTCTACGAGGGAGTTTGTCCTTGGAATTGCTGTTTTCTGTTGCACTTTATCCTGTGTCAGCTTTTGGTTTTAATGTTTGATTTCCTGAGAGAAGGTCGAGGGGGAGAGTGCAGTAAAGTTGGAGCTGAATTTATCAGCCAAGAGGCTTGCTGTATCTTCTGGCTCAGTATAGGTGGCACCATTTACAATAAGCTCTGCGCACAATTGTGTATTGCCTTTGAGGTTGTGGACATAGCTAAAGAATGCTTTGTGGCTGTCCTTGGAGGCCAAATTTACCTCAGATTTTGCTTTGGTAGACTTTGCCCTCTGAGTTGTTTGTTTAATTTGAGGAGAGTGCAGTTATCCTGCTGGGTTCTGTACCTCCTAAATTTTGCCATGATTTTCTTCCTCTGATGCTACCAGGGTGGCTTGTTTTTTGTACTTCTTCCTGGTGGGTGCAGTTGCCTCTATGCAGCTATTAACATGCTTGTACAGGGTTTCTGTGAACAGTTCTGCACAGGCAGAAGTGTTCTCAAGGTTTATGGGGGCTTAAAATTTTGCCAGGTTCTAACTTAATAGCAGGAGATTAGCCTTAGAACAGTTCCTGAATATTCCTGGTTTAGCTGGGGGTCCAGGTTTTACTTTTACTTCAAAGGAGACCATTTTGTGTTCTGACCTTACCAGGGAAGGCATTACTGTAAGGGGTGTGCAGCATTCCTCCATATTAGTGAGGACCAGTTCCAGTATAGTTGTACCCCTGGTTCGTGTATTGACTATCTGGTCCAAGGAGTTTGTGTTTACAAAATCCTGGATTCTCTGTGCATGTAAGTTTGGTGTCGTATAGGATTCCCAGTTAATAGTGGGGTAAGTAAAGTCACCCATGAATGTGGTATTGGGTTGGATGGTTAGTATTTCTAATAAGTTTAAATACATGGTGTGGGTTTCCTGGGTCATACAGGGGGACCTATACCTTGCAAGGAAGTGGTACTGGATTTTACCTATAGTGATTTGAATATGGAGCAGCTCAAGTGCATTGTCTTTGACCAGTTTTGAAGTATATTTATTTTTGATGTACGTGGAGACACTTCCACCTTTAGTCCATGCCTGTGAAGTAGCTGGCCTAAATGTGTGGAAGGCATTATAACCTTGCACTGTTGGTGTCTCTGTGGCTTTAAACCATGTCTCAATGACTGCACAGACATCATCATTATTTAGGGTAAAGAGAGCTTCTAGGTAGTGGAGTTTTTTGTTTAGACTACTAGCACTGAGCCAGTAATACCTTTAGATTTTCTTGGTTTTGATTTGCTATGTCAGAAGTACTTTGTTTGACATTGTCTAAAAAAGGTACTATCGGGGAAGACAATGCTTTTGCTTATATTCAAAAGCCTAGAGGGGAAAGGAGCAGACCATCCCTGGCAAAGCAGAGTGGTCTGTTGACCATCTCCTTCCATGCTGACAAATATTGCACCCCCTTAGAATGACACCAGAAGCTAAGCCAATTATTGACATCAATCATCTTTTGTTCATATAGTGGCATCTCCATGATGTCTCTCTTCATATCGTTTATGGAGGTATGTGTCATTTACTCCCACATGGACTATGACTGAGTTATATTGATAATTGTGGTCCAATGACCATCATGCTAGGACATAACTGGTGTTAGATGTTCTACACTAAATCCTTCATGTCACAGGTATTCCACAAATGTAACTTCTATTTGTTTAACTTGTACTTTACTGATCTTCTGTTCTACATCCCCATTTATGATCTTCCATATTTCGGTGCCTTTAACTGCATTTCTCTTCAAATGTCTGTGGTGCTGCTTTATTTTGTATTATTTACTTTGGCTTTTTCATTTGCATAAAATTGCACCATATTGGATCTCTTTTTCTTCCAATGTCCGTGTTTCTTTCTTAACATATTTAAAAATCTCTAGGACTTGTTCTTTATATATTCATACTTCCTCAGTTGCTTCTTTTTCCCCAACAGCCCAAGGTTTCTTGGTTTACATAATGTTTTTCATGCATCTCTTATTGTAATGAATACAGATTTGCATTTGAAGCTTTTGACAGTTTTTCTTGCACAAGTATTTTTCTTTCCTCAAATTTCATTCTCAATCATTTTGAATATCTGATATCCAGAAATTAGGCTTCTTGCATAATAGTAACAGCAACTTATTTCTTATCACACCAGTCCACTCTGTCATATTTATGGCTCTTTTCTAGTCAGTCAGTTTTTGTGTTTTTTGTGGACAACTACTTCCTTCTACAATGGAAGGCCATCCTCCCCCTGAGCCTGGCCTAACCCCATTGTAGGAATGTTTCCGTGTCTTCAGGATTCTACCCTGACATTTTTTCAGTCCTAGCACTGGTGTGCATACCAGTTTTGGCCACTTTTTTATCCTAGGACTTGTGCAACCAGCTGTCTTTTTATTTTTAACCTACTTCTGTCCATGATGTTTGCTGTATAAAAATGCAGTCTATATATCAGTGTCATCTTGGTGAGATTTTGTAAAAAAACAGGGTCTACCTCATGAAGGTACTCACCAAGACTTGAGGATGAATTCAATTCCAGCAATAATTCTCTCCTTGCTGACGTTGTCATCTCTCCATTTGGACCCTGTTTCCAATTGTATGATATGCCACCAAAATCTGTAGCTTACCCTGTCAGGTACTGCTGGCAACCTTCGGGCAATTAGTCCTGCTGATATCAGGAGCTCAGCAGCTGCTATAAAGAAGGCAGAGAGCTATGAAACTGTTTTCTGTTGTCATTGCTACAGGGAGTTCACATTTCTCCAGCATATTTAGGATATCTCCTTCAAGATCACCCATGCCTATGCGATCCAGTATCTGGAACTGAAAATCTGTGTGTCTTTTATGAAGAGCAAGGTGTCTAGGTTTTAAGTTCCAGATACTGGATCACATAGACATGGGTGATCTTGAAGGAGACATCCTGAATATAGGTTGATAGGTAGGTACTAAGCTGTCAGCCCTGGCGTCTATACAAGCCCAGCCAAAAAGGTACCCTGGCTTTTGCTACCCAAGAAAATTATTTTCCTGTGCCACTGTTGAGCAGAGCCACAGAAGTGATCCCCAGAGTGAATTTCCTATTTCCCATCCAATCATCAAGATTTTTCTTGAGTGCTAATGAGGAACTTTGATATAGATAGGTAGTTTATTCCAAAGTATGGGAAGTCTCTGGGACAGGAATCTATCCCTCTGGCATGTTCTGTTTATTGTTGTGACAAGGTTTAGGTCTCTAGGGCGTGTAGCTCAGAGGGATTGGGATTTCTTTAAGTGGAGCATGTCCAACAGCTCTGGGTTTGACATAGCTTTGTATGTTAGGCAGAGATCACCTCCGAGTAGGTGATTTGCGATGGAGTAAAGCTGGAGTTTTTTTGCGTAGGGCATCTGATTGAGGCCGGTAATCCTCTTTGTGAGGTATTTCTGTGGCCTTTCCAGTTGTAGATGTCTTGTGAGGTACATACCAGAAGGGGCATTGTACCCTATAATGGGTCTAATGAGTGATGAGTAGAGGGGAACGATTACCTCTTTTTTTCTGGATGAGAAACCTTTTGTGATGGTGTGCCATGGAGAAAGATTTCCTGACTACTGTGGCAATGTGATTATCAAAGGAGAGACTACTGTCCACCTGTGTCCCAAGGTCTCTTATCACACTTTCGGTGTTAAGTATACTACCGCCTATGTTGTAGTTCATGGGTACAGAGTTTTTACCAAAGGGGATGACAATGCACTTTTTGGCATTGAGCTTGAGGCCATGGCTTTGACACCAGGCATCTATCTCAGTGAGGCCCTTTTTTAGGATGTCCACATCGTTAGGAGTTTCGATTATGGCTCCTAGTTTGCAGTCATCTGCGAACTTCATTAGCCAATTACCTTCTGTGTTAGCCTGTATTTCAGAGAAGTAGATACCAAACAGGAGGGGATCCAGAACTGAATCCTGTGGTACTCCACTTGTCACTGGTCTGAAGTCGGATTTGGAGTCTGCTACTTTCACAGTGTGTGGGTTCTGTCGGTAAGCCAGTTGGCAACCCATCTTGTAACATAGGGATTTACACCTAGTTTAGTGAGTTTATCTATAATTCCAGAGTGGGGGATGGTGTCGAAGGCCTTGGCAAGATCTAGATAGGCTGTATGAACCACCTTACCCTTGTCTACGGCTTTGGTGACTGCTTCAAAGAAGTCTATCAGGTTTAGGAGACATGATCTCCCTTTTACAAACCCAAACTGGGTGGGGTCCAGAGTTTGGAGAGTACCAATGTCTTTGTTTATAAGTTCCATGATAATACATTCCATGGCCTTGCAGACCAGGCTAGTCAGGCTAATGGGGCGGTAGTTCCCGGGATCCGTGGTGGCTCCCCCCTTATGGAGTAGGATAACCATCGCTGTGCACAATTCACCAGGCACAAAGCCTGAGGTGAGGCTATGATTGAACATGGTACTTAGGTGGGGTGTCAGTTCGTTCTGTAGTTTGTGTAGAATGCAGCCTGGGATGTTGTCTGGACCCATGGAGTTCTTGGCTTTGGAGAGTGTGTTTTTTACCTGTGCAGCCGTGATTACAGGAACTTTGCATTCTTCTGGTATAGAGATTGGCTCTTTAGGGGGTGAGAGAGGGGTAAAGTTAGCACTGAACATATGTGCTAGGATGTTGGCAATATCAGTTGGGTCTGTATATTTAGTGCCATTGTGCTTTAACTCAGAGCATATCTGAGTGTTGCCATTGAGATTCTTGACATAGCTATAGATTGCTTTGTGGTTGTCTTTAGAATCAGTGGCCATTTTTGTTTTCATAACTAGCTTTGGAGGATTTTATTAGGGATCGCAGCTTCTTACTGAGGCTGACCAGGGAACTCCTCCACTCAGGGATTTTACTCTCTTTTTGCAACAGTTTCTTCCTTCTGTTGTACAGTTTGTTTATGGCAGGGGACCACCAGATTGGCTTCCTTTTTTAGAGGATGGCGTCTTGGTTCTGTTTGGGATAGCTCGATCCATGCACTCGTGTAAGTGTTTATAAAGTGCAATTGTGTAGGATTCAGTAATTGTAACTGTATTGTCCATCTGCATGGATGTCAAGAAGTTCACCACTCTGTCTTAAGAAGCATGAAATTGGCTTTGGAGAAATTTTTTACCATGGTTTCCTTAATGAGGGGTGGGGGCAGAATGTGGATATCTAGGGTAATTAGCTTATGGTCAGATCGGACCAATGAGGTGTTGACTTCAAGTGTGGAACAACGGTCACTCATGTTGGTAATGACTAGATCTAGGATATTGTTACCCCTGGTGGGGGTGTCGATAAGTTGATCCAAGGCATTGGAGTTTATGAATTCCAGAAAGCGTTGAGTGAAGGTGTTGGTACATGAGTAGTTTTCCCAGTTAATGGTGGGGTAGTTGAAATCGCCCATTATTAGGGTGTTTGGTTGAACCCTAATATTTTCCAGAACATCAAGAAAAGAGGAGTGGGAATCTTGGGGCATGGTGGGGGATCTGTCGCAAGCTAAAATTTGGATTGCAGTTTTGCCCAGAGTTAGTTGCACTTGGATAACCTCTGCTGCACTATGCTGAGCAACTAGCCTGGAGGTGTGAATATCCTTAATGAATATGGACACACCTCCACCTTTGGTGCTCCGGTCCAGGTTACATGGCCGAAAAGTGTGGTATAAGTTATAGCCTGGTAGTGCAGGAGTGCTATTTGGAGCCTTGAATCTGGTCTCAGTCACTGCACAGATATCAATGTTCTCCATTTTAAGAAGTGCCTCGAGTGAGTGCATTTTGAGATTTAGACTTCTAGCATTGAGTAGCATCACCCACAGTTTTTGCTTGTCTGTTCCTGTTATGGTGGTGAATTTGTCATTTGAACCTTGCCTAAAAAAGGAATTATAGGGGTGGTAAGAACCTTAGCCAGTATCCAGAATCCCAGGGGTGACAGGTGCAGGCCATCTCTGGCAAAGCATCGTGGTCTGTCAACCATGTCATCCCAGGCAGACAGATACTGGAACCCTTTAGAATGACACCAGAAGCTTAGCCAATTGCTGATGTCAATCATTTTGTCCTTGTACTTCGGCATCATTCTGGGTGATGGTAGAATGCTACTCAGGGCTAGGGCCATACCTGCCTGGGCAACAAGATCAGAGAGCTCCTCCATGTCTCTTTTCATGTAGTCCAGGGAGGTACGTCTCCAGTCATTCACACCAACATGGACAATGACAGAGTCATATTTGTACTTGTTGTGGAGTGACCTGAGTGCGTTGGTGGACAAACGTGAACTCAAGTGACAATTAAAGCCGAACTCTTTGAGGAAGCCTGGACTAAACTACTACTGTTCACTTAAGTGTACTGGAACTTAGAAAATTTCCACATTGTTTACATGACTAATTGTATTTTATTTTATTCTTCCAGTTGGTTTTAAATACCATATTAAATCATTTTACCTGAAGTGTATATTTTGTTGTCGATCATCATACATTTTTTTCTTTGTTTGTTTTTCTTATTCTTTTTTCCACTTTATTCGAAATGATGTGTAATAACAATACTAGCTAATTATTCAATAATATTTTGTAGATATTTTCTTGGGCTCTTGTACACAGACCTGAAGAAATCTAGAAGGATGAAAGCTGTATGTGTTAACAATAGGTTATGGAAATACAATATGATTTGCACAATGGATTTTTTGCATGCAAAATGTATACGTATATATTTATTGTATTTATTTTACATTCGTTAACCAGGTAGTGCCCTGCTGGGCAAGTAGCCCGTTTTCAGCAGAGACTGGGAGATAAGCTCTATAACAATAGTACAAAAATATTACAACAATTTTTATTTTAGATTGCAAATGGTCTAAGGTTTTTGGATTTCCAGCCATGTAGTATTTTGTCTTGGATAAAATCACATACTTAATAATCTGGATAAATAAGAGGTACCACATCATTATTAATTTTATTTAAATTGCATAAGGGTTATATTATTATGACAGCTACTAAGTAGGGAAGGACCAGTTCGAATGTCACACTGATGGGGAAGGGATGTGAATTTAACATGTATAACAATACAATGTGTTTTTACAGCACAATAAACCACACCCTTGCCTGATAAAAAGTATATATATTTAGACAGTGTGTGAGGAAACTATTATTCTGTTATTTTTGTTTTACTTGGATCACTTGTCTGTGTACTTAAAGGATTTTCGACTGGAAACAGACTGTCTACCCTGCTTGGATTACTTTTAAATACTTAGTAATTCTGTATTATATTTCAAATTGTATAATTTTTTTGACTTAAGGTACATTTAAGTTCACTACTTCTACCATTATGTGATTAATATACAGTGATTTACTATATATATATATATATATATATATATATATATATATATATACCTATCAAACCATCGACAACTTAAAATAACGAAACTGACTCCACCGACAACTGAAATAACCGACAGCGCAAAAACGGATGTTTACAAGGTGAGGGATGTAACTCCGCTACTCATGCCTACCATGGTTGCATGACACTGCCACCCTTCCTAAACCATGGTAGGCTTGAGTAGCGAATTTACATCCCTTACCTTGTAAACGTCCGTTTTTGCGCTGTCGGTTAATTCAGTTGTCGGTGGAGTCAGTTTCGTTATTTTAAGTTGTCGATGGTTTGATAGGTACCCATATATATATATATATATATATATATATATACATATATATATATATAGATTGAAAATCTTTCACATAGAGAAGTTTCTTACGCTGTTTTTTAATATTTAAATATTTTTTATGCTGTCTAGTACCCCCCCACCCATATGTCTTTCATGCTGTACAACTGATGCTCTGTTAACTTATTTAGTGAGTCTAGACTAGAAGATATATTTCCCTGGTGCCTAGTGTTATTCCTAAATGTTGTAGTCTACAGGTGTTTAGATGTATGAACTTTCCCACATACACACACACACACATATATTATCACACATATATGTATGTATGTATGTATGGCAGGTGACTTAGAAGATTAATGAGGTGTTTCCTATCGTCCAGTAGTTTGAGGTTTGATTCCCTCAGCCTCCAATGTCTGTGTGACTCTGAGTAAGTCACATTAAGTGTCTGGTTAACAGTCAATACTCCCAGGCTGAGTTTGAAAAAGGTCCATGGAGAATACTGCTCTACTCCTGAAAATAAATACAAATAAATAAATAAATAAATATACTGATACATACACACAAACTTCCACTCCAGTAATAGCCCTTACCGGCACTTACATACATACACACACACACACACACACACACACACACACACACACACACACACACACACACACAGACACACACACAGACACACACACATACATACATACATACATACATACCCTTCCTATCCCAAGACTTACTGTGACCACCCACGGAGTCACACAGTCTCAGTCACACACACACACACACACACACACACACACACACACACACACACACACACACACACACACACGCTCCCCACCACCACTACCTGTCTGCTACACTCCCACTACTTTTTTAATGCAGTCTCATCCATTGAAAGTAATGGATGAGCATAAATGTTTTGCATAGTTAATTTACAAAGAGAATCACACACCTGCATTACTGCCTTACCACAGACAATTCCAGGGGAGAGCTTATGGCTAATTATCATTGGCCACTCTCCCAGAATGTCTAACTAGCATATAACTCAGTTGAGGAGATGACTCACTGCAGTGATCCAATAGACCATGTAGGATCAATGCTGTGAGCATGTTTCTGAATCAGAAAGAGCTGCGACCAGTGGTAGCAGCCCATATTAACTCTTAGTGTTGGTGGTAGACCTTTCTGAATCCAGCCAATAGACCTCTTGTTATACCTGATTTTGCAGAATGTCCCTGATTTTGTCTCGTGTGTTTGCTCTGTCCCTTGAAAATGTATGATTTTCTGATAAATTTCAGAGGGTTACAATCAGGCAATAAATCCAGGCACTATAGTTTCATACTTATGGTTCAGAAAATGCATGTTCATGCAAAACCTCTTGCTTTATCAATTTTTAAGTAAATTAGGATAATATTTACAATTGTTCCCAGTTGTGGGTCTTTGTACCATGTACATTCTCTCTCTCTCTCTCTCTTTGTTTCTCTCACACACAAACTAACGTGCATCAGTTTAGTCAGTGTAAGAAAAAAGTAATAAAAAGAAAAATATAACAAGTGACTCAAGCAGCAAAAGTAACTCCATCTGCAGCTGTTTCAAGAACTCGCCATTTACACTCGTTCTAAAATGGCAAGTTCTTGTAACTGCTTTTGCAATTACTTTTATTGCTTCAGTAAATTGTTTTTCTTTTCTTTTTATTTATTTTTCTTACCATCCTTAAACTGCAGCTTTCAATGAAAGTAAATAACGTGCTAACCAAAAGCATGCCAAGGATGAAGGGGCAACCACAAGGAGGCAGGGGTGTTAGGGGTTATGATTGACAGATTGGTCGGTGGTGCAGTGCCAGCATTCAGAAATGAATGCCAGAACTGAAGCCTTTTGTGGGCGGTATTTAACAGTGGCAAGGTGTTTAATAGACTTGTAGCAAGAAGTTGAGTCCTCAACACAGACAGGACATTTTTTTATTTTTTGTCCTCAGCTTAGAGCTGTTTGGCGTGCCCAATCAGGGAACTGTACTGAACACCAGAATACTTACCTATGGCTTTGATATAGGTTGCTTGTTTCTTTATTCAGTCCATGCTTTACAACATCTTTTTTTTTGTATAAAATCTTTTTTTTTTTTTTTTGTGAAAACAGATACAGTAAAACGTAACAATATTAATATACAGGTAGTAATATGACCAGTAATACATTGCTGAATAACATAAATGCAAAACAGTAAGAACCATTTACACATATGCCAAAATTCCATCATTGATTATATATACCAACTAAAAGCTAGAATATGTTCAAATAGGGATTTCCAGAATTCTCTAAAGTGAGTGTAGGGTTTCTCAGTGTAGGTTTAGTAGTATTAGTAGGTGTTTGGTAGATAATTGTTTGAAACCCTCCCATGTGAGTGATGCTCTGTCCTTCCAATGTAATGTAATGTAATGTAGTATTTAAGTAAAGAAACTAGTGTTACTAATATTCATGTTTGTAGTTTAGTCAGGCCTGCAGGGATGATATGTAGGAGAGCTAGTTTCCAAGATAAGGTGGACTTTTCATATCACATTTTTTCTAGTTGGATCTAAGTGAGCACCATAGCTTGTAGGTGCACTTGCAGCTCCAGAAGAGGTGGAGTAGATAGATCAGCCTTGTGATTATCACAATAGGAACAGAATGGAGACATGCTTTACAACATCTTAATATACCGTGAAACCATGGATACGATACCAGGCACTCTTCTTGCTTTAGTACTCTGTTGGGGAATGTCTGTTCTCTGACAGCGTATTGTCTGTGAGATCTGCCCATTATCTTATATTGAAAGAATACATCATGTTGTAGTGTTATTTATGAATTAGTGCATCAATAACATTGTTAAAAAAATGAAAAATCGGGATTAGAATTAGGCTTCTGATGCATCTCTACAATGGCTGAAAAATCTATAGCTTTACAAAAACAAAACAGTCGTGATGCAGCTCTTCTGAAGAACTGCATGATGACATCTCTAGCTATGATAACTGATTTAAAAAAGAAAGAAGCCTGATACGTGTTTAACCCTTGGACTTTTTGCTTGTAGTTATATGAATAGTTTAAATCTGGAGCTTCTGATGACATATTTGCTTTAATTTTGTTGCTTATGATGGTTTAGATTATATCCGATTAGTCTATTTGAAAAAGTTAGTGATTTGATTTTACTGGTAACTTAGTATTGATTCATATCTTACTGATTCCTTTCAATGTAATTGAGGGTCACATAAATATTTAGCAGATGTTGCTATAACACAGTTTCACTTTTGAAGACATTTTGGGCTGAACCACTAGTCTGTAAATTAATTTGTAATAAACTATTAGGTTCATAGGTGTGTAATAGGCTATTGACCCCACTCAGAGCTTTTTAAGCTTAGCCATGCATGTCAAATAAGAAGGAAAATTTTTAGACTCACAGACTCGTAGGTGATTGCCAGACTAATGGCTGCAGGTGGCCTTTTTCAACCCAGCCATAGTTCTCACAAATCAAACCTGTACCTTGTGTCATTGAGGTAAGCAGCTTAACCATTATGCCAACCCCCAGCATGCCTTACCTGTGTGTTCGTTAGCTGAGCTAGTGTGCTTTTGAACTTGCCTACTTACCAAATTGGAGTGAATGTTTAAGCTACTCTCTAACTCCATTATATGTTGAGAGAAGCTTATTGCACATAGTTGAGCACTGATGTTGCTGCTACTGGTGATTTTGATAGTTTTGTTTAATGTTCTGTATTACAGACAAGGTTTTAGAAACCATCCAGTAGATTGAGATATCTGTGTGGGAGTTTCTCTATCAAGCTCAGCCAAAACTGATTTCCCTGCTTGGAAAACTGAAGGTGCATCAAGCAGATGTAAACTTTAAAGTGGCTGACATGAAGCTGACATCAGTGTCCTACAGTACAAGAAAAATGTAGGCTTGACTTCTTCTCTAGGTACATTTGAGAAACTTTAGACAGACACAGAGGATATGTTGAGGATAAATACCCATGTGTTATCAATAAAGGTTGATGCACTTTCTCAGTGATCTACTGTTAAGGTGAGCAGTCACTCTATTTTCCCTTTGTGGCTTGTAGGTAAGAATGTCTGCTCACATTAGACTTTTAATCCTTTGCTGGCTTTCCACTGGTATTCATAGGGAATTCTATCTTGCTTTTGCCACCCCATGAAATGGTACAAAATGTACAGAAAAATCTAATACTCAGTGACACAGATGTGACCCCTGGGGTAACTTATCTCTCTCCATCCACGCATGTCCATCAGATCCTGATTGGACAGTATGCTACTGAGTAGAGCTCAAGCTGAAGTTTCGACCCTTGATCCTTTTCAGAGGTACTTTTGTGGTCTCTCCAGCTGTGTGCAGTGCTGGGTGTGGTACATACTAAATGGGGCATTGTACTCTCAATCATGGGTCTGATGAGGGAGATAGGGGTACAATGACATCCTTGGATCTGGATGCGAAAACCCTTCATGATGAGTGTGCAAGGTAAAATGTTTTTTTAACCACTTTGGCAACGTGGGTGTCAAATGAGAGGTCACTGTCTACTTGGGTCCCTAGGTCTCTGATTTACTTTTCATACTCAGTGGGTTGCTGTGTCTGTGTAAATTTAATTTGTGGGTACTTTTTTTTTTCCAAAAGGGATAACTATTTTTTTTTTTTTTTAGTTTACGTGACTGGCACACCAGTGTTGTCCGTTTCAGTGAGGCCTTTGTTTTTGTGGTGTGTGTGTATCTGTGCGTGTATGGCACCTAGTTTGCAAGTCATCTGACTTCTTCAACCAGCCCCCTCCTCCCATTTTTTTAACATTTGAATAATAATAATAAACAATAAGGAGGAGGGACAGACAGATCCTGACCCCACTTGTGACTTGCTTGTGACTGAGTTTGAGTTTGACATTATTTATTTTACTTTTTTTGGGTTCCCCATCTAGTGACATAAGGGTTTACTTTAGCTGTTTAGCTTATCTATATGATGCCTGGTGGGGGGTATTGTGTCAAGGCCCAAGTCCAGGCAGGTATATGGTGACTGCTTGCCCTCATCAATGGCTCTAGTTCTGTTTCAAAAAGTCAAAAAAGTTTAAAAGGCAGGATCTGCCCTTGATCTGCCAGCCGGGGGGAAAGTGTGGGCTGCCTGTAGGTCCCCCCATTATGTTTTTTCCATTCCATAATGATTCATAGCTTGGCAGAGCTTTGCAGACTCAAGCTTATGGGGACGGTAGTTTCCAGGGTCTGTAGAGGCACCCCTAGTGTGGAGGGGACCACTGTTGCGCAGTGTTCAGTGTTCAGGTACATATCCCTAAGGTTGGCTAAGGTTTTTTATGTGCATTTTTTGCTGTGTGTTGTTTTTCACGTGGTTCACACCTCGGGATACAGGGAGTCCCATTGATGCTGTGTTTTTGCTTTGTTTAGGTTCTGTTCACTTTCTTACTTGGACATCTGAGATGACAGGGATTCATTATATAAGTATTTTTTCTTTTGGGGGTTGGACAAAGTTAAGTAAGCAGAATTTAAGCTCTAGTACAACCATTTTCATTTATAGGCCACACTGATTCATAGATTCTTGACATTGTACAATATTTTTGGTAAAATTATTTGGCTCTGAAACCTATACAGAAAATATTTTTTCTTATTTCGCAACTTTTGTATTGTGTTTTCATCCACTAATGTCATACTGAAGATTTAGATTCCTCCATATTACCCAAAACAAAAACAAGGCATTTCTTGTGTTTTGGTGTTTACTGCTGGTGAAAGAAACCTCTGGGCAGTTATTATATAGTATACCTTCTGTAGGTCCCAGTCCCTTAAACAGCAGAAGCACTACCAAAAGGCATACCTCTGCAAACTTTTGCTTGGAGATTATAGCCATTGTGCAATAACCTGTGAACATTATGTTGGTCCCAGTCCACTAAATAGCAGGAGTTCTGCTGCAAAGCATGCCTCTGCAAACTTTTTCACAAAGATTATTGTCGTTGTGCATTATCCTGTGGAAATTACTCTGGTCCCTGTTCTTAAATAGCAGGAGCTCTGCTACAAGGCAAACCTGTGCAAACCTTTTCACTGACATTATTGTCATTTTGCAATAGCCTGTGGACATTACATTGGCCCCTGTCCCTTAAATATCAGGAGCTCTACTACAAGGCAAACTTCTGCAAACTTTTTCACAGAGATTATTATTATGGGCAATGTAAGCAAGTTTAACATGAAGAGCCTTGTTGTATAGTCAGAGATGTGCCTGCTGTGTGATGAACAGTGGCCATTGAAGAGCCTTGTTGTATACTAACTTTAACTAGTCAGAGCTGTATCTGCTGTGTGATGAACAGTGGCTATTTTTCCTGACCATTAGATTACATGGTGTAAGACAGTTACTTTGTATCCCTAGCTTCCTGGTGTCTGCATTCAGAAAATTAAAGAAAACCTGTGCTACTTTGTGCCTCTTTGCTAATTGTGAAAGCTAGCTATAAACTGATAGCTTTCTTAGTAAAAGCCTGATGATGGAAAGCCTGCTACACTACTCTACCCCTAAATTCCTCCACACCACCTTACTTTACCATTATATTTCCCACACATTCCTCATGGCATCCGCTCCTTATTATCTCCCAAAACAAGTTTGCTGTCATAGAGACGACACTCCTGTTTCTATTTATGTATTCCCTACTCCTATTTAACATCATTCCCATCAACCTTTCTCCCTCCCATACTGCTTTGCATTACATCCACCTCTACTCAGACCCCTCCACAACAGTACATGCAAGTCATTCATGAGCAAAACTTCATCTTCCATTCACCTCTGTGATCTTCTCTCATATATACAATGATCAGATTAATATTTATCTCTCACCTCTTCCTCCGTAATATCTCGTAACCTTCACCTTATCTCTCTGTACTGCTTTCACCCCTCTAACCCTCAATCACTTTACCATACACACTTAAATTAGTACTTTTTGTTTTACTACCCTTACTCCCTTGCCCTTACCCTTTGTACACTGTTAACAGACCCCTTATCACATACATTCATCCTCATTCATATCATTATTCCCACATCTCTACTCTTAAACACCCACACATCTTAAAATCACCTGTAAGCCTGCAGAATAAATGTAGTCTATTATTCTACATTTTCATCTCTATTTTTCCCTTCTCAAAAAAAAAAAAAAAAAACTCCCTACTTTCCATCTTCATTATGTTCTCATCCTCTGTTCTTCAAACTCTTTCTTACATTTCAGGAGCAGTTTTCTCCTACAGTTCCTCATATTAGTATCATTTCTCCTGCTTGCACACTTAACATTCTACCAACATCTATTGCTCTCAAAATTCCAAAAAAACTCTTGCATTGTGTGTTTCAAGCAAAGTACGTCTGAACCCCATCTCCAAATCATACCCCATCTGTATCAGCATTCATATATCCAACTATTCAGGTGCAAATATCAACAATAATAGTCATGTACATACAAATTTGGTATTTAGCATAAAGTCAAGCAAATATGCCTCTACCTGTACAATCATACCTCCATAACCATAAATCTTAGTGGTGACATCCATGCAAACCCAGGTCCATCTTAGCATGTTCCATCAGCAGACAGCATATCCCCATCAGCACCTCTATTGCTACCACCTCACACATGATCCCACCCTGGCCTTCATATATACCATGCCAAATTACAAAGAATTTTTCTAACAAACTCCTTGAAGTACATGCATGGACAGCACTTATACACTCCAGACATCTTAGTTGCCACAGAAACCTTGCTCCACCAGGAAACAAAACAAATGAAGAAACTGACCTGATGGGCTATAACATTGTCATGTTAGACAGTGCAAAGAAGTAATCCTGCCATGTTGTTATTTTTTTACAAAACACATTAGATAGCTCTCTTTTCCTCCATATCCTGCCTACTTTCTGTAACTCTGAAATATTACTAACCATGCTAAAACTGAACGCTCACAACACAGTTGCAGTCATGGATATATATATATATATATATATATATATATATATATTTAATACATACTCCCAGGTAACAATGCTAAGATACTGGAAGATATTCTGTGTTGTGTTCTTAATGAAACAATTATATTGGACTATGTTAATATTGATTGGCAAACTGTACAATCTGTAAATCGAACCAGTAACCTACATCTGCACAAGTCTGCCCAGCGTATAAACATACTGACTGTAGTCTACCTAAGTATTCTAAATGCATTAGCCCCCTCATAATAAAAAGAATCAAAGCCTCATGACTATCCTGAGCTACTTAAGAATTAATGAAACAGACACAAAGCTTGAAAGGTGTGAACAGAAAATAAAGCAGTTTCTACTTCCCTAGCATATATACAACTAAGAAACCTAACAAAACAACTTACCACAACATACAATAAAAACTATTACTCAGCCAGTCAAAATTTACCCAATAATAATCCAAAACTGTTCTGAACCTCTATCAATAAACTGTTAAATCCAGGACAAGTTACACAGCCAACACCAAACAGTTTTGAACAATGGTTATGGTAAGTGGGGCTATGCCACACATGATAAAACATTCTTATCAATCTAAACAATGAATTAAAAGGTAAATTAAGTTTACTAAAGTCACATTTGAGGTGAAGATAGCCTCCCAGGCAAAGGATAAACACAAGGCTTTCTTTAGCTGTGTCTGAAACCTCAAAGGCTGCACACAGCAGAAGTGATTGTAAATGGACCCACTTACATGGTTCTGGAAGATGTAGCAAATTTGTTGGCCGACGGAATTCAGCTCCAATTTTACCCCCCTCCAGGAAATTCCATCAGACAAATCTCCCAGTTATCACTAGAGAGAAGATCCTAGTTGTGGTGTCTAAGGCCAAAAACACTGCATCAGTGGGCCCCGATAATATCCTAGGATGCTGTCTAAATAGCCTGAAATGTGACACATTGGGACCACTGGAGTCGCTGTTTATCCATAGTCATCAGACAGACTTTATAGTATGTGAATGGAGAACTGCAACAGTCATCCCACTGCACAGGGTTGGGTCATCAATGGACCCCGGAAACTATAGACCCATAAATTTAACTTGTCTCCTATGAAAAGCCATGGAAAAAAATTATCATGCAAGTGATTAATAAGGGTATAGAAAACCTTCAAGCACTAGATCTAATCCAGTCTGGTTTTGTCAAGGGCAGATCATGCCTCATCAACCTGATGAGGTTCTTAAAGAAGGTCACCAAGGCAATGAATGAGGGCAAAATGGTGCATACTGCTTACCTTGACCTGGCTGAGAGATTTGATACAATAATCCAGTGTTGCATTGTAAACAAACTCATGGATATAGGCATAAACCTCTATCTTATGAGCTGGATAGCAAACTGGCTCTCAGATATAACCCCGGAAGTTAGGATAGGGGAGGCCACCTCCACAAAGAGGCCGGTCACTAGCTGAGTCCCTCAGGACTCTTTGCTGGGTCTGCTCCTTTTTGGAATCTATTTCTCAGAAGTCAAGGGTAATGTCAAGGGCCTCTCATTGACCAAGTCTGCAGGTGATTGCAAACTGGAAGTCATAGAATCAGACCGAGACCCCCCCCGGCACTAACATCATATAGAAAAGACTAACACAGAGAAATGACTGGTGCCAAAGCCATGGGTTAAAACTCAGTGCCAAGAAAAGCATAATAGTTCCCTTTGGGAAGACAGCCACACAAGGAATTTACCAGATTGATAACCTATCCTTAACAGTAGAACCAGTAGTCAGGGATTTGGGAATGTTTGTAGTTAGCAATCTGGCTTTTAACTAACGTGGGTCTAAGGTAGTAAGGAAATCATTCTATGTTGCTCAACTCATAAGCAAGGGCATGGCATCTAGGTCCAAGGAAGTCACTTTTCCACTGTATTTGGCCCTCATCAGGGCCATCATTGAGTACAATGCCCCTTCAATATGTACCTGACCAGGCAGATGAAACAAATAGAACATCCACAGAGATTCCTCACAAAAAGGATATGGAACGTAATAGCTTGTCTTATACAGATCACCTCAAAGCTCTGTCTGTATACTCTTATTTCCTGCAGGCTGTTGAGAGTCAGTTTGTGCCTGGCATACAAGGCATCCCAGGAACCAACCCTGATGGACTTTTTGCATATCCATGAAATAAACAGCATCAGCATTATTCAATCTAGGAACTTAAACTTTGCTTCTGGTGTAAATAGGACACATTGGAGGGATGGGTATGTGTCTCAGAGAATTCCTCATTCCTAGAATAGGCTCCAAATCCATGTGAAACAGAGCTCTCCCCTACCCCTATTTAAGAGAAACCTAGACCAGTGTATGGGAAATCAGAACGGGGTCTAGCACTTATTTCTCTAATGGAAAGAGGCATCATGTAAATCTTGCCTTAGCTTACATCTACCCCTTAAAATGATTACTAAGGCACATAAACTTGTGAGGTACAATTGGGGTGCTTGGCTAGGCTAATAAAAGCCCCTGCAGCTGTTAACCTCGAATAAACCTATGACCCTTATCTTCAGCTTTCCATATCATTAAGCCATTTCTCGTCATTCAGAATGTTACGCCCCACCATCAGTCTTCCTCAATATCTGAATTGTTTAGCATCTCCCATCCATATACATAGTTTTGTGACACTGCTCACCTCTCCATCTCTGTACTTCTAATGTAAACCTTATGATAGCTATAAATATAATTATCTGTGAACCTGCTTTATACTCTACTTCTTAACTACAATATAATTTTTTTGCCATACCTAGTTCCTTCCCTCACTTCCATTTCTCTGAATTTCTAAACACTAGAAGAGACCAGTTGGCATAATGGTTACGGTTTTCGCCTCCCATGCACAAAGTACAAGGTTCAGTCCTGATCTCTGACCAATGCCTTTTTGAGTTTGCACATTGTCCCTGTCTCTCCGTGGGGTTTCTCTCACGTCCAACATGCTGAGTGTTTCCATCTCAAACTGCCCAATGAATGGAGCTGTGGGCAGCAGCACAGCCTTTACATGGTGCTCTATAGTGGGAAGAGTTGTACAGACCGACCACTTTGGACATCTACTGTGGTGCACAGTATCCTCAAGATAGGAGAACATGGATCACAGACTGCACACTGTGGTAGTGCTAGCCACTTGACAGTGTAAAATATAGCTCTGGGTGATTCGGTCATGTTGACTAAGGTCACCAAATTGCGCATGGGTAGTTAGTGGTAATAAGGTGGCCGAGGACCCGGCCTACCCTGACCTACGCCAGGGACCCTTGTTAATGGTGGTAGGGGTATATGTGCCCCTATTGGCCAGTGTGTGCCTGCCATAAAGCCTAGCAGCACTAGCTCAATAAGCTACTGGCCGGACGGTGTCTAGTTGCCCAGCCTGGGTTACCTGGGATAGTTCTGTTGAGTGAAAGCTGGACGTAAAACCAACCAATCTGCCATACATGAACTGAGAATTGCTATGCTTAATGTAGGTTCACTGACAGGATGCAGCTTGGAAGTGGATGACATGATGATACAGAAGAGGTTGGACATCCTATGTATCCAAGAGATGAGATGGAAGGGCAGTACAGCAAAGCCACTTGGCTTGGGGTCCAGACTCTACTACTTGAGGACAGGCTAGAAGTGGTGTAAGAATTGTGGTGAGAGAGGCTTCAGAAGACAGTAGGGATATCATCAGACTCGTGGCAGTTGGACTCCAGTGATAATCTCAGCCTATGCCCCACAACTGGGTTGTGATAGTGAGGAAACGAGTGCATTCAGACAGCAGTTGCAAGACCTACTAGATAAAGCAAGCCAACATGAATTGGTGTTGATAATAGGTGACTTGAATGCACACATTGGTGCAGACAGAACAGGATATTAGGATTGCCTGGGTTCACATGGGTGAGGCAACAGGAATAAAGAAGGAGAAGCCATTCTAGACTTCTGTCTGGCAAATGGCTTGATAGTAACCAACACATGGTTCAGAAAGAGAGACAGTCACAAGATCACATACAAGAGTAGCCAACATACAACTCAGGTACACTTCCTCCTAGTAAGGAAAAGGCACTAGGGTAGAATCCATGACTGCAAAGTCATCCTCAGTGAAACATTCAGCCCACATCATAAACCATTAGTTTCCACAATCAGCTGCAAGCAGTGGTCTGAGAAGGCTCTAAGGTCAACAGAGACCAGGCTGAAGACCTGGAAGTTGACTGGAGAGAAAGTACAACAGTTCAAGGAATTACTCAGGGCTCTAGCACCCCAAGAAGAGAAGGAAATAGGTGGAATTGAACAAGAATGGCAGTGCCTAAAAACAGTATGTGTTAGGATTACAGAAAAGATATGTGGCCAAGCCAGGTATGGAAATAAGGTACATAAGGAAAGCTGGAGGTGGAATGCAGAAGTCCAGGAAGTCATCAAAAGAAAGGAGAAGTCCACGAAGAAGTGGGAGATGGAAAAGACTGACTGGGCTAGGAAGAGCTACTGGTTGATTAACAAAGAAGCTAAGAAAGAAGTTGCAATAGCAAAGAATAGGGCATCGGAGGCACTCTACCAAGTTCTGGAAAGTGACTCAGTAGGTGGCACAAAGAAACTGTATCAGATTGCAAGGCAAAGACAGAAAGATAAAGAAGATAGTAAGACACCTTCAGAAGGGATGCCAGCAACAACCTTCTCTCCAGTCTACAGGACATCAAAGGCAGATGGAAGGAGTATTTCCAGCAGCTTCTGAATGATGAAAACCCCACAGAAGCTGTACTGCTCCAGAAAACAGCCTACAATTAGAGAAGAGGAGGAGCCCACCTTAGAAGAAGTAAGAACAGCACTAAGGAAAATGAAGTCAGGGAAAGCAGCAGGCTCAGTTGAGGTCACAGCAGATATGATAAAGATGCTCAGTGAGATAGGGGAGAAATGGCTCCTGAGGGCACTAATAGCAGTGTGGAGAGAAAGGTGTATCCCTGATGACTGGAGAATAAGCAATACTCATGCCAGTGTACAAGAGCAAAGGGGACATCCACAATTGTGGACAGTACAGAGTCATCAAACTCCTATCACACTGCATGAAAGTTCTGGAGACCATGATTGATAAACGGATATGCAAAGTAGTAGAATGTAAGATGGGAGATGAGCAGTTCAGATTCAGATCAGGATACAGTACAATTGATCCGATGTTTGCAGTGAGACAGATACTTGAGAATAAGCTAGAGATGAGGAGAGAGTCCAACTAGGCATTCCTAGACTTGGAGAAAGCCTATGACAAGGTCCCAAGAAAGCTGATCTGGGCAGTACTGCGGTGGTTTGAAGTCCCAGAAACATTGGTAAAATTAGCACAGGCTATGTACAAGGACCCAATGACTCAAGTGCGAACAGTGTTCATCCTCAGAGGTTCCCAGCAGGAGTGGGTGTACACCAGGGGTCAGCTCTAAGCCCACTGCTGTATATACTGGTGATGGACTACATTAGCAAACAGGTCAGAGGGGACAGATCAACAAAGTTGCTGTATGCAGAAGATATGACATTACAGGCAGACTCTGAGCTAGAACTTCAGCAAAGGACAGGAGAATGGAATGCAAAACTGAAGGCACATGGGATGAAACTAAGCACAGATAAGATGGTGGTAATGTGCCAACAAATTGAGGAAATCAGAAGAAGCTGAGAATAAAGATAGAAGGGAAGATGATGGAACATGTAAACGGCTTCAATTGTCTGGGAGGGATGGTTGAGGGGAAGGGAAGTCTGAATGAAGACGTCAAAGCTAGAGTCAGAGGGGCTGCAGCCAACTGGCATAAAGTGTCAGTTGTAGTCTATGACAGAAGAATGCCAAAGAAGCTGAAAAGTAAGGTGTATAAGTCAGTGATGTGGCCAGTACTACTGTATGGTACAGAAACCTGGGCAGTAAAGGCAGAACAGCTGTAGCTCCAATTGCAGAAAAGATCAAAAAGAACAGATTACAGTAGCTTGGACACGTGCAGAAAACAATATGATGAGGAAGATTTGGGACAGACAGGAAGAAGGTAAGAGGAAGTGAGGATGTCCAGCAAAGAGGTGGCTGGATTGTGTGAAAGAAGATATGCGACAGTCAAACATGAGTGTCAAAGTAGGTAGGAGTGTGGCACTGAATCGAGAGTTGGTGACAGTTAACACAATACCCTGACCCCATGTAGAAAAAATGGGAAAAAGGGGGCTGATGATTCTAAACACTAATCACATGATCTTTTATGTGTTTGACAAACCCATGAATACAACTCTTCAAATCCTCAGTGCTAATGCAAAAGTATCATTTATACTGTAATAGACTTTTTCATATTAATATAATCTAATTGGCAAATCACTATGTAATTGATAATGTATATCACTTCATGTCTGTTTATGTATATTACTGAATGCTTGTTTAAAAATGTTTGTAATATGTTTCAGATTTTCTCTTCAGGCCCTTGCTGAAAATATTTTTTGACAAAACCCATTAGGACAAATATGGAAAACAGTAGCAAAATAAAAAAATAAATAAAATGCTGACATTACCTCTTGAGAAGTGTAGTACAGATCCAGGTATTGCCAACTGGAAGAAAAGTGTGAGTCAATGGGTATTGTACAGTGAAAAGAATGATAAATGATATGGTTAGATCAGTCAGCTTAAGACCATATATCAGTAGACTTTGGGTCTGCTTTGGTTTCCCAGTGGTGAGTATCTTGCAGTCTATTTTCATCACTCAAGCCATGAAGAAAATTCACCAAAAGTTGGTCTTCCTCTACAGAAGCAAACCCTTTTATTACTGACTACTCTAAGAATTCTTTTGCAACAGCTTATCTTCTCCCTTCACTTCTTTATGAAACACCCATCTTGATTAACGTTCACTCCACCTTAAAAATAAACTAGAGGTTGGCTGCAATAAAATAGCTAAGTTTGCATCCCACTTACCAAACTGTTTATACCACTGCCTAGCACTGAGGCATTGGTTCAAACTACAAAATAACGCACAAACTTGATACCTGCCCATCACTACAAAACATCCTCAAGCACTACTTCCTAGAAATCTGCATTCACAGAACAAATATTCCTGACCGGGACCAAGTCTCACAACAGTGCAGGTGGCTCACTTCACTCAACCTGTTTTGCTAAGCACTGGAACCTCATCCCACCCACCCTGAAACAAGACAAAATTATCACATGTTTTTAAGCACGGCCTAAGACACCACCTAACTTCCTCATGGCTTCCATCCTGACTAAACTCATCTTTCCATCTGTTTTTCTTCCCTTGCTAGTCTCTCTGTCAATCACCCTGACTCTTTCACCTTTCTTATCCCTGTCTCTTTCATCCCCACTGCTGCTCCTCAACTAACCTCAATCCACAATCCTCTCCTACTAATACCCCCTCCTTATCCACCACATCATATTACCTGTCTACTGTTATCTCAACCTCTCCACTATCAGAACTTTTTCTACTTATGTTTTTCTTGATTTCTGCTTCTACCCTTCCTCCTCCTCTATTTTCTTTTCCTGCTCCAGTGACATCCTACCTCATTAATGTCAATATACACAGACTGAACCTATGTTGCATCATCATTGCCCTTGTATCTCCAGTTATTACATAACCAATAAATAGCAGCAATGGGTGCAGTTTCTGCACTTATATATACACTAACAGCATCATCATGTGATATTGGGAGACCATTTTTGAATTTCAGTCTGATTTTTATTCAAATAAAAAAAAATTATGCTAGGTTTCTGGATGATATATTTTTAATTTGAATGGGAGAACTCCATTTTAAAGATTTTGTGGAATATATGAATAATACTACTGAATTTTTGAAATTCACATATGAAACAGATTTATAGTATGCATTTTCTAGATATGAGAGGAGGCTTGAGTCATCTATTTTTTATAAACCTACATTTTCTAATTCATGCTTGTTTAGTAACAGCTACCATTGTTATAAACAGAAGTAGATCTTGGTAAAAGATAGACTTCCTTTTCTGAAGAAGAAAAGTTCCTTAATGAATCAGAGTTTCTTAAAAAGTTGTTATATGAAAGAGGTTATCCAACTGGTCTGTTTAAAAATGCTGAAAATGAAGTATTAGGTAAAAGGGAATTGGCATTTAAACCTACATGAAGAGGGTTTGTGTTGAGAAACAAGAGTAATATGGATATGGATATGAACTATGATAAAGTTTTACAATTTAACAAACTAGGTAGGAACGTCAAAGGCATTTTGGTTACAAATTGGAAAATGAAGATTAACTCTCCTGTCAATTAAAGAAATAAATTGGATAGTGATATCAATTTTATTTTCAAGAGGAAGAAATTCAAAAAGCATTTTCAAGCAAGTAATAATTTAAAAAAGAGGCAAATTTATAGTAGATTAATGTGGGTCATGCCCATGTTGTATGTGTATTAATGTGGTTGACACATTTCTGTTGAATAATTCACTGTTTTTACTTTATTGTAGGGGCAATTTTAATGTTTTAAACCTCATGGGTTGTTTGCCTGGCTACCTGTTGATCTTGCCAGGCATTTTATGTCAGTAAGACCAACAGGCTTTTGAAACCAATATTTAAGAACACCTGTACAGTATACATAAGGGTGACAACAAAAATGCATTGTATAAACCCTCTGTATTATGCTCCAATTTTGATAAGTTTGTTTCCTTCCTTTTAGAAAAGGTACCACCCCTTATAAAAGGAGGAGACTGGCAACTTATTCTTGAAGCAAGGAATTTCACTGCCAGCTATTGTTGGAAGCAAATTTGTTTCCTGGATTGAATGAAACTACTTCTGTACACAGTAGTCTTAAATTAAAAGCTGCTAGGTTGTAACAATTTAATTTACTGACTGGAATAGGTTTTTAATTTTATATTATATTTATGGTGACTTTAACTGGTGTTTCTGGTTACACATGATTTTTTTTTTAATTTTTTTATTGGAGGCTTTTGGATCATGCAATTGCATTTTTCTATATTTAAGCATGTAATGGGAACAATTGATTTATTCTGATGACGTTCTAGTGAAGATAAGGTTGAAAGCGCTTAATAAAAAAAATTTTACTTTTTGCGGTCCTGCTGTGTGTTGGTTTGTGGACTGTTTGATTTGATTTGTTGTCCAGCTATCACGTTAACATGTCTTTCATTTATGCAAAATAATATAACTTCTCAAGTATATGATAAATGTTTTTACTATTTGTCTCAATACCACTTGCAAAGTAATGCTTAAAATATTTAATTTTTATTGCTTTTCATTGTGAGTAGGTATTTTATGTGGAGCTTTTTTCTCCCAGGCCCCTCCTGAAAATGGGCCTTGTTCCCAGTTGGAGTTTCCTTGTAAACAAAAGACAATAAGTAAATAAATTAGCTGACTGTCCCCTCATCGTATTAGAACCATGGAAAATATTAAAAATTAATTGCTTAAATGTGTTTTTGCAGGGGAGGTGTATCCCTTATAACGCCTTGTTGTAAAAGCACTGCTTTCCCACCCTAGATCTCCAAGTAGTATTGGCTGTGAGCTCAGAATTACTTTAAGAAAAAAGGAAATACCACTATTGTTATCTCTCAGAGCTGATCCAACCTTACTAGTATTATATTTAGAGATGCAAACTTTTGGGAGCAGAGCTACAGGGGCTCTACAGAAAACTATTTTTTTGCAATCATTAGCATTTATTTGTCCTACAGTGATATTATTTGGCCAATACATTATAAGTCAGGATGGTGATTTTGAGAAGTTGGGTGGCTGTGTGTTAAAGAAATTCCAGCATTTTATTAGAGTTCTGTGTGTTCCATTTATTATTTACTTTGATAGAAAAACATGAAAGAAACTATTTCTTATTAAAAATGACTTGTTCTAAACAAGCATTTTTGTCTTGTATGTTCTGTAAAATAGCTAACTGTGTTGTTTAAAACCGTTTTGAATTACAAAAATATTGCACTACCTTTCAAAACTCATTTATCACAACAGAATCCGCTGCACAGTCACAGGAATGATAAATGTAGAAATGGTTTTATTTTGATAGTCTCACTCCTTTTTCAGCCACATTTGGAATTCATTTTTTAACAGTTTAGTTTACTTTTCATTTTATAGGTACAAGAATACAGAGAAGCTCTTGATGGAATTTTAATAAGAGGGAAACATGGGATCCGACTTGTCCCGGAGTTGTATGCTGTCCCACATGATAAGGTAAATACACCTTTAACTTGTTTGAAGTGTACTACAAAATGAAATCTGTTTTATATGACTCTAAAACTGAGTCATATGAGGTACCTAATTAGAATAGCAGACACTTTATTTTCATAAAAATGTCTTACAGTTTTTTTTTTTTTTGGTCTTGCTTATTTATGTATGTATACAGTAATTGTTGGACAGGCAGGTTGGTTGATTCTCAAAGGCTCTTCATAGCCTCATTGATTCATAGATAAATACTAGGCTAGCTACCCTTGTGGCCATTTTAAACATATGTAATTTCCCTTTCTGTGCTTGAATTGACCTATCCCATTAGGTGTTAGATTGGCCTACCCATCCCATGGTCATTAATAATATATTACCCCCTAGTGAGTATAACTGGGATCATACCATAGATAATCTGAGGGAACCCATGCATGGAATAAAGACTTTATGAAGCTAACACTGTCCATTAGTAGTACAGGGGGTAATCCTGGGATACATTTTCAGTTTTCCAACTATAGATCTGAGTTGCAATTAAATATGGAAAAGAATGAGATTTATTTTGCATGAATGAGGAATCTGTTCCAGAGTAGCAATTTCCTCTGTGAGATAAAGCTGTCTCTCCAAACATCTATTGATGTTGCAGAAGAGGTTTAGATCCTGAGATGAATATTTCTGATGCTATTTGACGTGCTGATGTACAGTAAATCCATTAGTACTGGGTTAGAGGATGCCTTGTATGTCAGACACAGATTACCTCTTAGCAATTTGTAGGATACTTAGTGTAGCAATAGAGCTTGGTGTCAGTCCATGTAGGAACTATGAGAACCATTAATAGGCTAAAACACACACACATATATATATATATATATATATATATATATATATATATATATATATATATATATATATATAAACTGATTTTTGTCAACATTTACTCTCATTCTAATATGTTAACCAATAATATGCTTAAAAAATATATATTGTATATATGCATATTATCTGATTTTTGCCTTAAAATATGATATAAATATGTAAACATTCAGGGCTACAGTTTATAGCAGCCTTACTATTAATGGCAATATCAACAGGTTAGCAGTTTGTGGTTTAAAATATGTTTAAAATATGTTTTAAAAAATATGTTTAACAAATATGGTCTAAAACATGTTAAAAAAATATGTTTAAAATATGTATAAAAAGCAAAATCAGGTTAAACAAATTTTGATGTAATACACTGTATAAGTACCCTACATACAAAATTGAATAGGTTGATACCACTTTAAGTTGTGGGTATAAATGGAGAACCAGGATGCAATATGTGTTTTTGTAATCAAACGTATCTGAACTAGTAATAAGTCACATTGAAAAAGGCTTTAACAGCCGAAACCGGTTTGTGCATATCTAGTTAGGTTGACTTTTGCAACCCAAAATAAATATATCTTTTATCCTGCTGCTGTCGAGTGCTGGTCTCTTTTTCGTTTGTGGAACTATTGCTTAGGCCTTGTATCCTTTTAGTAAGAGATCTCTGTGGGCATTACAGTTGCTGCATGTGCCTGGAGCAATACATGCTAAAGGAGGCATTATACTTAATGACTAGCTTTGTGAGGGCTGAGCAAAGGTGGACAATGGGATACCTAGATCTAGACGCACTGTCTTTGTTTATAAGCTGTGCAATATTGACAGACTTTTTTATGACAGTGAGCACTTGCTGGTCAAAAGATGCATCGCAGTCCATATAAGTTCCCAAATTCTGAATAACTAGGTAAACACTTAAGGGCTTGTTGTCAGTGTGGTAGTTCCCTGGGATAGATGTTTTTCCAATGAATATATTTGCCATTTAGTTTCAATCGGTCAAGACCTGGAGATGGTATATACAAGTCTTTTTTTGGTTATTCAAAGTCCAAGATGTCCATTTCTCTGAATATTCCCATTTTTCTGAGGTATGACAGTCTTGGAGTCATCATGTACAAGTTCAGTGGGTGTGGGTTACTTGCCTCTGCATCAGGGTGCGGGGCAGTTTGCAGAATACTAGTTTAAAGGCGAAGAGTGATATTCAGGGTTTGCTCTTCGCTTGCATTTTTTCCCCAATGTGTCATCATTCAGTTTTATGAGTGCCAGAATTTCAATTTGAAGCCACCCCAGTTTCCTTGTACATTCAAAAGACATGCCATAGATAAATTGATCCTCATCTCAAATGTCTATAGTTATGCGTGTGTGTGCGTGATGTAAGCGTGTGTATGTCTGTGTATGTATGTGAATGTCGTATGATAAAAGTAATAGTTATATATACAAGCCCTACCCTTTCTAACTAAAATTAAGGTGCACTGCTGATATACAACTATCAGGTAAAGAGAGAGAGCAATACCACCAAAACAGTGCTATTCATACTAACAGACATTTACCTCCATATCCTTGGCATCATCTCAGGTTTGTAGTAATAGTTACCATCTTGTGCGTGATGGCTATTCTAATGCAAGCATCCGGCAAGGCAGTGGTTCTCCCCACAATGATCTGTAAAGCAGATGCTATAGGGATTGCCCAAATCAAAATTTTGCAAGCTGCAAGATAGTCAAAAATTCTGCAAGCTGCAAGATAGTCAATTATACTTTACCAAACAAAGGCCCAAGCTACTATATTGAAGAACAAGTAACAGTACCATAAGAACAAGTAGGCTTAGAACTTGGTTTCCTGGTGTTGAGCAATTATCAGAGTAATGTTCTTTTGTCACTCTACTCCAGTGTCTTTGAAAGACTGTTGCTGCCATGGTTTTGCTGGGATTACCGCACTAGAATTGTCAATGTTCCTCACTCACACTGCCTCAGTGGCATATAGGTTCAGTACAGGCACAAACCCACACTGGCAACTTTCCAGAGCTCAGAATTCCCTCCTTTAATATCCTGTGATAGGGGATTGGCTAAGCCCCTTCCATAAGGGGAAGCCTAACCTTTGTGACAGGAAGCCATTTGTTCAGGCTTTTAGTGCTAAGGTGGAAGACTAAGAAGGAAAGAAGTAATTGTCTGAAACCAACCAGTTTGCAGCCTAAAAAAAAAACACCACCAACACAAATAACAAAAGCCAACCTACAACACAACACGGCTGGATATAATCTAAATATGTATAAAATGGGGGGGTAGATGCTGCCACTGAAGTACTATGAATATGTAACATTTGCTGGTACAGGTCAGTAAGATTTAAGCAACTGTATTAAGTTAACCATTCACAGTGCCTCAGGGGCAAATGGGTAGATTCCCAAAGCTTACCTAACCTAGGAAGAAAGAAGGATAAAGATCCAGGAACCTGCTCTGGAACTTGGAAAAAAATCCATTTTGTAGTGCTTTGTAAAGGTAAGAACAAAGGACCAGGCTTGTTCCCCTATAATGCTTCTAGATTGCATCTGGAATGCTTCTAGAGTCCTTTCCAATGTACCACTGAAGAGTATAAGGTTCTGGTGAAGTGTGATTTAACCATGCCTGGAATAGATTTACCAAAGTAGGAATAACAAAAGCAATACGAGAGGATAATCAATGAGGAATTGTTTGCTTAGAGGCAGGTTGACACTTCTTAGCCCCAAAATAAGAAATAAACAGCTGTTCAGTCTTCCTGATGGGCTTAGCTCTGTCAAGATAGTACCTGAGCTGCCTGTGCAAATCAAAGTTATGCAGAGGTTTCTTCTCTTGCATTGGGGTTCTGGAAAGAAAACTGGGAGATTGATGGCATGATTCAGGGTAAACTTATAAACAATTTTTAGCATGAAAGATTTAGTGCATAAAAAAAACGTTTTCAGTCATACTATTACTTCAGCTGTAGAAAGCAATATTGAAGTATAATGCAGATTTGCATGTAAACATCTTGGGTTATAGAAACAAGGCAATCTTTGGATAATTAAAAAATGTGTCTGCAGAAACAATGCCATTATCACAGTTCCAGTTGATGTTATTTATGAAAGTAGTAAAGTATAGCTGCACAAGTCCTGCTTACCTGTAACAGTAGATGTTTGAATTTCACACAGCCACTTATACTCCTTCCTTGAGCCCTGTTTTGGGGCATGGAATGTTGTCCTTTGCGGTCTGCAGCATCTTCTTCAGTACCAAGGATCACTTGGTATAAAGTCACTGATGTTGATAGCTTGAACCTGGCATTTTCATCTCCTGCAGTATCACTTATATTGTTAATGGCCGTGGTGTCTGTCTTTGTAATGAATACGTCCTGAGCATTCAACATGATTTCTGCACTGAGCCTTTGCATCACTAACTCGGGGTCAACATCTGCAATGGGGTGACAGCTTTGAGTGAGGTCACTGATATTTTTTTTTGACACGGTTCCAAGGCAGCTTTCTATGTTGTCAGACTCCAGGGAGTTGCCTTCTGTTTTGGTTTTACCACGACACAGACAAAATGCCCAACATGTTGAAAAAGTTGTCACACAGCAATCAACACCACAAATCACAAATCAGAGTTGCATTTGGCAACTATGGCAAACATTATACCTGTCTCCTTGAGGTTAATCCATAATGCAGCTTTTGGAGTAGTATAGGCAGCTGCAATCAATAGTATTATGTGGGTTCACAGAAAACTTCAAGGCAGACCATAAAGTACTAACCTTCTCCTTCAGTGCATCCACAACATCAGGAGCAAATAGCTCACAGTTTTAATACTATATATGTATAAATGTCCTGACATTCTATGATGAAATCCCCCAATATGAGTATAATGGTATTGCACATAATGTTGATACTGCAAAGAGTTATGTGGGCAAGTTTTACTTACACCTGGACAATTGTATTAATTTGGTTGTCCCAACCAAATCCAAGTGAATGGGGAAGCTTAAAAGCAAACCAGCACTGTAGTCCACAAGCATTAATAAACTGTATAACAAAAGGAAGCAACCCCTTTACCTATATAGCAGAACAAAAGTCCCCCCCCCAAAAAAAAAAAAAAACGAGCAGAACATCAAACTGCTAGGTAAGAAACTAAAAAAGGACATTAGGGAAATGAAGGCATCCCATGAACTTAGACTAGCTACAGAAGCTTGTTTTAACTACAAACTCTTCTATAGTTAAGTCAGGAAAATAAGGAGTAACACTTAACATTGCACAGTATTAGCTAGCCAGTGGATATTGCCAACATACTGGCAAATTTCTTTCTTCACTTGGTTTTGGAGTTTAGTTGTGTTTGACTTTTTTGTGGTATACTGGCAAATAAATTTAGTACCAACTTCTCTTTAGAGTCGTCTTTTCCAAGCCCGCATATACATGGTGGAATCAAGCCATGAACCATCATGAAAGAACATGTACTGAAGGTACTATCCAAGATGAAGAGCGCCTCTTCCATGGGGCCTGAAAGTATACCCAGTTGGTTTATTAATAGCACTAAACAATCATTGGTGTATCTGTTCTTCAGCCTCTTCAATCTGAGCCTAGCAAATGGCTTTGCCCCACAGATGTGGTGCACAGCTATTGTTATACCACTCCACAAGGGTGGCCACACTACTGTACCCTGGGAATTGCTGACCCATCAGTACAATGAGTCTCGTATACACAGCCATGGAATGTACCATAACCAACCTGATAAACTCTGCTATTAGAAATGTTATTAGACTCAACCATCAGCAGTTTGGCTTTGTTCAAGGGTAGATTCTGACTAATGTTTTTTTTTTAACTTTTTTGCAAGAGTTAGTCAGGACATAAACTGTGGGTATGCTGTTCACACAGTGTACCTTGACCTCACCAAGGCATTTAATATTGTACCACATGCAAAAGTAATCAACAAGATGAAGGAGCCCTAGACTGTCCCATATGTAGGTAGGTGGATCTGGCATAGTGACAGGACTTATACAGTAAGAGTAGGGGGTACATGAAGGTGGCCAGTGGAGTTCCTAAGGGATCAGTGGTGGGTCTTTTGACACTCAATATATATATATTTCAGCTGTCCATTTATCAAACAGGGATCTCTGATTAACAAAGCTTATGGATGATGGTTGTAAGCTGGTAGTCAATTATAAGTCCCCATCTGACATACAGGCATCCCAACAGAAGATTACACTTGTCAACAGCTGGTGTACAAAAATTGTCTTGAACTCAGTTGTAAGAAGTGCACCATCACAGCATGTGGTGTACACCCCCTAGCTCCAGCTTATAGTGTAGATAACACACCACTTCAAATTGAAAATGTACTGAGATACGTAAACACTTGCGTGAACAGCTCCCTCACATTTGACCACCCTGTTACAACGATGCTCAGGATATCCTTTTATCTTGTGCAGCTCGCAGCAAAAGGTATGCCAGATCAAAAGGAGTCTTTGTCTGCACTAATTGTACTCATCATCTAGTACAACATCCCCTTGGGGACATACCTTACTAAGTGCACCAAGCAATTGGAAAAAACATAGGTCTGTAACTAAAAAGATCACAGGCTTTAACGGCCGCAGCTATCAAGAAAGACTAGAAGGGGGGGCGTGGCTAGGATGCTGAACTGATAGCTGCACTTCATTTCAGCTCTCTTACCTCAATACAATTCCTGACAGGAATTTTACAAAATAATATTTAATTTGAAGAAATTTTTATTACTAACTTATTTCTAATAACTCTGAGCATCTATAAGAAAAATTTTATTGTCAGAACTTGAATAATTCCTGTCAAATTAATTACTGGAAAATCAGCACCAATATCAGCTTTACAGCATGAGTCATCTAAGGAATACAGCACAAGACTCTTCTCTCAAAAAAGACCTGCAGTCTCTCATTACAAATATACAGGAACTTACAATAAAAATCGACAAGATGGACAATAAAATAGATATTTTAAAGAAAAGTGCTCACAACAACTGGAACAGCTTCAAGAAATGTTTACACAGCAGAAAGGACAGATATCACTTATTGAACAGTCATTAAGTGACATTGACACTAGAGTTCAAGTAGAAGAACAACAAACTGAATTCTTACTTCAACAGAATACATATTTACTAGAAAAACTTGATGATATGGAAAACCGAACAATAATATTAGAATATATGGTCTACTAGAAAAATCTGAAGGGGACAATATGATAAACTTTCTTACCACCTGGATACCAGATGTAACAAAAATACCTGAAGCTCTTTCATATGGTATAGAAGCGGCGATAGATCACTAGCAGCTTCTGGAAATGCTTCTTCTCCGGGTAAGAACAAGCCGAGATCTATAATTGTGAGACTTTTTTCTACACAAGATAAAGATCTTATATTAAGAAATGCTTGGGCAAATTCTCCCATCAAATACAATGATTCATTAATAAGATTTGACAATGATTATTCTACAAAGGTGGTTTCAAAAGAAAAGAATTTCTACCAATAAAAAAACCTTGAAGAAAAGCAACTGAAAGTCCATCTTTTATTTCCAGCAAGACTGAAAGTTTTTCTACCAAATGGAATAAAAATCTTTGAAACAGTAGATTCAGCAATAAAATACCTCACCAACAACAACATCCTAACACATGAAGAATCTATGGACTGGACAATAAGTACACCGAAGAGAAATGCTGAAGTAAATAATTGGAAAACTGATGAGCAAAAGAAAAAAAAACTAAAGGACAAATAATCTTACATATGTTATATTCTGTAAAATCTAAATAATAATACTAACAAAAAAAAAGTTCTTACTGTCTTCAAGTTACACCAAAACAGGTACTGTTTTCAATTATATTTTAAATGTCAAAATTAGCATAAATGTAAATACATTTATCTCAAATCACATCAATATAGTAAGCATAATTTAAACATTACTCTATTTTTCATTATTATCCATCTATTATTTTCATATTCTTAATCAGAGTAATCAATGCATAATAATGTTCCCAAATAGTTTATTTATTTATTTTCTCGCTTTGTGTTTTGTTGTTTTTATTTTTCTCTTCTTTTTATTAAATCTTCATTAACTTATAATACTTTAATCAGTATATGGTTATATTGCTTAATAGGTATAGTAATGGCTGCTATATAACTTATTATTAGTTACATCCCTGATAGTATTACTTTTTATAAGTTAAAAGTGTCCCTGTTTGGATAAACGCTAATGCTGGGCAGAAATGTGTTGCTTTTGAAATGAAGTATTTCAGTTAGGATGTATCATAAGACTACTTTAAATAATCTTAAAAGATGTTCTGCCTTTGACCCATATGCACATACTGATATAGTCCAGTGAAAAAATATGTTTTAAGTGATATTTTGAGGCTATAAGTCATGTGTGTTGTGGCTCCAGACATCCGGAGTTGAAAGATGCTTGTGACTAGCTTAAATATCCTGTTGTCTTTTCTTTTGTAGAGAAATAAGGCATAGCATGTTTAAAATGCAAAGTTTGACAGTTGTGAACACTACTTACATGAAACTAGAGTGCTCAGCGTGCACACTACATGAGTTTGTCACCAAATAAGAGGAGGGAAAAGAAAAAGAAAAACACATACCTTTTCCTGCTTGGTTCTCGAGACAATTTAACAGCCACAAACATCACTAGAAACTTGAGTTACTTATTGCTTGTCGCATTTACTTGTGTACGCCATCCCTGACTCTTTCTAATTGACGTCTAGTCAGAAAATAAGCTAGGTTCACATTTAAAGATACAGAAACCTAAATTCCTTCTAAGGAAACATAAATAATATAAAGGTTCATATAAATATACACAGATATTTATTTTTGAAGCACTTTCAGTTTATGGCTACTGATGTCTTCTAGCACCTTGATAGATAAGGACATATATCTGCTTGTCTTTCTATCAGTTTAGATTTCCAGACATTTTAGCTATCCCTTACTATGTTTTATACAGCAGAGTTTAAAAAGCAGAAATTAATCATCAGCAAATAAAATCACTGCTGTTTTACAAATTCTCTAAAGAAACTAGTAAATGTCAAGCAACTGATAGGTTTGTTTTGGGGAGGGTTGCCATTTCCCACGCTGGTGCTCCTGCAGAATACTACTGATGTCCTGCTGCCAAGGTATGCCCTCGGGTGGGCAGGTGGGATGCAACAAGAAGGTTGGATGTGCATTTGGCAAATCAAACATTTAGATGGCGGTATGGTATACTAGATGGAGAAAGTGGAAGCAATGATTGTATAGGCAACTATAATGAGTAACATAACAACAGTGGATTTGACCCGGTGTGTCAATTATACAATGTTTATATCCCATGTGGCTTTGGGCTTTGTCGAAGCATCTGTGTTCTACACACATATTGTGTTGGATCTGATTTGAGTGGAAGGGGGAGAGGCTTAGCCCACACCCTAATTTGTTACTGGGTTGCCATGCATTATGGGCATGTATTGTGGCAGGTACTCAACGGGCTATCCATCCTTAGATGGCTCATGCTGTTCCCGTTTGCTCATCTGAATGGTGACTGTGGCTGTGCTCTTCTTGTTATGTTGCCTGGCTGTGGCTTCACCCTTCTTATGATATTGCCTGGCTTTTTACATTATCAAGATTGACACAATACTAGTGTATGCAGGTATATCATGTTACTGTTAGTGTGGACAGGGATGCTTGACAATGCAACTATGATTCTTGGACCTTTCTGCAGATGGGTGTGTTGTCTGGCAGTTGAGAGCCTGGTTGTTCCTGATCAGCGGACCTGTAGTTTTGTGTTTCAATGTGACTGCATGAAAGGATGCCAGTATTGGTCTGCAAGTTTGGTGGGCAGTAGATTCGTTGGGGATTGATTTGAGGAGACACTTGTATTATGGCTGGGGCACTTGACATTTGATAAATGTATCCTCTCAATGATGCGTTCTGTCTGGTCATTGGCTGTAAAACAACTTTTCTGAGAAATATTGTTGTGGTGCCAGTTAATGATTTGGATTAAATGTTTCTATATACAGTCGTGAAGCAATTGCCAGGATAAAATGGTACTCTTGCAGTGCATGGATCATCGTGGCTGTCCTCCGATGTTGGAGGAAAAACAAGCTTCTTGGACACCTTTTTGACGTGGTAAAGGTGTTACTCCATGGTTTGAATACGTTTTGTCTCTTTGCTGCAAAATGGGTTGGGAATTTTGGCCTGTAATATTTTCGTACATGGTGGTTTGAATCTTGGCAGCTTCCATTGTTTTGATGTGTTCTCCAGTATACTTTTGTTCAGTCATAGGATTGAATTACTGGTGTTGAGTAGGTCAGGATTGTATCTCCAGCACTTGTTGTCAGCAGATAGACTCACTGGTTGGGTGTCAGTCTAAGCTGTGGGAGTTGATGTGTGATATACATAGATGTTTGCTTTGAGGGTGTGGTCAAGTGCACTGCAGTTTTACCTCTGTACTATTGTGCAGGGTCCCTCTGAGGGTTGATGGAAGTGTTGGCAACAAGACACTCAATCAGGTAACAACATTATGAGTGGTCTCTTGGATAAGGGAGCTGTCTAAATTGTGATCTTGTTGTCTCCAGCCATGGGAATTGTCATTGAAAAGCTGAAAAATGCAATCAGAGGAACATATTTAATGTCTACTAAAGAAATATTAATATACTTATACATTGTATCGCATTTCAGTTTGTTAAACATGAAATATCATGTGGTTTCAGAACTATTCATGTTTTTATTCCAATATGACTTTGCAAATATTAATTTAAACACTGGTTTCGGACTTGAGTAGTCTAAAACAATTGCACAACAATGGTACTGTATTATACAGTAATGTCAGTAAATAGTTTTCAACAGATGTATGAAATATACAGTTATAGATTTTAACATGATGTTTATTAATACCCTAAATTATTTTGAAATGATACTACCTTAATCTAAATATTTGTACCTTTTTGAAACCTGCTTAGAAGCAAGTATTATTGAATTACAATAAGATGAGTAAAGAATATATGTATATATTTTAGCTGATTAGATTATCTTAATATATTATTCAATTATCTTTATTTAAAACTAAGAGGATAAGAGAAACTGATCCAAATATTATTTGTGAGGGTAGAAAGTTTGTTTGGTTAGATTCACTAACCAAACGAGAGGTATATTACCTCATAGCAATAGGGAATGGTTTTAAGGTTAAGAATTACAAGTTTGGAAGTTCTTTGTTTTTTTTTATTCTATCACTTTGGTGTCACTCAGAAACATGCAAAAATCATACAAGAAAAACTTTTTGAATACTGTATCCAAGATGGAACTAAGAATAAACAATATTTACATAAACTCACACATAAAACAAACTCAAAACTAGGAAATGAAATGTTTATCCATAAATGTTAATGGTCTAAATAATAGTAATAAAAGGAGAAGCCTATTCAAGTACAAAAACTTACATAAATCACAAATAGTCTTTTTACAAGAGACACACTTATTAGATAGAGATATAAACAACTTGAATATTAATAATTACACAGTACTAATAAACTCTCAATACAAAACAAAAAAAAAGGAGTAGCTGTACTACTTCGCAACTCAACTATAACACCTAAAATAATTACTACTCATCAAGATACATCAGGTATGTTTTGTCTAGTTTCAATAGAGTTAAATAAGAGAATCTATACGTTAGTAAATCTATATTGGATCCCAGGACTAGGATTAAAAACAGTTAAACAGCATTTTGAAGAGATAATTCATTTAACTAAGGGTAGCCTGATATTGGCAGGAGACTTCAACTGTATAATGAATGAAAAAGATACAGATTCTAAATCCAAAAGAAGAAAGCAACCCATCTCTAAAGCACTATCAAAATTTATAGATACATTGTATTTAAAAGATATAAATGAATTTGCAGAACCAGACTCACTAATCTTCACATTTTATTCTCATAGATATAAAACTAACTCTAGAATTGATAGAATATATGTTGCCAATGACCTAATAACAAAAATTGACAAAGTCAAAATCATAAATTGTCCTTTATCTGATCATAATGCCATAGTCTTTGAGATGGAGCTTACACCATTTTATTCAAATCCCATTACTAGGATGCCTTCCTATATCACAAAATTGAGAGATTTCAAAGAATTTTATGAAGAAACAATCAAAAACTTTCTAGAAATAAATTACACAGAAGATATTTCAGAAATATATGTCTGGGATTCATTAAAAGCAGTTACATATGGGAAGATATTATCCTGGTACATAAATAAAAGGAAGTTATGGAATAAAGATATGCTAGACTTACAAAACAAAGCAGATAAATTGAAACTGGAAATACAAAAGGGTAATGCTACTCAAGTTCAAGAACTTACACAAATCAATAAGAAGTATACAGAATTGCTAAACCATAAGATTATGATTAACTTAGAAAAGATAAAAATAAACTTCCTACTCTACTAATTCAGCACACCTGAGATACTTAACTAATAGAACAAAAAAAATAATTAAATCTAAGCAAATAAAAGAAATATTTATTCCCAATACTAACAAAAGAGTTACGGAACTAAATGATATTTTAGAAGCATTCAGACTCCAATTTAACATTGATAATTCCATAAATACTCAAGAATACACCTACTAAGGATATAAAAAATACTTAGAAAACAATATTCATATTAAATTAACACAAGAACAAATAGACATTATAAACAAACCAATCAATATGACAGAATTAAAATCACAAATTAAAAAGCTCAAGACAAATAAAGCACCTGGCCCAGACAATATGCTACCAGAAATGTATAAATTAATACCCAATCAAGCCATATCTTTATTATTAAAAGTATATGATATAGCCAATAAAGATTTGAATATACCACCCTCTTGGAAATATTCATTGATATCCCCAATTATCAAACCAGATAAAGATGAAAAACAGTGTTCCTCATATAGGCCAATATCATTACTCAATATAGACTACAAGATGTTTATGGCTAAGATAGGATCAAACACTTTCTTCCTTTCTTAATTCACAAAGATCAAACAGGTTTTATTAAAGGAAGAAATACTTCAGATAATATTAAAGAATACTAACATTAATAGATTATAGCAAACATAAAGTCCTAAATTTAAATGTAATCTCATTAGATATTAATAAAGCTTTTGATTCCGTTAACTGGAACTTTCTTTCACTAGTTTTAAAAGAATATAACTTTCCTTCTAATTTTAATAATCTTATCCAAATACTATATGAAAAATCTACTGCATATGTTAAACTGGGATCATATAGATCAGGCCCTATAACAATAAAAAAGGGAACTAAACAAGGTTGCCCTTTATGACCATTGTTATTTGCATTACTCATAGAACCCTTTGCAAATCAAATCAGATCAAACAATAACATAAAGGGCATTTGTATTAATAAAATGTTAAACCTTAAAATCCAACTCTTTGCTGATGACATACTATTAACTCTCTCAGATGCAAATGAGTCTTTGAATGCTCTATTTAACTCCATGAATAAATTTCAAAATATTTCAGGCTTAAAATTTAATGAAAACAAAACTAAAATTATGCCCTGTAATTGTAAAAAAAAAAAAAATATATAAACAAAAGATTTTCCAAATATATAGTAACAGAAAGTAAATTATTATATCTGGGAATAAATCTACTCAATGAATTAACAGATTCTCTAATATTTAACTATAATAAAATACTAGACAAAATAGAACAAACAATTGGTTACTGGAATAAATATATGTTTTCAACAGCAGACAGATTATATCTTATTAAAATAAACATATTTCCCAAAATATTATACTTAATACAAAATTTTTCATTGCCACCTCCCAAATATATTATTCAAAGATACAATAAACTAATTTTAAATTTTCTATGGTTTCCAAATAAACCCCGTATAGCCTTAAATAAATTTGCCAGATTGGGAAGATGGTGGAATTAATTTACTGGATATTGATTTATATATTACCTCATCTGTTATTAAAAACATAACACTATGGTTAAATAATTCATACACACCTATATGGAAACAAGCCCATGAGCAGATTTACATAGAAATCAATTATAATCACATACAAGACAACTTAACAGTAATACCATCACCCCTTATATGGATGTTAAAAGATTATTTTTTAGGGAAAAGAAATAATATTAATAAATTGCCATCAAACTATGTAAGCTCTACACTTTGTGTTCAGAACATATATAAACAAAATACCAAATATTAATTCTTGGATTTTTCTTATTTTCCCTATAGCTTTTACACCAGATATTCTAGATACATTCCAAATATCTAAAATAAATATACTTAAAGAAGAAACATTACTCTTTTGGCATCAACTTATAGAGAAAGGGAAAATTCTAACAAAGGAACAGATAATTTATAATTATAATATAAATAAAGACAATTGGCTGTTTTTACAAAATCTAAGGCATTTTCTTATAAATAAAATAGAACAAATGCAACCTTCAGTTAGACATGAAGCTCCAAAACTCATTGAATACCTTATTCTTATCACAAAACAGCCTTATCAGGGTACAGGCTATTTGTCTAATATCTATAAAATTGTTAAAAAAACAAAAAACTATCATGAAAAATCATACTGGGATTATTATACTTTAATAAACAACCATCCTCCAGTTGAAGAAGAAAAAAGTAATATTCTAAAATCTTCCAAATTTTCTACATTATCAAAATACTGGCAATTATTCACTTGGAGATATCTACATAGAAGTTTCTATACACCACATAGGTTAGCCAAAATGTATTCTTTTGAAGATCAATGCTGGAGATGCCATACCAAGATAAAAGCAGATTGGCAGCATGTTTTTTATGAATGTATATGTCTCAATATGTACTGGAAATCCATTAATTATTTTTTTCAGACTGTTTATAATGATAATTTTCAATTAACAAAGTCTTTAATTTTATTCAACTCTCCTATTCCAAACTGTGTACCAAAAAAAGACACTAAAATTCTATGGTCACTATTGGCAATTTCACATAAAATCATAACTATACACTGGAAAAATGAGGCTTCGCCTACATTCAAGGAATTTGAGACTTTAACAACAACAGTTGCTCACATGGAAATATTAACAGTGAAGAACAGAACTAAAAGATCTACTTCTTACTATTACTCTTGGATGAAAGTACTGGAAATACTTGAAAATATTGAAGAAGATATATCATCTTATGTTTCTAGCTTTATATAATATAGAATTTCAATGTTATTTGCATAGACACCAATGTAAATAGTTATATAATGGTTTGAAGTTAGTAATGTTTTAGAATTGTAAATATGTTATTTATCTTTATTTCATGTAATGTTTAAGACATCTTATTTGAAATAATAAAAAAAAAATATTTAGTGAAAAAAAAAAAAAAAGAAAGACTAGAAGGTTTATTTATATACCTAGTTTCAACTAGACTCCTTAGCAGCAAACTGCGCCTTGCTTATGGGGCTATAAGGGTCCATGTAGTCTAAAAGCTCTTGTGCCTCTAAAAATCACACAGGCTAATACCAAGGACAGAGATCTAGACCTACTCCAGCAAATAAATAAGACAAAGCAGAGGGATAGATTTTGTCACAGAGCACCTACCCCTTCTCTGGAACAAACAGTCTCTCCAAGTTAAACAATGGAACACAATGTCTACCTTTAAAAAGCAGCTGGATAACTGTATGATTATTCATAAATTCACATGGTATGACTGGCCTGGATCTCCTTGAAAAGGGAAACAAGGGTTAAGACTTTGTACTGGCAAAGTGTAAATGGGCTCTTGGTTAAGTTGCTTTGTAACTACTATGATCCTATGATAGGTCCTCACTTTTTAGGCCTCAGGTGAATAAGTTGCTCAAAAGTAAGCAGGAGGTGAAAACTTTTGTGACTGTTTGGGTATAGTTTTCTACCCTATAATGGCCTTTTATTGGAAATCAGAAAGGAACCAATAATCTATGGTTTCATAAATCTCAACATCCACCTTTTAAGCAGTGTGTTGATAAAAAATGCCAATGGTAATGGGGACTTCTCCAGTGGACACCTTCACAGAGGCAGAGGTGGACCACAAAATCAATAGTTCTGTTGCTCTCCCTCTGAGAGTCAGCTACAGCATCAAGGAGGACTTGTCCAACTCTCAACTACTTATAACAGTCAGCAGCTGATGTTCCCTTTTCCTACCTGTGTGGCTGGCCATCACACAGGGATGATGGATCATGGAAATAATTTCCTAAGGCTCTTCAGTTTCAGTCACAATTCCCCAACCAACTTAAATTCCACTTCTTCTCATCCCACTCCACGAGATGTAGGCAATCAAGATGGAGATTACCAGTCTGCTGAAAAAGAGCCATCCATGGTATGCTACCAGACCAGAAAGAATCCACGTTTAATGATTTTTTTAGTTTCAAAACAGATGAAGGACCTCAGGTTGACTCTTGAGTTCAGTGGCCTTTTATGTAAGGAAAGTCAATTTCTGTATGTCACAGTGCACTTAATCTTTTTTATGCATTTAGGAGGGACATTAGATGTCTCTTTGGACCTCCAGCACACTTACCCACTCATAAAGATAGCCAAGGCATCTAGCAAATGTCTGCATGTCTGTGTGGGAGCCACTCATTTCCAGTTCAGAAACTTGCCCTTTGGCCTCATCACTGCTGCCTAGTTGTTCACCAAATGCATAGCAGGTTGTTGCAGCTCACTCGAGATCAAGGTGTTCCCATATTTAGAGGGCTAGATGTTGAACACCACAAGGGAGCATGTGATTCATGCTACTTAAATCAACTGTATCTGCTCCTAGGAATTTCAGTTGACCATTAGCCATGTGGGCTAGAGTTGCCCCGGTTTTTGCTAATTTAATCATGGAGATGTGGGAGGAAAGGTTTCTGAAGAACATCACATCCCATTATATTCTCTTCTACTGCAGTTACAATGATGATTTGTTTTTTTCTGTGGAAGGGAGACTGAGGAGTTCAAGGTGTTTGTTCAGTATCTTAACATGTCCATGGACTTTTTGAAATTTACCATCAGCAGCGTTGGAGAGAGCTTAACTTATTTGGACATTTGTTTGTTACCATCACGACAACCATTCTTTCATTAGTAAGATTTATAGAAAATAATTTTTTTGTTAATCAGTACCTGCATAGAGATAGCTTGCAACCTTCACATATAAAGAAGGGGGTTGTAAAGAGGCAGCTCATTAGATTAAGCAGGTTAGCATCTATCTTGTGTAAGAAAGATGTTCATCGTGCATACAGCTGCAGTCACAACAGATGGGTTATCCTGCCGTCAGGCAGGTCCTCGGTCGTCCGAATTCCAAAATCTAAGTCTGGCGTCGGTTGTCGTCGCTTCTTCCCTGACGTCAGTGTGGCAGGGGTATAAAAGAGCCAGCCGATGCCATCTTCTTCAGTCTTTCTTGCAGCGCGGTGCCCGAAGCAGAAGCAGTTCGCAAGTGCCAGTCGGCCAGCTCCTGAGATTTACGAAAATATTTCAGCCAAAGTCTTCTTGAAAGCTAAGTACCCGTTGAAACTTTTCTTGCCTCAGACCGATGTCAGACAAAGTTAATAATTGCATTTCATGTGGGAAGCAAATACCGCATAAGGATTTCCACTCTTTCTGTATTCCTTGCTTAGGCCCAGACCACGACGTCTCGGCCTGCCGTTTTTGTGCTAGATTCAACAAACGCACTATTAAGCGTCGGGCGGAGTTCGCCCATCACTATTTTGGTAAAAAATTTAATTATATTATGTCGTCAGATACTCCAACTCCAGTTTTGAGTAAAAGACGCAAAGATAAGGACCGACATACGAGGTCCGCGACTTCTACTGACACCACGCTAAGGCCGACTACCAGCTCTCCGGTTCTCAGCAAGATGCCTACGCAGCCCCTGAGTACCGATGACACTTCATTACCGGTGTCTTCTGTGCCCGAGGTCGCAGGCTCCTCGGCCCCCATTCCGACTACAGATACCGACGCCACTCTTGGCGGGGAAACTCAGAATTTAGACAGGTCTGCCATTTCTCAAGGTGTCTTCAGGCCTTCCTCCTTCTCTATTAAGGCTTTCACAAAATCTAAAGCAGCTATGAAAACTAAAAAACAAGGACCACAGACCCCCTCTCAAGGCCCCATGCCTAAAAAACAGATGCTCAAAATGGCTGAGGATTTGATTACTCTTATCAGGGGTTCTCAACCCCCCACGGACAAAAGGCCCAGATTAGAGGAAGACTACCCTTCCTCAGATCAAGCCTCTATTACCTCTGAACATTCTGAGGACCAGGAATATACATATTCTCCTTTTGAAGACTCTGATGCTGAGGAGTCTATTCCCTCGGTCTCCCCCCCTGAGGACTACTCTTTTGGGGAAACCCTACATACTTTGAGGGAACACTTTCACTGGGAAGGCCAAGATTACTCAGATTCCAAGAAAAGGCTCAGGGATTTTCTCTTGCTCCCCCAGCATAGGCCTCTGGCTATCCCTCCTGTCTTAGATATATTAGATGATGTATACACAGAAGCCAGCCTCAACCCAGATTCTTTACCTCCAGCTCCTGTTAAACCAGACAGGTATTACCGGGTTCCTGATTCACACCAGTTCCTATACAAAAGCCATACTGCTGACCCAGAAACTATTTCACAGGGTCCCAAGGGAATTAAGGCCTCTACTGCTAAAAACCCATTACCTTCAGAGAGAGAATCCAGAGCTTTAGAAAAGTGGGGGGAAAAGGTGTATACCTTGGCCACTTTAACCATGAGGGCATTAAACTGTCAGTTCCATATGTTAAAGTATCAACAGTTTTTGTTATCTCAGTTGAAAAGCAAAATGACACAACCTTAGCAACCAGGTTTAAAAGAGTTGCAAGATTTGTTGCATAGTGCAGAGCAAGTGGGTAAACATACCTTGCAGTGTGGTTTTGATGCTTTAGATGCCTCTTGTAGAGCTGCTGTTACAGGGTCTGTCATACGTAGACATGCTTGGCTCAAAGAGCAAGCCTTACCAGATCATGTCAAAGCTAAATTACTAGATGCACCTCTTCAAAAAGATATATTGTTTGGTGTTAAAGCTGAGGAGGTACTAAAGAAAATGGAGGAAAAGGTGAGATCAATGCAAACAGTGAAAGATTTCCTGCAGGTACAACCTCCACGTTTCAGCAGAAACTGGCCTTCAAAAAATTGGTCCTTTCCAGCCACGGACAGACCTCAAAGAGGCAGATACAGGCGCCCAAGTGGTAGAGGGCAATCTCAAGGATCATTCAGAGCCAGACAATGGCAAGCACCAACCCCAAGAGGTGGAGAAGATAGATCACAGTCATTCAGAAAGCAGACACAATGACTTTCCCCTTTACCTGCCAAGCAAAGCTCTAATGGCAGCACCTTTAGGCGGAAAACTGGCATTATTCTCAAAAAATTGGCATATTGTCACAAAAGACAAATGGATCCTGGACATTATAGACAGAGGCTACAGATTCCACTTTCACACCCTTCCAAAAATGAGAGGCATGCCAAGCCTGCCACAAAATCAAAGGGCAGAGGCACAAAAACAAATTTCAGCTGTCATGGACATGAAAGCTATTCAAGAGGTACCTGCAAAAGAACAAGGTCAAAGGTTTTATTCCAGACTATTCCTGGTACCAAGGAAAGACAAAGATTGGAGACCTATTTTAGACCTATCCATCCTAAACACATATTTACAGGTACCAAAATTCAAGATGCTCACATTACAGCAGCTTCTTCCCATGCTGGGCAAGGAGTCTTGGCTGGTAACATTGGACCTCAAGGAGACATACCTGCATATCCCTGTCGGACAAGATTGCAGAAGATACCTCAGATTTCTTGCAGGTTCAACCCATTATCAATTCTCTGCATTGCCCTTTGGCTTATCTACTGCACCCAGAGTGTTTACGAAATGCCTGGCATCAGTAATTGCCTTCTGCAGACTTCAAGGAATACAAATATACCCATATCTGGACGACTGCCTGATCCAAGCGGACAGCAAGGACATACTTCTGAAACACCTGGCATTTGTAATAAAACTGTTGAACTTTCTGGGATACACAGTCAACAAAAAGAAATCAAAACTAATACCCTCTCAAACAATAATTTTCCTGGGTGCCAGCTTGAATACAAACACCCAGATGGCCTACCTCACGCCAGACAAAAGGGCAACTATCTCAATACTTCAGCAAAATGGCAACCTTCACCAGCCTGACTGCAAGGAAAGTCCTGCAGGCTCTGGGATTCATGGCATCTTGCATCCTGCTGATCCCATGTGCAAAGCTGCATATGAGGAAACTTCAATGGTACCTAAAAAGCTTATGGTCTCAACAGAGCCACAGTTTGGAAACAATTATACCACTCATTCCATGTCTTCAAAAGGAATTTCTGTGGTGGGCTCAAGCATGCCAAAGAAACATAGGTCTCCCTTTCTGCATACCTCAAGCAAATCAAATTATCACAACAGACGCCTCGGACTATGCCTGGGGGGCACACATGACAGATCAGTGCATTCAGGGAAAATGGTCCCAAAAAGAGAAGCACCTACACATCAACCAAAAGGAAATGCTAGCAGTGCAAAATGCTATTATCGCCTTCAAAGACCTACTGCATCCAGGCCAGCTATTGATAAGGACAGACAACACCACAGTGATGTGGTACATAAACAAACAGGGGGGAACTCATTCATACCCCCTGTGCAGACTAGCCATGACCCTTTGGAACACAGCTCTGGAATTGCAAATCCAACTTCAGGCACAATCCCTGCCAGGGAAGGAAAACACACTGGCAGACAGCCTAAGCAGAAATATGACAGATCCACACGAATGGAAGTTGCATCCTCAAGTTTTCGCAAAGATAACTCAGGCATGGGGACAGCCAGACATAGATCTCTTTGCTACCCACAGAAATTACCAACTGAAAAAATTTTGCTCAAGGACCTATCATCCACAGGCCTGGAAAGTGGACGCACTTTCTTTCAATTGGACAACATTGACAGTCTATGTCTTTCCGCCTCTCCCTCTGCTGCCCAAAGTTCTATTAAAAGCCAGAGCAGAGAGGCCAAAAATGATTCTCATTGCTCCAGACTGGCCAAGACAACACTGGTATCCACTCCTGAAGAGCCTGACGCATTCCCCACCATGTATCCTACCTCTAGTGCCTCTTCTGTTGTCCCAGCACAACTTCAAAACTCTTCACAGCCAGCTCAAAACCCTAAATCTAGCCGCATGGAGAATCCCTTGATTTCCCAACCGACCCTCCTCTCCAAGGAGGTGCAGGATGTCATCTTGGAGGCCAGAAGACCTTCTACTAGAAAAGCCTACTCCGCCAAATGGAAATGGTTTTGTGCCTGGAATCAGAAAAAGGGCCAGAATCCTTGGGTAATAAATTTACCTCAAATTTTACAGTACCTAGCTGAGATGTTAAACAATGGACTTTCCTTCTCCTCCATCAAAATCCATGCTTCAGCCATTTCTGCACAATACAACACAGATCCTCCTTTATTCTCTCATCCTCTCTTAAGACAGTTCCTCAGAGGGGCTAAGAATATAAACCCCCCAAGGAAACCACCAGTCCCTGCTTGGGACCTCAACTTCATATTGGAAAAACTGACCCTTCCTCCATTTGAGCCAGCTGCTTCAACAGAACTACAATATTTGTCATGGAAAACAGCTTTCCTTCTGGCTATCACCTCAGCACGCAGGGTTTCGGAACTACATGCCCTCATGGCTGTGCAACCTTTCATCATTTTCCATCAGGACAGAGTTTCCTTACGAACCAACCCTACCTTTATGCCAAAGGTAGTATCCAGTGTAGCCTTGAATCAGACTATCCACTTACCTACCTTTTACCCTAACCCACAAAACAAAGGGGAAAAGACTACTGCATTCCTTGGCCATTCACAGACAACTTTGTTATTATCTGGACAGGACAAAGCCATTCAGGAAATCCGAGCAACTCTTTGTGTCCTATGCTACAGGTGCTCAAGGAAAGGCCATCTCCAAACAGACAGTCTCAAAATGGATAGCCCACTGCATACGCTTTTGTTACTCATTTCATGGAAAAGCTGTGCCTTCAAGCATCAGATCCCACTCCACAAGGGCCACAGCTACCTCTGCAGCTTTCCTCAGGGGGGTTCCTACCAAGGACATTTTGGAAGCAGCCACTTGGAGTTCAGTGCACACTTTCTCTAAACACCATCATCTTCCACTTTACTCAAAATCTAGAGCGGGATTTGCCACAGCTGTCTTGCAGGGCATCCTTGCTCCTCCTTGTTCCACTTAGTGCCTGCCACCCCTACTTAGCTTTGGGATTCTACCCATCAATTATGACTGCAGCTGTATGCACGATATAAATGTAGATGTTCGAGTGCTCATACAGCTGCAGTCCAGGTTTCCCTCCCTCCATCCCCTCTTAGGACAGGCCTTATGGCAAACACCTTCTCATACAACCTATTTGGGGTATTCTTTTATGGTGTATTTGCTTGCAAACTACTGTTTTTTGATTATTCTATATTGCATGATTACATAAGTTTATGTTTTGCCTTCCTTCTGGGGGCACCTGACATCTGGGGCAAGAAAAACTGAAGAAGATGGCGTTGGCTGGCTCTTTTATACCCCTGCCGCACTGACGTCAGGGAAGAAGCGACGATAACCGATGCCGGACCTAGACTTTGGAATTCGGCCGACCGAGGACCCGCCGGACGGCAGGATAACCCATCTGTTATGACTGCAGCTGTATGAGCACTCGAACATCTACATTTATGGTAGGTACAAAACTGTACTTTACTACTACTGGATTGGTTCAGGATGGGGATGTTGACAACCAATCAAATAATTTTCAAGCAAGCTTTCCCCAATCCAATTACCAATGAAATGTGACTCATTAAAAACAATTTAGAAAACTGGAAAATTGCTCTAGATAACAATGAATTGAAAATGGCTTTAGGTGACAAACCAGTGTTTACCTTTATGAAGCTTTGTAATTTAAAAAAAAAAACATGATTCCAACAGGTTAGTCTTTGAGAAACGCAACATACCAGGCACAATTAGTTGTGGTAAATGCAGGCAATGAAGATTTATGAGTAATTCTTCTCCACTGAGTTTTATTCATTGTAATGTCATGATTTCTTCTTATCACCGATTTAATTTTGAGTCAAAATTTGTTCTTTACTTTGCTTGTTGTGATTCTTGTTGTTCATTTTACATTGGTAAAATTATTAGGTGCCTAAAAAGGAGGGTTTAGAAGCATTTATTAGCTATAAAGAAGAACTATGATAATAATGCATTTGGCTAAGCATGCTACCCTGTGTAACAACTTCAGAAAATGTTGACTTTGTAACAAAAGAATACTTTAATGGTGATATTTTCCTGAAGTCTCAAGAATCCGCATAGCAGATAGATTAAGGGCAGATTGGGCTCCGGGACTCAATGAGTTTATAAATATTAAATGTGTTTTACAGATGCAAAAGTATTAACTTTATTCATTTTAGATGGTATTTTACTAAGTTTGTGATTTTGATAGTTTTTCTTGATTATATTTATTGTCTAATTGATGTTTTTTATTCAATGCACAACATTGTTTTTTCATTGCTTCTATTTTGTCATGTGATTTATTAGATTCAGTTTGTTTTTCAGTCAAGTCCTTGATTCATTGTCTGAAGAAGTTCTTGTTTAACAATTAAAGAACTAAAGCGCTTATATTCACTACTGTGTTTGGGGTCATGTCTTGGCCTTTTCTTTTTGATAGTTTTGGTTTGTGCTCTGCTTTACTTAGTTTTGTTGGATTTCAGTTAAAAATTTTGAGCCATCACAAATGCACATATTCATAGGCTACCACATGGACATGGCACAGAAATGGGTCTGACTTTCACCAGCCAAGGTATTATCCGTTTTTTCAAATGGAAGACTGCTCCATAAATACCCTTCTCTACTCTAAATTATGAGTTTTGTATAGAAAACCAGAATGTACAAGGCCAAAGTTATTTGTCATACTCCCTCTGTAGCTCTGATAACTGATTTTCTCTACTATGGCCCCATCTGCTAGAGTACTGTCTTCTTCTAATGTCTCATCCAGACTTCTTCTCTTATATAGATGGCAAGTCTTACCCAGGCCTACAACACTTTAGGTTAACCACATAGTTTCTTCATTTCATTTAGTGACCAGGGACCCTACTTACCCTCAAAGGGTACTCCAAATGCTAACAGCAACAGTAGCTCAGAAGCCTATTGGAAAGATATACAGGGGGAAGTGGATAACGCTCAAACTCTAGTCCACTTAGTAGGGGGTTGATTCTTTTGTGGCACTTGTTCCTGTCATTTAGTTTTTGGCAGAAGTCTTCAATATTCTGAAAATACAGTTAGCGGCTAGTTCCAATTTTCATAAAGGATGTAACCCCTCTTCCCTTGCATCTCAAAAAGTATAAACCCTTTCCATGCTGAAACCTCACGTAAAAAAACATGTCCTAAATTGACATCCTCACCTTTCTAACAAGCAACTTCAGCATAGTTAAAACAGTTATCTTGGGAAACCTTGCTTTTCATAGCTGTAAAATCAGCTTATGAGGGTTTTAGAATTAGTAGCCTTCTTGTGTTGACGTCCATGTCTATCCATTCAAAAAAGGTAGCCTTACATTATAAAATAACCCTGCCATCATACCCAAAGTAGCTTCAGATAATAAGTTTAACCAGTCAGTTAATACCAGTGTTCTTCCTTGAGTATTCAAACAGCAGAGAAAAAAAGCTGCACTCCTTAGATATTTATAGACAACTGAGATTTATTTACATAAGAATAAAAATCACAGACAGGATTATCAGCTTTCATTTCCTTTGCCTCAAATATCTAGGAAAGAACATTTCTAAAATGACCTTCTCCATATGGCTGTACATTTTTATTTTATTTTATTTTTTTTAGTAGCAAGATCTCTCTCTTGGTTATGTACCATGTGGTACATCAGGCAATGAGTACCTTTCAGTGCTTGCTGTTTCAGTAGCAGTTACGAGTCTTATGGGCTCAGGTTGCTAGGCCAAGGACCAATCCTCCTCCTCGGAGGGTGCACCGCACACACTTGCACAAACATAATCACACCTAGGGCCAGTTTAGTGTGTCCAGTCCACCTACTGCATGTCTTTGGAATGTGGGAGGAAACAAGAACACCCAGAGATAACTCATGCAAACGCAGGGAGGACATGCAGACTCGGCACAGAAGGCACCCCAGCCGAGAATCAAACCAGAGAACTTCTTGCTGTGAGCTGACATCACTAACCACTACACCACTGCGCTGCCCAGTAGTAAGATGATTCTAGATCATTCTTCTTTCCTAACTAGCCTAGTTGATGTTATACAAGACTTTTGCGGGGCTACATTTTGTAACTTTTTAGACTGATGAGAGTATTCTCTGGGATTTAGAAAGGCTTCCCCATTAGCAGAAAGTGCTACCACAAGTGATCATTGTCTTGTGGTAACCAATTCCAATTCTCAGACTGCCCTACTGAAAATAGATTAACACAGGCAGAAGAATCCTATCATTGGGCAGTCCTGCCCACCATGGCAAATAACAGTGAAGCAATCTGGAGAATGGTTAATGCTAATTAGCTATGCACTAGCCACAGAAATGCCTTTGGCTAACAATGTATGCTGTTGATCGATTCAGAAAATCAGTTGTGTAAATGACCACGTTCAGATGAGAAATTTAACTTGGCCAAAAAGCTGTGGTCATTCATTGATTTCTGTGGAAGAAGTTGCAGTCCAACTAAGTGCAGTAAATTTCAGTGTGTGTGTGTGTATTTGTAGAAGTGTGCATGCATGTCTGCAGGGGTATGAATGGAGTTGGATGACTGCATGTTTGTGTATGCACATGTGTGTGTGTGTCTGTGTATGTGTCTGCATGGGTGGTCACAGGGTGGTTAGGTAGGGAAAGGAGACTTTTATATATGTGTGCACGTGTGTGTAATAAATGGATGAGTGTGCCCTTGAATCCAAACAATTGTGTGGAGTGATGTGATGTGTGGATGTCTGTGTGTATTGGGGGGGTTGTCTATGATATTTCTCAATGACCATGTTTAAAACTTCTGGCATGCACAGAAGTAATGGACTGGTGGATGTCTACAATCACAGACAATTTTTAAATGTTACTCTAATTCGCTTAAAAAGTTACTAGAACAGGTTTTGCATCAGCATGCATTATCACAGAGTGAATGTAGTCCTCAGTCTTTACCTAAATGTATAAAAGCTTATGATGGACAGTGAAAATGTAGGAGGCAACATCAAGGACATTCTGCATACTTCTGGAAAGTTGAGTGATATAGTGCACATGCCAACGAGTTGGATGGACTGTCGGTGGACACTGCCACCACAATGTGCTTTGAGCAAGAGTGGTAAAAACATCCAATTTAGAGACCTGCAAATTAGCCAGTAATGAGGTCTTCTTCATTGTGGTTAAAGTGGTCTCTGAACTGCTTTTTTAGTGATTGCATAAACTGACCTATCTGCAGTAGACACGTTAGGCTTTCATTAACTATTCTTTCTGAATCACAGGGATGGTACTTTTTCCCTAGGCAGTCCATTAGCAATCTCAATCTGGAGAAAAGAAAGGTAGCAAAATGTATTCTTGGAGTGAGGAGAGGAGTTTGAGTTTTGGAGAAAGTCTGAAAATGTTTAGTTGATGCCATCATTATGGTAAGTACATTTTTGATTTCCTGTACAAAAAATAAATAAGTAAAAATAAGATTAAAGCTAATTTGTGTTTACATTTTGACAGTGTGATGAAGAGTACAGGAACCCTCATACAGTGGACCGTGTTGCAGCAGGAAAACTCCCTCATATGTGGGGACAGTCACTGTATATATTGGGATGTCTTCTAGCAGAGGTAAGTGTATGATTACATTGTTAAATCAATACTTTATAAACTTAACCAGTTTTATAAAATCATTTCATTATATTTAAATTTGTTTTAATTTTATTACACCAGAAGGTAATGATCTTTACAAATATATATCTTCATTGAAAAGTATCCGGTTTTTATACATCACCCACATTCTTTTTCTTTGGATTGCCAGGGAGGTCAAAATTTTGGAATATTTTGCAATATAGATCAACCATAAAATTTAAGTTCCAAATGGGAGAACTGCTGCTCGGTATGTTGGGAAGGCAGCTTTCAGTAATTTATGTGGCTAAATGCAGTAGGCAACAAAAGTGTCAGCTATAACTAATGCCATTCAGTAACTCTAGCATGCAATGCCTTGTGAGGGTACAAAAGCAATTAGTCTTGGGTATGAAATATGCCAGATCTCGTACCTGTCAGCTACATTGAAGGAGCTTTATTATACCCTTCTTAATAAATAAAAGTAGCTTGAATCTTACTCTAAATGAGCATTTGCATCATGCATTCAAAAGTCCTTGAGACTGCCAAAGCAAATAGTTTAGCCTGAATCCAAAAAACAGCAATTTCCATGTTAATGAAGTGGTTTATAAGAATGACTGCATTGTAACTTCTAGAACACATGCTGGAAGTGTTGTAGTTAAAGTACATTTAACAGCAGTGTCAGTGATGCAACCGGTAGCAAACTCGTCTTGGGTGCAGAAGGCTGTGGGTCTATTCCCCTACCTGATAGATGGATTGCTGACACTGCATTGCAGAATAAAGGGGTGTGCTGCACTCCTAAGTGTGTTGTCCTTCGGATGAGATATTAAACTCCGGTCCCATCTGCTTGAGATGGTGTAGCTCTGGTGGATGTAAAAGATCCCATGGCACCTATTGAAAAGAGTAGAAGAAATTGCTTGATGCTATGGCCAAATTTCCCCAAGCTTCAATGCTGGTTGCATTAGCCTCAGCAAAATCTTTGATATTACTACTGCAGTTTTCCAAATCAGTTGGAGAATTTTTGGAGGCCTCATTAGTGGTATCCTTCGAGACTGTTTAGCCAACATCAGTAAATCACTTTAGCTACTAATGAAAGGGATCGCTATGGCAGTATCATTCTTGAAGATAAAATTAAAATGGCAGTCAACACATATTAAGGCTGTGAGCTGTTAACAAACTGCTCCCTGTTGTCCAGTGTGATTTGATTCCTTCAGCCTCCATTGGTCTTATGTAACTCCGAGCAAGTGACAGTGCTCCTGGGCAGAATCTGATAAAGGCCCACATGGATCACTGCCCTACTGTAGTTATAAAAGAAATAAATAATAAAAGCATGGGTTTTGGAGCAGGCAAATGTCTACCCATTTTGACAGACTTTCAGAGCTTTGGAAGTCACTTGTGTTGGCTGGTGCCCTCTCAATGTCAGAGGTGTAAGCCTGCAACTCCGTACTAAGGGGATAGCAGCCTGAGCCATCTTCGGTGGTGCAGCAGTTAGCATTGCCGCCTCACAGCAAGAGGTTCTCCGGTTCGATCCTCAGCTGGGGTGCCTTCTGTGTGGAGTCTGCATGTCTTTTTCTTCCATAAAAATCCATGCCTCAGCCATTTCATCTCATTACAACACAGAACCCCCCCCCCTTCTCTCATCCTCTCCTAAAGCAGTATCCTAGAGGGGCCAAAAACTTGAGACCACCCAGGAGAGCTCCTACCCTTGCCCTGGGACCTTAACTTTGTATTGGAGAAACTCATGCTACCTCCTTTCGAGCCAGCTGCTACTGCAGACTTAAAATTTCTTTCCTGGAAAACAGCCTTCCTTTTAGCAATCACTTCAACTAGAAGGATATCTGAATTACAGGCCCTTATGGCAGTGGAGCCTTTCATCATCTTTCATGCAGACAGGGTGTCACTCAGGACCAATCCATCATTCATGCCCAAGGTGGTATCCAGTGTGGCTCTTAATCAGTCCATTCATTTGCAACTTTCTTTTCCAATCCACAGAACAAGGGGGAGCGGATTCTGCTTTCACTGGATGTACACAGGCAACTTAGATTCTACTTGGACAGGACTAAATCTCAAGGACTAAATCTCAAAGAAAATCTGAACTGTTGGTAGCATTTGCTGCAGGGGCAGAGGGGAAGGCTATTTCAAAGCAAACCATTTCTAAATGGATAAGCCATTGCATTAATTTCTGTTATAAGCATCATGGAAAACCTATCCCCCGGGGATCAGATCTCATTCCACCAGGGCTGCTTCTACTTCAACAGCCTTTCTCAGAGGTGTTCCTACCAGGGATATTCTAGAAGCTGCAACCTGGAGTTCAGTTCATACTTTCATCAAGCATTATCACTTACCAATTTTCTCTAAATCCAGCGCTGGCTTTGCCACTGCTGTTTTGCAGGGACTTATAGCTGGTCCTAATGCTGTATAAATCCATCCTCCCAACCGTAGCTTTGGGAATCTACCCAAATGTAATGACTGCAACAGTGAAATACGATGAACCCAGTACAGTTGTGTTCACTTACCATAAATGTAGATGTTCGAGTGTATTCACTGTTGCAGTCCTGGTTATCCTCTCTCCAGCCCCGTTTTTCTCTTACTATACTTCTACTTTCTTTTACTATGCTTAAAAGCCTTTTTGGTGTATTTGTTTTTGTTTGGAGGTATATTTTTGTGTTTTTAATTTTATATATATATATATATATATATATATATATATATTGCTTCCCATTTGGGGGGGGGGCACCTGACATCTGAGGCAAGAAAAACTGATGTAATGGTGTCGGCTGTATGTTTTATACCCCTGACAACCTGACATCATGGAAGAAGGGACAGCAACCGACGCAGGACCCAAGACTTTGTTAATCAGGCCGAATGAGGGCAACCTGCCAGCAGATTACCCAAATGTAATGACTGCAACAGTAAATACACTCTAACATCTACATTTATGGTAAGTGTACACAACTGTACTTTCTATTGATGCTGTCTACTGTTTGCCTACCCTCCACAAAACCACATTAATCTATATCTAGCAGTTTTGGCAAAACATTTGCCATTCATTTGTCTAGTACAGCCACTAACAATTTATAATCATGGTTTAAAATTGAAATGAGTCTAAATGAGGCTGGGTCTGATGGGTCTTTACCTTTTTGAGTAATACAGTCCCCGCAGCTTTCTTCTGAGATGTTGGTGGTTCCCCTCCATACCTCTCAACTTCTTAGTTCAAAAAATCTGGACAAACCCTGATAAAATGGGGGGACAAAGGCCCAAAAATAGGGAAATATTTTAAATATTGTTTTTATAAATTTAGAAAGTTGCTAGAATAACCGGGCTTGTTGTAACATGCATTTTCTAAAGGATTTAAAGTCTGAAATTCAAATGTATATCATTATTTAGTGACTTCAGTCCTCAGATCATATCATGATTTGTCAGAAAACCACACATTTTATGAGGAACAGACCAGAAATAGCCAAAAATCTGGACAGTTGAGAGGTATGTTCCCCTTGTTTTAAAATACTATTAAACAAACTCTTCCAGATCTTTATCACTTTCTTCCCTCCTAATTTCCAAACTTCCCCAGGAATACCATTTGTGCTGGAGACTTTCCTGTACATTGATTATGCATCACCCTTTTTATATCATCTTCTGTCTTAATTATTGTTTTTTGACCATTGTCTTCCTCAAATCTTGGCATAATTCTTTCATAAATGCTTTCATGTGTGCTCTTTCTTGGTTTCCACATTCCTCTGCTTTACACAAATTTTCTTTAATTTTTTGGAAATATCTCTAATACAGCTATAGGACAAGCTATTCCAACTTATTATAAATATCAGTATTTTGAATGTATATTTATAACTTAAGTTTTGCATGCACACAATGTTTGGAAAGATGATGATGATCTTTTATACATTTGTTTCTTCTCTTCTCCATTTGAACCTATGTCACATTTCTCAAGACATTTTATTTTAATGAAACTCTCAAACAAAATAGTAAATGCATTTTAGAATGCCCCATCACCTTTTTACTTTGAACAAACACACAAAACTATGTATATTTTTAAGAAGACAAGTTTAGCACTTCAGATAGGGATAACTGCCCCAAATAAATAGCTGCACCCACAAGCATAAACTAATCTAAAACTAAGGTTACCCATGTTAAAACCTGTGTTACCATTTACATTGATTACTGTCAGTCATTTTCTTATCTCTATTCCCTTTTCTGATGTGAAAAACATCTTGTATCCTCTCAGGAAAACATTATTTTTTTAACCCTAAAAGGTGCACTGATCTCCTTTAAATAAAACTAATTATGCACTGTTCTATTAACTGCATTAAAGAATTAACATTGCAGGGTAGGCTGCTATCTCTTATTCGCTTCCCATAATTTCATACATTATTTTTCACTGAATTGGATATTCTTAAACCAGCAAACAGTGCTCAGAACTCTGAAGATTAATTGCACCTGTACACAGCTTGCCTCCATGAAAAAATAGTCAGCAATGAAACACAAAAGCTTTCCAACTTGCAGATGCTTGAAAGCAGCTTTGTAAAATCCTGGCTAATTGACTTCATAGGTTCATAGTTAGGTACTAGGCTATTGGCCCTAGGGGCTAATACAAGCCTAGCCAAAAAGGTACCCTGGCTTTCACCACCCAAGAAAATTATTTTCCTGTGCCCCTGTCAAGCAGAACCACAGAAGTGATCCCCGGGGTCAATTTCCTATTATCCATCCAATCATCAAGATTTTTCTTGAAGAGTGCTAATGAGGAGCTCTGTTTGACATAGATAGGTAGTCTGTTCCAGAGTATGGGAAGTCTCTGAGACAGGAATCTATCCCTCCAGCATGTTCTGTTTATTGTGTTGACAAGATTTAGGTCCCTAGAGTGTGTAGCTCGGAGGGATTGGGATTTCTTTAAGTGGAGCTTGTCCAACAGCTCTGGGTTTGACATAGGTTTGTATGTTAGGCAGAGATCGCCTCTGAGTAGGTGATATGCGACAGAGTAAAGCTGGAGTTTTTTGAGATGGCCTGCGTAAGGCATCTGTTTGAGGCCAGTAATCCTCTTTGTGAGGTACTTTTGCGGCCTTTCCAGTTGTAGATGTCTTGTGATGTACATACCAAAAGGGGCATTGTACTCTATAATGGATCTAATGAGTGATGAGTAGAAGGGAACAATGACCTCTTTTTTTTCTGATGAGAAACCTTTTGTGATGAGGTGTGCCACGCAGAAGGATTTCCTGACCACTGTGGCGATGTGATTATCAAAGGAGACACTACTGTCCACCTGTGTCCCAAGGCCTATTATCACACTTTCGGTGTTAAGTAGACTACCGCCTATGTGATAGTTCATGGGTACAGAGTTTTTACCAAAGGGGATGACAATGCACTTTTTGGCATTGAGCTTGAGACCATGGCTTTGACACCAGGCATCTGTCTCAGTGAGGCCCTTGTGTAAGATGTCCACATTGTTAGGTGTTTCAATTATGGCTCCTAGTTTGCAGCCATCTGCGAATTTAGTTAGCCAAAGACATTCTGTGTTAGCCTGTACTTCAGAGAAGTAGATACCAAAAAGGAGAGGACCCAGGACTGAACCCTGTGGTATTCCACTTGTCACTGGTCTGAAGTCTGATTTGGAGTCTGCTACTTTCGCAGTGTGGGATCTGTCAGTAAGCCAGTTGGCAACCCATCTTGTGACATAGGGATTTATACCTAGTTTAGTGAGTTTATCTATAATTGCAGAGTGGGGGATTGGGTCGAACGCCTTGGCGAGATCTAGATAGGCTGTGTGAACCACCTTACCCTCATCTATGGCTTTGGTGACTACTTCAAAGAAGTCTATCAGGTTTAGGAGACATGATCTGCCTTTTACAAACCCAAACTGTGTGGGGTCCTGAGTTTGGAGATCTCCAGTGTCTTTGTTTATGAGTTCCATGATGATACGTTCCATGACTTTGCAGACCAGGCTCATCAGGCTAATGGGGTGGTAGTTCTCGGGGTCTGTTGTGGCCCCCCTTTGTGGAGTGGGATAACTGTCATGGTGCGCCATTCAATGGGCACAAAGCCTGAGGTGAGGATATGACTGAACATGGTACTTAGATGGGGTGCCAGTTCATTCTGTAGTTCATGTAGAAGGCAGCCTGGGATGTTATGTCCCATGAATGCTGTTTTCTTGGCTTTGGAGAGTGAGGTTTTTACCTGTGCAGCCATGATTACAGGAACTTTGCATTCTTCCGGTATAAAGATGGGCCCTTTAGGGGGTGAGAGGGGGTAAAGTTAGCACTGAACCTTTCTGACAGGTTGTTGGCAATATCAGTTGGTTCTATATATTTAGTGTCATTGTGCTGTAACTCGGAGCAGATCTGAGTGTTGCCATTGAGATTCTTGACATAGCTATAGAATGCTTTGTGGTTGTCTTTAGAATCAGTGGCAATTTTGTTTTCATAACTAGCTTTGGAGGATTTTATGAGGGATCTCAGCTTCTTACTGAGACTGACCATGTAGTTCCTCCAATCGTGGGATTTTACTCTTTTTTTGCAACAGTTTCTTTCTTCTGTTGCAGAGTTTGTTTATGGCAGAAGACCACCAGATTGGCTTCCTTTTTTTGGAGGATAGCATCTTGGTTCTGTTAGGGATAGCATGATCCATGCACTCGTGTAAGTGCTTGTAAAATGCATTTGTGTAGGATTCAACAGTCGTACCTCTATTGTCCATCTGCATGGGTGTTGTGAAGTTTGCCACTTCTGTCTTAAGCGTGAAGTTGGCTTTGGAGAAATTTTTTATGGTTGTTTTCCTAATGGGGGTGGGAGCTGGATGTGGATGTCTAGGGTGATTAGCTTGTGGTCGGATCTGACCAACGAGGAATTGGCCTCTGGTATGGAACACCGGTCACCCATGTTGGTGATAACCAGGTCTAGGATATTGCTGCCCCTGGTGGGGGTGTGGATAAGTTGATCCAAGGCATTGGAACTGATGATTTCCAGAAAACATTGAGCAAAAGCGTTGGTACATGAGTAATTTTCCCAGTTAATGGTAGGGTAGTTGAAATCACCCATTATTAGCATGTTGGGTTCTACCTTAATATTTTCCAGTGTATCAAGAAAAGAGGAGTGGGAATCCTGGGGCATGGTGGGGGGTCTGTAGCAAGCTACAATCTGGATTACGGTTTTGCCCAGAGTTAGTTGAACTTGGATAATCTTTGATGCATTATGCTGAGCAACTAGGTTGGAGGTGTGGATATCCTTAATGAATATGGACACGCCTCCACCTTTAGTGTTTCAGTCCGGGTTTGGTGGCCGAAAGGTGTGGTATGAATTGTAGCCTGGTAATGCTGGGGTGCTCTCTGGAGCTTTGAACCAGGTCTCTGTCACTGCACAGATGTCAATGTTCTCCATTTTAAGGAGTGCCTCGAGTGAGTGCATTTTGAAGTTTAGACTTCTAGCATTGAGTAGCATTACCCTCAGATTTTGCTTGCTTGTACCTGTTACAGTGGTGAGTTTGTCATTTGAACCTTGCCTAAAAAAGGCACTAAAGGGGTGGCAAGAGCCTTTTCCAGTATCCAGAATCCCAAGGGTGACAGGTGCAGGCCATCTCTTGCAAAGCAGCGTGGTCTGTCAATCATGTCATCCCAGGCAGACAGATACTGGATTCCCTTAGAACGACACCAGAAGCTTAGCCAATTGTTAAAGTCGATCATTTTGTCCTTGTACTGTTTTATCATTCTGGGTGATGGCAGGATGCTACTCAGGGCTAGGGTTATAACCTGCCTGGGCTACAAGATCGGAGAGCTCCTCCATGTCTCTCTTCATGTAGTCCAGAGAGGTACTTCTCAGATCATTCACACCAACATGGACAATGACAGAGTCATATTTGTACTTGTTATGGAGTGACCTGAGTGCGTGCGTTATGTGGTGGATCCTGGCACCTGACAGGCAGCTGACAGTAACTTTTTCCTTGTTTAGCCTGGTGAGTGGAACATCAGTGTGCCTGACTATAGAGTCACCTATGACTAGAGAGTTCGGTCCATTATGCCTTATGGGCTGTAGTTGAGTGGCACACTGATTATGTGGGCTATGTGTCATTTGGGTTGTGTTGGGGGGGGGTGGAGGTTGCTTGCATTTCTGCTTTGGAGGTCTCTGTTTGGGCAGATTTGTACTGAGAGCCTCTGCGAATGTAGGTGTGTGTTTTGTGCATCTGTGTGTGTGTTTTGGTGGTGCAGGTTTTGAGGGACTATGTGATGAGTGTGGTGCAGTGCAAGTGTTTACCTTTTCCTCTTGACTGTCTAGGCCAGTCTTTGGTGAAGAGAGCTTTGCTTCCAGTTTGGCTGTATAAGTGCATCTCTCACAGGTCATAGTGTTGGGTGGTAGGAGGAAAGGGTTGTCTGTGTACATGAGACAATTGCTGCATTGTCCCAAGATGCCCAGATTCATCAGGTAGACAGGAGAAAACACCAGGAGCTGACCTTTAGACATGCCTGAATAGGTGCTTATTTATTAAGTACTAAAAACTGTTTTCCTCTAGACAAGTGAGGAAAGTTGAGTGCTGTAGTAATTTGTAACTTATTTACTGCTTACAATGAGTTCTGAACAAGTGCTAAGCTCAAAGAAACAGACTTGAGTGGTAAAACTAAAAAGCTGGCTAGTTGCAAGGGAAATTTTGAAGAACAGACTTTATGGCGCCATGAATAGTTTATAACCCCCAGTTAAGTGTGGGGGGGGGGGCTTAGGAGCTCACAAACAGTCCTGGACACAGCAAACCTGTATCTGGACAAGACCTACCACAGGAAAGGGGGGAAGCAAGCTTAGAATTTTTTTTTTCCAGTAAAAGTGGAAATGGAGAAAGCTGGAACAGAAGTTAATTCAACGTTAAGAATTCAGATTCAGATTTCTTGTCTGTCACAGAACATTTGGTAGTGGGGAAAAAATAAGCCAATATCTTCACAGATACAAGAAGTTTAACATTTTTCATGGCTTTCATCATTCTGTCTTATTTTGCAAGCCTATATGGTTCCAAAAAAAAAAAAAAAACTTGTACATAGCTTAAGCCAAGGACATTAATCTAGACATCCTTGTAAAAACAAAGGAAATTGTCATCTGTGTTCTACACATATAATCAGTACATTTTTACCCCCACCCCCCCACCCAGCAGCCATGACCACAGCAATATATTAACTTAAACTTGCTTTTGTTCAGCATTTCTTCTCTTTACACTGTAAAATCTGTATTTTGTACAACTAAAAGTACCTGTTTACTTTAATATATTTAACACACACAACAGTCACTGAAAACAGTATGCCCCATACATTTAAAATATCCCTGATTGCACACTGTACAGAACTGATATATTTATTTTATTTACCCTTTGTTGAACAGGTTAATCCCAGTAGACTAGTAGTCTCTTTTCAGGGGAGACCTGAGGTAATATTTACACCACTAGCAGAAATTTGGCCATGGCAGTGTGCAACTTCCCCTACTCTTTTCAATAGGTGTTGTGGGATATTTTATACTCACCTGAGCTACCACCAACTTAAGCAGATGGGGCCTTGGTTTAACACCTCATTGAAAGGATGGCAAACTCAGGAGGTGAGTTTGCTATCTGTAGCATCACTGACACTGTTAAACAATGTAACATGCAATGTAGTTTATACAAATACTAATAAGAGCAACATTTGTTTTACTTAGTTACTTCGTTTTCCCCTTAGTCTTCTAGGCATTAAAGACATATTGTGAAGTATATGCTTTACAGTTCACCCACAAGTTTAACAAAGTCAAAAAATTCCCATCTTTTCTCAGCCACGTTTATTTGCAAAGCCATACTTCACCAATGTGATTATTGCTTAAATCTCACATTTATTCACAATTTCAGTGTTACTTGTCTTCTTCCTGACAGTCTTCATCTCTCAACACTAGTCTCTTTTAGGAGCAAGGTACTCAATTCTTCTCAACAATTCATATGCTTTTTTCTGTCTGTCAAGCATTTTCTTTTGGAATATTGGAAGAGGTTACACTGGGGAAATCTCTCTCTGAACTTTACTGACAGAAGAATGAGAAACAGAGGCTTTTTTTTTGCTTGTTGACTCGCTTTTTTCTAGATAAACTTTATTTCCTCCTTAGCTTGCTCTGCATCAGAATGTCTTTGATCCCCCAGGGAAAAACTGGTCAGAAGACAAGTAATTTTAGCGGTTTGAATTTGACATTCCCTAATTGATGGAATAATTTTGCTTTTCTTTTGCTTGGTGTACAGTGAATAAACATTTTCTACAAATCTCTGTTTTTAATACTCTGACCTTCTGCCACAGTTTTTTCAGGGTCAGATCTTTCTGCTGGTATGACTGCATCATTACAAATGTAGGTCTAGGCTGCTTTCTCATGGCCAGGTTTGGAGCATGCACTCAATGTGCCCTTCCAGTTATCAAATCCTGCTGAGGAACACTGGTCCATTTGCTTATTAGTGCTTTTATAAAATGAATATTGTCTGTTCCTTCCCATTTCTCTGGTATAGCAGAGCATTGCAGATTTTCACTATACACTCTTGTCTTCTAACTCTACTATCTTTTGAAACAGCTTTTATTGAGAAGTCTCATACTTGTCCAGCTTTTTGTTCATTTCAGTCTCTGATTTTTTGCAGTTGTATCAGATTATCTGAACAGCTAATTAAAGCTTCTTCTATTATTTTCCAGTCTTTTCTTATTTGAGTTAGTATATTCCTTTACTGTTTCATCTATTTTAATTACCTCTGCATACATCTGATTTATTTATTCCTCTAAATTAGGTGAAGCCATATCTTGAACCAGAACTGAAGCTTGAACTGCCTTTTGCAGAGCAACTAAGAATGCTTCCCAGACAGTTTTGTTGTTCATCTTTTCTAGTTGATATCCTTTCAGGTTTTCCAAATGTCTTCTTTGCTGGTTTCCAGGCAGTGTACTCACTAGCCAGTAACTGAATTTTGCCCCCAAGTAAGTTTCAATGGCACTCGTTTTTCTCAGTTTTTGTTTTTACACTGGGAGAGCTGAAGTTAAGCAGCTTATCAGTGTGCAGATATCTTGGAAGTCCTGTATTGATTTAGTTATTGATTTAAACTTTGCTGCTATGGTAACTTTAGCAGATAATCAATTCAGTTTCATAAATTATTACTAGCTATTCTTCTAGTGGACCATTTGTAGCCTAGCCACATGATCAAACATTAATAAATACCAAGACATGAAATATTGCCATACATCATTAAACAATGTATTTGTACCTTGTTTTGACCCCTTTCTGTAAAGGCTTGAGAGGCCAAACCTTTTTTGTACATAGATTGCCCATCCAGTCATCTGGGTTATGCTTGAAAAAGGTCAAGGAGCTACTATGCTTTACAGCCAAGGGGGTATATTCCATAAAAGAGGTATTCTCTGTGATAGATATCTGTCATACCAGCAGATCCTATTTGTTATAGTGGAAGTTTAGAGTTCTTCCGTGAGTGTTTAGGATGTTAGCAGTTTTGTGTATGTGTAAGAGGTTGCTTAGGACTTAATCTTTCAGTGCTCTTTAAACAAGGTAATGGTCCTTCTCTAGGGCTAATAAGAAACAGAAACGTTTGTGAGCACTTTAAGGTGGTCAGGATATCTCAAGGATGACACATCCTTAATTTAGTAAGAAACTACTGCAGTTTCTCCTTTTTACCTTTAATAAATTATCACTTAAGACACAGATAAACATACATAAATGTAAATGAAAACAAACCATAGTAATATGTTTCCCATTACACACACATTATGTATCACATTTTCTAAGTATCATCAGTACAGCATTTCATAATTTGCTCAAGTCCTGCCTTCCCATAAAACTCACTCCTCCAGAACATTATTATGCATGTATTGTTTTCACAATTTTCATTTATTTTTATGTAATTTGCTCCTTCCCTTTTCTAAAGATTATATTTCCTATTTTTTTGTCTTTATTACAGCATTAAATACTTCAGCTACAAATGGTTTAGACTTTGATTTCCATTTTCTTGTAATTGTTTTTTTTTTTTTTTGCAGCCCCCAGAATTAAGTTTAAAAGGCCTTACTGTGTCTAGGCAATTCTGATCCTGTGTCCCAGCTGAAAAGAATCATTTCCGTAGTTATATGCATTAGCTCACCCAGTATTTTTAACAGAGTACCCAGTTAACTATTTCTTCTCCATCAGACCACCAGCATTTGTCATCTACCAGAATAAAAATTCTTTGGATTCTGCTCGGGATACAAAAATATATATGCAAACACATAAAACGAAAATCCTAAACCTTCTAGTCTTTGTTACATACTTGAGAGCCATACATATGCCCTCCCATTTTCCCTTGTAAATTGCTTATCCAGTCTCTCTCCCCAATTTTTTCTAACCACCTCTGATTGATTCTTATAGTTATCATGTAATATATATGGCCTACTAATTAGACCTTTTTAAAACTTGCTGTTCTAGGGTCAGAAAAACTCTACAAAACCAGGTCTTTCACTTAGGATTACCGTATCCCAGGGGCGGCTCGTGGCATCGGACTGCCAGACTGCAGCCCCATCAGCAAGAAAACAGAAAAACGTACTTTTTAGTTTAATTATTTTTTTTTAATGTCTCAGTTTAGTTGACTACTTGACTTACTTACTCGTCTTGTTTCTCTGCTCCTGACTGACTCGGCGAGTACGCACATGCGCACTTTGACCACTTCGGGTTGCACTGGATTTAAAAAAAGACGTTTTTTTTCCTTTCTGCTGCAGTCCGGAGAGTGAATTAAGGCATCAGTGTGATGCCCAGCAGTCTATGCAGTTCCAAACCACATAGAATTGGAAGGGGTTCGGACTGCCACATCTGCAGGCACGTACATGACGTGCTTGGGCTAAATGGCTGCTGATTGGTTGTCGCTCTCTTCCCAGGCTTTATGTGCTGGGAAAAGAGCGAGAAGCAAACAGTTACAGCCAGTTTTGGTTGTGGAGTGTACTGAGTATCGTGAATCAAGTGAAGTCTTGATTTATTTATTTAATTCTTGGCGGCCTAAGGCTATTTCGTTAGCTGGGCTGGGTGTTAGCATCCAGAGTGAGAAGAGTACAAAGAGTTTTCTTCTTGGTGGTGGCATGTATTAACAAACCCAGTTTTCTGAACTATGCTGTCAGCCAAGATTTGGTGTATTTTAGCTAGTGAAACTTAATTCATTGAACTTTTTTTAAACAGTCTGACTTCAAATGTTCCACACAGCTTCACAGTTCCTTTAAAGTCTGCTATCAAGAATTTCTTGAAAAATTCTGTAGTTTATTGAACAAGTGCAGTGTAAGTGTGTGTGTGTGTGTGTGTGTGTGTGTGTGTGTGTGTGTGTGTGTGTGTGTGTGTGTGTGTGTGTGTGTGTGTGTGTGTGTGTGTGTGTGTGTGTGTGTGTGTGTGTGTGTGTGTGTGTGTGTGTGTGTGTGTGTGTGTGTGTGTGTGTGTGCATGTGTGTGTGTGTGCATGTGTGTGTGTGCATGTGTGTGTGTGTGTGTGTGTGTGTGTGTGTGTGTGTGTGTGTGTGTGTGTGTGTGTGTGTGTGTGTGTGTGTGTGTGTGTGTGTGTGTGTGTGTGTGTGTGTGTGTGTGTGTGTGTGTGTGTGTGTGTGTGTGTGTGTGTGTGTGCGTACCTGTGTGCGTGTGTTTAATTGTTATTCATTTTGTTAAGGCATTGCTAAGTATTATGTGACATATTTTATTTGCAGCCACTGTTATGTAGGGTGTAATTTCTGTATTTGGTATGATAAGGTAAGGTTACTGGTGTACAATGTTTATGTTATACAGTATGTCATGCTTACATTAAATTTGCCAGGGTAATATTATGAAACACATAACGGTTCCATCCTGGTTTAATAGTTAACTTCTGTGTAGTGTATAATTCCAATGGAATGCAGTCTCCAGTAGTTAGATTTGGTTTGGGAAGGTACTATTATTTCATGTGCATTTAGTTAACTACTTTTGATAGTATGTAAATGCAACATTTAATCTTGTGTAATACTGTTGTATAATATGTAATGGTTAAATTTGTTTTAACAAAGAACTGTTATTTACTTTGGTAAGGTATTGTCAGCAGTGTGTATTAGTTATGCCATATATAGTGTAAGGCACATGTTCAATTTACTGAGGCAATGTTATGAAGCATAGTATGGTGCCATTTAGTTTAACAGAAAATACTTGTGAATGGCATACAATATTTTCTTTCTGGTAGGGTGTAGCTATAAAGCATGCAATGGCTAGATGTTGTTTGCAAAGTACTGCAATATACTGTGCAATAGTTACATCTGATTTGTTAGGGTAATATTTCATTATATATAATGGTTTTACTCGGTTTTGTGAGGTACTCATATAGTAACAGTGAACATTACTTTGGTAAAATTCTGTTATGTAGTATATAATCTCAATCTCAATGTTTACACACATTGTGTTACTACTGGTAAAGGCACTCAAGTTACAGCCAGTATCTGTCCACATGACGCACTGCTGAAAGCTTTTATGCTTAATTCATACAGTATGATTACCATGTAGATTGGGTATAATTATGCTACCTGTTTTTGACTAGTAGCTAAAAAATATCCATACACAATTGTACATTTAAAAGACAGTTAAAGTGTGGAACAAAAAAATATCCTGTAGCATGTACTGTACACTCTGTCTGCTGGGACACATACTACTGCACACCACTTGGTATTTCTGGTTTCAGGTTAGCCAATCTGATTCATGAAAATGAGCTGCATTTGTTTGAATATGCCTTTTGCTGTCACTCAGTACTTGTGTTTTTAACTTGGCAAATCTGTTTTATCATAGTACACTCCATCTGCTAGAATATATGTTTTTGCTGCTATGTGGTACTTGGGTTTTTATATTAGCTAAAAAGATTTCTTGAATAACAGTTCATATCTCTGCTAGAATATGCGATTTAGGCTAGCCAGACAGAGCTCATGATTTCAGTGCATATCTCCACTAAGTCATATGCTGTTAAAATGACTGATTTGTACAACTGCTTTCATTCATTGAGATATTTCAGCAATATAGTGGATGTTTACTCGCTTATGTTGTTATCGACCTCCTGCTTTGCATGACCTCATTGTACGATCTCCTCTATCCTATCTACCCCTATATATTTACTAGTTTTCCTGCAGCCACAGTTTCCATTTCTTTTGCTCCCTCTCACTGATAACTCGTACCTAACTGGCTTCCTCTTTCTTACTTCTCCTCATTTTACGTATACAAGCCCTGCTCCTTGCCATCCAGTAACAATCTAAACTATGAAACTCAAAATGAAGAGTTAAACATAGCACTTGCACATTTTAAATAATAAACAATCTCTTTGTTCTCTCACAGGAACGGATCCCTCACACATCATCATAATCTACCCTTCCCCACATTTTATTCCCAGCCCTTAGTATAGTTTTTGTCTGTCTTGTAAAGTGTCCTTCTAATGTTCTCCACCTGGAAAATCTCCATGCCTATCTTATTATACCACCTATAATTACCATAGCTCCGATTAATTCAGTTTACTTGTGTTTCTCCAATTTCCAGCCACTCACCTGCTAAAGTAACATATTGGGTTAAAGTTTCCAGTACTTACAGATTGATTTTTTTCTAAGGACAGTTGCATCTTGGGTCCAAATAGCTTCATTCACACTGCTCTGGCTCTCTCCGCTACTCCACCCCCAAATGCAACCCACCCCCACTACTCCAAATATATACTTAACCACTTAACACTCCCCCTAAACATTAAGCCTATTCAAACTCTTTAAGCAGAACCAACCACAATCTACACACATCAAGGATGTTAGTTCAACACATACCTCTTCCATGCTTACTTATATTAACTTACCACACTACCTCTTATGACAAACAACACATCACAAGCATTTACTCTCCCACTAACTGATTCAGTGCTCCACAAAACTCCATGTTATTAAGTATAGTCATATCACCTCATCTCTATAATAGCTCCCACATAGAATACTACACACTCAGATACAGAGACTTACGTTCAAAACATCACATATACTATACATTTGCCAAAGTACTACCCAGAAATAGCACACCTACTTCTGATAAAAGCCAGTTACCTTAAACTATGTGGGGACAAACATCCCAATCCAGGCCCACAAACACACACTGCCCTTACTCTACACACTACAATACCTGACAGCATCAGTAACCTAACACACAACAGCTCTGACCTCCTATTATTAAACATGAAGCTGAAAAACATCCTAAACAAGGTACACAAATTTGACTCAACTCTCACCCTATACTCTCCAGACATTGTAGTCTAACTGAAACATGGCTCAAGTCCCACATAAAAGATACTGAAATCTTGACTTCAAGCTACAACATACACAGACTTGATAGAACCCAAAAACGTGGGGGCAGCATAGCCATAGCATACAAGGACACACTCAAATTGGAACAAATTTTAAATAGACCCCCAGACTGCAAAAACTCAGAAATCTTAATTACACAACTCTATCTGAACTCAGAAACGCACATTATAATAATTGCCACCTACATTCCCCAAGGTAAAAACCCCTCAACAATCAAGAACCTTCTCAGTTGGTCTGCCTCCACTTTTAATCAGTAAACTATTATAATAGAAGACTCTTACTTGGACTGGGCCTCCTTACTCTACACACTACAATACCTGACAGCATCAGTAACCTAACACACAACAGCTCTGACCTCCTATTATTAAACATGAAGCTGAAAAACATCCTAAACAAGGTACACAAATTTGACTCAACTCTCACCCTATACTCTCCAGACATTGTAGTCTAACTGAAACATGGCTCAAGTCCCACATAAAAGATACTGAAATCTTGACTTCAAGCTACAACATACACAGACTTGATAGAACCCAAAAACGTGGGGGCAGCATAGCCATAGCATACAAGGACACACTCAAATTGGAACAAATTTTAAATAGACCCCCAGACTGCAAAAACTCAGAAATCTTAATTACACAACTCTATCTGAACTCAGAAACGCACATTATAATAATTGCCACCTACATTCCCCAAGGTAAAAACCCCTCAACAATCAAGAACCTTTTCAGTTGGTCTGCCTCCACTTTTAATCAGTAAACTATTATAATAGAAGACTCTTACTTGGACTGGGCCTCCTGCTCCTCCGAAAATCCTACCAACTTTATTAACCATTATGTCTTTTCTCAATTAATACTTCCCCCAACCAGAATCAATAAACATAGCAAAATGCAATCAATCCTTGACTGGACACTAACAAATAGGCCCTTTTTGGCTAAAACGTTTTTACAAGTGGGGGTATCACAGCGATTGCTATTTTCAGCATGTTACTTGGTACTTTTATAAAGCTGAATATAAATTATAATTAGATCTGCAGTGCAAGGACAAGTGATTTGAGTTGAGTGCTGCTTGTTTTTTTTATACTTGATTTTGACTGGCATTCCAGTAATGTATTTAAAAAGTAATTTCTTTTTTCATGCCTCAGAATCTTTTTGTTTCCATCTAGATATTAAGTAAACTGTCATGTAGCCAAAGTACTGAAATATTTTTTTCTTCTACACTTCATTTTGTCTTTATTGAACACTCATAATGACAGTTTGGCACCCAGAGCAGCGTAGTTAAAGTCCCAGTTTTTGCGTTTTTTTGCATAACCCCACCCCTTTTGAGTTAACCACACCCCTTCCATTTGCCCCCACCCATTCAGCTGTTTCCTGCAGCCCCCTTTTGATTTGAAGCCACCAGCCGCCACTGCCGTATCCCTTTTTCTTTGCCTGAACTCTGATATCAATCCCTGGTAGGGAAGACGATCTCTACCCCACAGTCCAAATGTCTTCTTGGTCTCATCCCATTCGATTAGATTTCCTTTCCTAGTTATTGGCTTTCGTTACCTTGGTCCATTTGCCAGCTTTCTGCAGTAAATTCCAGCCTTCTCTTTCCTACTGTCTTACTGCTACTTGCACTCATCCCTGTCAGCAAAATCTCCTTTCTCCGTTCTCATGTTGACTTAATTTTAGAATACTTTCTGCTACTTTATGAATAGAATATACTGAACGTCTGTTATTCTCCTTAAAAATCTGTGTCCAAAACCATTCTTCTTTCATAGTTCTTGCATTTCCACCCTGCTTCATCATCATCATCCCTTTCCACCTTAAATTATGACTTCCTGCTTGTATTATGTATACGAGTCTTGTGTAGCTCTAAAATATTCCTTCAAATCAGATAATTCTACACCAACTTGTTCTATTGGAAGAATCACTTTATCCCACATATATCTTGCACTTTTGTCCTCTAAGATAAATTCCTTCAACTCTTTATTAATTATTGTCCATAACTTTTCCTCCAGTTTAATAAAATATGCTTCATCTGTACATAAAACTAAAAGGACTAAAAACATTTTCACTGCTTCTACCTTACTATCCATAATCATAAATAATAGCTTCCAGCTTCTCATTTTTTGTATTATCTTTTGTTTAGTCTCCTCCCACATATCCTTAGCTGCCATAACAGAAACATTTTAATCCATACTCCTTAAATAACTTCATCTTATAATGTCCACATAAATCTGGGTATTGCTGAACCAATGCTTGTGCAGGTACATAATTTACTGCTATAGCCTTTGTTTTATTTCCATTAATTAAATTGTATATCCCCCCAAAATTTGAAACTATCTCAAAATGTTCTACAACACTGAGATGTCTTTTTTCTGGACTTATCAGGTACAAAATAATATAATTTGCAAATAAGGCCAACCTTTCTTGATTGCTATACTGTTTACATCCCTGAATTCTTATTTCCTTTGCCAGTTGCCCTAAATATAAAGCAAATGAAGGGTAAAGAGGACACACTGCCTGGTTTCTCTCTTCCGACACAACTTACCAGGGAGGGAACCCTCCCACTTTAATTCTTGTTTCTGATCTTCATATATAGGTTCATAGATAGATTAGTACTAAGCTAATTGCCCTTGTGAGCCATTTTAAGCCTAGCCAATTATCCCTTGTGAGACTCAAACCCTGCACTTTGTGTTTGTAAGGCAAACACCTTAACCATTAGACCACCCTCCCTCCAATATATCCTCCCAGTTAACTGCATTATTGTATCAGGGCATGCAAATGCTTCCATTGCCCTACTCATAAAATCCCAGCTTCCTCTGTTGAATGCTTTCTCTGTCAAGACTGGCCGGTAACAGCTGTATTTTCTAACATTCTGCTTCACATTGGATCAGCATTGTTTTATTAATGTTGTCGAATGTCTTGTCATTCTTTTAGCTAGTATAGACATAAAATCTTCATAATCATGGTTTTAAAATGTAAATAGGTCTATATGAAGTTGGATCTGATGGGTCTTTTCCATGTTTAGGTATCACAGCCACCACAGGTTTCTTTCAAGATGTTGATGCTTTACCTCTTTTTTAAAGTATGTTAAAATCTTATCACTTTCCTCCCTTGTAACTGCCAACCCTTCACATAAATACCATCTGTTCTTGGAGACTTTCCTGCAGATTGATTATGCATCACCATTTTTTATCTCATCTCCTTCTATCTTAACAGTTAACTGTTGAGCTTCATCTACCTCTAAACTTGGTATACTTAAATCTTTCATAAATATTTCCATTACTGACTTCCAATTTCTCTGTTTTATACACATTTTCATAACATTTCTGAAATGTCTCTGATACCTCTATGTGATCTCTGGTTATATTTCGTGTTATGGGCTCCCTAAGTTTGGTGTCAACCTTTTCTATATTCTGTTGCCCAAATCATTATGCTAAACGCTTTGTGCTCTGGAGATATCAAAAACAGTTATTTAAATCTTTCTAAACTTGTGCATATTATTCAGATACTCCCTTATTTTCTCTTTAACACTCTGCAGTTACACCTCTTTATGTTATGTGAGATTCCCTCTGTTCTGTAATATGTATACCTTTGTCTGTACTTTCTTTTAATTCTACAATTCTTTTACACTACACTTTCATTTTATCCCACTCACTGTCTATGATTTCTGAAGAAATTTCTGTCTTTCCTATTAACTTCTGAATAATTTCCACTACCCCTTCCTTAAATTCCTCTTTTTTGTAACAGGTAGATTGAAAGTACCGTGTCTCATTTTTACTTCATTTCCCTGCATGTTTATCTTAGTTTTTATTGCTTCATGATCTGAAATAGCTATTGAATGTGTCAATGCTTTGAATTAAATGCACATGTTCCTGTGAAATATAATTTCTATCTAGTCTAACCCAGTTATTGTACCTGGAGAATAATATGTAAATTATGTCCAAGTTCCTACTACTGAATTCACATCTTTACTAACAAATATTTTATAAATGTCTTCAGAAGTCTACCCTTTTGTTATATTTTCCCTTCTAGATCTTCCAGATACATCTGCACTGTTGCAAATCAAGTTCCAGACCCCCACCAGTAAATTTTCTTACACTCAAGAATAGCAGCTGTTGGTGGAATATAAATACATGCCTGCATAATTCTCCTTCCTTGCCAGTAGCCCCTTATTACCACAAATCTACGAGTATTATCTTTGTCTGTCTTCTATCACTATTGTATCTTCCTCTAGCAATTAGTATTATTACTCCCCTTTCCCCCGATACTCTGCTGAGTATCTATCATGAAATCTTTTCTTTATCAAATTCATATGCACATTTCATTCCAAATGTGTCTGCTGCAGCTTTGCTATTTGGACTCTCATTTCTCAATATAATGCAATACTCTTATCTTTTTGTCTATAGCTTTAAGGCCATTTATGTGCCAAAATAATATGGATAGCATAGCTATTATGATAAGAAATTATTGTTCCCACCTATTATACAGGACAGCTTTTTCAAATCTTTATTTTTAACTTTAGTGTTACAGGCACATACTAGTGTTAGACAGATTGATATTTTATTCGTTTGTTTCATGTCAGCTCCATTTAAACCTACTTCATATATTTCAAGACTTTTTGTTTTAATGAAAACCATCAAATAAAAAACTAAATACATTTTCAAAGTACTCCCATAACCTATTAACTTAGAACCAACACACAAAACTATGTACATCTTGATAAAAATTAAGTCTATCCATCCAGATAGGAACAATTGCCCCAAATCAACAACTGCACCTCCAGGTATTAACCAAAATTAAGGTTACCAATGCTAAGGTGCATGTTATAGCCTGTGCTCCCAATTAGACTGATTGTTGTTTGCTCTTTTCTTATCTCTATTCCCAACCCAAATGTGAAAAACAGCTTGTATGCTTTCGAGAAAACTAACTTTTTGCCTTAAGAAAAAATGGACTGGCTATCTTTAAATAATTTTAGACTGTTCTATTAAATGCATTGAAGTATTAATGCTGCTAGGGAAACTACTACCTCTTATTTACTTCCAGTAATTTCAAATTTTATTTTTTACTGAACTGCTTGCCCTTGAAATGTTGCATTTCCTCCAGAAACAATGCTCAGAACTCTCAAGATTAACTGCTTGTACCTGCAGACAGCTTGTTTCCATGGAAACATAGTCAGCAGTGAGTAAAAAATGGATAACAGCTCCTCAGATGCACAAAGAATTCCCTTGTCAGTTTCACTCAAAACAGAACAAAATGTACAACTGCATTCAGCTGCAGACTTCTTGACTTCCACTAAACATTTGCTAAAGGAAACAAACAAGGTAATATTACATATGCAAGAAACTTGGAAGGAAGGAGTAAAGCAACAGTTGTCATATGGTGGTCAAAGGATAGTGAAAATTCCTAACTCCCTAATGACTGAGTAATTTGTTTAGGAGAGTATCACCAATATGATACAAGCAGGGGTATCTAAATTTGCCAAAGGCACAGTTCTGCATTTCTTGGCATTTAATTTGAGGCTGTGGTCTATGTACTACTTGTTAATGTGTGCTAGGTCATCTTGGAGAATCAGAGGTCAGTAGGGGTATTTATAGCAGCACTGAGTTTGCAGTCATTAGCAAACTGCCAGCTACAGGCATTTGGTGTCATCCTTAACATCAGACAAGTAGATACCAAAGAAGAAAGGTCCCAGGGCCAGTTCCTCAGGGATACTACTGGTAACTACTGTTTTTGTTTAGTGCATGCCTCAAACACTAATAGAGTAGGCACAGTCAATGAGGCAGTTTGTTATCAAGCAGGTAACACAGAGGTTTACTTTTAATTGCATTAGCTTAGTAATGATGCAAGAATGTGGAATGGTATAAAAAGTGTTGGCCAAGACTAGGTATGCACTGTGAACCAATCTGCCTGAGTCTATTGCATCAGTGGCCTGCTCAAATAAATTCTACCTGGGTCCAGGATTTGAAGACTGCCTATATCTCTGTGAGTAAGTTTCATAATGATGCACTCCTTTGACTTGCAAGTAAGGCTGGTAAAGCTTATCTATCTGTCATCACCTGGATCAGTAGTGGGATCCACTATATTGAAGTGGGATGATTACAATAGTTATACATAATTCTTGCACAAATCCAATGGAGATCCTGAGATTGAATAGACTTAATGATTCAGTCTTTGTTGCTAGCAAGAAGACAGCCTGGAACATTATCAGAGCCCATGGGGCTTATATTTTTTTCCTTGGAGAGTGCATTTAGGGCTTGATCAGAAGTGACTATGTGTTGGTGTAAGTGTGCTAATGTCTTATGGATAATTAGAGGGAGATAGGGAGTGAAGTCCGAGCTGAATTTGTCTGCTCACATGTTGGAAGTGTCCTAACAGGATGTGTGTGTGTGTGTGTGTGTGTGTGTGTGTGTGTGTGTGTGTGGTATTTTATATTGCTGGCTATTTCTTTTAAGGTTCCTGATGTAGCTATAGAAGGCTTAGTGGTTACCCTTGCTGTGGGTGGAAGTTCTCAGTTTGTACTTGCTCTTGGGGGATTTGATTTTGTTTCTAATTTTCTTTGTTGTTCTTTTTGAGTTCTTCTGTAGCTGGTGGGGAGATAAGTTCACTTTTATGACCTGTGAGATTCTTCCTCTTATTGCATAGTTTGTTAATACTATGGTCCCACAAAGGGGATTGCTCTTGAATATGGCAGTTGATTTATGACTGAGGCCCCAACACTAGCTTGAAAATGGGCATAGAATATGTAAGTGAATTTGGCAGCATATAAAATGTGGTCATCAGGTTGAGGAGGGAATTTGAATTTCATCAGGCCATCAGTTAATTGGAGTAGATTTGATTTAGAGTAGTCTCTAAAGACACAGGAGTCTTGAAGTAGCTCAGACATTACACCTAAAGTAAAAGTTAAAGCATGGTAGTCAGTTTTGACCTGAGATTTAGTAACTACTGATGAGGACCAGGTCCAATATTTTTGAGCCATTCATTGGCATTTGGATGTAGTTGGTTCATGGTGTTGACATTAACAAAGTCCTGGAATTTCTTTGAAAACTTATTTGTGATGGCATTTTTTCCACAGTCAATGGAGGAATAGTTGAAGGGTACTCAAAAGGATGGTGTTGGGTTCTATAGTCAAGGATTTTAATTTGTGTTGGTATGCCTTGTGGTCTGCCAGTGTATTTGAGGGGGTATGATAATTGGCTATGATGTTGTACTGTGTTTTGTTTATCATGGGAAGGGTGTATTGGTGGTCATGGTCGTCCTACACTGCGTCTGGAGGTGAATATTTTTAGGAACATTCATATACCCTCTCCAACTGCATTGTCCATTTCAGTATTGAGTCTGAAGGGGTGGTAGGTATTAAAGCCCTGCACTGTTGGGGGGGGGGGTGCTTTTGTTTTTCTGAAACCACATTTCAGTAAATTTAAATGTATCAATATTTTCAGGGGTTAGGAGTGCCTGTAAGGAATACAACTTTTTGTTAAGACTTCTACAGTGACCAGTACTACCTTTATATATTTCGCTGCAGTTGGCTGTGTAGGTAATTTGTGGAAGCTGGCCTTCCTTAAAAAAACTCTATTGGTAGCAAAGAAAGTATTAGACAATATATGGAAGTCATGTAGTGAGAGATGCAGACCATCCCTAACATTACAACCAGGGCTGTCAGACATCTCCTCCCAGAATAAAATGTATTGGATACCCTTAGAATAACACCAGTAGCCAAGCCAATATTTAAAGTCAACTATCTTTTATTTTTTATTAAGGCATCATTCTTGCAGTGGTAGAATACTGATCATTATACAACAACCCCCCCATTAATATTCAAAAACATGCACACTGATTGGCAGCATGCACGTTGTAAATCTGAGTTATAGTAATGGAAAAAGGTCCGGTCGCCCGGACTTTTTCCATTACTATAACTCTTTTTTTTTACAGCAACGGAGAACGCAAGATCTCCGTTGCTTCATACTGTCTCGCTATGTTAAACGAGATTCTTCGTTGCTTTTTTTAAAGCTGTCTCGCCATGTTAAACTCCTTTAACATGGCGAGACAGTTTGTAAAAAGCAACGGAGATCTTGCTTTCTCTGTTGCTTTTTTCAAAACTGTCTCGCTATGTTAAATGGGTTTAGCATAGCAAGACAGCTTTAAAAAAAGCAATGGAGATTCTCTGTTGCTTTTTTTAAAGCTATCTCGCTATGTTAAACCCATTTAACATAGCGAAACAGTTTGTAAAAAGCAACGGAGATCTTGCTTTTGCCCACAGCTCTGATGTACTGGGTGGGCATACGCATGCGCAGTACATCAGAACTGCCGCAGAATACCAGACAGCTGCGGAAGGGCAGCAAGGAGACATTATACAATGCCATTATTTAAGAAAAGTAATTTTTTTTTTTCTTAAATAATGTCATTGTAGAATAGCAATAACCCACTTCTGGGTGTGGGTAATGCTGGATTTACCCACGGTTGGCTTTGTTTGGCCACTCGGGCTTCACCCTCATGACCAAACCACACCAACCATGGGTAAATCCAACATTACCCACACCCAGGCATGGGTTATTGCTATAATACTAGTTTCATACCCATTTCCGATGCATATTCCAAGAGCTTCATCATTTCCCTTTTCATGTGATCCAAGGAGGTACATCCCAAGTCGTTGAGATCTATGTGAGTAATGACAGTGTGATGTGTACCTGGGGTAAAGTATCTTAGAGCCTTAGTGATGTGGCCAATCCTGGCACCTGAGAGGTGCTTTTCTCAGCCTGGTGAGTAGGGTATGTTTTATTTTTATTTATTTATTTTTATTTATTTATTTACACTTTGTTGGCTGGGTTTGTCTCACTAGGCCAATCACCTATTTTCAGGGGAGAACTGAGGCAGTATTCATACTGATTAGGAAACTTTTGGCCAGGTCCCAGGGGAACTCCCTTATTTTTTCGATAAGTGCCATGGGATACTTTACATCCACCTGAACTTCCACCAACTCTGGCAGATGAGGCCACAATTTAATGTTTCATCTGAAGGATGGCAACCTCAAGAGTGCAGCTCTCCTCCTTGTGATGCACTACAGTGTCAATATTGGAAAACTAATCCAACTGCATAGATTGGGAAAATAACCTACATTACAAACTCTCTACCATTTGAACTTCAGCTATGTGTATCTAACTGTAGAGTTGCTTATAACCAGAATGTTTCCGAGTGAACTTAGTTTTGCTACCTTAAAGGCTTCTGTAGGGTAGTTGTATGACCCCTTTTTGTGGCTGTGTTTCTGTAGTGTCATTATGAGCTGTATGTTGGGAGCATGCAGGGGGGGTAGGTTAGAGGGTTTAGACTGATGACTAGACTTGGGAGTTATAGGAAGCTTAGGTAGAGATTTTTAACAACATCAGCATAAGACAGTTTTATGTTTGCAATATATAGATGTTGCATAGGTGTGGAAGGATGGGGTGGGGTTAATACAGTGTTCACGCCACTGTATATTACTGGCTGAGAGGGAGATACATCTATTTAATTAAGTTCTTAAACCTCTCACAGATAGTCCTTTGAGTTAAATAGAAGTTATTTTCAGAGAGCATTAGGCAGTTCTTAATTCTACCTTAGGATTCAATGAGCTATAAGGCTTGGATTACAGGTGGGTTAGTCTGTTATCCCTCCATGATGACCAGTGCTGCTGAGTGAAGAAACGATGTGAGGTGATAAAGGGGGTTTGGGAAAATAATCCAGGAGGGAAGGTTGTTGAACTGATAAGTTCAGAGCAGTTCTGCACAGTTCTGCTCATCTGGGCTTTGCATGGATAGCACAGCTAAGAGAAAACTTGCACAACTCAGTGCAAGCCATTTAAGCAGGTCAGAAGTGTATAAGTGGCCCATTGGAGCTAGAAGAAGATATCCTTTCAGCAGCACAGAGAAGGAAGTTTTTTCTTGTATGCAGTACCAACAACAGAAAACTCTGTGCAGTAAATACTAAACAAAAAAAAAAAATGAAAAACAGGCAACATTTGAAGCCCGAACACTCTACTCTACCAAAGACCTGCAGCAATTAGTCCAGCTGACATCCCTTAATCCAAGATAGCCAAATCATCTGCCTAAACAGATTTACTCAAGACAGAAAATAAAATGCAAAAACAGTATAAAACAGTGTAGAAAGCAAGTGTTGCAGACCTTAAAAGTAAGATGGTGAAAAAGGGGTAAACTTCCTCCATATTGCATTATGCACTAAGTAGGCAGGAAGATAAAAAAGAAGGCTAACACCCACTTTAGCAGTCTAAGTGGAGAAACCTCCCAGTCTGATCTTGGTGTTCACTAGCATAAGCATGTGAGATGAGATTAGGAGGAATTTTCAAAGACAATTTGTACTAAGGGCGGTCAGCTCAAACCAGTGCTGGGAGACTGGATGGGTACTCAGTATTGTGGATCCATGGAGTACAACGGGAGGACAAACGTATTTAAACAGATTACTCAGTTAATACTTTTGTGCTTACTGGCAACAGCAGCAGTGGAGGAGTGTGAGGGAATTTGGTGATCAAATTCAACAAAAGGGGAAACAACAACAGAGACACTGGCTTTAAAGGCACAGCAAGATGCAAACATTAGAATAAAATATGTGCAGTGTAGTGTTTTACTTTCCTGATGCAAAGATACTTGGAAATAAATTTTCACTTTCAGGTTTAAAATGTATCCGCAGCAGTATTATAAATGCTGGTGTAGAACTATCCAAAAAGAACAAAAGGAAACAGTAGGCAGTGCTATAAATAGTAATTAAAATGAAACAGAGCAATAACAAGACAATTTTGCAAAACAAATATACAACAAGCCAGAAGCATTCAAAGAATCATAACTTATCATCCAAACAGCAAATCATTAATCAACAAGTGATTAAACACTACCCATCAAAACAATAAAACAACTATTTTTGCAGGGGGCAAGCTTCCCTGCACCCCCAAACCTCCTGCTAATTGTGTATACAACCCTGAGGTCAGACTACAATGGGGAAAGAGCAAATTCCCTGAATCCCAATGTATTGCAACCTCTTACTGAAAAAGCCAGTAATCTTCAAACAGCCGATTTTTGATCAGCTGTACTGGCTTTACCACAGTCAAGAGAAAGACATTAATGAAAAGTTATGGTTTCACCTTCAGATACAGAAAAATCTGCAGCACGTAACTTTATCTTACCAAAGCTACTGGCTGAACAAATTGATTTAAAGAATAAAATAATGCACTTAACAGAAAAATGTTTCAAAAACAGTTCTAGCAATAGAAATATTTTAATAAAACAGATGCAATATATTTTTTCATTCTTTCCTGATGTAGAGATACTTGGAAAGAAAACTTTCAGGTTTAACATGTATCTGTAGTAGCACTATGAATGTTGGTTTAGTGATAGCTGCAAAGGACCTTCAGGAAGTCCAGAGTCTTGCAGGAGCTACTGTACCTGTAAACAAATTTCAAATGTCCAGCCTAAGCTAGAATTAATTATTGCCATTAATGCTTACAATATGATATTGAAAAGATGTTTTTGTCATTAGGATGACATGAGGAAATGTATGTAATTGATCAGGACATAAGTAATTGCATTTTGCATTATTGCATAGGTTATGAACACTAGGCCAGATTTCAGTAGACTGACTGTTAAACAGGCCTAACTAAACAGTCTTGTACCATTGTAAGTCACTTACACCGAGAGCATGTCTTTTGAGATTGGGTATGATATGTAGTTCACTAACTTTCTCCCCTTCCTCCTCCCCTGTGAGGTGTGTGATGTTTCTAGATATGGGAGGTTGGTGTAATGGTTAAGGTATTTACCTTATAGACACAAGGTACAGGGTTTGATTCTCATATGTGATAACTGACTAGGGTAAAAATAGCCCACAAGGGCAGTTAGCCTAGATCTAACCTATGTAGCATATGCAGAACCTGAGAAGAGTTCTGTAAATCCCCAATACATTATCATTGCCATTTCACATCTCACAGAAAGGTTTGTAATGATCCTTGTAGCACAACATGTTAGTAATACATTTTAAAACACATTTCTAACTAAAATATTCACCAGACAGAGATTACTGTGTTAATCCATCATAATTAATAACATCAACAACGTGCAACAATATTACTATTGTTTGATACTGAAGTTCAGTTTATATCATAGTACAATAAAAATGGTATAATTTTGCAATAAAAATTAAAAATGACTCAATTAATTCAAAATGTATGTGATATACCTACCCTTATAAAGTTTTCCAAGTGTTATGTCCATGCAGCAGTTTAGCATACCCTTTGTAATTAACAATACTTTTTTCTAAGCTCTGAAGAATTAATAAAAAATTATACACACCCGTATTTGTATTTTATTTTTATTTTATTTTTATTTAACATTTGTTTAACAGCTATATATGCATACACACACACACAAACACACATTTTATATAGTACTTTAATATGGAATAAAATAAGTACTTACTGTACAACTTTGGCCTACTTTGCTGTTCCTCTGAAAACCCACCTGGTCTTACCCTCCACCTCTGCAGGTATCATCATACCTGTGGCACCATTCCTTTCCAGAATGGAGCATACCTGTCAGTGAAGTCAGGTAATCCTCCAACTCTGACTTTTTTTCAGGTGCCTCCATCTGCAGCACTTTCCAACCTTTGCAGGTATGATGCATGCAGCAGGTGAAGGAGAATTTTGATCTCTTTTTAGACTACTTTGGGACACTGCCATGGGCTTTAATAGATTGCATGTTGATAGTACCAGATTCAAATATGAATGAAGAAGTGAGTATGAAGTTGACACAATTAGAGTGTGAACCACACCCACTAGGGTGTGATATCATACTGTCTGGCCCCTTACACCCTGCCAGATACCTGCTGAGCACAGAAAGGCATGAGCATGCCCAGATTATTTCCACAAACATCTGCAATGCACCATTACGCTGAGGCTTGCACAGTGCCTATGCAACTGCATGAGCACTTTGTACCTTGCTCACAGCAGTATGAACTGAGCCACACCAATAAAAGCACTTAAACATATGTGCTTTGATACAATTCATAGAGCCTAAGTGTGGCAATGCTTAGTTTGCATAAGCACTTCTTAAATCAGAACAAACTCTCGCCAGTCTTTTTGCAGTTCACCATTTTGACAGCTGTGGGTACTGGTCCCCTAGTGATTCATTTGGTGCCCTTATAGCAACATGGGTGCAGTCTGTTATGCCAAGCACCTCAGGAAATAGTGGCATTCCAAAGAAGTCAAACAAGGAAATGTTTCAGTCCTGTGGTGACACGAGGAAATACATCCACATGTGCAAAGAGGATAGTGAGGAAGTACTACAGTACTCTCAAGCCAGAAGCCTGTGAGATACCCGACATGTTCCCAGTTTATCTGTGAAAGGTCCTGTGGCAAGTATATTGAGGGCTAAACATAGCTTAGTATCTACGTTTTGACATTTCCCATTTGTGAGCCATACAAGTTCACCAAAGCTCTTATTATATCATTGTCCACTCTAAACATGTCCAATAACTCCTACTCAGCCAAGTTAGATGAATTATCCTTTGCCTATACATCCTCCTCCTAGGCCAGCAAGTAGCACTTTGCACAGTGGGTTTTGACGTGACCAAAACAGGCAGCTCAAAGCAGAACACATCAGGCTTGCAGAGAAGCCAAGTATCTTTGCAGACTGCAATGTGGACTGAAAAAGGTACGCTTTCACTTAAAGAAAGTCACAGTTTTTCCACACATTCCTCATTAGCAACTCAATATTCCATTATTTGCATAAGATGTTTTCATTCATATTCCAAGTGATTTGCTTTGGCTATGCTTGTGTTAGTGAATAGCACCAGAGCTACGTTTCTACACCATGCTCCAATACCCCCTGCACTTAATCATAATGGCCATGAATACTATCCTAGAACTTACAATCTCATTACTGATCAAAATGGGCCAATATTTTCAATAACCTTTTGAGTCATAAATGTATTGGTATCAAATGTAGTGACAAACCTGGTATCCTGGTTTGGAACTCTTTTTTTTGGCCAGCTTCATATTTCAGGGCTTCTGTTTCTGATATTGCTTTCATATGGTTTTTCACCTCTGTTAAATAATAGAATGTTTTCTTCTATGTAGAAAATTGTGTATCAGATGTATACATGTGTAGTTATAAATATTTTCAAAGCTACAAATCCTCTTTAACCTAAAAAACTGTGATCTTTGTAAAAATGTTTTTGGTCATACATTTAATACTAGCTTGATCCCAAAATTAAGTAACAGATCTGTCCCAAGTAAATAACTGGTGCCAATATCATGGACTGAAACTAAATGCCAAGTAATGCATTATTGTATTCTGTGGAAAGTCATTGTTGCAATATTAACAGAAACCAGGCTAAAACCTAACATTAACAGTAATGAAATCACTCAGAAGGATACAGCATTCTACGTAAAGACAGGGTAATTAAGAAAGGAGGAGGTGTAGCAATCCTATTTAAAAATCACCTATCACTTGGTTTGTTATAAGTAAAACTCCCTGACTTAAAAAAATGCAGAAATAATACTTGCCAAGCTAAAAAACAACCCCAATAAAAGTATAAGCATCCTCATCCTAGGTAGATACATCCCACCAGGAAATAATCTTCCAACACTCGAAAGCATACTACACTGGGCATCTAATTGCCTTCCTCAAGAAACAATCTTTTTAATTGATTTCAACATTGACTGGCTAACATGCTTCTCTTCAAATCCAACATCACATATTAACCTACACAGGTTTACCCAACTAATCACATCTCCTACTAGGACCAATAAAACCTCCGGCAGACAATCTGTATTAGATTGAAACTTAGTCAACACCCCAACCCAAATGTCCCACTCAGGCTGTCTCCCTGACAACCTAAGTGACCACCAGCCAACCTATCTCCTTCGATCTAAAACCCATCAAATCCACCAAGGCACCTACCATCTAATCAGAGACAAAAGGAATTTCAATGCCAACAACTTCATTTCCTCCCTAAAAAGCTGCAACTGGGAAACTTGTACACCTACCATTAGATGAAGCAGTTAACTCCTTCAACTCCACCTTCTTAAACATCCTCAACCACCATGAACCGTTCCCTGGTTAAGCAAAAAATGTAGATCTCTACTTAAGGCCCGTAACAAAACCTGGGAACAATTGCATAAAAGCAGATCCCACATAACAAAACAAATATTCCTTGAATTACATAAAGCCAAAAAACTAGTGAAATGGGATAAACTCCACAACAAATACAAGGTCACTCCACAACAAGTACAAATATTACTCTGTCATTGTCCATGTTTGTGTGAATGACCTGATATGTACCTCCCTGGACTACATGAAAAGAGACATGGAGGAGCTCTCTGATCTTGTAGCCCAGGCAGGTATGACCCTATCCCTGAGTAGCATCCTGCCATCGCCCAGAATGATTCCACAGTACAAGGACAAAATGATTGACTTCAAAAATTGGCTAAGCTTCTGGTGTCATTCTAAGGGGATCCAGTATCTGCCTGCCTGGGACGACATGGTCGACAGACCACGATTCTTTGCCAGAGATGGCCGGCACCTGTTGCCCCTGGGATTCCGGATACTGGCTAAGGCTATTGTCACCCATATAGTGCCTTTTTTAGGCAAGGTTTAAATGCTAAATTCACCACCATAACAGGTACAAACAAGCAAACTCTGAGGGTAATGCTAGTCAATGCTAGAAGTTTAAAACCTCAAAATGCACTCACTCGAGGCACTCCTTAAAATGGAGAACATCGACATCTGTGCAGTGAGAGAGACCTGGTTCAAGGCTCCAGAGAGCACCCTGCATTGCCAGGCTATAATTCATACCACACCTATCAGACACCTAACCTGGACTGAAACACTAAAGATGGAGGCATGTCCATATTCATTAAGGATAGCCACACCTCCAGACTAGTTGCTCAACATAATGCATCTGAAATTATCCAATTGCAACTAACAATGGGCAAGACTGCAATCCAGGTTGTAGCTTGTTACAGATCCCCCACCATGCCCCAGGATTCCCACTCTTCATTTCTTAAGATACTGGAAAATATTAAGGGTACAACCCAATGCCTTAGTTATGGGTGATTTCAACTACCCCACCATCAACTGGGAAAACTACTCCTGTGCCACCTCATTCGCTCAACATTTTCTGGAATTCATAAATTCTAACACCTTGGATCAGCTTGTCCACACCTCCACCAGGGGCAGCAATATCCTGGACCTGGTCATTACCAATATGGGTAACCAGAGTTCCACACCAGAGGTCAACTCCTCGCGGATCAGATCTGACCACAAGCTAATCACCCTAGACATCCATATCCCACCCCCATTAAGGAAACCACCATCAAAAACTACTCCAAAGCCAACTTCATGCTTCTCAAGACAGAAGTGGCAAATTTCATGACACCCATGCAGACAGAACATAGAGGTACAACTGCTGAATCGTACACAATTGCACTGTATAAGCACATACACGAGTGCATGGATTGTACCATCCCCAACAGAACCAAGATGCTATCCTCCAAAAAAAAGGAAGCCAATCTGGTGGTCCCCTGCCATAAACAAACTCTACAACAGAAGAAAGAAGCTGTTGCAAAAAAAGAGTAAAATCCCAAGATTGGAGGAACTCCCTGGTCAGCCTCAGCAAAAAGCTGAGATCCCTCATAAAATCCTCCAAAGCCAGTTATGAAAATAAAATCGCCACAGTTTCCAAAGGCAACCACAAAGCATTCTACAGCTATGTCAAGAATCTCAGTGGCAACACTCAGGTCTGCTCTGAGCTACAGCACAATGGCACTAAATATACAGAACCAACCAATATTGCCAACATCTGGGCAGATAGGATCAGTGCTAATTTTATCCCCCTCTCGCTCTTCAAAGGGCCCATCTTAATACTGGAAGAATGCAAAGCCCCTGTAATCATGGATGAACAAGTAAAGACTGCACTCTCCAAAGCCAAGAACACAGCATCCATGGGACCAGACAACATCCCAGGCTGCATACTGCACGAACTACAGTTCAAACTGGCACCCCACCTAAGCACCATGTTCAGTCATAGCCTCACCTCAGGCTATGTGCCTACTGAATGGTGCACAGCAACGGTTATCCCACTCCACAAAGGGGGTGCCACCACAGACCTCAGAAACTACCGCCCCATTACCCTGACTAGTCTGGTCTGCAAGGCCATGGAACGTATCATCTTGAAGCTTATAAATAATGACCTAGGTAACCTCCAAACCCTGGATCCCACTCAGTTTGGGTTTGTAAAAGGTAGATCATGTCTACTAAACCCGACTGACTTCTTTGAAGCAGTCACTAGAGCCGTAGACGAGGGCAAGGTAGTGCACACAGCCTATCTTGACCTCGCCAAGGCTTTCGATACCATCCCCCACTCTGGAATTCTAGCTAAACTCACTAAATTGGGAATAAATCCCTATGTCACAAGATGGGTTGCCAACTGGCTTACTGACAGAATCCACACAGTAAAAGCAGCCGACTCCAAGTCCAACTTCAGACCAATGATGAGTGGAGTACCACAGGGTTTGGTCCTGGTTCCTCTCCTGTTAGCCTGCACTTCAGAAAAGTAGATGCCAAACACAGAAGTTCTTTGGCTAACAAAGTTCATAGATGACTGCAAACTGGGAGCCATAATAGACTCACCTAATGATGTAGATATTCTACAAATGGGCCTCACATAGACAGATGCTTGGTTTCAAAGCTGAATGCCAAGAAGTGCATTGTCATCCCCTTTGGGAAAAACTCATTACCCATGAACTACCACATAGGCAATAACTCATTAAACACTGAAAGTGTGATGAGACCTCAGGACACAGGTGGACAATAGTCTCTCCTTTGATAACCACATCACCGCAGTAGTCAGGAAATCCTTCTGCCTGGCACACCTCATCATAAAAGGCTTCTCTTCTAGAAAAAAGGTCATTGTTCCTCTCTATTCATCCCTCATCAGACCCATTATAGAGTACAATACCCTGTTTGGCATGTATCTCACAAGACACCTACAGCAACTGGAAGGCTCACAGAAGTACCTCACTAAGAGGATTACTGGCCTCAAACAAATGCCATATGCAGACCATCTAAAAAAACTCCAGTTCTACTCCGTCATATATCGCCTACTCAGAGGTGATCTCTGCCTAACATACAAAGCTATGTCAAACCCAGAGCTGTTGGACATGCTACACTTAAAGAAATATCAATCTCTCTGAACCACATCCTCCAGGGACCTAAACTTTGTCACCACAATAAACAGAACATTCTGGAGGGATAGATTATTGTCCCAGAGACTTCCCATACTCTGGAACAAAGTACCCATTCATGTCAAGCAAAACTCCTCTTTGGCCCTCTTTAAGAAAAATCTTGATGACTGGATGGGAAATAGAAAATTCACCCCGGGTATCACTTCTGTGGCACTGCTTGATAGGGGCACAGGAAAGTAATTTTCTTGGGTGGCGAAAGCCAGGGAGCCTTTTTGGTTAGGCTTATATAGGCTCCAGGGCCGATAGCCTAGTACCTACCTATGAACTATTACCAAAATATTCAAATAAAACACCAAAACAATCCACAAAAATCCTGGGCTGCAGTTAACAGCATACTACACCCAGGTAAATCAGCTACTCCCACTCCTACAACTCCAAACAAAACAGACAATGTAGCAACCCAGTTTAATACTTAATTTACAGAGTCAATTCAAGCCCTCGCAAAGTCTCAGTCCACAACCAATGACTCCACCCACTCCTGTCACAAACCAAAATAGCGCCGTCTCACAAACCTCCACCAACCAGTTTTCATTCCAACCAGTGTCTGTAAACACAATCAACAAACTCCTCAAAAGGCTTAAACCAACTACCCTAGCAGCAGACAAACTCCCTGCTGAATTTCTACAAATTGCAGCAGAAGGCATAGCCTACCCAGTAACCATTCTCATAAACAGATCAGTCACTGAGGCCCTGATACCTACTATGTGGAAAATTTCACACATTCTACCCCTACACAAAGGAGGTAACGCCACTGAGTTAACAAATCCCTGCCCCATTGCCGTCTTCACGCCACCATAGTCCAATATACTGACAATTCGTCTTATTTGCTCAACTTCCTCTCTCCAAACACTCCACAATTACACCCAGGAATCTTTCCTATTGGCTGACATTTGTCTCACTAACTCCCACCTCATCCTTAACCTAAACAAAACAAAACCTCTTTTCTTCCATCCAGGCAAATCCCCCCTCTCCTCCAGTCAAAAGCCCCTCCCTGCCTTTCAGCATCTTATCCAAAAATAAAACCATCATTGCCCCTTCAACCCACACAAAACTGCTAGGTGTAGAAATAGACATTATTTTGAAGTTTGATATACATATTGCCCAAACCATTAAAAAATCCACAAGAAAGTCAGTCTTCTCTTCAGGAACAATAAATTCCTAACCGATAACACTAAAGCCAGTATTGCCCAAACACACCTCCTATCTACTGTCCTATATGCTTCCTCAGTACTTACAAACCTCCGTAAGGCCAACCTTACCACACTTGAATCTTGCTATAATAAGATAGCCAAATTTGCAACTGGTGCTTCATATAGACCCCATCACTGCACCTCACTTAGAAAACTAAACTGGCTTGAACTTCCACAACTACTACACTTTAACCAACTTACCTTCGCTCACAAAACCATCTTATCACCCCGATAGAACTCCTGCTCTCCACAACCTCTTACAGCCATACAACTCCCCTAGATACCTCCACTCTTCCAACAAATCCCTCCTACATGTCTCCAAAGCAAGCAACGCAGCCGGTGAATCACACTATATTTCATTATGGAATAAACTCCCAATCTCTCTTACTTCCAACTGCTCAATCCCACAATTCAAAAAGCTACTGAAAACACATCCTTCAAATTCATGGCTCTTTCCCTGTAACCCTACAGGATAGCCCATTTTCCCTTTCTCAGAAGATAGCAACCCCTCATGAATGTCTTCACTATGACTCTGAAACTGGAACTTCCTTCTGTATTACATTCAAGCACAATTACCTCTCCTGAGATATGATTTGTGTATTTTTCTATCTCCAACTGGCTTGCTAACATCACAGATCAAAATCATAATGAATTATTATAACCTCACAGTATTTTCCAGAGCACTTGTAATCCATGACATTGTTGATTGCAAACTACTATTACTTTTTCATGTAATTGCATTCTTTCTCGCTCTTTTGTATTGCCTTGTATTCTTTTGGAATATTTTTGTATTACTTTGTTATTCTTTTTGGATTATTTTGTATTGTGTCATATTGTACATTGTTCTATGATGTATTAAGTAAAAGTGGAGATTTTCTCCCCAGGCCTCCACTGAAAAAGGACCTGTGTCTAGTCGGACTTAAGCTGACCCGATTGTTCAGGATTTGGGGAGTGACCTAACTTTTGACCGACGTGTCCATTGTTGTAAGAAAGTCCTTCTATATTGCACAGCTTATAAACAAACATTGTTTCTAACTCTATTGATGATTTCCCTCTTATTCAGCCATCATTAGGCCAATAATTAAATATAATGCCCTCTTTGGCATGTCACTCTCCAGACGCATACAACAACTGAAACACCTACAGCGACAACTTACTAAAGGGGGTGGTGGTTGTTGTGTCTTTTGGCTTTTCCTGGTTAGGGGTCGCCACAGTGGAACTCCTGTCTGCTAATGATTGGCAATAGATTTTTACATGCCGAGTTGCCAGCCCCGACGCACAACCTTCAACGAAGGTACGCCCATTCATGCATGTCTCCACACAGAAGACGCTCTAGCTGAGAATCGAACAGGACGTCTTACTGTGAGGCAACAACGCTACCGCAACACCACCACTGCAGTCAAGTCTTAAACAATATGTCCTACATGGACTGACTCAAAGCCCTGTCAGTATACTTAGTATCCTACAGACTGCTAGGAGGGGACCTGTGTCTGACATACAAGGCATCCTCTAACTCAGTACTAATGGATTTGGTACACATCAGCAAGTTAAATGGCATCAGAAATACTTGGTCTAGGTATCTAAACCTCTTGTGCAGCATTAACAGAACAGTTTGGAGGGACGGGTATATCGCTGGTCTGGAACAGACTCCCCACCAACATAAAACAAAGTTTATCCCTGTCCATATTTAAGTGCAGCTTGGATCACTGGATGGGATACACAAACCCCAGGACTGCCCCCTGTACTACTAATGGACAGAGGCAGCTCCTAAATGCTTTATCCTATGCATGGGTCCCCTCAAATTATCTATGGTATGATCCATTATTCTCATTGGGGGTAATATATAATAGGTTCATGGGTATATACTAGGCCTTTATAAGCCTAGCCGTACAATACAACCCAATTGTGTCCATATGAATCATGGGTGTTTATCAGGATGGGGTATGCTAATTAGGAAGTTTCTAGAGGTAATGTTAGTTTGGGCATTACTGTCTGCCTCTGTCTATCAGAACATGGGGGCCAGACTCTGAGTGAATTTCTGATTTCCCATCCATTTGTCAAGGTTGCTCTTAAGTATGGTTAGGGATATATTCTGCCTCCCATGGATGAAGAGCCTATTCCAGAGCAGTAGGAATTCTTGTCTCACCAACATGTCTTATTTATGCCACAAGCAAAATTTAAATCCTTGGATCTTCTGGTTCTGATGATGTTCATTTTGCAGATGTGCAAAAGGTCCATCAGAGCTGAATCTGAGGATGCCTTGTATGCCAGGCATATATCACTTTTCAGTAACCTGTAGGAGATAGTATGGAGATAGGACTTTTAACATATGATGCATATGGGACAATGTGTTTATACCCTAGATACTTCTGGTATGGAACCTTTGTGGGCATTCCAGCTGTTGTATATGTTTGGTTAGGTCCAGCCAAAGGGGTCATTATACCCAATAATGGATCTGATAAGGGCCAAATAAAGTGGCACTATGACTTCCTTGGACCTGGATGCCATGCCCTTACCTAGAAGCTGGGTGACATAGAATGATTTTCATGGCCACATGTTGGTCAATGGCCCGATTACTGTCTACATATGTTCCCAGATCCACGACTACTGGGTTAACACTTATGGGTGTCTTATTGATGGAGTAATTAGCCTGGGTGGTACTTTTCCCAAAAAGTGCTATAATACATTTCTTGACATTGAGTTTTAGTCCGTGACTTTGGCAAATGTCATTTGGTTGTATTAGACCCTCATGTAAGAGGTTTGTGTCCTGGAGCGACTCTATGATAGCGCCTAATTTGGAGTCATTTGCAAACTTGGTCAGTCAGAGGCCCTTGACATTAGCCTTTACCTCCAAGAAGTAGATGCTAAATAGTAGCAGTCCCAGCATAAAACTCTGAGTTACCCCGCTAGTGACTGGTCTCTTAGTGGAGGTGGTCTCACCAATCCTGTGTTCCTTGGATCTGTCTGTGAGCCAGCTGGCAATGCAGTGAATTATGTCGGGGTTTATGGCAAGTTTTATGGCAAGTTTGGTGACTTTCTCGACTACACCCAAATGGGGTATTGTAATGAATACCTTAGCCAGGTCCATTTGGGAAGTATGCATTGTTTTCCCCTCATCCATTGCCTTGGTTAACTTCTCAAAGAAGTGCACCAGGTTTAGTAGGCATGACCTTCCCTTGGCAAAGCCAAACTGAGTTGAGTCCAGTGTCTGAATGTGCCTATGTCTTTGTTGATCATTTTCATGATAATTCATTTCATGGCTATGCATATTAGACTAGTCAGACTAATGGGTCTGTAGTTTCCAGGGTCAACTGATGGTCCACCCTTGTAAAGTGGGGTAATGGTTAGAGCCCTCTAGTCTTATGGCACAAAACCTGTTTTGTGGTTATAGTTGAAAAGCGACTCAAATGGTCCTGATAAGTCATGTTTTAAACTATTTAGAAGGCATCTTAAGATATTGCCAGGGTGCAATAAGTCTGTGTTTTTGGCCTTAGTGAGCAACACCAGTACCTGTTTCCTGTTAATAGTTGGGGGAGTCATGCCAGTAGAGGCATTTCATGGGGGGGGGGGGTTGGAGGGGGTGAAGTGTGAGCTGAATTTTTCAGCCAGCAAAATCAATGCATCACTATGCTCAGTAAAGGTGGCACCACTGACTGTCAGTTCTGCATACATATGTCTACTGCCTTTGTTTAGAACATCGCCTGTTAAGGCCTTGTGGTTTTCTTTAACCGGTGCAACTATTTTGACCTCATAAGGAGCCTTGCTGGACTTAAGTCTTCTTAGTTTCCTATTTATTGTAATTACAGAGGACCTGTCATTATGGGAGATGCTCTTCCTGATTTTAGCCATGACTTTTTTACCTTTCATTATATACCCTATTAAGGTTAGGATTCCATCTTTGTGGTTTGTTTTTATACTTTGTTTTGGGGTTACTTCTAGCAGGTACAACAGCATCTTTACAGCTTCTTGCATAGTTGTACAGCATCTCTGTGAAAAATTCCATGTAGGTTGCTATGAACTCCGGGTTGGGAAGGGCATTGAATTTTGACAAACTGTTATTTAATAAGATGTAGTTTGCTTTGGAATAATTCATAAATGTTACAGGGTTTGCTGTTGGTTTACTGAGTTGATTTTTATTTCAAAAGAGACAGCTTTGAAGTCTAACCTCACCAGTGAGGATGTGACATGGGGGGGGGGGGGGCTTGTGCAAAAGCCTGACACTATACTTAGTAATTATTATACTATATATTATATAATATAGTTATTATTAAAACTTATCTGATTATTTTAACCTGAATAGGTCTGTATTTTCTCTGTGTTGTATTTAAAGATTTTGTTTTATTTTTTTTTTTTTTCTTACAAGGGATTTTTAGCACCAGGTGAAATTGATCCATTGAATAGAAGATTTGCAACAGCTCACAAACCTGATGTGGTTGTTCAAGGTATTATATTTCTTAATGCTACTTTGTTAAACAAGTGCACCTTTATATTTCTTTGATGTCAAAGTCTAACTGCATATACAAGAGCTGGAAAAAGTTTGGCACAGTAGTATCACTGAAGTTAAAAATGCAGCATCCAAGAGCATAACCAGGATTTTTGGAACTGCATATCAGTTTCCAGAATGCAGCATCCCTCCATGAGAAATGGATCACAATAGACCATAAAAAACACTGTTATTTTTCAGGGTAATGTAACTGCATTCTTGGCAGATATGAAGGCACAATAGGTATGCATTCTGGCTTTTTCAATATGTCTGTTTTGGACATGTTTACTCATTTGATTGCTATCTTTGCTAATTATTCCATAATTTTATTTGGCTATTGATGTCCCAGAAGAAGATTATCAGCAATTACCCCCCCCCCCCAATTCAAGGACTACTGTTTATAGTGTCTTTTTGTCTAGTAAGGGATCATAATTGTGACCAATGCAAGATGTTTAATAAGAACATTTTATTTACATGATCAAGTAGTCTTTGGGACTTTGTGAACACTGTAAACATCTCCTTGTGTAGTGGATTTCTGCTAATACGCTGGCAGGAAAAAATACCCGAGACTAGGTTCTTCCCTAAAAAAGGACAAAAAGCATGAAAAGTTTTGCATTAACCCTAGAAAATACACGTAAATAGAAAAAATATTTTTTCAGAGGAAGGTAGCGATACAAAGTGTGGGACAGAACCAGTCACAGGTCCTACCCTAGACTTCAACCCTTGTGACTGTAAAAAGGGTGACACACCTTGTATTTGCTCAGTAGGATTTACTTTCTGCCAGTAGTATCCCAGCACAAGAAGGTGCATAAGGGGAGGCAGTTTTAGAAAAAGTTTATTTTTGACAAGTAAAATTGAGATTATAGCACCCATAGAATTGCAAGGCACGTGACTCCATCATTCTAATGAGCATTGAGACTGCTCTGTTATTACTAGATGCTAGCTTGTAAGGAATTGTCTCGAACCACGAAAAGTGCATTGCATAAAAAGCAGCCTAGACTTAAAACATAATAAACAGTATTAATACAATTTATTGAATCAATTATATTTATATAGTAATTATAATTAAAGATAAAGCTTTACATTGCTGGCAGGCTTTTGAAAATATATGTTGCACTCATCTGAGTAGGTGCAGAACATTACAGCTAATAGATCAGTGAAGTTTATACGTTCATTGTGGAACTAATGCATTCAAAATTATTGAAGAAGAAAAAATAAGTCATCCAGTATTTGTAGAAGGGATACCAGTAGTACAACAAAAAGATCATATAATGTGGCAAACAGAAAACTGAAGGCATCTTTGAGAGCAGCTAAAAAGTCAGTGCAAAAGGAATTTACTTTCAACATCTACAAAGACATTTTATTCATATGTGAGTCAGTCAAGAGAAAAGGATAAAACACTTGGTCCTATTGTTGTAATGGTGAGGTTTTACATGTTTGTGTAGAATTGGCTAATATGTTTAATAACCACTTCTTGGTGGGAGATACCCCTAGAGATAGGGATACATCCAACCAGAGTATATTAATTGATGATCATATGTATCCTGTTTTCAGTCTGAACACTGTGGGAATTTCTTTGGGATGCACTAAACAAGATAGTGGTATGAACCCTGGTAATATTTCTGGGTCCTTTTGGACCACTTGCAGTAGATGTATGTTTAACACTATAACATCTTTATTTAATAATTTGTTACAGCATGGCTGATACTTGGAAACTTGCACAAGTTATTCCTATACATAAAGGGGGTCTGGTGGATAATGTCACTAATTATATACAAATTAGTTTAATCTCTTCAGTGGGAAGTTTTTAAAAAGTGGTTACTATTTGTCTTAAATCATGATTTAGCTGGACCTTTCACAACGTGGATTTATTCAGAACCATTCAACATTCATAATTATAGATTTTTATGATGTGTATATCTACAGCACTGGATAAGGAATTATCTGCAGTTGTGGTTTGATAGTATACTACATTCCGTTTTTATAGATGCTATGTAAAAGCACATGAATTAACCCTTATATTATCCTCTGGGTTGCAAATTGGTTGAGTGAAAGATCACAGAGAGTTAAGAATTGAGAATTATACATCTAAATGGGCTGTAGTGAATAAAGGTGTTCCGCAGGGCTCCATCAGTTTAGTTTTTTTCCTTAATTCCTAAAGTATCAAATATATGGATGGGTAAGTATACAGATGATATTAAAACAGGCTGTGCAGTTACTATTCCTAATGACATTAATTGCTTTAATAATCTTTGTGCCCAGTTGCGTTGTGACTAAACTAAAAAGAGTTAAAATTTAATCAGGATAAATATACTGCCTTATATTTTGGGATATCAAAGGTTAAATTAAGTCTGAATTTAGGGTCAAAAGGATTGCAGGAATTGTAAGAATATAAGGATTCTGGGTATTATGTTTCTAACAACCACAGATTTAGGTCCAATGCTCTAAAAGGTAAAGCATTTTAAGTGACTGGTCTAATATTCAAGAATTTTATTACAAGAAATAAAGAAATCTTAAAGAATCTGTCACAGTTTATGCTCATCTAATACGGAGTACAATGTGCTCTTTTGTTTACACAATAGGGAAGATCTTTTACTTCGGTATTCAGTGTAAAGTTACAGTGGGAATCCCAGATTGTAGAGGTATGACATGTCAATCAAGACTTGAGAGCTTGGGCCTTTTTCAATCATAGGTATCTGAGTAAAAATTGTGTTTAGCTTATAAAGCTCTGACAAAGAACTTCACATAATGCTAAATATTGAAATACTGAATACAAGTAAACTTACTAGAAGAACATATGAAACATGTAAAACTGGCAATATAAGGACAATATTGAAAACAAGATATTTAACACAGTGGTACACTTATGGGACAGAGCTCAAGGTTTTTATTCACCAATTTACTTCATTACAAGTTTTTTAAAAATCAGTTAGATACATTCTTGGATTTAAGAGTTTTCACATTCATTATGGTGTCTGCATTTTGACTGGTCATTAGCCTTGACATAGTTAATAATGAACTATTAAGATATGTAATGAAGTATATTAGAAAAACAAGTATGGATACTTGACAGGCATTAAAACATACAGTCACTTCACTGAAAAAAAGTCCTAAAGGAATAATATATGAGTTTTTCATAGATTCATAGATTAGTACTAGGCTAACTGCCCTTGCAAGCCATTTTAAGCCTAGCCAATTATCCCCTGTGAGATTCAAACCCTGTACCTTGTGGTTGTAAGGCAAACACCTTAACCATTAGGCCACCCTCCCAACCCCTTAATTAAATAAGCAATCATGTAATGAAAAAAGAATGAAATCAAAAAAAAAAAATTGAAAGTAAAATAAAAAAAATGTAAACAGCAGTGAAAGAACAGTTAAATTAATATGCACTTCCAGTTTAAGTCATCATTAAAACCAAATGGACTTAGTCTATGAAATTTGAGAATAACAGTGGAGTCTTTTTGGGTAAAATCTGTTTCAGGGTCTGCCCATCCTTAAGGTTAACTCTTACATGTTTTAAAACCATAGCTTTATGTCCAGTAGAAGCATTACTGAGTTTTTCAAGAAACGTACGTAGCCAAATGATTTTGACCATTTTTATTCATAATGCCCCTGAGGTGTTCCTGCAATCTTAGTTTTCCTTTTTGTTTCTCTAATATAAGATGAGATTGTTTATTTTATTTATTTATTTACATTTGTTTACCGGGAAATTCCAACTGAACGTAGGTCCTTTTTCAGCGGATGCCCGGGGAGATTGCTGGAAAGTCTTGGGGCATAAATAATATCCTCACTTTTATAGGAGAGAACAACAAAGATATAAAAAAATTACACCATTCAGCCTGGCTCCGTGCCATAGAAGTGCAGAACCCTGACTGTGACTTGGATCCTTCATGGTCAGCCCAGTGCATTACCCCTTCTTGCAGCTAGTTGTGCATATGTGGAAATAGGAGATAGAAAACCCCAAATCACCCTTGATGGTTGTCTAAATGATGAGCATTCTTGATTGACCCTCACCCTGGTGATTGGAAGCAGATGGGCTTATTGGCCAGATATCAACAAATAGCATGGTCAAAAAAGCAAAAAAAAAAGAATTATACCATTAATTTAATTAAACTTCAAGAACACATAGGAACACACACTGCAGCATCCTCAAGGGAATGTGCGCAACGTGGGAAAACCTATTACTGTAGTGAAATGCTAGATCTCTAATAAACAGCTATGGACCAAGAAATAATTAATATTACCTCATTAATAAAAAAACTAGGATCAGCTGGAAAAATGGTCATATATGAGGGGTTCTCTAAAAGAATTGTCTGGCCTTTCTTCACAACTTCATTGATGCTGTCAGAAAGTAAGCTATATTCCAAACCAAAAAAAAGCAACGCCATTATCTTTTAGAACAGGGTTGTTACCATAAGACCTGTGGTAACCTTGTACACCTTAATAATTCAAACTTATTTTGTAACATATCCTGCAATAAACAAGATTCCACATCACTCCTCAGTAGAACCAAAAAATGATAATTAGCTGCTGCAAGAAGGTCTTGCATTTGTCTTATCCTCAAAATGTCCCCATAATGGAGAGCTGCAAGAGTGTGTGCAGAATGGTGGGTAGTCCTGTGTAGAAAATAAGGTCTATATTAGAAGATTGAATGTTTAGGTGATCGAACACCTAAACATCGATCTTCTAATATCAAATCTGAAAACAGCGAATGTCCCAGGGAAACACGTCCTTTGGACACTGTGCCCCCCACACCCCTCCTAACTAAATGTACCAACTCTGAGATCGCTCTACAGTATAGGAAATGGCAAAATCCGGTGAACGGCCAAGGGAAATCTTTACCTGCGTTAAATCGGCCATTCGCTGTTTTTTTGCTTTTGATATTAGATTGATATTTAGGTGTTCGATCACCTAAACGTTCGATCTTCTAATATAGACCCAAAAATAATACACGTATTTCTGAAATAATTTGGTTTAAAATTTGCTAGCCAACAATGTCTCTGAGGCATAGATGAAAATGTGTCAACCTGGATATTCTCAGTTTTATAGGAGAAGTGACTGTTAAGCTTATTAACAGTAAAATTCTTTAAAAAAAACATCCTTGTGTATCTCCACTGTGCAGAAATATTAAATTATGGATATAATGAAAATAAAGTAAAATCTCGACTCTTGAGAAAGTCATAAGGTTAAATTAAAAAAAAATACTTAAATCATAAATAAATTACCATAAAAAGGAGCAAAGGAGGCACCCATGGCATTGCCTTTCAACTGTTTAAATATCTTATTATCAAAACTGAAAAAATATTATTAATTGAACTAATTTATCTTTAAAACTATCATTGTCTCACTGGACAACTAAAACATTTGAATAAAAGTAGTTATGTTTGTTTTTAAGACAGGCGCTTAGAATCTTGCAAACTTCATGTTTCCCGTAGTTCATGGTGTAGGCTGTAGAGAGGACAAAATGTTTAGTAAATATTATGACATTTACCTGTTATTAGATGGGTAAGCAGCTATTTTGATTTATATAGCCTTTTAATTAGACCATGTAGGTAATCCTGCAGACAAGTAAAACATTATTATGAAGGCAAACATTACTAAACTCAAAAACTAAATGAGACACAGATGTGTCCCCAAGAATGTTGTAAAACTCCAGTACTATACTAATGTTGTATGTTAGTATTAAATCTAGTTTCATTAGCTGTAGCCGCAAAAACATGCCCTTTTCCCATGTTACAAAAGCCAGTTTCTATAAACGTATGATGCTGTTATGATTTTAAAATACAAGGAGAAACCACTGCCTCTAAGAAATTGCCACATCCAGGTACAAATGGTCTATCTGGGGCAGTAATATCTTTCAGTATTATCAGCAAACCGCAATATTTATTTAGTCTGGGCTGAGAACAAATGCAAAAAATAACTGATAGCACAAATATTCTTCTGTGGAACTATCAACAGAAGTTAAGCAGGCATTCTTGCTGGTTTTACAATAAATGTAAACATCATTAAAATGTTTAAAATGCATCCTGATACATTGACTACTATTCAAATAAGAATGGCTTTCCCTCTCTATGCAGGTTTAACTGTCAAATTATAATTATTGGCAAGGTTTTCAATCTGTACCACTGATATTGAGTCAAATTAGAAGTTACAGCTTTATTTTTACCCAACTCATCTAAAAGACAACATATCACATCTGAGCTGTAATAAATACTAAGCTATAATAAATAAACCTATTAGCAGGCTTGTTATTAAAAAGTGGCTTAAATGTAGTTCTCACATTAAGAATACAAGCATGGAGATTAACCTATAACCATTGTTATCACATTTATCCAAATCAGTATCACAGGTAAAACATTCACATTACTCTGAAGTAGTAGTGTCAGTGCTGGAAAAAATCAACAGAAAATCTAGATTTGTAGACAAATCTACAGTTTGGAGACTTTTTCATTGTTGAAGTTTTCTAGCACAAGGCCTCAAGTCTCTGGATATGATATGCAGTCTAGGCATGTTCACTGAGGAAAAATAGTCCAGAGTCTAGAACTGAATAAACAATGTCATGAAACTCATAGTCGGATATGTCGTAGAATTTTGGTAAAATGAAATCTCATGAATCAATAATTATGTAAACCAAAACCTTCTTTAAGTAGAAAAGATGGACAAGTCTTTGAAGAAACAGTTTAAAAAAAAAAAAAAAAAAAAAAAAAAACTTTTTTAGACGCTGCACCATTCTGTCTGTCACACAAGTTTCTGTTCCTCTTGTAACTTCCTTGGTTTTAGAAAAGCTGGTAGAGGGTTGCTATACTTGAGAATAATATTTGGACTATTGTTCATTACGTACCCCAAAGCTGAAGAAAAAAACATTAGAAAATTTCTTTGGACATGGGGCCAAAATGTGAATAACCTGACATGCAGAAGGTCTGATGCAGATGCCCAGAGATGTTAAAAGCATCTCTCCCATTTCTTTGGTTATGTTCCTTCAAAACAATATGCCTCATCTGTGCTATTGTCTCTCAAATTGCAACATAACATCAGTTTCTTTTTTTGCATTTATTTAATTCAGTTTTGATCATAAAGAATTTTACTGTCCAAAATGGTCTTGTCAAATGAATTACTGAGCTCTGTACTTACAACTTATGTTTATATACCTATGAACACAGGTAGTTGCTAGGCATGCAGTCCAGGGGATCTTTTAGGAGTCTACCATAAATTACCAGTTGCCCACAAGCACTGCCTGGTTAAGTGACTTGCTCAAGGTCACACATCAGGGAAGTGACAGCAGAGAGAATCAAACCCTGTACAACAGGAACTACATGTCACAGCTTTAATCCTATGAATCAGGTGGCAATCTTTAATATGGTTGTTTAGAATAAAATATGTAAGCATGTCTTTCAATGGCAGCCTTTACCCTTGAATAATATATTGATGTGTGGCTTCAATCCAACAGGATTTAAACATTTTTTTTTGTTTATGTTCATTATTAAAAATATATGTTGGTGTTTTAAAAGCATAAAATCTCCAAGGGTCACATTGAGTTTCAAATATTTTTTTTTTCAGATTCAAAATGTTGTAGTGTAGATTGGGTTCCAGTATCATACGTTTTTTCCCCTATTTTAATCAGCAGCTCATATATAATCGACTTAAAGCTGCAAAATATCATCTTGTCTGTTAGGCCATCCAAACTGCAAAATATCAATAGTTTAATATTTTGCTTGGCTCTATAGTGCAGAGGGATGGAGGTTTTACTCTGACCCAAGACTGGCATTCAGTTAGAGGCCTGGGGGTAGTGGAGGAGAAAGGAAGAGGAGTAATGGGATAAGGCCTGATCGGTGTGGGGGGGGGGTAGCAGGGTACTCTGTGAGCACATACAGAAGTGCAATTTCTCTAATGCAACTGGAGAAATTACTTCTCATGCACGAGGGAAGTGGATGGGCAGCTTGTTGACAATGTCCCTTGTAGAACTGAAGAACAACCTGTACAAAGAAGCCATTAAATGTCCCTCCTCAGCTCAGAAAGGCGCTCTACATGCCATTGTTCTCACAGATTTTTCATAGGGAATCTAGGGCTTAAGTGAAAATCCTTGAGTCACCCTTGATCACCGTCTGAATGATGGCCCCTCCCATTAAACCTTTGTACTGGTGATGAGAAAAGAATGAGCCAATTGGCTGGAAGGTTACTGACTGGTAACAGGTAGCAAGGGCAAACAGCATAAAAAAATAGATACCTTTTCCTGTGAAACAAACCCATCAGTTTGGGGAGATATAACTTCACTATGAAATAATTTTATCCCTGCTTCTTTGAGCAGAGCCATGCTTTAAATTTTTTAAGATGTTGGAGATTTCCATGCTATTTGCTTAATTGAAGCCATAGTAAAACAATTACAAAGTTCAGTGAATAAGAAAACAACCAAATGAAAACTCAGAAAATATATTCAATGAAACATATTATGAAATTAGTTATAGATAAATTACAAACATCCAGTCATCCTAACACAGTGATTGAAAAAAGACCTTGAAAATGAAGAGCGTATTGCAAACCAGTAAAAAATATAATCAATCAGTGAAAAAAGCAGTGAGAAGAATAACATGTAAAGTAGGGATTCAAAATGATGTGGCAACCCTTTGTAAAGAGACTTATACAAGCTAATTGTGTCCTGTTACTTTATATGTAGAGACAATGGCAAAGAAAATAAAGGAATCATAAATTCAATGATGTAACTGGCATGGTACTCAAGAAATGTTAGCTTTGTATGCAGATAATATTATTTTGTACTTAAAGCCAGAAAAGGCTATTTCAGTGTTGTGAAACAATTTTCAATAGTTTCATGTTTTCGAGGAATATAAGATAAACGAATACTAAATAAAGGCTGTACCAGTAAATTATGTACCCATACATAAATTGGTTAAACAACATCTGTACTTCCAGAAACATTATAAGATGATGGATTTTGGTGTATTGATTAAAATGTATTATTTTATGGCAGCTATGGCTACATGGGGAAGAAAAAAATCTAAACAAAAGATAATACAAAAACTGAGAGACTGGATATTCTTGATTATGGATAGCAAGAGACAAGCAGTGAATTGTTTTACTCCCCTCAGTCTTCTATACAGGTTTGAAATATTTTTATGAACCAGAGGAGAAGTTGTGGCCCATACCTTATAAAGAGTTTAAGCAATTTATTTGGAGGTGAAGATGAAAAATTTGGTTTGGTGTTGCCTAATTTGAAGGTGTACCTTAGAGAACTGAGAAGTTAGGGGTCATATATATAATTGAAGCAGAAGGTTGTCAATCAATGTGGAAAGTAATGATGTCAATGAAGTGGGGAGTGGGGGTTCATGACAGGAAGACAGACTAGTCTTTAAGGAAAATAAAACAGAAATATTATAATCATAAAGTAAATGAAAGTATTCTAAGCAATAAATCAGCACATGAAATGGAGAAAAGGGATTTTGCAAATAGCTGTGTCTGCATCTAGGGTGTAGAAAATAGGAAAAGAGGAAATAAGCAAGGAAACCAAGATACTGGGAACCAAGTAACTTGGGAGGGAAAGGTAATAGAGTAGGATGAGGTTAAGTAATGGTTTTGAACTTGAAGTTAGACCCTGCCTTCTCTTTCAGGAACTGATGACAGAATTGAGACTATGCGAAAAGGATAAAGGAGTCTTAAGTTTTTACTGAGTCTTGAACAGAAGCTGCTCTTAAAAAAAGGAATAATTATTAAGGCATATAGAATATTGGGAAAGAGAAAATAATTTACAAAGGAACAATGGGAAGAAATTTGTAAGGCACCCGAGTGTGCAACACTCTGATAACATGGATCCCTCTGGTGTTCCATCCTGAGGTTAGGTCTGTTTGCTTCTTTTAGGACATGTAAGACATCTACTGAGAAAGTACAGCCTTGTGGAACATGTTGTGAGAAGGAAACTCTTGATGTAGTGGTGGAACAGTATCACAGCCTGCTGAATGAGTAGTTTGAAATGAAGGGGAAAGGCCAGAAGGTCCTCTGTTACTATCTGCAGAAACTAGGAGAACCAGCCTTGTTGTGGCCAGCTAGGAAATAAAATAAGTTCTGATTTTTTTCTTATATTTAGAACTACCGTTGGAATGATAAGAATCAGAGGGAAAGGATATAAAAAATGCTGACTGACACGACCAAGAATGCACATAGGTACTAGGGCTAATGTACACTGTTCCTGGAACAGAACCTGGTTACTGTCCTTTCATGAGAGCTTATTGCTAGCTACCCAGAATCATTTTTGCTATCTCCACAAGTTAAGTTCTCTGTTTTTTTTTTCCTGTGGTCTACTATTTTTTGTTTCACTTTATTTTGTTTGTTCTCATTGCCACTGTACTATATTTTACTGCTCCATTTTGTATTATTATTCTGTTCTCCCACCAGAGTAATCCATTTTCTAATAGTTCTCCAGTTACATATCATTCCAGTGGCAATTCTGTTAGTTTCTTATTATTCACTTCTATGATAAGCTAACCTTACCTCTCTTCTAATTTACTTTTCATCATCTGTTAGCTTCCATTTTTTTTCCCTTTGCAGGTGTCTGCATATGTTACTGAGACATGGGGTCAGGCAAAAAAAACTTGGTCACTGTGGATGCTCCCAACCTCATCCTTCTGGGGTACAATACCCCAAACAATCACATACCTTCTTTGGTATTACCAAGGGTTCTGATTTTTTTAGAAGTTGCGAGTTCTTGAGGCCCATTCCTCTGCGGCCCTTATTACAGTTCTCAAATGTGAGGCCTACCTGCAATACGCCTGGTATCATCTCAGACCTGTTATGTAATATTGACCTTATATTCACTATGAAGACCTGGCTCAATGATAATTTTAACCTACATCTGCTGGCCAGTATTCTACTTGAAGAACATTCCTGTGGGTGTTCACTGAATTCCTCATTGATTCAGTATTTTAGCACCAAACAGTTGTTCTTGGTAGCATTAAAATCTAGGTATATGATGAAATGGTGCCCCCTACCAATGAATTTAGTTATAGCACAGCAGCTTCTGAATGAAGAAAACCCCAAAGAAGCTACGATGGCACATACACAGCCTAAGATGAAAGAGGAAGGAGAGCCCATCCTAGAAGAAGTAGGAGCAGCACTACGGAAAATGAAGTCAGGAAGGTCAGAGAGGTTACAGCTGATATGATCCAGATGGTGAGTAAATTAGAGAAGAAATGGCTCCTGAGAGCACTCACAGTAGTATGGAAAGAGTGGCATGTCTCAGATGACTGGAGAAGCATTCTGGTGCCATTGTACAAGAGCAAAGTGGAAATTCCTTATTGTGGGTAGTATAGAGGTATCAGATTTATTTTATATTGCATGAAACTGCTGGAGATGGTGAAGTATAAGCAAACACAAAGACTAGTTGAAAGCAAGATGGGAGATGAGCAGTTTGGATTTAGCTCAACTGATTCAACATTTGCAGTGAGACAGACAGTGGAGAAGCTAAGAGATAAGGAAAGAGTCCAACTGAGTATTCCTAGACCTGGCGAAAACATATGTCAAGCTTCCAAGAAAGTTGATTTGTGCTTTCTTGGTATGATAAGTCCCTGAAACACCGGTAGAATTAGTGCAAAGTATATACAAGGACCCCATGACTCAAGTACATAATAGCATTCAGACTCACAAAAGGCTCCTCAGTGGGAGTGAGGGTTTATCAGGGTTCAGCTCTGAGCCTCCTACTTTTCATACTGGTGATAAACTACATTAATAAGTTGGTTGGAGGGTACAGATCAACAAAGCTGTTGTATGCAGATGTGGCTTTGCAAACAGACCCATAAGAGGGACTTCAGCAAGTGATAGGGAAATGGACGTTAGTACCTGACAAGTTATTGAGCTATTGAGCCTAGCAGACGAAAACTGTCCTAAACCAACCTGAAGTGGAATGGATTTAAACTTCAAGTATTTGTAAGCATGCCATAGATCAGAACTAAGAGCTTTTCATAACTGTGAATGGCAAATGCCATCCAGGAAGAAGAGCAAAGCATGCCAAGGAGCAGAACAACGTCCCTGGTGTCCAGAGGAGGAAATGCATGTCTGATAATGGCAGTGTTTCCAATGAAAGCTGGAGTAGTCGGGTCTCACTGGTGAGATGATAAAGTAAAGCTTGTCCTGTGGTAATGCAGGTTCAGTTTCGCAACCTGTCCACCAAAAAGAGCATGGCTGGTCAATTAGTCACTGCTGAGATCTCTCTACAGTTATGTTGCCTTCTTATGAGTGATGCCAGTGTGGTATATCATGTAATACTTGTCTATGAATGATTCCTGTCATTCCAAAGGTAGTTCTAAATGTAAGAAGAGAACATTCAGAACTTACTTTGATAGTTCCTAAGTAGTGACAGCAAGGTTTGTTCTCTTATTTGCTGCAATAGCAATAGCGAACCTGATGGCCTTTCTCCTTCACTGCAAACTACTCATTCTGCAGACTGTGATACTATTGCACCTCTATATCAAGTGTTTCAATTTCTCAACATGTTCCACAAGGTCATATTTTTCAATAGATGTATTACATGTCCTAAAAGAAGCAAACAGATCTAAACCAGCATGTCATATTTATTCAGAAAGGACTAGATTGTCACACTGACATGAAAATAAGGCAGTACTCCCCATTTCTTGTTCATGTCTCAAATTTTATAATAGTTGTCAAAAGTTATTTAACAAAGAGGTTTTTATGATTAGATTAATGCGCATTTGTCAGCTATTTGTACCTGCATTGTCTGGCTCAACTAATTTCTGCTAAGACATCAGCTAATTTATTTTTGAAAGGGGTCCTCCACATCAAATTGCCTAGATGACCTCTCTGCTCTAACCAAGACCTTAGTTTTGTTATGGAGCAGACTGGACAGCAGCCACCTGAATGTGCCCTCAAGCTGAACTTAAATGTTTCTCTTTGAAGACTGCTTTTATTGAAGCTGTTTTCTCATCCAGGAGGATCTGTGAATTGCATTGCCTTTACATGAAGGGAACCTTATGTCTGCATTCTCTAAGGGCATGATATCATTAGACGAAACCATCTTTTAAGCCTGACTTAGAGCTCCCTTGGGACCTGTTACCAGGTTTCACCTCACTTCAGAAGGTAGCAGGAGAGTGACTTATGCACTATGAATGTTGACATGTTATACTGACAGAATCAAGTACCTTAAGCAAACTGTCCTTCATACCAGCCAAAAAAGGTTGACCAATATCTAAGCAAGCATGTTCTACATCATAGAATCATGAATGTACAAGGCAACTGGGCCATGTGGTCATTTACATCTCGTCAGTGTCTAACCTGTGATATAGTCTCCTTTTTCAAGAAACAATATGCCAGTCATATTTGGGGTGAGTTTATTAATATATATCCCAGTATCCTATTCATTTTGAAGGAAGATACTATATCACTTTGTTTAAGTTGGAGAGGATTTTTTTTAAGAGAATGGTTGGGTAACTGCTTCATCTTCTGCTGTGACTAATATGGCAACACACTGGCTGAACAAGCTGACAAATTCTTCTAGAACATTTGTTAATGCTTTGGCCTTCTTCAAGATCATCTCTACCCAGAGCATATGTGATGCTTATACAGTGAATGGCTGGTGTTATCATTGCATTTTGTCAAGGCATGCTGCATCCTTCCAGCAATGTCCAATGTCAGGACCCTACACTGCTGTATAGTGTCACATTTATATTATGAGCGCACCACAGTGGTTATCTTTATTATGAGCATGGCACAGTTGTGTGAGGGTATTCACTATAGTCAAAGATGTTTGAATAGGACAGATGCTTTGGCCATATGGTCATCTGACAACCTTGACCCTGATATTACCAAGGAGTCAAGCTAGTCCCTTCATTGTACATATAGATGTTTGCTCTGAATGAGCATGCACCTGTGGCTTGTCCTTGGTGGTGAGTTTTGGAAGGCTAATAGTTGAAGATCTCTCTGTTTTTATGGACATTAGATCATGCTCTTAACAGCATTGGCTGTTTAGTCCAGGAGGACTCTTCACTGTTGTAGGTCTTGAATGGGAAACAGGAACATTTGCTGGGAACATCCTTCTACTGCTCCAAAAAAAAGAACATCAGAAGAAAAATGATGCTTTCCTGTACTGCTGGACTTCCTGCAGCTGGCCACAGTCCATGATCCAACTTCATGTCAGCTAGGAAATTTGCTCCTCTCCAAAGTGTTGTTAGACTTACCAGACGTTTTTGGCACAGTCTCACTCTCAACTCTTGCTTAGGTTTTGTCAAACAGCTGTAGATCTACCAACCAAAGCTGTTATATGGTTTGAATTTTACCTTCACCAAAGCACACAAAGTATGAAATCCCAACACACTTATTTTCCTTTCCATTCCAGTAGGTGCCCAGGATCTGTTTTAGGTTCACTTTTATTCAACATTTTCTTTAATGATTTACTATTCATACTAAGCCATGCCTCTCTTATTCAATGTACAAATGACTTTAGAATAATCTGCTCTACTCTCTTTATTTCTAAACTCCAAAAAGTAACACAAATAGCCTTCATAGCTACTGAAAACTGGTTGGACAAATTTAACTTCATACTGCCCTAGTGGGACTAACCCTGTCAACAAAGTTTAAATAAATAAATAAATAAATCTTCAATCCCAATAAAACAGCATTCATGCTATTTTCCCCCGTAACAGTCTCCACCTCACAAAATCTCCTCTCTCTTCAGTTATCCAGTAGCATTACTATTGAATTTGTTCTCTATACTAAACAACGGAGAGCTGTTATTGATGAGCACCTAAAATTCAATTTACATATTCAGCAAGTAACTAAAAAATGTTATCAAAAATTGGGGCTATTTTACATGGCTAAAAAATTCTTGTCAGATCATGCTCATAAAGCTATTGCCAATGTCTACTTTCTCCCACTGATGTTCCACTCACCAGGTTAAACAAGGAGAAAGTTACTGTCAGCTGCCTGTCTGGTGCCAGGATCTGCCACATAACGCACGCACTCAGGTCACTTCCCAACAAGTACAAATATGACTCTGTCATTGTCCATGTTGATGTGAATGACCTGAGATATACCTCTCTGGATTACATGAAAAGAGCCCAGGCCGGTATGACCCTCACCCTGAGTAGCATCCTGCCATCACCCACAATGATACCACAGTACAAGAACAAAGTGATTGACTTCAACAACTGGCTAAGCTACTGGTGTCATTCTAAGGGGATCCAGTATCTGTCTGCCTGGGATGACATGATCGACAGACCGCCATGCTTTGCCAGAGATGGCCTGCACCTGTCGCCCTTGAGATTCCGGATATTGGCTAAGGCTCTTGCCACCCCTATAGTGCCTTTTTTAGGCAAGGCTCAAATGACAAACTCACCACTGTAACAGGTACAAGCAAGCAAAATCTGGGGGGGGTAATGCTACTCTATGCTAGAAGTCTAAACCTCAAAATGCACTCACTCGAGGCACTCCTTAAAATGGAGAACATAGACATCTGTGCAGTGACAGAGACCTGGTTCAAGGCTCCAGAGAGCACCCCTGCATTACCAGGCTATAATTCATACCACACCTTTCAGCCACCTAACCTGGACTGAAACACTAAAGGTGGAGGCGTGTCCATATTCATTAAGGATATCCACACCTCCAGGCTAGTTGCTCAGGATAATGCATCCAAGATTATCCAAGTGCAACTAACTCTGGGCAAGACCGCAATCCAAATTGTAGCTTACTACAGATCCCCCACCATGCCCCAGGATTCCCACTCCTGATTTCTTGATAATCTGGAAAATATTAGGGTACCAACTCTTTTGCTCAATTTTTTCTGGAATTCATAAATTCCAATGCCTTGGCTCAACTTATCCACACTCCCACCAGGGGCAGCAATATCCTAGACATGGTCATTACCAACATGGGCAACCAGTGTTCCACAGCAGAGGTCAATTCCTCGTTGGTCAGATCCGACCACAAACTAATCACCCTAGACATCCACATCCCGTCCCCACCCCCCATTAGGGAAACCACTGTAAAAAATTTCTCCAAAGCCAACTTCATGCTTCTTAAGACAGAATTGGCAAACTTCACGACACCCATACCGACGGACAATAGAGGTACAACTGCTGAATCCTATACAAATGCACTTTATAAGCACTTACACGAGTGCATGGATCATGCAATCCCTAACAGAACCAAGATGCTATCCTACAAAAAAAGGGAGCCAATCTGGTGGTCTCCTTCCATAAACAAACTCTAAAATAGAAGAAAGAAACTGTTGCAAAAAAGACTAAAATCCCATGATTGGAGGAACTCCCTGGTCAGCCTCAGTAAAATGCTGAGATCCCTCATAAAATCCTCCAAAGCTAGTTATGAAAACAAAATCACCACTGATTCTAACGACAACCACAAAGCATTCTATACCTTTGTCAAGAATCTCAATGGCAACACTCAGATCTGCTCCGAGTTACAGCACAATGGCACTAAATATACAGAACCAACTGATATTGCCAACATCCTGGAAGATAGGTTCAGTGCTAACTTTACCACCCTCTCACCCCCTAACGGTCCCATCTCTGTACTGGAAGAATGCAAAGTTCCTGTAATCACTGCTGCACAGGTAAAAGCCACACTCTCCAAAGCCAAGAACACAGCATCCATAGGGCCTGACAACATTCCAGGCTGCATTCTACATGAACTACAGAACTAACTGACACCCCACCTAAGTATGCTGTTCAATCATAGCCTCACCTCAGGCTTTGTGCCCAATGAATGGTGCACAGCAACAGTTATCCCACTCCACAAAGGGGGAGCCACCATGGATCATGGGAACTACCACCCCATTAGCCTGACAAGCCTGGTCTGGAAGGCTATGGAATGTATCAGCATGGAAATTATAAACAATGACATTGGCAATCTCCAAACTCTGGACCCCACTCAGTTCGGGTTTGTAAAAGGCAAATCATGTCTCCTAAACCTGATAGATTTCTTTGAAGCTGTCACCAAAGCCGTAGATGAGGGTAAGGTGGTTCTCACAGCCTATATAGATCTCACCAAGGCTTTCGACACCATGCCCCCACTGTGGAATTATAGATAAACTCACTAAACTGGGTATAAATCCCTATGTCACAAGATGGGTTGCCAACTGGCTCACTGACAGAACCCACACTGTGAAAGTAGCATACTCCAAATCCGACTTCAGACCAGTGACAAGTGGAGTACCACAGGGTTCAGTCCTGGGTCCTATCCTGTTTGGTATCTACTTCTCAGAAGTACAGGGTAACACAGAAGGTCTTTGGCTAATGAAGTTCGCAGATGACTGCAAACTAGGAGCCATAATCAAAACTCCTAACAATGTGGACATCCTACAAAAGGGCCTCACTGAGACAGATGCCTGGTGTCAAAGCCATGGCCTCAAGCTCAGTGCCAAAAGTGCATTGTCATCCCTTTTGGTAAAACCTCTGTACCCATGAACTACCACATAGGCGTTAGTCTACTTAACATAAAGTGTGATAAGAGACCTTGGGACACAGGTGGACAGTAGTCTCTCCTTTGATAATCACATCGCCACAGTAGTCAGGAAATCCTATGTGCCACACCTCATCACAAAATGTTTCTCATCCAGGAAAAAAGAGGTCATTGTTCCCCTCTAGTCCTCACTCATTAGACCCATTATAGAGTACAATGCCCCTTTTGGTATGTACCTCACAAGACATCTACAACAACTAGAAAGGCCACAGAAATACCCCACAAAGAGGATTACTGGCCTCAAACAGATGGGTTACGCAGATCGTCTCAAACAAGTCCAGCTTTACTCCATCGCATATCGCCTACTCGGAGGCGATCTCTGCCTAACATACAAAGCTATGTCAAAACCGGAGCTGTTGGACATACTCCATTTAAAGAAATCCCAATCCCTCCAAGCTACATGGTCTAGTGACTTAAACCTCATCACCACAATAAACAGAACATGCTGGAGGGGTAGATTCTTGTCCCAGAGACTTCCCATACTTTTGAACAAACTTATCTATATTAAACAAAGCTCCTCATTAGTGCTCTTAAAGAAAAATCTTGATGATTGGATGGGAGATAGAAAATTCACCCCAGGGATCATTTTTGTGGCTCTGCTCGACAGAGGCACAGAAAAATAATTTTCTTGGGTGGCGAAAGCCAGGGTACCTTTTTGGCTAGGCTTATATAGGCCCTAGGGCCAATAGCCTAGTACCTATCTATGAACCTATGAATCTATCTGACATATGTCTCGTCTATTTTGACTAACTTGCAGTCCTCCAAACTCATAAAACCTAAACAATCCTACAAGAAAATAGCAAAATTCACTGTAAACCTAACTAACAGAACTCCCCAGCTCTCCAAAAACTGAACTTGTTCAACTTCCCCATTCTCTGTAAAATGCAGTCTGCTGTAAACAGGAAACAAAATTCTTCATCTGCCAAATAAATGCCCTATCCATACTGAAGTACTACAACCCTTCATGTGCCCTTCTTTCCTCTGAAAAATGGAGAGTCTCTGTATGCCAATTATTTGGCCAAAATGTGGAACTCACTACCTGCATTGCCTCACTTCAAGAAAAACAATCCCATACAATTCAGACATGAACGAAAATCCCATTTGGAAGACTCCTACCTATGCCACTGCTCTTAATATCATTTTTCCAACTCTTCCTCTTACCTCCATCTAATTGCTTCACTATGCTATCTGATGCTACCTTTGAAATATTTTCTATCTCACATGCTCTCGGCTCATCTGTTAAACATATTTGTGACTAACCCTACTCTTAGCAAGTTAGTCCACTTATGAGTCTATACTTATCACTACTTCCTTCACCAATATACCAGTACCCAAAATCTTATTCCCCCACTCTCTCCAATGTTTCAATTTACATCCCATCGCTTAGGTCCTTTTAACTGCTTTAAATTATTTTCTCTATATTTCATAACAGAGGTAATTTAAATTCCATCACCTTTGTATTAATTAAAAAATGGTAGTCTGGAGTTTGTTTGTTTTTTTTTGTATGTAGATGTAGTAGCTTTTACTTTTGAGATTTGAAATCTTATGCTGTAATATTTGTAACTGTATTCTTGGGAGGTTTTCTTCCCAGGTTCCCTTTGAAAAATGGTTCTTTCCTAGTTAAGACTTATCCTATAAGCCAATATAAATGAGCAAATAAGTAAGTAAATGGTAGCCATTTGTAATATTGGGACCCACTAGAGCGAGTCCTGTAACATGGAGACTGAATGACCAAAAGAACAGACTTGCATATATTAAGTCTAAGATGCCATTTCTTGGAATATTCCCTTTTCTCCAAGGTATGGCAATCTTAGAGTTGGTATATATGTTTGGTAAGGGGGGGGGGTGTGAGAAGCTTGCCTTCCCCACTACAAAAAGAAGTTTAAAGGAAAAGAACGATTTTCAAGATTCGATCTTCTCTGAGTTTTTGGTCTTTGTTTTTTAGCTTTTCGGCACTCTGCATTTCAACTGCCAACATTTCTGTAAGGAGCCAAAATAAATACTTGCTCCCTAGGGATATCCATCTAGTAAACAAATCCAGCCATGAGACTGATATTCACCTATAGTTAATCTTATTCGTAGTATGAATGCACTATTGCGGTAATCATTTTTACTTTTTTTTTACAAAAGTCTGTGGTTATTGTGAGTAGCCTCACATGACTTTACTTTCTCTGTCACAATCATAAGTTTTATTTTAAAGAAATCATGTAGCCAGTTGTAAGTTATTAGTTTATAGACGGCATGTCTAATGTGTTACTAAGTTCACTCTGTTTGAATCTATCTTGGCCTTTGATTTTTATTTGTGTGCCAATGAAAGTCTTAAAGTCCTATTGCATGCATCCACAGAATTCCTTAAGTGTAGTCACTTTGTGAATGGATTTGATCTGCCATGTCAAATTTAGTGAAGTACGGTCTGTTCACAAACCAGTTATAAAAATTAGTGATGCGAGCATTTGTTTCACTCATTCGAGAAACATGGATAAAGTTTATTTTATTATTTTAAATGGCCATCAGTGTGTTTGTACTGTTGCAAAAAGAAGATGTGGCTAAAGGAACTGACATCTATGAAGATAAGTGGCAATTTAAACCATTATGATAAGTGATTTGAATTTAAGAGGAAGTACTAATGCAAACAAAAAATACAGGAATGTAAAGCAAGGCAATCAGATGTATAAGGAACAAGCATTCAACAAATAAAAAAGTTGTCGTTAAAGAAACTGCTCTGCCTTTATATAATTATGTGAATCACAAAACAGAGACGCACACTAATGGAAGAAATAGATAGCCAGAGCCAGCAACTATGCCAATGTACTGAGCATATCCAGAGATGGTAAATTAAAGTCAGTACTCTTACTTATGGTAGGTGAGAAAGTGTATGTATATATATATATATATATATATATATATATATATATATATATATATATATAAATATATAAATATATATATAATATGTGTATATATATATATATATATATATATATATAATATGTATATATATATGAGACAACTGCTGGACAGATTACAAGGTCAAGTGAGCTAGCCAAGCTGACAGACATTTTGAGCCCCAAAAAAATGGAGTTTGAAATGTACAGATTTAGGGGTGCATGACTAAAAGACAAGTCCATATAGACTTATTATACCATACTTATGACACTGATTAGAAACTGGGAATTTACTGATGTTATTAGAAAAAGAAAACATCAGATAATACAGGAATGTGAATAAGGTAAAAGCAAAAAGAGAGAGAAACAAAACAGTGTGGCATTACAGAAGTGGATAGAAAATATAATAGTTTAAGTGGTCAAAAGAATGGACATATTCTTGGATAAGCCGTAATATAGATATTGTGGTGGGCAGTGTCTTCATAAAGGATAGTGCCATGCTATTTCATAGCAAAAATAATATTTAGGTTTTCCAATTGTGGTGGACTTTAATTGATGAGTAGTTCCCACCATTAATAAATTAAGGCAATCTACAGAAACTTCCTTTTTTTTTCAATTGAAAAATAATATATAACAACCAGGAAAAATGTACAATACAAACATATGCAATTTCAATGCTTCATACTGGAGAAAGATGAAAAGATACAAAATACCTGAAACCTACAGTGCGATTTCTTAATATAAATTCTTTAGCACTCAAACAAATGTCTTTTCTCAGGTGACTATTTTAAACTATTGTGTCCCAAGTCAGGTATTACTTTAAACAGAGAGAGAGAGAGAAGAAAAAAGAGTAAAAGTTTGCAGTTTACCTAGTTTTTGCTGTATTAATGTAGACTCTCTCTTCTATGGCTATGGCTGACCAAGTTCGCAGATGACTGCAAACTGGGTGCCATAATCGACTCGCCGACTGACACAAGCATCCTTCAAAAGAGTCTCACAGAGACGGATAACTGGTGCCAGAGCCATGGCCTAAAGCTAAATGCCAAAAAGTGCATAGTCATCTCCTTTGGGAAAAAAAGTGCCCACAAATTACCACATAGGTGGTAATCCATTAAGTACGGAAAAAGTAATTAGGGATTTGGGGACCCAAGTAGATGGCAATCTCTCCTTTGACAATCATGTTGCCAAAGTGGTTAGAAAGACCTTCTATATAGCCCACCTTATCACGAAAGGGTTCACATCTAGATCAAGAGAGGTCATTGTGCCCCTCTACTCATCACTCATCAGGCCCATAATTGAATACAATGCCCCATTTGGGGATGTACCTTACCCGACACCTGCAGCAACCGGAAAGACCCCAAAAGTACCTCACCAAGAGGATCAAGGGACTCAAACAGATGCCCTACGCAGTTAGGCTAAAGAAACTCCAGCTCTACTCAGTTGCTTACTGCCTGCTCAGAGGCGATCTGTGCCTGACGTATAAAGCCATGTCCAAACCAGAATTAATGGACATGCTCCACCTCAGGAAATCCAAATCCCTTAGAGCCACACGCTCCAGGGACCTAAACCTCAGCACAGAAATAAGTAGGACATGCTGGAGGGACAGATTCATATCCCAGAGGCACCCCTCACTCTGGAACAAAATCCCAATCCATGTTAGGCAGAGCCCCTCAATGACCCTCTTCAAGAGAAATCTTGACGAGTGGATGGGAGATCGTAGGTTTACCCCTGGGATCTCTTCTGTGTCCCTACTATACAGAGGCACAGTCAACTAATCTAAAAGGGTGGCGAAAGCCAAACACACTCTGGCTAGGCTTATAAATGCCCTAGGGCAGATAGCCTAGTATCAACCTATGAATCAGCATCAAACATGGAGGGAGTCTTTTTTTTCTCCAGATGAGCCATTGTGGGGTCTCCTGGTATGTATCGTACTATGTGTTGCACTACCGTAACACTTTTCAACTAAGGTTTCTTTGCTTCCTTTTTACAGACAATGAAAAATGTATATGGCATTGCTAAGACATATCCACTTTTCCAAAACAGGAAAGAACAAATGTCAGTCTGAATTGATGCAGATATTCATTGATACAATTAAGTCAGTTTCATCTTATGAGAAATGCTGATTAGCTTTAGCCAAAATGCATTTTTGCTGAGGAAGACTTGAAATGTTTTATAGCTAAGTATCAGTTATCTACAAACCACATATTTTTGCAAAGCCTCAGAGTTTGCTCTGTGAGTATAACCCTGTTTAAGCATTCATATACTTCTCTCATTTCTGTTTCACCAGACAAGCAAGACCACCTGTTTGCTTCAAAGTCTGAAAAAAACAAACAAAACAAAAAAAAAAAAAACAGAAAACTGATTCAGAGTAATAAAACACTTGGATACTATAGCAGGCTACTCCTTTGAATTGATTTTTTTTTTAGATTTGCAAAACAGACAGCTAAACTGCAATATCCATGTTTGCAATCCTTTCATATCAGAATCTAAGCAAATGTAAAAAAAAAAAGTTTATTTCCATTTTAGTTCTGACCACTGCTTGCTTACAGAGTGTAATGAATGGAATCAGTACTTTGAAATGCATTTCATACAAGGACCTGACACTAGAAAAATAATATGTGTATTAAACAATTCTATCACATAAAGTATTATCTTAAAGGTACACATCGTCTAGCTAGAGTGTGTGTAAAATGCAATAAAGCAAATAATTTTGCCAAAGGTTTAAGAATCAAAATCATTTGAGAAAACTACAATCTAAAGATTACAGGTTAGAAAAACTGAGGGAGCAAATAATACAGGACAAAAAGGCTTGTGTAAAGAATATGTCACATAACAAGTAAAATCAGATGAGGCAGTGACAATAGTGATGAAAATTACACTAACTCTTTACTCTAAATAAATAAGAAAGTTTCAAAAGCCAGAAGTAAAGGTTAAAAAAAATCAAGAAATAAGTAGAGATGGTTGCATATCTGAGCATGCTATCCAGTAAGGATTATAGTTACAGGCATTTGTGTAATTTTAGGGCCACTTATGGAACTCACAAAGAAATATGTTCTATTTTCATGGGGAGAAAAACAACTGGAATCACTAGAAAAAAACTGTGGAAAATGAGCTCAGATATATATTTAATGCAAATGGCCCTACTTTATTAGAAATGGATGCAAGTTGACTTGGAACCATTATAATAAAAAGCAGTGGTAGGAAGCTTGTCATTGCATAGATATTAACCAGCTGGTCAATATCTGATGCTGGCAGCACTAGCCATTGTCTGAGCATGTCAACATATTCACGTTTACATTTTTGGAATATTTCACTTTTAATAATTGAACACAAACCACTAGAAACCATATTCCCTAACCTTACATGGCACCCTCCACTTTAAATGAAATGTGGTCCTTAAGAATGCACCCACATAATGAAGTGGGTTTGGTTTACAAGCATGGACGAGGCAACAGAAATACTGTTAAAAGGATGCCTGTGTCAGCCATACATCCAACGCAATGATTTTTTCCTTGCTCAGATGACAGCACTCACTGATGCCATGACATGAGCTGAGCGCTAGTTTCACTGGGAAATTACAAAACATAAAATATCTGCTTGTTGTTACTAATGAGTACTTAACATTCCTCATACCAGCCTATAATAAAATGTTTGCTATCTCTGATGTGTCTGAGACAAGTAGACTTGATGGTTGCCCACCATGATTAACTATCTTCAAAACTGTACACATTGTCCTGTGAATTTCCTTTCCAGGCTGATAACATTAATGAATGCCACCCTTCAGGAAAGGAAACCAACCTTACCGAAATATCAGGCAAATCACCTCACGTGCCAGGTTCCTATGGTCCCTCATCTGACCTCAGCACAAATTAGACTCAATAATCCAAATGCGAGATCAGATATACATTTGCTTTTCATTTTTTCACAGTTTGAGATCAGGTTGGATTTATATCAGAACATTGAAACACAGGACAGTATTAAGTAAACCTTTTAAATTTCCATTTGACCAATGAAAGGCATCTTGATTTAATTATCATGAGTTTAAATACTGAAAAATTTGATAGAAGACAATGGTTATTCCTTTTTAGTATCCTACAAAAATGTAACTTCCTAACGCCATAACTGAATTGATCATTAATCTTTATCATGGGTGGGGAGTGAGAACTAAGAAACCATAACAGCAATCCATGACTGAATTGTTCATTAATCTTTATCAAGTGTGGGGGTGGAAGATTGAATGAAGAATGACAGTAGTCTCTTACCTGCTTTTGACTGCAACCCTTTCTGTTTGCCTTATGCACTTAACTCTTTGCCTGAGTTTTGGAGGCAGTCTTGTTTGAATGGAATTCTTTCACGTAATTCCACACATTTCTCTCCTTGTTTGCTGGTGACCTGTTAGCAAATGTTGGTGATCCAGTGTGAGATTTATAATTAGTATATGAAAAACTGGATTCCTTTAGTTCCTTAGCAGAATGTAGATTTAATGAAGACTAAACTGATTTGATCAGTGTGTCTGTTACTAACTCAGTAGGCAGAATGAGTTGATTTACTGTCTGGAAATTCATTTGAGTTTTTGACTTGAACTCACCTTCCTCAGGTCCTCCAAGAAGGCCTTGTCAACTCTGAAATTATATTTGTATTGATTTTCCATCGTGATTGTTTTTATTCACTTGCTACATTCAAGCCATTCAGCTGATGCTCCTACCTGTAGTACTTCACATCACTCACATTATTCAGATACGTCTACCTGATTTCCATCTAAGGGAAGAGCACTTTCAAATGCATACATTTTCATGGAGATGGGCGACCTCAGGTGGCCTAAAGGCTAGTCCTAACACATCAGTGCTGCAAGCTGATTCACATATATCGCTAGATACTGTCTGGCAACCCAGGAATTTACAAGGTGGCATTAGTCAAATTCAGGCTACTCTACAGATTTGAAACAGATTCATCTAGAGGCTTTTCATATCTCTTTAATCTGTTTGGATCATCTGAGATCTTGCCCCCCCCCCCCCGATCCTCAGTAGATTCTCATCCTTTCTGCAAGTAAAATCCTAAAAGCCCTTTTCATGACTTTGCCTTGCTTTTTAACCGTTATCTGATAGCTTGCTTACCTTTTCTTGCACCTGCAAGTAACATACCCTACCCTATAGGCCAGACATATAAAGAATAAGAAAGTGTGTTGTCACATGTAGTACACAACCTGTACTTTCTGAAATTCCTGCAGCTCCTTCAGTGTTGCTGTAGGTCTCTTGGCAGCCTCCCTGACCAGTTTTCATCTTGTCGTTTCATCTATTTTGGAGGGACGTCCAGTTCTTTGCAACATCACTGTTGGCCAATATTTTTTCCACTTTTTGATGACTGTCTTCACTGTGTTCCATGGTATATCCAATGCTGTGGACATTTTTTTGTACCCTTCACCTGACTGATACCATTCAGCAATGAGATCCCTTTGATGCTTTGCAAGCTCTCTCAAACTATGCTTTTTGCTGCAGCAGGCAACTGAGTAAATGTCAGGAAAATACTACTAGAACAGCTGAACTTTATTTTGGGCTAATCAGAGTCTCTATAATGGTAGGTGTGTACCCAAGAAGACTGAATGCTGTAATTAAAGCAAATGGTGCTTCAACAAAGTATTAGTTTAAGGGTGTGCAAACTTATGCAGCCAGCTTATTGTACTTATTTTATTTTTTTATATTTTTCCCCTAACTGATTTGTTTGTTTTTTCAATTGAATGTTACAGGTTATAGGTCACATTAAAGGTGGGAAAAGTTTTGAAATGATTTATTGTTGTCTCATTTTTTAATATCACAAAAACCTGGCATTTTAACATGGGTGTGGAACACTTTTTGTATCCAGTGTGTGTGTGTGTGTGTGTGTGTGTGTGTGTATATATATATATATATATATATATATATATATATATATATATAGATATATATATAGTTATATACATAGATATATACTTTTCCTAAGTGGTCTAGGTAACTAGGTGGATTTATGGGTGCCACAAACTTGTCCCATATCCCTGGAGCTCCCACTGGGTGACAGAATCACGAGACTATAGAGCCCTTTTGAGTAGTAGTGCCTTGATGAGTACATCTACACTCCTGCAAGACTAGCAAATATGTATCCCTCAATGGGAGCAAACTGTTGATGTTGAAAGCAACTGGTGAGGCTAAGCCCTTGGGACTACATCTGGATCTATGTAGCTCCCTTTAGGAGGTGTTGCAGAAACTTGTGATTGTTGCTTCAGTTATTGTTTTTGCCCTGATGATCATCCTGTCATTTTATTTCTTACAAGGTACAAGAAGATGTATTCTAATGAGATTCGGGTATTGTGTTTTATATATTAACTGCCAAGAAGGGCGTTACTTAAAATGGACAAATCCAGAACCACTCCCATTCACACAATCGCAGAAATTCCAGAGATGCATCCAATTTAGAAAACAACAAGCACAAGACTACCAGCTAGAAATGTTCTGTGTCATGCTGAGGCTGTCATAGGTTCATAGGTGTTTACTAGGCTAATGCCCAGAAGGGCCTTTTTAAGCCTAGCCATGCATCCCAAATTTCTGACAAGTTCTGATACCCTTGATAAGTGTAAGTAGGGGCTTGGGAGATGAAACATTTATAAGCTAGGGTATGGGAAATGAACCATTTACAGGCTGCCTGTGCCCATTAGAGACATAGGTGTCAAACCAGGGATGAATTTCCTGTTCTCCATCCAATTGTTCAGGTTGCACTTGAATTGGGTTAGGGAGGAACTGAGGAACTCTGCTTCACATGGATGGGGGAGCCTGTTCCACAGACAGGGTAATCTCTGAGATACATACCTGTCTCTCCAGCAGGTCCTGTTTACATCACTGGCAAGATTTAAGTCTTTAGAACAGGTAAATCTGGTACTGTTTGCTTTGTGGATATGCAGGAGGTCCATCAGAGTGGGGTCTGAAAATGCCCTCTGTCAGGCATAGATCTTTCCTCAAAAGCCTGTAGGAGAAAGAATAAAGAGATAGAGCCATGAGGTAGTCTGCAGAGGACATTTTACTTAATTCCTGTATTCTTTTAGTGAGGAACCTCTGTGGATGTACCAATTGTTGGATATGCTTGCTTAAGTACATACCAAAGGGAGCATTATACTCAGTGATAGGTCTGATGAATGCCAAATACAGTGGAACAATGACTTCCTTGGACTTAGAAGTCATACATTTGATGTTCATCGTGTTTCACTGTTGCAGTCATTACACTTGGGTTATCCTGCTGGCAGGCTACCCGCAGTCGGCCTGAATTCCAAAGTCTCGGTCTGGCATTGGTTGCTGTCACCTCTTTCCTGACATCAGTGCGCCAGGGGTATAAAAGATGCAGCCAACGCCATTTTCTTCAGTCTTTCTTGCCGCGCGGTGCCCGAAGCAAAAGCAGTTCGCAAGTGCCGGTCGGCCGACTCCTGAGATTTTCAAAATCGAATTTCAGATCTGAAGTCCTCATTAAAGCTAAGTACCCCGTTGGGGAAACTTTTTTCTTGCTCCAGACCGATGTCAGAAAAAGTTAACAATTGTATTTCTTGTGGGAAGCAAATACCTCATAAGGATTTTCACTCTTACTGTATTCCTTGCCTATGCCCTGATCACAATGTTGCTAGCTGTCGGTTTTGTGCTAGATTTAACCAACGCACAATTAAGCGTCGGTACGATTTTGCCTTTTATTACTTTGGCCAAAGATTCAATTATATGATGCCATCGGAACAACCGACGACCGGAGTTTATAAAAATCACAAGGAAAAGGACAGGCATCCGAGGTCCAAAACCAACGACGAAGCTTCCGCTAAGCCAATCGCCGGTTCGCTGGTTCTCAGTGAGGAGCTTTCGCAGCCCCTGACGCCCACTACCTCAGAGCCACAGGCCACTGCCGATTCCCACATGGAGCCAGTTAGGCCTCTGGATACTCAAGGTATTGGACACTCGGAAACTATTCCCTCAGATGGGTCCGGAGGCGCTGAGCAGGCATCTGCTTCTGAGGGTGTTTTCAGACCTACACAGTTATCTGTAAAGCCTTCTTCAGCTTTTAAAGCAAAGACTAAAGCAGCTTTAAAGACAAAGAAACAAGTACAGCATTCTCCTGGACAGACTTCCATGCCTAAAAAACAGATGCTCAAAATGGCCGAAGACCTAATTACCTTGATCAGGGGTACCCACCCCCCTCCTGATAAGAGGTCTAGGCAAGAGACAGAATATGAATCTTCAGATCAGGTTTCCATTTCCTCTGATTCCTCTTCTGAGCAGGAATACTCTCCCTCCCTATGAGGATTCTGATGCTGAAGAATCTATTCCTTCAGCCTCTCCTCCTGAGGATTTTTCTTTTGGGGAAACCCTGCATACCATGAGGGAGCACTTCCACTGGGAGAGCCAAGACTACTCAGATTCAAAGAAAAGGCTTAGAGATTTCCTTTTACTTCCTCAGCACAGGCCACTTGCTATTCCTCCTGTGTTAGATGTTGTAGATGATGTATTTTCAGAGTCTGCCCTTTCACCTGACTCTTTACCCCCCTGCCCCTGTAAAATCAGACAGATACTACAGGGTCCCAGACTCACATAAATTTCTTTATAAAAACCCTGCTGCTGATCCAGAAACTATTTCTCAGGGTCCCAAAGGGGTCAAGGCATCTACTGCAAAAAACCCTATCCCCTCTGATAGGTATTCTAGGGTACTAGACAGATGGGGGGAAAAAGTTTACACTTCTGCTACTTTGGCTATGAGGGCCTTAAATTGTCAATTTCATATAATTAAATATCAGCAATACTTAATGTCACTGCTAAAACAGAAAATGTTGGCAAATTCTGATTGTGCAGAAAATAAGGAAATGCAGGATTTATTGCATGCAACTGAACAAGTGGGAAAACATACATTGCAATGTGGTTTTGATTCTCTGGAGGCCTCTTGCAGGGCCGCAGTTACGGGTTCTGTCATTAGAAGACATGCTTGGTTAAAGGAATAGTTTCTACCTGATCATGTTAAGGCAAAATTACTAGATGCTCCATTACAGCATGATACTTTATTTGGTGTTGAAGCAGAGGAGGTGTTGAAGAACATGGAGGACAAAGTGAAATCCATGCAAACAGTAAAGGATTTCTTACAGGTACAGCCACCCAGATTTAGCAGGAACTGGCCTACAAAGAATTGGTCCTTTCCAGTGTCAGACAGACCACAAAGAGGCAGATACAGATGCACTAGAGGCAGATCCCAACCCCAGGGCTCATACAGGCCTAAACAGTGGGCCACTTCTATCTCGAAAAGCGAAGAAGACAAATCACAGTCTTACACGAAACAGTCCCAATGACTTCCCTCTGCCAGCACCAAGCACTTATCTTTTGGCAGCCCCCTTAGTGGGAAAACTAGCACTTTTTTCTCAAAACTGGCACATGATCACCCAGGACAAATGGGTTTTGAATATAGTGTCCCAGGGCTTACAGGTTCCATTTTCACACCCTGCCAAGGGCAAAAGGTATGCCAGACCTGCCACACAATCAATGGGCAGAGGCACAAAAACAAGTTTCATCCCTCATGGACATGAGGGCCATTCAGCCAGTACCAGAGCAAGAGCAGGGACAAAGATTTTACTCAAGACTTTTCTTGGTACCTCGAAAGGGCAAAGCCTGGAGACCAATACTGGACCTGTCTTTTCTAAACACATTTCTGGACATTCCAAAATTCAAAATGTTGACTTTGCAGCGGCTTCTACCCATGCTGGGCAAAAAGGCTTGCCTTGTAACTTTGGACCTAAAAGAGGCATACCTGCATGTACCAATCAGACAATCTTGCAGAAGATACCTCAGATTCATAGCTGGCTCAATGCACTACCAATTCTCTACACTGCCCTTTGGCTTATCTACTGCGCCCAGGGTCTTCACAAAATGCCTGGCACCAGTAATTGCATATTGCAGACAGAGGAATTCAAATATATCCTTACTTAGACGATTGCCTAATTCAAGCAGAGAACAAGGACATTCTACTAGAACACCTGGCGTTTGTAAAAAGATTATTGATATGCCTAGGGTACACAGTAAACGAAAAGAAATCAAAATTAGTACCCTCTCAAGAGATAATATTCCTGGGTGCCAGCTTAAATACAACTGCCCAGATGGCTTATCTCATGCCAGACAAACAAAGGCAACTGACTTCTTACTTCACAATGTTGGCAACAAAGACCCAGTTAACTGCAAGAAAAATTCTGCAGGCCTTGGGCTTCATGGCATCCTGTATCCTGCTAATTCCATATACCAGACTGCATATGAGGAAATTACAATGGTTTCTAAAAAGTGTTTGGACTCAACATTGCCACAGCCTGGAAACATTGATTGCCCTCATTCCTTGCCTTCAACAGGAGTTTCCATGGCGGGCACAGGCCTGTCACCTCAACAAGGGACAGCCATTCAACCTACCCACAGCCGGGCAGTCAATAACAACAGATGCTTCAGATTATGCCTGGGGGGGGCCCACATGGCAGGAAAATGCATTACAGTATACGCCTTTCATCCTTTGCCTCTCCTTCCCAAGGTACTCCTAAAGGTCAGACAAGAGAAGACAAAAATTATTCCAATTGCCCCAGACTGGCCCTGCCAGCACTGGTACCCAATCCTAAAGCGCTTGTCTCAAGGCCCAACCTGGACATTGCCTCTGATTCCTCATTCGCTGACCCAACGAAACATTCAGATCCTGCACAGCCAACTCAAGACCCTAAATCTGGCAGCATGGCGAATATTGTAGCCATTCAGAACACACCTCTCTCTAAAGCAGTGATGGATGTTATTTTGGAAACCAGGAGGCCAAGTAAGAAAATGTTATGCAGAAAAATGGAAGAGATTCTGTGCTTGGAACCAGGCACAAGGAATTGACACGCTGGTACCAAATATTCCTCAGATTTTACAATACCTAACTGAGATGCTGGACAAAGGCCTATCCTTCTCATCAATTAAAATCCATGCCTCTGCCATTTCAGCTCAGTACAATACGGAACCACCTATTTTTTCTCACCCATTACTAAGGCAATACCTCAGAGGGCTCAAAAATATAAGACCTCCAAGGAGAGCACCAATACCTACATGGGACCTCTATGTCTTGGAGAAACTTACACTACCGCCTTTTGAGCCAGCCAATACAGCTGAAATAAAGTTCTTATCTTGGAAAACAGCTCTGCTCCTAGCAATAACCTCTGCAAGATGAGTTTCAGAGTTACAGGCTCTCATGACTGTGGAACCTTTCATCATTTTCCATCCAGACAGGGTTTCTCTGAGGACTAACCCTACATTTATGCCTAAGGTACTGTCCAGTGTGGCCCTTAACCAAACCATTCATTTGCCAACTTTTTATCCAAACCCACAGAATAAGGGTGAGAGACTCCTGCATTCTTTGGACATAGACAGCTACGCTTCTACTTGGACAGAACTAAGGCTTTCAGAAAGACTGAGCAACTCTTAGTGGCATATGCTGCAGGATCACAAGGAAAGCCTATCATAAAGCAGACTATTTCAAAATGGATAGGCCACTGCATTCTATTCTGTTACTCACAACATGGCAAATCAATTCCTAAGGACATTAGGCCACATTCTACCAGAGCAGCAGCCACTTCAGCAGCCTTCCTCAGAGGGTTACCAACCAAAAACATTTTAGAGGCTGCAACTTGGAGTTCAGTGCACACTTTCACAAAGCACTACCATTTACCTCTCTACTCTAAATCCAGAGCAGGCTTTGCCACTGCAGTTTTGCAGGGCCTTATAGCCTCTCCTAATCCTATTTAGGCCCAGCCTCCCTATCACAGCTTTGGGATTCAACCCAAGTGTAATGACTGCAACAGTGAAACATGATGAACATAGTACAGTTGTGTACCTACCATAAATGTAGATGTTCGAGTGTACTCACTGTTGCAGTCCAGGTTACCCACCCACCATCCCCCTTTTCTTTGCTGGGACTTAGCTGTACTTCTCTATCCTATACAACCTATGTGGTGTATTTGCTTGTAGATAAAGGAAATGTTTGTTATTGCATGCATACTTATTGCCATAAATTTTTAGCCTACCAATTTGGGGGCACCTGACATCTGGGGCAAGAAAAACTGAAGAAAATGGTGTCTGCTGCAACTTTTATACCCCTGGTGCACTGACGTCAGGGAAGAGGCGACAGCAACCGATGCTGGACCGGGACTTTGGAATTCAGGCCAACTGCGGGTAGCCTGCCAGCAGGATAAACCCAAGTGTAATGACTGCAACAATGAATACACTCGAACATCTACATTTATGGCAGGTACACAACTGTTCTTTTATACATTGCACAACATAGGATTACCTCACTACTGTAGACACGTGTTGGTCAAAGGCTAGATTACTATCTATGTCTGTCCCTAAGACCCTGACTACTGGGTGAACTCTAAGGGGTGTGTTGTCAATATGGTAGTTACCAGGGTTGGATGACTTCCCAAAGGATACTATTATGCATTTCTTGGCATTTAGTTTTAGTCCATGGCTCTGGCACCAGTCTCTGTCAGCCCCTCCTGGAGAATGTTTGTGTCGGTGTGGGATTCAATGACAGCTCCTAATTTGCAGTCATCTGGAAATTTAGACAGCCAGAGACCACTGACAGTGGCCTTGACTTCAGTGAAGTAAACATCAAAAAGGAGTGGTCCATGAACTGATCCGTGAGGGACTCCATTTGTGACTGGCCTTTATGTCGAGGTGGACTCCCCAATTCTAACTTCCTGAGTCCTGTCTGTGAGCCAGTTGGCTATCCACCGGGTGACATACAGGTTTGTACCTAACCTTTTGAGTTTGTCAACAATGGTCGAGTGGGGAATTTTGTCAAATGCCTTGGGCAGGTCGAGGTAGGCAGTGTGAACTATTTTGCTTTTATCCATTGGTTTTGTGTACTTCTCAAAGAAATATAACAGGCTGAATAGGCATGATCTGCCCTTGATGAAACCAAACTGGGTTGGGTTCAGTGTCTGGAGGATTGCTATATCACTATTGATCACTTCCATGGTAATTCTTTCCATGGCTTTACATGTAAGACTAGTGACACTTATGGGTCTGTAGATGGCCCACATTTGTGCAGAGGGATGACTGCTACTGATCTCCATTATAGTTGAATAGCAATTCCAGAAGCCCTGATAGGTCATGTTTCATGCTATTTAGAAGGCATCCAGGGATATTGCCCGGTCCTATTGATGCAGCATTCTTGGCCTTAGAGAGAGAATTAAGGACCTGTTCCCTAGTGATAGCAGGGGGAGTAATATTTGATGGTATTTCCTGAGGGAAGGTTGAGGGGAAGCCAGGGGTAAAGTTGGAGCTGAATTTATTGGCTAGTATGTTTGCTATATCTTCCTGCTCAGTATAGGTGGCTCCATTTAGTGAGCTTTGCACACAATTGTGTTTTGCCTTTCAGGTTGTGGATGTAGTTAAAGAATGCTTTGTGGGTGTCCTTGGCCTGGGAGGCCAAATTCACCTCAAATTTGGTTTTGGTAAGCTTTATTTGTCCTCTGAGATGTTTGCTTAGTTTGATGAGAGTGCTTTTATCCTGCTGGGTGCCGCACCTCCTAATTTTTGCCAAGATTTTCTTCTTTCTGTTATACAGCCTATTGATTTTGTGATTCCACCAGGGTCGCTTGTTTTTGAGTTAGTTCTGTACTTCTTCCTGGTGGGTACAGCTGCCTCTATGCAGCTATTAACATGCTCGTACAGGGTTTCTGTGAACATTTCTGCATAGGTAGCAGTGTTCTCAGGGTTTATGGGGGCTTGAAATGTTGCTAGATTATCACTTAATAGCAGTAGGTTAGCCTACTTCCTGAATTACTGAATATTCCAGGTTTAGCTGGGGTCCAGGTTTTATTTTTACTTCAAAGGAGACCATTTTGTGGTCTAACTTTACCAGGGAAGACATTACAGTAAGAAGTGTGCAGCACTCTTCCATATTAATGAGGACCAGATCCCAGTATGGCTGCATCCCTGGTTGGTGTATTGACAATCTGGTTCAGGGAGTTTGTGTTTACAAAATCCAGGAATCTCTGTGCCTGTGCATTTGGTGTCATATAGAATTCCCAGTTAATAGTAGGATAATTAAAGTTGTCCATGAATATGGTATTGGGTTGGATGGTTACTGTTTCTAATAAGTTTAAATACATGGTATGGGTTTCCTGGGTCATAGAGGGGGACCTATAGCTGGCAAGGAATTGATATTGGATTTTGCCTATGGTGATTTGAACATGGAGCAGCTCAAGTGCATTGTCCTGTTTGACTAGCCTTGAGGTATATTTATTTTTGATGTAAATAGAGACACCTCCACCTTTAGTCCCTGTCTGTGTAGTAGCTGGTCTAAATTTGTGGAAGGCATTATAACCTTGCTGTGTTGGTATGCTCTCCGTGGCTTTAAGCCATGTCTCAGTGACAGCACAGACATCAACATTCTGTAGGGTGAAGATAGCTTCTAGGGAGTGGAGTTTTTTGTTTAGACTCCTAGCATTGAGCAGTAATACCTTTAGATTTTCTTGGTTTTGATTTGCTATGTCAAAAGTACTTTCAGTTTAGCTTTGCCTAAAAAAGACAGAGGGAATTCAGTGTTTTAGCTAATATTCAAAATCCTGAAGAGGAGAGGTACAGATCATCCCTGGCAAAGCAGAATGGTTTCTTGACCATCTCCTTCCAAGCTGACAGATATTGCACCCCCATAGAATGACACCAGAAACTATGCCAATTATTAAAGTGAATCATCTTTTGTTTGTATTGTGGCATCATCCTTGGAGATGGTAAAATGTTGCTTAGTGCTAGGCTGTTACCAGCCTGAGACACGTATTCTGAGAGTTCTGTGATGTCTCTCTTCATGTAGTCTAGGGAGGTACGTCTCAGGTCATTTACTCCTACATGGACTATGACTGAATCGTACTGGTACTTGTGATTCATTGACCTGAATGTGTGTGTAATGTGGCAGATCCTAGCCCCTGATAAGCAACTGACTGACTTTATCTTTACTCAGCCTGGTGAGAGGGACCTCTGTGTGTCTCGTGATGGTGTTTCCAATACCAGAATGTTGGATTGTGTGGTGTCTTGCCTTATGGGCTTAGATGTAGATGCTTGGAGAGATGAGGCTGTATGTGTCGATGTGGGTGCTGTTCTGAAAGAGTGGATTTGGGGCTGCTGAGGTTGTTTGTTGTGTACTTCATCTAGGAGGTCTTTGTGGTTTAGGAAGGTTACATTTAAGTGCCTTAGCATATGTGGGTCTATATGTCTGCTTTGAATTGTGTGATTGGTGCAGCGTGTGGACTACTGACAAGCTTATTGATATTAGGAATACTTTTGTGAAAGCTTTCTGTCCAGTGACATTGTGTAAATACATCTCTCACACACCATATCAGTTTGTTTGAGAATTAACTGGTTGTCAGTAAACATGAGGTAATTTCTGCATTGCCTCAGGATGCCCATACCCACCAATCTGATAACAGAGACAATGAGAATGTTCATATCCATGGGAACAGACCCTTTATATTGATTAGATAGATGGAGTGAGAATATAACGCCATGTCAAAAGCATTCAGTTTGCAACTCTGGGTACAGTGCTTGTCACTGCAAACTAGTTGTCCTGTGTACAACTAGGTACTGGAAAAATTCCTTATTCTCCCAGTGGAGAATAAGCAATGTTTCCTAGATTCATTGTAGCTCCCTCCCTTTCCTTTCCTTTCTGAGTCGATTTCAATATTCTCTGGTTTGAACTCCCTGCCTTGGTACATTACAGTTTGTATTGGAGAGGCAATGTGGTAATCTATAATGGTGTAGTACAGGAATGTTCCTGACCGAAGTGTAACATTTTATGTCTACATTAATCCATGCTCTGAATAGTTGTTTCATTCTCAGCCACACTCTTTTGAAGTAGCATTTTTCCCCTTTATAGTTTGCTAGGCAGAACAAGATCACAGTGTCCTCTGCCAGCCTCTCTGTATGTACATACTTGTCATGTTTTTTTTTTTTAATTATTCTTAGAACTTACTGTTTTTTTTTTGTTAATGAAAAAATTAAAAGTTTTATGTTTCTTGTTGAGTGAATAAAGCATTGTAAAAAAGGAATGCAGAATCAAAAGAAAATCGAGAGTATAGTGCGTTTCAGTAAAGGCTATTCCATTTTTTAAATCTGCTGTGGACTTTCTACTATTTCCTGTTTGATTTTGTAGCACATATTTTACAGTGAACTAACTCCATAACATAATTCAGGAAGTGAACATCACACCCTCCACACTGCGAAGTTTCATCTTGGTTTAGAGTATAGAACTTACAAACTGCTAGTTCTGTTGAATTCAAATGTTTAATATAGATAATATTATATTTCAGTGTCCCCAGTGGCAGAAAATATGAAAATCAAGAAGATCTTGCAGAAACATGATATTAACGTTGACACCATCAGTGAAGTTTATCCTATCCGAGTACTGCCCTCGCGTATCCTGAGTCACATATATGCAAAACTTGGTGAGTAAATCAGGAGTACTCAGATTAAATAAATGACATGTTTGCATTATTTATTTACTGAATTGCATTACTTAAAATGCACAAACAAAATTAAGAGATTATCTTAATTTATCCTAAAGTGATATTAAAACATACTGCAAAACTAATTGAGTAGTTACCTTTAGGAGTTGCAGTAAAACTGAGGTTCATAGTCATATGTTGCAGCAACTCAACTTGACCTGCATTGATATGCTGAGTTGCACTGCTGTACTTTTTAACAATTCATAGTCATGCACCTACCCACAAGGGCAACATCTCATTGCTGGGAATTTGAATGACAATGAATCACTTACTGGAACAGTTTCGCACTGCTCAGGTAAGTGCATCATAGTGCATATCTGAACAGACCACCCAGAGGCACAGACTACCCCACATAGTTGCACGCATACACACACACACACACACACACACACACACACACACACACACACACACACACACACACATACTACATGCTCACTCAAATAAGGCGATCAGCACACAGTATAGCAGACACACCCATGTGCATGAGCATGTACACACAAACACAGTAACTACTCACTCTACAAAGGTCATTGCAGTGATTATCTACCCTCCCCACACAGATGTATATACACACAAATACACTCACGCAGTACCTGCTCACTCTACAAAGGTCACATCAAGCAGCAGTTACTCAACACCCCCCTCACACACACAGAATGACTATTCATGCACAGACATTCACCCACTGACAACACTGTCTTTATACCCACAAACAGACAACCACACATCCTCCTGTACACCGATTCAGTACTACTTGCATAGATCGGTAATCTGCCCAGGTTCTGAATTCCTTGAGCATTTTCCTTTAATTGAAATGTGTAAGTGCATGCTGTTACTTAGCACTATGAACTTAAGCACTATGAACTTACCATTTCCTGCACAGTTGTTCAATGTAACTAGCATAGTACAGAGTGCATGACTTTTGTATTACACATATTACACAAGTATCCTATGAGAGCAATGCACCAAGCTATGTACTGGCCTCATTAGCACAGCCTGTGGCTACCGTCACACTACTAGTCAGCTTCAAGACTACGAAATAGGACAGGCTTGCCTGGTATGCAAACTGCCCTGCTTGTCTTTGCATACTAGGCAACTTTCCTGTGAATCCTGTCCTGAATATTGTAATGGCAACTTATAAAAGGACCTTATGAGTATTGCATTCCAGAGCTTATCTAACCAGCTCTGTACTGGTTTGTGATTGACTGTGCAGTAGCTTGGTAAGACAAGTTTTTATTTGAATTTATATTTTATTTTTTACCGCTGGTTTTTCACTGTTTGTAGGAAGGAAGGAATAGCTTGTAGACAAGAAGATTTACTTTGATTTATATTTTGTTGTTTTACCTATACTTTTCACTGTTAGCTGTCAGAAAGGGAAAGGTTTTAGACAGGTAAACTCTAGCTATCCCAAGGGGTCTAGTCAGCTATAAAGTTTCACAGACTGCAGAGAGGATAAATCTAGAGCTTATCTAAACAATCCTGCCTTGGTTTGTGATTTATTGACCTTTACTGTTAAAAAGAGGTGCAGCTTTCGGGATAGTAAGTAAAGGAATTCCTTCCTGCTTTAGTATGACTTTCACAACTTGTCAGAGCTACAACTTTACTGAACATAATTTAATATTTAGTTGTATATTGTTTGTATGATATGTCCTTCAAGGATGCATCTGCAGTCATAACAAATGGGTTGTCCTGTCGTCAGGCAGCCCTTCGGTCGGCCGGATTCCAAAGTCTGGGTCCGGCTTCGGCTGATGTTGCACTTCACCCGACGTCATCTCTGCTGGTCTTCGGGTATAAAGGCATCAGCCGACGCCATTTTTCTCAGTCTTTCTTGCCGCGTGGCGCCCGAAGCAGAAGCTGTTCACAAGTGCCGGTCGGTCAGATCCAGAGATTACTACTACCGAATACTACTTCGAAGACTTCTAAAAAGCTAAGTACCCCATTGGGGACTCTTTCTTGCCTCAGCCGATGTCAGAAAAAGTCAATAACTGTTTAACTTGTGGGAAACAAATACCTAATAAAGATTTCCACTCTTACTGCCTGCCTTGCTTAGGCCCAGACCACGACGTAGCAGCCTGTTCGGCCTGTGCTTCCTTCAACCGACGAACGCTTAGGCATCGGTCGGAGTTTGCTGAACAGTTTTTCGGCTCAGATTTTGCGTACATTATGCCGTCGGATCCTCCGACTACCCAAATTGTTAAAAAACGCAAAGAAAAAGACCGACACTCGTGGTCCACGGTTTCGGCTGAAACCACGGTTAAGCAAGCCGCGAGTGTCTCGGTTTCGGCCGAAACCGAGAAAACCGGTCAATCTTCAGCCGAATCCATGACTACTACTGAGGCTCCTGCTACCTTAGTTGAATCTGCCTCAGAAGTTTTGCCTACTACTGTGGTTCCTAGTGATTTATCAGACACCATCCCTTTGGATGTCTCTACCCCAGCACGTGGTGCTGCTAGGCCTCCTGCAGCCATGTCTATTAAGGCCTTTGCCAGGGCTAAAGCAGCCAAAACTGTTAAATCAGTGCCTGTTAAGCCCCCCTCACACAGGCCCACTTCTAGTTCACAAATGCTTACTCTGGCAGAGGATTTAATATCCTTAATTAGAGGATCCCATTCACACCCAGACAGGGCCTCTCAGCCCCCAGAAAAGAGACCTAGAGCAGAGCCCCCCGAGCCAGTGTCCTCTGATGATTCTTCGGATGACTCCGACATTACAGATCAGCCAGAGGCTCCTTTTTCTACTTATGAAGATTCCGATGCTGAAGAATCCATTCCATCTGCCTCTCCACCAGAGGAATTTTCCTTTGGGGAAACCTTACATGCCATGAGAGAACAATTCCAATGGCAGGGACAAGATTTCTCAGATTCAAGAAAAAGGCTTAGGACATTTCTGCACTTACCACAACATAGGCCCTTAGCTATACCTCCAGTACTGCCTGTTGTGGATGATGCATTTAATGATGTTTGCACTGCTCCTGATACTTTACCTCCAGCCCCTGCCAAACCAGATAGATTTTACAGGGTGCCAGACACTCATCACCACCTATACAAGGCCCCACTTGCAGATCCTGAGACTATATCCCAGGGGCCTAAGGCAGTAGCCTCGACCTCAGCAAAAAACCCTATTCCTTCTGAAAGGGAATCCAGGTCCTTAGAAAGATGGGGGAAAAAGTTTACACCTCTGCTACTCTCTCAGCTAGAGCTTTAAACTGTCAGTTTCATATGATCCAATACCAAGAGTTTATGCTTGATCAGTTAACTAAGAAGCTGTCCTCTGATGACTCCTTAGATAAGAAATATGTTTTAGAAATGGTGAATAACATTCAGCAGGTTAGTAACCGTTCTTTAAAATGTGGCTATGATGCACTGGAGGCTTCATTTAGATCAGCCATGACTGGCACAGTGATAAGAAGGCATGCATGGTTGAAAGAACAGGTCTTGCCGGATCATGTTAAAGCAAAGCTGTTAGATGCTCCTATGGATAAGGCCAGTCTATTTGGTGCACCTGCTCAGCAAGTAATGAAGAAAATGGAAGAGAAGGCAAAATCTGTACAAACAGTTAAGGATTTCTTACAGGTTCAGCCCCCAAGGTTTAGCAGGAACTGGCCTGCCAAAAATTGGTCCTTTCCAGACTCCTCAAAATCTCAAAGAGGCAGGAATAGACGCTCTAGAGGCAGAAATCAATCCAGAGGAGGTGCCTACAGAGGACGACAATGGCAAGGCAATAACCGAGGCACAGACACAACCACTGCCACTGCAACAGGACAATCACAGTGACTTGGCTCTGACACCGCCTACCAGGGAGCAAATAGCAGCACCTTTAGGCGGAAAGTTAGCCTTATTTTTGAAAAATTGGCACTATATCACAAAAGACAAGTGGATTTTGCAAACCATAGACCAAGGCTACAGGTTCCACTTCCACACCTTACCAGTAAAAAGAGGAATGCCAAACCTACCTCCAAATCAAAAAACAGAAGCTCTAAAGCAGATAGCGCAATTAACAAAGATGAGAGCTGTGGAAAGAGTACCAATAACAGAACAGGGCAAAGGATTCTACTCCAGACTCTTCCTAGTACCAAGAAAAGAGAAAAGTTGGAGACCTATTCTCGACCTGTCCGTCTTAAACACATACATCATTGTCCCAAAATTCAAAATGCTGACCCTACAGCAACTTCTTCCCATGCTGGGCAAGGAGTGTTGGCTGGTAACTCTAGATCTCAAGGAGGCATACCTGCACGTCCCCATACGACCAAATTGCAGAAGATACCTCAGATTCTTGCAGGATCAGAGCATTATCAATTCTCAGCATTGCCCTTTGGCTTATCTACTGCGCCCAGAGTATTCACAAAATGCCTGGCATCAGTAATCGCTCACTGCAGGCTACAGGGAATCCAAATTTATCCATACCTGGACGACTGCCTGTTACAAGCGGACAACAAAAGCAAGCTGACAACAGATTTACAAAGAGTCATTTGCTTACTACAAGCCCTGGGATACAGTCAATTTACAAAAGTCAAGACTGATACCATCCCAAACAAGAACATTCTTGGGTGCGGAATTGGACACAGTAAAACAAATGGCATTCCTAACTGCAGAAAAACAAAAACAACTCCCTCTTTACTTCTTGGCATTAACAAAGCAGAACAAACTAACAGCAAGAAAAGTACTGCAGGCCTTGGGCTTCATGACATCATGCATAATCTTGGTCCCACATGCCAGACTGCATATGAGAAAGCTACAGTGGTACCTAAAGAATTTATGGTCTCAACACAGGCACAGCTTAGAAACCGAAATCCCACTAATCCCATGCCTGAAACAGGAGTTCCTATGGTGGGCTCAAGCATGCCAGTCAAACCCAGGCTTGCCACAACTTTCAAGCAAGCCAAACCATCACAACGGACGCCTCAGACCTAGGCTGGGGGGCGCACATGTTGGACAAATGCATACAAGGATTGTGGACTCCAGACCAGCTACACCTGCACATAAACCAAAAAGAAATGCTGGCAGTAAAACTAGCAATCCAGAAATTCAGACCATTCCTCAAAGAAGGCCATTTAATGATAAGGACAGACAACACCACAGTCATGTGGTACATCAACAAACAGGGAGGCACTCATTCATACCCCCTATGCAGAATGACTCTGGACCTTTGGAATATGGCTCTGAGCTACAACATCCAGTTACAGGCAATATTTGTGCCGGAAAAGAAAACACCCTAGCAGACATGTTAAGCAGAACCACCTCGGATGCTCACGAATGGATGCTACACCCGGACATCTTCAAGGCCATCACAAAGAAATGGGGAATGCCACAAATAGACCTATTCGCATCCCCACTCAATCACCAGCTCAAAAAATTCTGCACAAGGACATACCACCCACTTGCATGGAAGGTGGACTCTCTATCCTTCAGTTGGAAAGGCCTGACAGCATATGCATTTCCACCTCTTCCTTTGATGCACAAGGTACTACTGAAAATCAAAGAGGAACGTCCAAGGATAATCCTGATAGCTCCGAATTGGCCAAGACAACACTGGTATCGATTGCTGAGGAGCATGTCTCAGGGGAGAATGTGGTCAATACCCCTGATGCCTTTGATGTTAACTCAGAACAACTACAACATCATGCACCCAAACCTAAAAACCTTGCAACTGACTGCCTGGAACATCACATAGCAGCAACTAACCCAGACCTATCCCAAAGGGTTAAAGACATTATCCTTGAAGCCCGCAGACCTTCAACAAGAAGGAACTATGCAGGAAGATGGAAAAGGTTTGTCATTTGGAGTACTGAAAGAGGAAAAGATGTCGAACATAGATATTGCTAACATCCTGGAGTACTTGGCAGAGCTTCTACATACAGGCCTGTCCTATTCCTCCATCAAGATACATGCATCAGCTATTTCAGCAGAATACAGCTTCGATCCACCTGTCTTTTCGCATCCTCTACTCAGGCAGTTCCTCAGAGGGATCAAGAATGTAAAACCTCCTAGGAAACCACCATTACCAGCATGGGACTTGAACTTTGTGCTAGAAAAATTGACACTCCCTCCATTTGAACCGGCAGCAACAGCAGATCTTCAACACCTATCATGGAAAACTGCTTTCCTACTGGCAATTACTTCAGCAAGGAGGGTTTCAGAACTACAGGCCTTAATGGCAGTACAACCCTTCCTAATCTTCCATCAAGATAGGGTGTCCATGAGAACTAATCCTACATTTATGCCTAAGGTGGTATCCAGAGTGTCTTTAAACCAGGCAATCCACCTACCTACCTTCTTTCCCAATCCACAGAACAGGGGGGAAAGACTGCTGCATACCTTGGATGTACATAGATAGTTACGCTACTACCTGGACAGAACCAAAGGTGACAGAAAAACTGACCAGCTTTTAGTAGCCTATGCAACAGGAAGGGAAGGAAAAGCAATTTCCAAACAGACAATCGAAATTGCATACGATTCTGTTACTCCTACCATGGAAAACCAATTCCACAGAACATAAGACCTCATTCTACAAGGGCTACAGCCACTACCACAGCTTTCTTACGAGGAGTGGCAACCAAGGACATTATTGAGGCGGCTACTTGGACCTCCGTGCATACATTTGCCAAGCATTATAATTTACCTGTATACTCTAGATCCCGAGCAGGGTTTGCCACTGCTGTACTGCAAGGGATCCTAACTACACCATAATTCTTCTTCCTCCTCCCCTAGTTTGGCTATGGTATTCTACCCATTTGTTATGACTGCAGATGCATCCTTGAAGGACATAGTACAGTTTTGTACCTACCATAAATGTAGATGTCCGAACAGGATAGCATCTGCAGTCAGGATTACCCACCCTCCTTCCTCTCTGTGGTACTCCTAGGCTATTTACCCTCCTAATAGCTAGCTGGGGAGTCTCTTATGGTGTATTTGTTTGTATATATGTACATACATGCTTATTTTTTGTGTTTGCCTTCTACTATTTTGGAAACATTGGCATTTATCCAAAATTTAGCTTTCCAAGAGGGCAACTGGCATCTGGGGCAAGAAACACTGAGGAAAATGGCGTCGGCTGATGCCTTTATACCCGAAGACCAGCAGAGATGACGTCGGGTGAAGTGCGACATCAGCCGAAGCCGGACCCAGACTTTGGAATCCAGCCGACCGAAGGGCTGCCTGATGACAGGACAACCCATTTGTTATGACTGCAGATGCTATCCTGTTCGAACATCTACATTTATGGTAGGTACAAAACTGTACTTTTCTCTCCCAGAAGTTAATTTAAATTCTCTTTGAATTTTCTCATAACTCTTTTTGATTATTTTTCCCTTTAGATTTTTTATGTATTTGCAGCTAAATATGAATTCCATCAACAAATATGTTTTTAATGATTTGCCAAAGCACAAGTATCTTGTACAGATAATAAATGCTATGTATATTTAAAGTTAACACCTGATAGCACTGGTGATCTGTGTTGCAATTGGTCCTGCTTGGAGAATCATTGTTGCCTATATTAATGACTGGACTGATGAGATAAATTATGTTAGGCAAAGAGCAAATAGGTTCATAGGTTCATACTAGGCTATCTGCCCGAGGGCATTTACAAGCCTAGCCCATCGTTTTGTGGCTTACGCCACCCCTTTAGTATGGGGAACTATACCCATTATTTTGCTGTGCCTCTGTCGAGCAGTGACACTGAGGTAATCCCTGGGGTATATCTGTGATCTCCCATCCATTGGTCAAGATTTCTCTTGAACAAGGCCAGCGAGGTGCTCTGCCTCACATGTACCGGGATTTTGTTCCACAGCATAGGGAGTCTTTGGGTGATGAATCTATCCCTCCAGCACGTCCTATTAATAGCCGTGTCAAGGTTTAAGTCTCCGCCCTTGTGGCTCTGATGGATCTAGATTTTTGAGGTGAAGCATATTCATCAAATCTGGGTTTGACATGGCCTTGTATGTTAGGCAAAGGTCACCTCTGAGCAAGCGGTGGCGACTGAATAGAGCTGGAGTTCTTTCAGTCGGGCAGCATAGGACAGATTTTGAGACCCTTTATCCTTTTGGTGAGGAACTTTTGTGGCCTCTCCAGCTGCTGCAAGTGTCGGGTCAGATACATTCTGAATGGGGCATTGTACTCAATCATTGGTCTGATGAGTGATGAGTAAAGGGAGACTATGACCTCCCTTAATCTAGATGAGAATCCCTTCATGATAAGGTGGGCAATGTAGAAGGTCTTCCTAACTACTTTAGCTACATGGGTGTCGAATGACAGACTACTATCAACCTGGGTCCCCAGGTCCCTGATAACTTCTTCTGTGCTCAGTGGATTGCCACCTATTTGGTAGCTAGGGGTAACCTTGTTTTTCCCGAAGGGTATGACTATGCATTTTTGGCATTTAACTTTAGGCCGTGGCTCTGGCACCAGTTATCCGTTTCTGTGAGACCCTTCTGAAGGATATCTGTATCAGATGTGTTTTCTACTATGGCCCAGTTTGCAGTCATCTGCAAACTTTGTCAGCCATAACCCTCCTGTGTTTGCTTGTACTGAAAAGTAGATGCCAAACAAGAGTGGGCCCAGGACTGAGCCCTGTGGGACACCACTTGTGACAGGCTTTGAGTCTGACATGGCGCCAGCAACTCTGACCCTGTGGGTTCTGTCACTCAGCCAGTTTGCAACCCATCTTGTGATGTATGGGTTGACATTTAAGCTGATGAGTTTTTCAATGATACCCGAGTGGGGTATTGTATTGAAGGCCTTAGCCAGATCGAGGTAGGCTGTATGGACTGCCTTTCCCTCATCAATGGCTTTGGTGACTGTTTCAAAAAGTCAACCAAGTTTAAAAGGCATGATCTGCCTTTGACAAAGCCAAACTGGGTTGGATCCAAAGTCTGCAAATTCCCTATGTCTTTATTTATGAGGTCCATTATGATCCTCTCCATGGCTTTGCAGATAAGGCTTGTCAAGCTAATGGGCCGGTAATTTCCACGGTCGGTGGAGGCACCGCCTTTGTGCAGTGGTCCCACAGCTGCAGCGCGCGACTGCCTGGGTACGCAGCCAGAGGGAACACCTTCATTAAACAGCTGTCCCAGCTGTGGGTTTAATTCCTCATTGAGTTCATGGAGCACACAGCTGGGGACACCATCAGGTCCCATGGATGCTGTGCTTTTTGCTTTGGAGAGAGCAGTTCTCACTTGGGCGCTGGAGATGTTTGGGGGCTGCAATCGTTTGGTATAGATATCTCTCCTTTTGGGGAGGGGAGAAGTTTGCACTGAACCTGTCAGCCAGTATGTTGGCAATGTCTGTAGGATCAGTAATCTTCACATCATTTTGAACTAGCTCTGAGCATATCTGGGAGTTTCTTCCCAGGTTTCTAACATAGCTAAAGAAGGCCTTATGATTGTCTTTTGAGTCTTTAGCTATTTTTCTCTCAAATTTGCTTTGGATGATTTTATGAGAGCTCTTAGTTTTTTACTTATAGTGATCAAGGGTGTCTTACCTTTTAAGGATTTTGCTCTATCTTGTAGTAGCTTCCTCCTTTTGTTGTAGAGTTTGTTTATGGCTGGGGTCCACCAGACTGGACGCTTGCCTTTGGTACAAAGAGTCTTTGTTTTGCTTGGGATTGCCTTATCCATGCAGTCCTGCAGGTGCTGGTAGAAGGCATTTGTAAGTGATTCAGCGGCTTGAGTACTGTTTTCCGCCGGCTCGGGGGCCTTAAAGGAGACCACACTAGACTTTAGAAGTGTGAAGTCGGCTTTTGAGAAGTTCTTTACTGTGGTCTTTTTTATTTCAGGTGTGGGTGGGATGAGGACCTCCAGCGAGATTAGTTTGTGGTCTGATCTCACCAGTGAGGGGTACACCTCCGGTGTTGAACATTGTGCTCCCATGTTCGTGATGATGAGATCAAGTATGTTATCTCCTCTTGTGGGGATGGTGACTAGTTGTTCCATGGCATTTGAGTTTATGAATTCCAGGAACTTTTGGGCTAGGGTGTTTGGGCCTGAGTAGTGTTCCCAGTCTATATTAGGGTAATTGAAGTCACCTAGTATGATGGTGTTTGGTGATACATTTATCCTCTCTAGTGTTTTCAGGAAGGCCATGTGAGGTTCCTGAGTTTGTGAGGGTGGCCTGTAACATGCTACAATTTGCAGAGCAGTCTTGCCTATGGTTAATTGCACCTGGATGGTCTCCGATGCATCGTGCGTTGCCACCAGTCTTGAGGTGTGGGTGTCCTTGATGAATATGGATACCCCCCCCTCCTTTCTTGGTATTGTCCAGATTTTGGGGCCGGAACGCATGATATGAGGTAAAACCTGATAGCGCTGGGGTGCTCTCAGGAGCCTTGAACCAGGTTTCTGTCACAGCACAGACATCGATGTTCTCCATACTGAGAAGGGCCTCGAGTGCGTGCATTTTGAGATTTAGACTTCTGGCATTGAGCAGCATTACCCTTAGTTTTTTCCTTTTTGTGTTCTAGGATGGTAGGTTTAGAATTTGAGCCTTGCCTAAAAAAGGCACTATGGGGGTGGCAAGAGCCTTTGCCAATATCCGGAATCCCAGGGGTGACAGGTGCAAGCCGTCCCTTGCGAAGCAGCGTGGCTTGTCCAGCATGTCATCCCAGGCAGACAGACACTGGATCCCCTTTGAATGACACCAGTGTTTAAGCCAATTGTTAAAGCTGATCATCTTATCTCAGTATTGTGGCATCATTCTTGGTGAAGGTAGGATACTGCTCAAGGTCAGGGTCATACCTGCCTGGGCTACATAATCAGAGAGCTCCTCAATGTCTCTTTTCATGTAGTCCAAAGAGGTACGTCTCACGTCGTTTACACCAGCGTGGACTATGACTGAGTCATATTTGTACCTGCTGTTGAGAGACCTGAGTGCTTGCGTTATGTGGCGGATTCTAGCGCCCGACAGGCAGCTTACTGTGACCTTCTCCTTACTCAGTCTGGTGAGCGGGACGTCAGTGTGTCTGACTATGGAGTCACCAATGACTAGTGTGTCTGGCATTGTGTTTGGCCTTAAGGGCTGTGACTGTTTGACACTCTGACTGTGAGGTCTATGTGTTGCAGGTGTTGTGTTCTGAGGTGGTGGTTGTTTGGGTGTCTGCTTTGGTGGCCTCTGCTGTTTTGGTAGATTTTTGATCAGAGCCTCCGAGTATGTCTTTGTGTGTTTATGTGTATGATTTGAGGTTGTAATGGTACTATGTGAGACTGGGTCTATAGTGTGTGTGGTAACCTTCTCCTCCTGACTGGTCTTGCCAGTCCTATGTTGAGAGAGCTCAGCCTCCAGTTTGGCCGTATAGTTGCATCTCTCGCATGTATTTGTGTTTTGTGGGAGGAGGAGAGGGTTGTCTGTGTACATGAGGCAATTGTAACATTGCCTCAATATTCCCAGGTTCACCAGAATACATTTAGGAACGGAAGTGTCTGTTGTCTGTAAAGATCACTCAAACTTCAGTTTACCGAAAAGGCATCATTTTTCCAAAATAGAAGGTAGAAAAAAATAGGCGAGGGGCAGGTGAAAAGGAAGAAATCAAAACTAAATGTGGGTGGATCAAAGAAGATTACGTAAGAGGAAAAAAAAAAAGGAGAAAAACATTGACAATATGGCTCAAGCTGTGGATGTACAAAACCAGTTGGATGAGAATTATATGTTTGAAAATGTAATAAGCAATGAGAACAGTGGGATTAATAAGACTAATGGTGATGAAGATCATTTCTTTGTCACAGTTGATAGAGCAGATATTATTGAATTAGAAGTTGAAGATTCTTCATGTCTGGTCAGAAAAGGTATTCTTGTAATTGGAGATTCAATTATTAGAGGAACTGATACAACATTTGTAGAGAAGATAACGAACATCGAAAATATTATGCTTGGTTGGAGCAAAAATAGAAGATGTGAGACAAGCCTTGGAATGCCTTTAATGTAAGGAAGTACGCTTCTATTTTTATTAATTTATCTACAAATGAACTCATCTGCAAGGACTCTCTGACTGCTAGTAGGGAACGTACAGCCCTCTTAAATAGCATAGCTTGTACAGGTATTAGGACATATTTTTCACAAATCACATATAAAAAGGAGAGTCAGGTGACCGTGAATGAAAGTATATACTTTTTTGAGTAAATACCTATATGAAAAAGAAAATGTCCTGTTTTAAAAATGGAAATGTGTAGAGCATCTCAACATAATTTGGGGCACACTTGTTCACCCAGGATGGCATGTACTTATCAAGATCAGAGAAAATAAATTTTGTGGTAGATAGTTTGCAATGTTTGACAAACACAAGGCAGGATTTTTGCCAGGTCGAAAATTTAACAGTTCATCTCTGACGGTTGTTAATGCTAGGAGCATTAGTAATAATGTTTTTTTTATTGGAAAATTTGCTACATTTTCACAAGATTTATGTTATTGTTTGTGAAGCATGGTTAAAGAACAGTGACTGGAAACCAGTTCTGTCAAGGTATACATGTTTTTACTGTAACAGACATTCTAATAAAAAATCTGGTGGAGATGTTATGATAGGGATTAAAGATAGTTATAAGACCTGTGATTATTACATGTTCAGTGATAATACCAATGCTATAGATTCAGACAACAACACAATTCAGCCACCATGGGGGAAGTATGTATCACAAGTTTATCTCAAGAAACATCCCTCAGAACAATAAAATTTTACTCAATGTGTCATGTAAAAGATTAGATAAGCGTTTTCGGCTCCTGCCTTGTTCAGATCATAAAACTTTAATTCAACAACTCTTTAAAAGTTGAGGGCCATTCTGCTCTGGCCAATCAGATTCCTTTCTTAAGCTTCTCTCTCATTAATAATAGTTTTAAAGGAAAAGCGCAGTTTAAACCTGGTGTCCTGTCAGCTCTTAGTACCGCAATCCAGCAGCTCTCAGCTGGTTTAGTTAAAATAGATAAATCCCCTCTCCTAGAGGTTCCATAAATTGGAAACTGTGCCCAGGAAATTTTTAAATATGTTGAGACAATGAGTTCTCTTTATTCTTTAATCTTATATCACTAAGATGTCTTAAAGGTCTTGTTTTAAAAGGGCAATTGGTTTTGCCTATATAGAAGCTTGCACAAAATTTACAATTGGCGGGATAGACATTTTTTTGCATTACAGTTTGCATAGTTATTAAATCTATATTCTCTACCAGAAATCAGATGCCAAAAGGTATCAACTTTCTTAATAAAAATAAATGCTTTACATCTGTTAACCCTTAAAGGTTTCTTTCTTTTCTATTAATGTGTTTATCTTCCTCGTGGTATAATTTTTGCATAACAATCACTTCAAATTATTTTTGTTTTTAAAACCAAACTTTAGAATGTCTTCTACTATTTGCCTAATCTCATCATCAGCTGTCAGAATCTTCCAGTTATCCTTAATTACTTGACACACATCTTAGACAGCTTGGCTATAAGTAAGTAAACATCTAATCTCTGGATGTTGACTCTGCTGTGTCCCATCCTTCTTATTCTCTGTGTTCTGGCCCCTATAAAAATAGTTTGCCTCTTCGTCCTCTGTCCACTGTAATATATGTAAATTATCTGAAAGCCTCTTGGTTTCATGTTCAAACGTTGTGTTGTCAGTACACAATCTAGAGGGTCATAAAAATTGTCCTTTGACAACTTGAGAAAAAATATGTTGCGGATGCATACTATCATGATAGAGAAGGTGATTCTTCCAACATTGCTTATGAAACAGCTGTAGCTCAATCTTCTCATCTTTTCTTTTAATCAAGCTGATGTCAAGGAATTCTAGCTTCTCTCTTGAATAATGACTATGAAATCTCTGTAAGCTAGTCATCAAAACCTAACAAACAAGTTTCATCACCTGTCCAAAGGAAAAATATGTCGTCCACAAATCTTTTTTAAAACGGGATAGATTGTAACCAAATATTCATATGGTTAAAGACAAACTGTTCTTCCCATTGAGCCACAACCAGATTAGAATAACTATGTGCACAGGTGGTGCCCATTGCTTCACCCCCCATTTCTGTAGGGAATAGTCATCCTTGAAAACCAATACATTATTTTTCAGGACCATTTCTAGTAGCATGCAGAGTTGAGAAACCTCTCTCCTCTCATAGATCTGTTTCTGGTTCACAAATCTCTGTACTGCCTGTATTCTGTAGTAATTAGAAATAACTATAAACAGGCTCATGACATCCATGGTTACCATCAACACCAACATCCTTGTCAATACCTTGTAAAAATGCAGAAAGTGAGCATAAAAAAAATCTTCCATATCTTTCAATATAGCATTAGCTTTTATAAGATGGATGCTGGTTCTGTGATCCATCCATTTCCAGAGACAATGGGATGCATAGGAGAGTCTGTGTTATTCTTGTGCATCTTAGGAAGTCCCTTTATACAAGGGATGATAGGGTTCAAAACCAAAAGATACTCATAGAGATCTTGTGTAATTATGTCAGTCAACAACAAATCATACAGATTCTCATGTACCTTCCGTATATTATCATTTAGCTCAACAGATTGTATTTTCTTATAGGTCTCATCATCATTAAGTAAGTCATACATCTTATTTTCATAGAAAGTCTTATCCATGAGAACTATTGCTCCCCTTTTTAAAGAGTTGTTTAAATTAAAGTTTTACTGATTTGGTGTAGTGGTGTGTTGCTCCGACTATAGTGCATAGGGTCCTGGGTTCAAGACCTGGCAGTGATGACTTTTGGCTTGTATTTACCAGGCTGTGGAATTTGTGATTCTTCACTGGGACTAAGCAGAAATTCCTTAAGATTCCAAACGTAGAATAAGTTATTTTTTACACTTATTTCATTGAATTGCACTTCTTTAACTCTTATAATTGTGCTATACAGCCAATCTACTACATTTTGTGCTGTTATAAAGCTTTTTTTACTGTTTCACTGCATTTATGTACTGTTTTCTGCTGTTTTAACTGTATTTTTCATTGCTAGATACTGTTTCACTACTCTAATTGCATTTCTACTGAATTACTTCACTATAAACTGCTTTTTCATACTGAGAGTTGTATTTTCTGTTTGAGTGCTCTATCTGTACATTTGTGCTTTTTTGTGAGGTTTCTGTGTTCTAGTCAGGTATCGTATAACTGATTTGTTTGCAGTTAAAATCATACTCTAGAGTCTCCCTTGCTCCTTTATCTGTTTAAAACTTTCATTTAGTGGCTACAGCTAGCAGCTGTAATAAGTTTCTCACCCACCCTCCCTATTGGTGTCTTGTTCTTAACCTTGGTAGCTTTGCAGTTGCCCACCCATACTGTAAATTTGAACTGGACACTCCTCCCAGTCTAGTGTCATTAGCTCATTCTACCTAATAGAGAGAGAACATTAGAGAAGGCCAACCCACTTAGGTTCTTAACCTTGAATTATTGTCTGTTCCTGCTTTTTCTTTTCCCATTTACTGAAAAAAAAAATCTAAACTTTTTTCCTGCCTTTCCTGTAACTAGTCTAGTCCAGATACAGATTTGCTGTATCCAGGACTATTTATAAGCTCCTGAGCCCCCCCCCAAGCCTTTCTGTGTTGGAGGGAAGCCTTTTAGCTTATCGGTGGGAGAGGTAAGCACTAGGTAGCCCATCTACCACACAAGGAGCGGTTTCTGCCCCAGAAATTGTAGTTGGCCATTTGGGCAGTTTTTCCATCTCTCTCAACTTTCTGATTTAAAAGCCCACATTTGCACTTGTTTCCCCCTTTCCTGTAACTAATCTAGTCCAGATACAGATTTGCTGTATCCAGGACTGTTTGTAAACTTCCAAGAAGTGCCAAAGTCTGCTCTTCAATTTGTCCCTTAGCTCTACTAGTTCTCTCCTCTCCTGCACTTATACTAGCTTATTAGTCTAGCACTTTACCAGAGTTCATGTAGCAATTATTGTAGCACACAAAAGTGCTACCAGCACTAATCTTTCTACAAGGTAACAGATCCAGTACTTATCATCAATGCCCATCCCTCCAGGCATGTCTAAAGATCACTTCCCTGTGCTTTATCCTATTAACTTGGTGAACTTGGGCATCCTGTGGTAATGTAGCAACTGCCTCCTGTACACTGACAACCCTCTCCTCTTACCTCCCAACACTCAGACTTGCGAAAGATGCACTTGTATATCCAAATTGGAAGCCATACACACTCCACCCAACACCGGAATAGCTGTCCAAGAGGAGAAGGTCAACACTTGCACAACACCACATGGAACCCATAGCCCTCCAGAACACACACCAGCACAGCCTTCACATAAAAATACAAACCACACACCCACCTTTGTGGAGGCTCTCAATAAAAATGTACCCAAGCAGCAGAGACCTCCAAGGCAGAAACGCACTTGACCACCACAACACAACACTAATCACGAGACACGTAACTCTCCTAAACAGTGTGCCACTCAACCAAAGCCCCTAAGGCAAAACAGCATGCCCAACACACTAGTCATAGGTGACTCGATAGTGAGGCACACTGATGTCCCACTCACTAGGTTGAATAAGGAGAAAATAGCTGCCTGTCAGGTGCCAGGATCCATTACGTAATGCACATACTCGGGTCCCTCAACAACAGTTACAAATATGACTCTGTCATTGTACATGTGGGTGTGAATGACCTGAGATGTACATCCCTGGACTACATGAAAAGAGACATGGAGGAGCTATTAGATTATATAGCCCAGGAGGGTATGACCATAGCCCCGAGCAGCATCATACCATCACCCAGAATGATACCACAGTACAAACAGAAAATGATTGACTTCAGCAATTGGCTAGGTTTCTGGTGTCATTCTAAGGGGATCCAGTATCTGTCTGCCTGGGATGACATGATTGACAGACCTCCATGCTTTGCCAAAGATGGCCTGCATCTGTCACCCCTGGGCTTCCGGATACTGGCCAAGGCTCTTTCCACCCCATAGTGCCTTTTTTAAGCGGTGTTACAAATACCAAATTACCACCATAACAGCTACAAACAAATGCAGTCTGAGGGTCATGCTGCTGAATACTAGAAGTTTAAATCTCAAAATGGACTCACTCAAAGCACTCCTGAAAATGGAGAACACCAACATTTGTGATGTAACAGAGACCTGATTCAAGGTAGCAGAAAGCACCCCTGCACTACCAGCCTATAACTCATTCCACACCTTTCGGCCCCAGAACTTGGACGGAAGCTCCAAAAGTGGTGGTGTTTCCATATTCATAAAATATGCGCACACCTCTAGACTGGTAGCCCAACATAACACATCAGAGATACTTCAGGTGGAGCTAACATTGGCTAAGGCAGTGATTCAGGTCATAGCCTGCTATAAGTCCCCACCCATGTCCCAAGACTCACACGCCACATTCTTAAGCACCCTGGAGAATATTAGAGTGCAACCTAACACTCTCTTACTAGGCAACTTCAACTACTCCTCCATTAACTGGGAAAACTACTCATGTACCTGTACACTTGCCCAGCATTTCCTGGAGTTCATTAATTCCAATGCCCTGGACCAGCTTGTTCTTACCCCCACTAGAGGTAGCAACATCCTTGACCTAGTCATTACTAACATGGGCGACCGTTGCTCTACACCAATAGTCAGCTCCTCCCTGGTTAGATCCCACCACAAACTAATCACCTTGGAAATCCACATCCCTCTCACCCCCCACCCCCACAAAGGTAACCACCATGAAAAACTTCTCAAACGCTAACTTTGGGCTCCTAAAAACAGAGGTGGCTAACTTCACAGCACCCATACAAATGGAGAATAGTTGTATGACCACCGAATCATACACCAGTGCACTGTACAAACACCTACACAAATGCATGGATCTCGCCATACCCAATACAACCAAGATGCTCTCTTCCAAAAAAAGGAAGCCAGTCTGGTGTTCCTCTGCCATAAACAAACTCTACAACAGAAGGAGGAAACTGATGCGGAATAAGGTGAAGTCCCAAGACTGGAAAAACTCCCTTATCAGCCTCAACAAAAAGTTGAGATCCCTCATCAAATCCTCCAAAGCTAGCTATGAAAACAGAATTGCAGCAGATAGTAAAGACAACCACAATGCCTTCTATGGTTATATAAAGAATCTCCATGGCAGTACCCAGATTTGCTCTGAGCTACTGCACAATGGTACTTCCTATACCGAGCCAACATATATTGCCAGTATACTGGCCGACAGATTCAGTGCCAACTTTACCCCCCCCCCCCCCAAGGACCAATCACAATACCAGTAGATTGCCTGGCACCCAGTATTACTACTACAAGGTTAAAACAGCACTGTCCAAGGCCAAGAATACAGCTTCTATGGGGCCTGACAATATCCCTGGCTGTGTTTTACATGAACAACAGAGTGAACTGTCACCTCCCCTGTGTGCCCTGTTCAATAACAGCCTCACCTCAGGCTTTGTCCCTACCGAATGGTGGACTGCTAGAGTCATCCCTCTCCACAAAGGAGGAGCAACTACAGACCCTGGGAACTATCGCCCCATTAGCCTGATGAGCCTGATATGCAAAGCTATGGAACACATCATCATGGACCTAATAAATAAGGTTCTAGGGAGTCTCCAAACTCTGGATCCCATGCCGTATGGTTTTGTGAAGGGTAGATCATGCCTGCTCAACTTGGTCGACTTCTTTGAGTCGGTCACCAGAGTTGTGGATTAAGGCATGGTGGTTCATACAGCTTACTTTGATCTGGCCAAGGCTTTTTCTACCATTTCCTACTCAGGAATCATAGAAAAACTCACTAAACTAGGCATCAGCCCTTGTATCCACTAGGTGGGTTGCAAACTGGCTCACAGATAGAACCCACAGTGCAAAAGTAGCTGACTCCAAGTCAGACTGCTGACTAGTCATGAGTGGAGTCCCACAAGGTTCGGTTTTGGGTCCTCTCCTGTTTGGTATCTACTTCTCTGAAGTCCAGGCCAACATGAAGGGACTCTGGCTGACAAAGCTCACAGACGATTGCAAGTTGGGAGCTATTATTAACTCCCCAAGTGATGCTGACATCCTGCAGAATGGCTTCACTGAGACCAACGACTGGTGTCAGAACCATGACCTTAAGCTGTGTCATCATCCCCTTTGGGAAAAACCCAGTTCCCATGAATTACTACATTGATGGTAGTCCACTGAACACAGATGGCGTTATAAGAGATCTGGGAACACAGGTTGACAGCAACCTCTCTTTTGATCACCACATTGCCACTGTGGTCAGAAAGTTAGAAATGATGAATTTATTGTTTGTTAGTTACATTAAACCCAAACTTGAGTATAGAATAACAATATGGAAACCTTACAAGGAAACAAACATGAGTAAACTGGAAAGAATACAGCAGAAGTATACCAAGGGCATCCATGAGTGTGACAATTTATTTTGAAAGACTAAAATATCTAAACTTTTACAGTGCCTCATATAGATATTTAAGAGGCATTTACCAAGTATATAAGGTATTGAGAGACATCTACCTGTTTGAGGTTATCAAAAAGTAGTAGAGTTTGGCAGCTAGTGCAGAAGATTAAGAATCATCAGATAACCAATGTAGAAAATTCTATAGGAATGAGAAGCATATTAATTGGCTCTCTGAGAGAGCAGCTGATACATGGAACAGGCTACCAGATTACATTCAAGCAAACACTGGTTTAGATATTTTTAAGAAAGGCCATTTACACATATTATGAGAACAACTGCTCTGGTATATTGGCAGGTTAGAAGGGTATTAATGTCAGTGCTTAAATATTTGTATATGTGTATGTAATGTGATCATCTGATGTGTGATTCCTTGAGTTGTACATAAGCAGAAAACAGTTCAGTTGGTCTTACTTCTATGGCTTCTCTGCAATGACTGTACACTGCAAGCGTGGATTTAAGGCATTTTTAAATTGCTACTCTTCCCAACCCCATTTTTTAAATATCAGTTTTATTGCTCCCATAGAAAAAAAACATATTTACAAATACTTACAGCTTTCCTCTGTTCTCTTTCAAATTTTAACATATTTTGCAAATATATCAACCATAATCTATAAAAGCTTCAATCTTATCCTCATATTTTTTCTTATGGCAAATTAACATGATCTGTTCAGAGATATTTCAGCCTATTTCCAAACATCTTTATTTTGTATTATAAATAGAAACTTACATACATCATTTCTTTATTTCCCTCGACCAAAGTTGAAATTGGATAACTCTATAATGATACCTTTTCTCACCTTTATGTCTTCAACTTCAGACCATTTGCTATTGTACCTAATCATTCGTTATGCTTCATTCGTACTTTCCTCAAATGCCCACTTCCAACTAAACAAGCAATTTTACCCATTATATTACCATAAGTTAATGCGTTGTACTACCTTTTGTGGCATCCCAGAATGTTCCTTCATTTTAGCAATCTTATTTCCCAGTGTATCCCACTCTGTATTCTTCATCCAGTAAGCTATTTACAGGTGTTCTTCTAAATTCCACACTTAAAAATTCATTCAGTCATGCATCTATCCCTTTATCCATCATTATGTACATTTTCAATGATCTTAATGTCAATTTAATTTCCATGTTTGTCGGCCATTTTTTATCCACCATTTTTGTAGATAATTTCTCATGTTCTCTTTACTTTATATTCTAACCTGTTTATGCCCCTGGTTGACCACATTTATCTTCTCCATCTCCCATCAAGATCTCAACATGAAAAAAAGGGATGATTGCACCTTATATTTAACACTTTCTATGACTTACATAATGTCATTTTTAGTCCTCAAACCACAATAAATACCATTAAAAACTCACATTTATTTTATTATCCCTCCCAAGGGGCTACCCATCAATATCCATCTTTCTTTTTTCACGAGTGAGCACATTGTTTGAAAGGGCTCTCTACACCTGAACACCCACTTCCTTCATAATTTTCTTCTTTCACCATTCTGCTGCTCATGATTTAGCCCTCAATATCCATCATTATCTCTATTCATTATTGTCTAGCTTTTCCTTTCATCCTGTTGCTCAGATCTGGTACGGACACTCTACAGTCTGAATTATCTGTAGTTCATAGGTTCATAGGTTCATACTAGGCTATCTGCCCGAGGGCATTTACAAGCCTAGCCCATCGTTTTGTGGCTTACGCCACCCCTTTAGTATGGGGAACTATACCCATTATTTTGCTGTGCCTCTGTCGAGCAGTGACACTGAGGTAATCCCTGGGGTATATCTGCGATCTCCCATCCATTGGTCAAGATTTCTCTTGAACAAGGCCAGCGAGGTGCTCTGCCTCACATGTACCGGGATTTTGTTCCACAGCATAGGGAGTCTTTGGGTGATGAATCTATCCCTCCAGACGTCCTATTAATAGCCGTGTCAAGGTTTAAGTCTCCCGCCCTTGTGGCTCTGATGGATCTAGATTTTTGAGGTGAAGCATATTCATCAAATCTGGGTTTGACATGGCCTTGTATGTTAGGCAAAGGTCACCTCTGAGCAAGCGGTGGCGACTGAATAGAGCTGGAGTTCTTTCAGTCGGGCAGCATAGGACAGATTTTTGAGACCCTTTATCCTTTTGGTGAGGAACTTTTGTGGCCTCTCCAGCTGCTGCAAGTGTCGGGTCAGATACATTCCGAATGGGGCATTGTACTCAATCATTGGTCTGATGAGTGATGAGTAAAGGGAGACTATGACCTCCCTTGATCTAGATGAGAATCCCTTCATGATAAGGTGGGCAATGTAGAAGGTCTTCCTAACTACTTTAGCTACATGGGTGTCGAATGACAGACTACTATCAACCTGGGTCCCCAGGTCCCTGATAACTTCTTCTGTGCTCAGTGGATTGCCACCTATTTGGTAGCTAGGGGTAACCTTGTTTTTCCCGAAGGGTATGACTATGCATTTTTGGCATTTAACTTTAGGCCGTGGCTCTGGCACCAGTTATCCGTTTCTGTGAGACCCTTCTGAAGGATATCTGTGTCAGATGTGTTTTCTACTATGGCGCCCAGTTTGCAGTCATCTGCAAACTTTGTCAGCCATAACCCTCCTGTGTTTGCTTGTACTTGGAAAAGTAGATGCCAAACAAGAGTGGGCCCAGGACTGAGCCCTGTGGGACACCACTTGTGACAGGCTTTGAGTCTGACATGGCGCCAGCAGCTCTGACCCTGTGGGTTCTGTCACTCAGCCAGTTTGCAACCCATCTTGTGATGTATGGGTTGACATTTAAGCTGATGAGTTTTTCAATGATACCTGAATGGGGTATTGTATCGAAGGCCTTAGCCAGATCGAGGTAGGCTGTATGGACTGCCTTTCCCTCATCAATGGCTTTGGTGACTGTTTGAAAAAGTCAACCAAGTTTAAAAGGCATGATCTGCCTTTGACAAAGCCAAACTGGGTTGGATCCAAAGTCTGCAAATTCCCTATGTCTTTATTTATGAGGTCCATTATGATCCTCTCCATGGCTTTGCAGATAAGGCTTGTCAAGCTAATGGGCCGGTAATTTCCAGGGTCGGTGGAGGCACCGCCTTTGTGAAGTGGTACCACAGTTGCAGTGCGCCACTCCTGGAGTGCGTATCCAGAGGTAAGACTTTGATTAAACAGCTGTCCTAGCTGTGGGTTTAATTCCTCATTGAGTTCATGGAGCACACAGCCGGGACACCATCAGGTCCCATGGATGCTGTGTTTTTGCTTTGGAGAGAGCAGTTCTCACTTGGGCGCTGGAGATGTTTGGGGGCTGCAATCGTTTGGTATAGATATCTCTCCTTTTGGGGGAGGGGAGAAGTTTGCACTGAACCTGTCAGCCAGTATGTTGGCAATGTCTGTAGGATCAGTAATCTTCACATCATTTTGAACTAGCTCTGAGCATATCTGGGAGTTTCCTCCCAGGTTTCTAACATAGCTAAAGAAGGCCTTATGATTGTCTTTTGAGTCTTTAGCTATTTTTCTCTCGAAATTTGCTTTGGATGATTTTATGAGAGCTCTTAGTTTTTACTTATAGTGATCAAGGGTGTCTTACCTTTTAAGGATTTTGCTCTATCTTGTAGTAGCTTCCTCCTTTTGTTGTAGAGTTTGTTTATGGCTGGGGTCCACCAGACTGGATGCTTGCCTTTGGTACAAAGAGTCTTTGTTTTGCTTGGGATTGCCTTATCCATGCAGTCCTGCAGGTGCTGGTAGAAGGCATTTGTAAGTGATTCAGCGGCTTGAGTACTGTTTTCCGCCGGCTCGGGGGCCTTAAAGGAGACCACACTAGTCTTTAGAAGTGTGAAGTCTGCTTTTGAGAAGTTCTTTACTGTGGTTTTTTTATTTCAGGTGGGGGTGGGATGAGGACCTCCAGCGAGATTAGTTTGTGGTCTGATCTCACCAGTGAGGGGTACACCTCCGGTGTTGAACATTGTGCTCCCATGTTCGTGATGATGAGATCAAGTATGTTATCTCCTCTTGTGGGGATGGTGACTAGTTGTTCCATGGCATTTGAGTTTATGAATTCCAGGAACTTTTGGGCTAGGGTGTTTGAGCTTGAGTAGTGTTCCCAGTCTATATTAGGGTAATTGAAGTCACCTAGTATGATGGTGTTTGGTGATACATTTATCCCTCTAGTGTTTTCAGGAAGGCCATGTGAGGTTCCTGAGTTTGTGAGGGTGACCTGTAACATGCTACAATTTGCAGAGCAGTCTTGCCTATGGTTAATTGCACCTGGATGGTCTCAGATGCATCGTGCGTTGCCACCAGTCTTGAGGTGTGGGTGTCCTTGATGAATATGGATACCCCCCCTCCTTTCTTGGTATTGTCCAGATTTTGGGGCCGGAATGCATGATATGAGGTAAAACCTGATAGCGCTGGGGTGCTCTCAGGAGCCTTGAACCAGGTTTCTGACACAGCACAGACATCGATGTTCTCCATACTGAGAAGGGCCTCGAGTGCGTGCATTTTGAGATTTAGACTTCTGGCATTGAGCAGCATTACCCTTAGTTTTTTCCTTTTTGTGTTCTAGGGTGGTAGGTTTAGAATTTGAGCCTTGCCTAAAAAGGCACTATGGGGTGGCAAGAGCCTTTGCCAATATCCGCAATCCCAAGGGTGACAGGTGCAAGCCGTCCCTTGCGAAGCAGCGTGGCTTGTCCAGCATGTCATCCCAGGCAGACAGACACTGGATCCCCTTTGAATGACACCAGTGTTTAAGCCAATTGTTAAAGCTGATCATCTTATCTCTGTATTGTGGCATCATTCTTGGTGAAGGTAGGATACTGCTCAAGGTCAGGGTCATACCTGTCTGGGCTACATAATCAGAGAGCTCCTCAATGTCTCTTTTCATGTAGTCCAAGGAGGTACGTCTCAGGTCGTTTACACCAGCGTGGACAATGACTGAATCATATTTGTACCTGCTGTTGAGAGACCTGAGTGCTTGCGTTATGTGGCGGATTCTAGCGCCCGACAGGCAGCTTACTGTGACCTTCTCCTTACTCAGTCTGGTGAGCGGGACGTCAGTGTGTCTGACTATGGAGTCACCAATGACTAGTGTGTCTGGCATTGTGTTTGGCCTTAAGGGCTGTGACTGTTTGACACTCTGACTGTGAGGTCTATGTGTTGCAGGTGTTGTGTTCTGAGGTGGTGGTTGTTTGGGTGTCTGCTTTGGTGGCCTCTGCTGTTTTGGTAGACTTTTGATCAGAGCCTCCGTGTATGTCTTTGTGTGTTTATGTGTATGATTTGAGGTTGTAATGGTAATATGTGAGACTGGGTCTATAGTGTGTGTGGTAACCTTCTCCTCCTGACTGGTCTTGCCAGTCCTATGTTGAGAGAGCTCAGCCTCCAGTTTGGCCGTATAGTTGCATCTCTCGCATGTATTTGTGTTTTGTGGGAGGAGGAGAGGGTTGTCTGTGTACATGAGGCAATTGTAACATTGCCTCAATATTCCCAGGTTCACCAGCTGAGCAGGAGAGGACACTAGCAACTGATCCCTCGACATGCTAGAAGGAATAGAAAAAAAACTTTAAAAAGATTCCGGGGACGTGGGTGACCGAGAAATGGGGGTTGCCTTTTGGGGTACTATCTATGACAAGAGTGCCGTATCAAGGTAATAAGTACTGTAGGAGCAAGTGCTACGTTTAACAGATAGAGAATAGTCTACTTGGAGTCAAGTAGAGATGATCTTTTAATTATAGGATACGCTCATTAGATCAGTAGTATAGTTCAAGAAAGGTAGTGTTAAGGGAGAATTTGAAGGGTGGGCTTTAGGTAGCCGAATAGTTTAAACCTGCTTAACCGGCGCTGCCCTAGTGTGCAACAGTAGCAACTCCGCCTAAATCGGGCTAAATCGCGCTAAAGCGTGCTTTATAGCAGGCGGCTGGAAAAGACAGGAAATGACCCAAATTGGCCAACAAACCACAAGTCACTGCCCTAAACCACTCCTCTGAGGACAAACGAAGGAGTTATGGAAATGACCCCTAGTGGCCAATAAAACTACAGTTTCAAGTCAGTAACCACCTCTCCGGGGGCAGGGAAGCTGCTCAATGTTAGTCACTGCCACTGATAAACACAGAGACCCTCCTTCAGCCCAAGCAAAAATGGCCTCACAGAAACTTTCAAACAGTTCAGGAACAGCAAGCCTGTAACTGAACTTTTTTAACTCTCAGAAAAGTGGGAAAAAGCAAGATTTTTTTTGTTTTTGTTTTTTACAGAGATAGCAGAGGTTCACAAGTAATATCAAGTTATAACAGTGCAGTAAATGACCCCACACAAGAGTGTTAGGTCAAGGACAGAAAATATGCAAGTTTTAAGAAAAAACGATTTAAAATTAAGTGCAAACAGGAAATTCAGCAAACAGCTTTTGGTTGTGCTCTAAATACAGCTACTAATACAGAAATCAAGTTTAACAAGCCAGAAAATGCACAAGCTAGGCAGCTATGCAGAAAAACTTAGCAAATAAACAGAGAAAAATACTTGAAATCACAAAAGTGGCTCCTTCTTCTCTCAGCGTTTTTCCTCTTGGAGGGTGCTTCACCAACAGCCAACAAGCCTGAAAAGACGCTCAAACCACGAGGCAACTAGGTTTTAAGAGAGGAAGATGAAGGAGTTATGGAAATGACCCCTAGTGGCCAATAAAACTACAGTTTCAAGTCAGTAACCACCTCTCCGGGCCAGGGAAGCTGCTCAATGTTAGTCACTGCCACTGATAAACACAGAGACCCTCCTTCAGCCCAAGCAAAAATGGCCTCACAGAAACTTTCAAACAGTTCAGGAACAGCAAGCCTGTAACTGAACTTTTTAACTCTCAGAAAAGTGGGAAAAAGCAAGATTTTTTTTGTTTTTGTTTTTTACAGAGATAGCAGAGGTTCACAAGTAATATCAAGTTATAACAGTGCAGTAAATGACCCCACACAAGAGTGCTAGGTCAAGGACAGAAAATATGCAAGTTTTAAGAAAAAAACGATTTAAAATTAAGTGCAAACAGGAAATTCAGCAAACAGCTTTTGGTTGTGCTCTAAATACAGCTACTAATACAGAAATCAAGTTTAACAAGCCAGAAAATGCACAAGCTAGGCAGCTATGCAGAAAAACTTAGCAAATAAACAGAGAAAAAATACTTAAAATCTCAAAAGTGGCTCCCTTCTTCTCTCAGCGTTTTTTCCTCTTGGAGGGTGCTTCACCAACAGCCAACAAGCCTGAAAAGACGCTCAAACCACGAGGAAACTAGGTTTTAAGAGAGGAAGATGAAGGAGTTATGGAAATGACCCCTAGTGGCCAATAAAACTACAGTTTCAAGTCAGTAACCACCTCTCCGGGGGGCAGGGAAGCTGCTCAATGTTAGTCACTGCCACTGATAAACACAGAGACCCTCCTTCAGCCCAAGCAAAAATGGCCTCACAGAAACTTTCAAACAGTTCAGCCCATAAAGCTAACAGTAGTCATTCTGTAAATATTTTGACTTCTGTTCCTTATACAAAGGGCTCCTATGCTTTTTAGTAACAAGAGTTTATTAAATTAATTTATCCAGGTTTATATTGATCACTCATTCTAGTAACTATTTAAGCTATCGTGCTATAAAGAAGGCATTTTAAGGGCAGCCCTTCATTTTCATTAGCAAAAATTGCAACATTTATTACAGATTGAAATCAGTAATACAGATTAATCAAAATGTCTACAGAAGTATAGCACATGTCCATTCTCCCATTCTAATGTCAAATAAGGGTCATTTTATTTCACATTTTGAGAGAGTTATCAGGTAGCTAAACATTTCTGATTGGGTCCCTTTAAAACATCAACTTATATCCCACCTTTAACATATTACCCCTCCATTAAAAAAAACAGCAGTATCTTCTGTGATTCTTAATTTTGAAACCCTTTTTATTCTAATGTTCTAATATAACTTTCTTAATGGACTCACTGTGTTAGATCTTGTATTTGACTGGATTTCCCTGTATAGTCATGGTTAAACTCCACCAAGTGCTATTATTACCTGGATGTCTTCAGGTGAAGAATCCTCAGGAAATTTAGCAAATACCAACACCCTTCAACAGTAAGAGGGGACTGTGGTAGATGACTGTAAATGCTGTATGAAAAATTAGTTCATCTGTTAACTGAAGAATAGATTTTCATAATTTCCCACTGTTGCAGTAACCTTTAGGCTATATGGATTTTATCTTGCCCAAGTACACAGTACTTGGCCAGCTTCCAAAAGCTCTTTTTCCTTCCTGTATTTCCACTATGATTGCTGATTGGTGAGCCCTGAGGAGGGAGTGTCATCAAAGTGGAAAATCTTCAGTACTTTCTTGCCACCTCATGAAGAAGCAGAACCCTTCCATGTAGAAATGTTGCCTGTCTATATCTATCTATATATATGTGTACATATATATATATATATATATATATATATATATATATATATATATGTATATATATATATATATATATATATATATATATATATATATATATAATATACAACACCTGAATAAACAAAATATGCTCCAAAAATGTTTAACCAAACCAGGTTTCCCTCTTCAAAACAGAGATTCTTCAGTGATAACTGCACTGTATTACATAATCACCTTTATAACCTTTCTGTTATGGAGCATAACAAATCCTTTATCCAGCCCAATTTGAAACAAATCCACTTAATAGTTAGTTGATACAAAAAACAAAAAAATAATAACTATTCAGTATTCAATTACTAAACTTTGAATAATGAAAACCAAAAATAAATTATATGCACCTATTTTATATACACGTTACCATCAAGTGGTCAGAAATATAATATGCCCCTACTCCGGGCCAGCAATCAAGGAGACTCTATCCTCACCACTGCCTCTGTTGAGGGATGGTCACTAAGAGCAAAGATGATTTCACATAGTATTTTCAGATACAGCTGCCTGCACCAAGCACAATTTCCCTTAAGAGCACACAGGCAGCATGCAGCAGACCTGGGGATGGACTCTATTTCTCTTCCCAGGCCCACACAAACTCCACACTGGCCACTTTGGAGCTCTGCATCCCTGTTCCTAGTAGATGACACACACACTCTTGGATATTTGAGTTTCATACACCCCTGGGAAAAGCTGGCACAGATTTATTAGCTGTGCCCCTTTCTGCCCAGATTCTGAGGTAATCACACTGCCACCAGCCAGCTACCCTAAGGCTCTTACAAAGGGTACCCAATTATACTGTATAAAATGAATACTAATACAAATGGTAGGGTGTGACCAAAGCAGAAAAAATTTCAGGAGCAGCCACAGTGTTACTAAAACAAGCATAAGTAATCTCAAGATGTTATAAATATTTTCTAAAGGAACAGCCACAATGAAAGGGATTGAAGTAGTTAATGATACATTTATAACACAGAAAACAGGAGAATACTGAATGCAATAAACAATACAGTTTTAACCACAGAGAGATAAAAAATAATACAATTGAATAGTTTCTCACAGATGCAGAAAACAATACTAACCTATTCTCACTAAATGTCCCTGACTAACTAAAGAATTACTGTTCCCTTACTACTTACTAAAGCAAGGCAAGCTGATGTGTGCTCCATGTCTTACCACAGCAAAAAACAGATGTCTGTCTGTCTGTGTGGATGTGTGAGATGTATATCCTGTCAGAAATCTTTCCTGTCAGGTTCCAAAGTGCTGTTGCAAGGGTTCCCGAAGAAACCAGATGCTGGTTATAGAATGGCATCACCTCTGATCACCTGGTTCTGGTATAAGACACACCCAGAACATTGTCAAGATCTGTTGCATCTGAAAGCTATAACACAATTTCAAAAGCTTTCCACCCTTCCAAGCGTCTCTGTTAAAACATACTCATTTGATCAGTTACAAAAATACAACCAAATATACATGCATACATTCTTTTTGTCCAGCAAGACCTACTGCTGATGCATTTTTAACACAAGTAACTTTACAAATATGTTTTTAACTCAAACATCTGTACAAATCAGTGTAATAGTCAAATAACATAAAATTCTGTACAAAACTCCAGCTAGCTATGCTGATGTATGTACACATGTACTCCCCTACTCTTCTTGGCACATATGGCACTACTACATAACATCACACATGCTGATGGCAATTTTCATGCATATAGATAAAATAGATTGAATAAAAGTAGTTCAACAATGAACTTAATCACTAAAACACCACTAATATATTAAAATAACTTTTGAATATCTAGTATGTTTATATTTATCAAAATTATCAATAATAATAGTAATAATAAACCTATGTCAAATTTCAAACCAGTTAATTTTAGCCAATGCCATAAATAATGTCTAAATTCAAAATCCACCTTTTTTCCTTAATATGTTAAAAACCTAGCTTATTGTTTTTATTGGTGAATCAAAATTAACCTTATCAATTCCCAAAAAATTAAACACTACCTTTTTATGTATTTTTTGATATACTAGTACACTACATTCTCTAACATCTTAAATCACTAAGATGAATAAAGAGACCTTGTTCAAACTTACCCAATGTCTTCCCAATGTAAAAAGCCCCACATTTGCACATTTGCAGGTGACTAAATAAATAAACCATGCAGTAGAACATGTAATAAACTCTTGAATGTCAAAACCTCTGTGTGTATTCACTGATGAAAAAGATTTGTTTTTTATGACTTAGTTACAAAAACACAATTACCACAGGGATAACATCCAGATGTTTTCATCTTCAAAAAGACTTGTCTTGAAACTTCAATATATGGATTCTTGAAACATAACTCATTCTTTGGCTATTCTTCCTCTAGTGCCTGCCATGGAGGATGTGTGTAATGCTGTCTGCAACAAACTCCATTCACAAACTTCAGTTCACCAGAAAGCAAATAGTTTTTAAAAAGTTTCTCAAAATAACAAGCACTTGTTTTCTCACCTTAGGTCTGACTCTGTAGCAATATTAGCATCTATGCCAACAGGGGACAGGCTTCTGGTATCATCCAACCCTATCCCAGTGGACAAAGAGGGTAGGAGAACAATAAGAAACAAGGATCCCTTTCTAAAATGTGACTTCAGAATGACTATGATAGTATTCTTCCCCCACCCCTTCCTTTCTGCACCAGTCTCTCAAAACCTGTCCCAGCAATTGGCTCCGTCCATTCCCCTTTGGCAACAGTTTGCGACAGACACATGGGTGTTAAAGGTAATTCAGGAGGGATACATTTTGCATATAAACACTTCCTTTCAGGGGAGTTCCCCTCAAACCAAACATAATCGTTCCTCAGGTTCTTTAGCACTTATGCATCTGAGCAGTCAAAGAACCAGTGTCATTAAATCAAAAGGGGAAAGGCTTCTACAAATAGTTTCTGGTGCCAAAAAAGTCATCTTGTAGACCAGTACTAGATCTTTCCTTCCTAAATCTGTTTATGCAAATTCCAAAATTCAAGATTGTGAAGGCTGCCAGCCTAGCTAGATAGAATATTGTAGATAATTCTATGTCATTGTAAATACTAATATAATCCACAGGCTTGTTTTTACAAATGTAAGAGAACTAAATGTAAGAAAACTGTGTTAAATACTGAAATTCAAAAATGTGACCACAGTGCACCCTGCTGGAAGAAAGCTGTTAAGTAAAGAATTACAACTGTGTTTGATCTCAAGCTCGGAGACAGGATGTCTGAGCCTGGATTTTTTTATTTTCTTAATTTAAGAGATAATCACTATGGTTTTACTTGCAAAGTGTCTTTTATTGCTGTGGCTTCACGGCCAGGTGCAGCTTACAAATAAATGTAAATTCTGAGTTCTGTTAGCCTGGGAACTAAATGAAAAGAGATAAAAATGATGTAATGTGAAATGACTCAGCAGTACTGGGTGTTCTCAATTTAAGGCTTTCTCAGAGAGAAAGACTGAACATTTTGGATTTTGTCTGAAGCTGATACCTCACCAGCACTTTGCCTGGTAGCACAGACTATCCCACAATATTGTTTGAAGTTCTTGTGATTTCTAAACTCTTGATTAGAACTGTCAAATTGATGAGATTTGTCTTGTGTTTTTATTATTTATTATTAAACATTTTTAAACCTTTCAGCTGTGGCTGTTTTGTGTAGAGATAATTTAAGCTGCATGTATGTACTTGCATGTATTTGGTGATGCTGTCCATGCCATTCCAATAGTCTTGCTGCTCAGTCACATTATTTGGATAACAGTAACATTACACAGTGAAATTGGTCACCCTTCGGGAAGGGCCTTATAGTAGCTGCTATTAGTGGTTGGTGGCAGTCAGTAATACCTTATAGTTTTGGCAGAAAAGGTGCACAGCTGGAGAACCTGTGCCACCAGGAGTGTCTGTGTGTTTGTATATAAATCAAATCTTAAAGTGTGTGTGCGTCAGCTGGGCAGGGACATGAAGCACTGGCTGGACAAAGAGGGTGCTGGAGGTTTTAGCTTGACCACTAGGCTGAGATCTGGTCCCTATAGCTGTGCCAATGGGGAGTCTTATTGGAGATCTGGAGAGAAAGGGAGAAACCATCCCCAGACTGACTGTGGTCTCTGTGTGCTCTTAAGGAAAATTGTACTTTACTGTGTGTGTTCTTGTTATCCCCCCAATGTGCACATCCCTCACTGGTGCTAGTGGCGAGGATTGAGGCTCCTTGATTACTGGGCCAGTAAGCAGGCATCACATATTAACTGGTTGGCAGTGGTGGGATATCCACACCACATATTAACTGTTTGGCAGTGGTGGGATATCCACATCAAATATTAATTGTTTGATGGTGGCAAGTTAGCCACATCACATATTAATTGAACAGTAGTGGTGCCTTCGGTGAATACCTGTAGCTTGTGTACAGTGATCACTGAAGGTGTTTTTGTACTCTAAGTCAACCATGCTGTGAATATTCAGAGTTCAGATCATAATTATTTTATTTCTTTTGTTAGCTTAGTTAGTCAGGGAGAGCAGACAAGCTTGTCAGCAGAGGAGTACGGTAAGCTGACAAGGAGCCAGTTGGCTGAGACGTGCCAAGCTAAAGGACTGGTGCATGGAAACCTGACTAAAACAGACATGATTGCAGCTTTGGTCACAGCTGCATCAGGGAATAGCAACCTGGAGGATGATCAGACTGGCCGTGGAGATGTATAACAAACAGAGAATGGACAGCTCAACCTTTCTGCAGAGGACTTAAATCCATCTGGAGCTAAAGAGACTTGAGTTGGAGTCCAGGAATTTGGAAACAGAAGCAGCAGAGAGACTGAGACATCTACAGGCTGAAGAGAATGAGAAACGGCTACACTTGAAAGCTGAGGAAAAGGAGAGGCAGAGGCAGCACGAAAATGAGATGCTGACTCTTTGCTAGAGTCATGGAGGTAATGGGGAAGGGAGTAACCCGACCCCAGAAGCAGAAAAGGTCAGTAAATGTCTTCCTCAGTTTACAGAGGGGAATAATTTTGATAGTTTCATTCATATGTTTGAGAGGGTATGTAAACAGTATGATGTTGACCAAAGGCTCTGGGTATGGTCCCTTACTCCATGGTAAAGCTGTAACTGTGCTGTCTACATTATCTAATCATGAATGTTTAGATTATACTGCTATTAAGAATTGTTTGCTAGAATTTTTTAAGCTAACACCCGAAGCTTATAGGAAAACATTTCATGAGCATAGATGCAAGGCAGATGAAAGTGTGTGTGAATATGTTGCTGAACTAAGCACTTATTTTCATAGGTGGGTGAGTGGGTGTCAGGTCACTACTTTTGAAGGCTGGCAGACCTTTTTGTGAGGGAACAGACCCTTAGCACTTTGCCTGTGGACATGAAGATCTGGTTGGCTGATAAATAATGTGTTACTTCAGATGAGTTGGGGTAGAAGGGAGACCTATACCTAGGAAGCAGGGCATCACTGCACAGGAAAAGGACATCCAGTGCTGTTCATGGGTCTAAAAGAACCCATGGTGGGCAGCCCAGACTGCCCCAACAGAATCTGACAGTAGCAGGGGAAGTCACTAGTCCAGGTACATGTCCAGGACCTATGGTTAAATGTTTTGAGTGCAACCAGTGGGGCCATGTTGCATATAGATGTCCATGGAGGCAAGGTGGGAACAAAAGGTGAGGGAGCTAGTAAATGGGAAGGACAAAATGCCAACAGTAGGTTGTCTTGAGAGACAATCAGGGTACCAAACTACGACCAGAGGTTATATCTTATCATAGTCAGTGGCAAAGAGGCCATTGCTAAGAGAGACACAGCCTCTGACGTAACTATTGTGAAGCCTGCAATGGTTACAGAGGGGCACTACTTGCCTTGGCTGTCTACTCCAGTCAGAGCTTTAGGAGGGACCCCATTCCAAATACCTTTGGCTAGGGTTCACCTTGACTGGGAGGGTGGAAAAGGAAACCACCAAGCAGGTGTGTTTGAGGATATCTCTGCAGATGTCCTGATGGGGAATAATTTTGATAATGCAGTACCATGTGCTCATGCAGTTACATGCATTAAGGCTTGGAGACAAGCATGTGGGTCTGGTAGCCTGGGGAGACCCAGACAGACTGCACACTTGTAGCCAGGACTGCTGAGGTGGTTACTTCAAGGAGGGAACTACTCTGTAGCAGTGAGACAGGAGGTGGGCCACAGCTGCTTGTGGGTACTGATGGTCCCTTGGACAAAGTGACTGCAAGGGCAGAGGTGAGTAGTAGTACCCAGGCTGACAGTGAGGCACCACTGTCAGAGGATTCCAGACTTCCTGTGGAAGGGGAGCTGGGAAGGGTTACAAAAGAGAGAGTTGAGACAGGCTCAGCTCCAAGAACCTACATTACAAGACCTGAGAGAGAGGTAGCTAGTGAGGCGCCTAATTCTCAAGGGAAGGGGATTCTGTATACTAGGACAAAGGGTTACTGTATAGAGAGTGGACTTCTGAGGGAGGGCTAGAAGGTGAGAGAATACAGCAGTTAGTAGTGCCTAGAGCCTATCTTCTGACATTTCTAGCCATAGCCCATGATATTCCCTTTGCAGATCATATGGGCATAAAACATACAAAGAGACATATTATGCAGAACTTCTATTGGCCTGGAATTTACAGAGATGTAACAGGGCACTGCAGGACCTGTGAGCAGTGCTAAATGGTAGGCAAGGCAGGAGGCAAGTTGAGAGCTCCTTTGATGCCTTTGCTTGTGATTGAGGAGCCATTTCAGAGGGTAGCTATGGATATTATGGGGCCTCTGAGTACCCCAAGTTTACAGGGAGAACGTATTTCCTAGTGGTAGTAGATTATGCTACAATATACCCTGAGGCAGTGGCTTTGTCCTCCATTGAGGTGGAAAAGGTGTCAAATGCTTTGCTAGAGGTTTTCAGCAGGGTAGGTTTCCCAAAAGAAATACTGACAGACAGAGGTGCCAATTTCATGTCAGACCTGCTGGCTTGTCTGTGGAAGTACTGTGGGGTGAAGCGCCTAAACACCACTCTCTACCATCCCCAGACTAATGATCTTGTTGAGAGGTTAAACTCTACACTCAAGTCCATGCTACTGGCTTTTGCAGACCAGTTTAAAAGGGATTGGGACAAATATTTGCCCCATCTGTTTGATTACAGAGATGTTCCCCAAGAATCCACAGGGTTTTCACCCTTTGAGTTGCTGTATGGATATAGGGTGAGGGGGGCCTCTAGATTTAATTCATGATGAGTGGGAAGGTGAGTGTGAATCTCACAAAGAATATGATGTTCATCGTGCATACAGCTGCAGTCATAACAGATGGGTTTTCCTGCCGTCAGGCGGGTCCTCGGTCGGCCGAATTCCAAAGTCTAGGTCTGGAGTCGGTTGTCGTCGCTTCTTCCCTGACGTCAGTGCGACAGGGGTATAAAAGAACCATCCAACGCCATTTTCTTCAGTCTTTCTTGCCGCGCGGTGCCCGAAGCAGAAGCAGTTCGCAAGTGCCGGTCGGTCAGCTCCTGAGATTACGAATATCTGCAACCGAAGTCTTCTTGAAAGCTAAGTACCCCATTGGGGAAACTTTTCTTGCCTCAGACCGATGTCAGACAAAGTTAATAATTGTATTTCATGTGGGAAGCAAATACCGCATAAGGATTTTCATTCCCTCTGTATTCCTTGCTTAGGCCCAGACCACGACGTTTCGGCCTGCCGTTTTTGTGCTACATTCAACAAACGCACCATTAAGTGTCGGGCGGAGTTCGCCCAGCACTTTTTTGGCAAAAATTTTAACTACATAATGTTGTCTGATAACCCGACTCCAGTTTTGACTAAAAGACGCAAAGATAAGGACCGACACACGAGGTCCGCGGCCTCTACCGACACCATGCCAAAGCCGATTACAGGTGGTCCAGTTCTCAGCGAGGCGCCTACGCAGCCCCTGACTACCGACGACACTTCATTGGCGGTGTCTTCTGTACCCGAGGTCGCAGGCTCTTCGGCCCACACCCCGACTACAGATACCGAAGCCACTCTTGGCGGTGAAACTCAGAGTTTAGACAGGTCTGCCTCCTCTCAAGGTGTCTTCAGGCCTTCCTCTTCTTTTTCCATCAAGGCTTTCACTAAGTCTAAGACAGCCATGCATTCTAAAAAACAAACCCCACAGGGCCCTTCTCAAGGCCCCACGCCTAAAAAGCAGATGCTCAAAATGGCTGAAGACTTAATTTCTCTTATCAGGGGTTCTCAACCCCCCCCCCCCCAGAAAAAAGGCCCAGAGTGGAGGAAGAATCCCCCTCCTCGGACCAGGCTTCCATTATTTCAGAACATTCTGATGACCAGGAACATTCATACTCCCCTTTTGAAGATTCTGATGCAGAGGAGTCATGTCTCCCCTCCTGAGGATTACTCTTTTGGGGAAACCTTGCGTACCTTGAAGGAACACTTCCACTGGGAAGTTCAAGAGTACTCAGACTCCAAGAAAAGGCTTAGGAATTTTCTCTTGCTCCCTCAGCACAGGCCTCTGGCTATACACCCTGTCTTAGATATCCTTGATGATGTGTATTAGGAGTCCTGCCTTAACCCAGACTCTTTACCTCCAGCCCCAGTCAAGCCTTACAGGTATTACCGGGTTCCTGACTCGCACCAATTCCTATATAAAAGCCATGCGGCTGACCCAGAAACTATCTCACAGGGCCCCAAGGGAATTAAGGCCTCCACTGCTAAAAATCCTTTACCTTCAGAGAGGGATTCCAGAGCTTTAGAAAGGTGGGGGAAAAAGGTATACACCTTGGCCACCTTATCCATGAGGGCGTTAAACTGCCAGTTCCATATGTTAAAGTACCAACAGTTTCTGTTATCACAGTTGAGAAGCAAAATGTCACAACCTGAACAACCAGATTTAAATGAGTTGCAGGATTTGATACATAGTGCAGAACAAGTAGGTAAACATACCTTGCAATGTGGTTTTGATGCTTTAGAGGCCTCATGTAGAGCTGCTGTTACAGGATCAGTCATACGTAGACATGCTTGGCTCAAAGAGCAAACCTTACCAGATCATGTCAAAGCAAAATTACTGGATGCACCCCTGTAAAAAGATGTATTGTTTGGTGTTAAAGCTGAGGGGGTATTAAACAAAATGGAGGAAAAGGCAAAATCAATGCAAACAGTGAAAGATTTTCTACAGGTACAACCTCCACGTTTCAGTAGAAATTGGCCTTCAAAAAATTGGTCCTTTCCAGCCACAGACAGACCCCAAAGAGGTAGATACAGGCGCCCGAGGAGTAGAGGGCAATCTCAAGGATCGTTTAGAGGCAGACAATGGCAAGCACCTACCCAAAGAGGTAGTGAGGACAGTTCACAGCCATTCAGAAAGCAGAACCAATGACTTTCCCCTTTGCATGCCAAGCAAGGCCCAAATGGCAGCACCTTTAGGTGGAAAACTGGCATTATTTTTGAAAAATTGGCATATTGTCACAAAAGACAAATGGATCCTGGACATTATAGACAGAGGCTACAGATTCCACTTTCACACCCTTCCAAAAATGAGAGGCATGCCAAACCTGCCACACAATCAAAGGGCAGAGGCACAAAAGCAAATTTCAGATCTCATGGACAGGAAAGCTATTCAAGAGGTACCTGCACAAGAACAGGGTCAAGGTTTTTATTCCAGACTATTCCTGGTACCAAGGAAGGGCAAAGATTGGAGACCTATTTTGGACCTATCCATCCTAAACACATTTTACTTGTGCCAAAATTCAAGATGCTCACATTACAGCAGCTTCTTCCCATGCTGGGCAAGGAGTTTTGGCTGGTAACATTGGACCTCAAGGAGGCATACCTGCATGTCCCAATCAGACAAGATTGCAGAAGATACCTCAGATTTCTTGCAGGTTCAACACATTATCAATTCTCTGCATTGCCCTTTGGCTTATCTACTGCGCCCAGAGTGTTCACGAAATGCCTGGCATCAGTAATCAAGACTGCAGACTTCAAGGGATACAAATATACCCATATCTGGATGACTGCCTGATCCAAGTGGACAGCAAGCACATACTTATGAAACATCTGGCGTTTGTAATAATGTTGTTGAATTCTCTGGGATACACAGTCAACAAAAAGAAATCAAGGCTAATACCCTTTCAAACAATAACTTTCCTGGGTGCCAGCTTGGATACAAACACCCAAATGGCCTACCTCACGCCCGAGAAACAAGGGCAACTAACTCAATACTTCAGAAAACTGGCAACTTTCACCAGGCTTACTGCAAGGAAAATCCTGCAGGCTCTGGGATTCATGGCATCTTGCATCCTACTAATCCCATGTGCAAAGCTGCATATGAGAAAACTTCAATGGTACCTAAAAAACCTATGGTCTCAACACAGCCACAGTTTGGAAACAATAATCCCACTAATTCCATGTCTTCAAAAGGAATTTCTGTGGTGGGCTCAAGCATGCCAAAGAAACACAGGTCTCCCATTCTGCAAGCCTCAAGCAAATCAAATCATCACAACAGACGCCTCGGACTACGCCTGGGGGGCGCACATGACAAATCGGTGCATTCAGGGCAAATGGTGCCAAAGAGAAAAGCACCTACACATCAATCAGAAGGAAATGCTATCAGTAATAAATGCTATTATAGCTTTCAAAGACCTACTGCATCCAGGCCCGCTATTGATAAGGATGGACAACACCACAGTAATGTGGTACATAAACAAACAGGGAGGTACCCATTCATACCCCCTATGCAGGCAAGCCATGTCTCTTTGGAACATGGCTCTAGAATTACAAATCGAGTTTCAAGCACAGTACCTGCCAGGCAAGGAAAACACACTGGCAGACAACCTAAGCAGAAATATGACAGATCCACACAAATGGAAGTTGCATCCTCAAGTTTTCGCAAAGATAACTCAAGCATGGGGAAGGCCAGACATAGATCTCTTTGCCTCCCACAGAAATCATCAATTGGCAAAATTCTGCTCGAGGACCTTTCATCCACAGACCTGGAAGGTGGACGCACTCTCCTTCAGTTGGGCAACAATGACAGTTTATGCCTTTCCACCTCTCCCTCTGCTGCCCAAAGTTCTATTAAAAACCAGAGCAGACAGACCAAAGATGATTCTCATTGCTCCAGACTGGCCAAGACAACACTGGTACCCACTCCTGAAAAGCCTGACGTATTCCCCACCATGGATCCTGCCTCTAATGCCTCTTCTACTGACTCAGCACAACTTCAAAACTCTTCACAGTCAGCTGAAAACACTCGATCTAGCCGCATGAAAGATTCCTTAAATTCACAACAGGCCCTACTCTCCAAGGAGGTGCAGGATGTCATTTTGGAGGCCAGAAGACCTTCTACTAGAAAAGCTTACTCCGCCAAATGGAAACGGTTTTGTGCTTGGAATGAGAAAAAGGGCCAGAACCCTGGAATACTGAATTTACCTCAAATATTACAGTACCTAGCTAAGATGCTAAGCAGTGGACTTTCATTCTCTTCCATCAAAATCCATGCCTCAGCCATTTCTGCAGAATACAACACTGATCCTCCTTTAGTCTCTCACCCACTTTTAAGGCAGTTCCTCAGAGGGGCTAAGAATATAAAACCCCCAAGGAAACAACCAGTACCTGCTTGGGATCTCAATTTCATTCTAGAGAAACTGACTTTGCCTCCTTTTGAGCCAGCTGCCTCAACAGAACTGCAATATTTGTCCTGGAAAACAGCCTTCCTGCTGGCTATCACCTCAGCTCGCAGGGTTTTGGAACTACAAGCCCTCATGGCTGTGCAGCCTTTCATCATTTTCCATCAGGACAGAGTTTCCTTACGAACCAATCCTTCCTTTATGCCAAAGGTAGTATCCAGGGTAGCCTTGAATCAGGCTATCCACTTGCCTACCTTTTACCCCAATCCTCAAAACAAAGGGGAGAGACTACTACATTCCTTGGACATTCACAGGCAACTACGTTATTATTTGGACAGAACAAAGCCTTTCAGAAAATCAGAGCAACTCTTTGTGTCCTATGCTACAGGGGCTCAAGGGAAGCCTATTTCCAAACAGACAATCTCAAAATGGATAGCCCACTGCATACGCTTTTGTTACTCTCTTCATGGTAAAACTGTACCTGCAGGCATCAGGTCTCACTCCACAAGGGCCACAGCTACCTCTGCAGCTTTCCTCAGGGGGGTTCCTACCAAAGATATTTTGGAAGCTGCCACTTGGAGTTCCATGCATACTTTCTCCAAGCACTATCACCTGCCTTTATACTCCAAATCTAGAGCAGGTTTTGCCACTGCAGTTTTGCAGGGCATCCTGGCTCCTCCTAGTTCCACCTAGTGCCTACCACCCCTTTTTAGCTTTGGTATTCTACCCATCTGTTATGACTGCAGCTGTATGCACGATGAACATAGTACAGTTTTGTACCTACCATAAATGTAGATGTTTGAGTGCTAATACAGCTGCAGTCCAGGTTTCCCTCCCTCCTTCCCCTCTGGAACAGGCCTAATGGCTAACACTTCCTCATACAACCTGATTGGGGTATTCTTATATGGTGTATTTGCTTGCAACTAATGTTTTTTGATTATACTGTATTGCATTATTTCATAAATATATGTATTGCCTTCCTTCTGGGGGCACCTGACATCTGGGGCAAGAAAAACTGAAGAAAATGGCGTCGGCTGGTTCTTTTATACCCCTGTCACACTGACGTCAGGGAAGAAGCGACGACAACCAACGCCGGACCTAGACTTTGGAATTCGGCCGACCGAGGACCCGCCTGACGGCAGGAAAACCCATCTGTTATGACTGCAGCTGTATTAGCACTCGAACATCTACATTTATGGTAGGTACAAAACTGTAATTTGTGGCATATGTCCTAGACCACAGGACAAGGCTCAGGGAACTCATGGGCTTGGCCCAGGAGAACCTGGAGGAAGCCCAACAACAGAAAAGGTCTGGTATGACTGGAATGCTTGAGCTGTAGAGTATGCCACAGGGCAGCAGGTAATGGTTCTCATTCCTGTCAGAAAGCTCCAATGTGGACAAAATACATAAACACACTGAAAAATCAGTTGAAATTCAAATAATGGTTTGATACGTCCCTAAACACAACCCATGATCGTATAACCAGCTACCAGACAAGAATATGGCTTATAAACCCTATTGGTTAGGTACTTATTGCTCAGCCAGATATTAATAATAGATAGGCAAACATTGCACTAGACAAAATGGTATACACAAAGGCATCCTTGTTACATTAGTCCCAAATGATTAAACATATAGGAATCCCGAATGTAAAAGCCCCCACAAGATTTTCAAATGGACGTCACCGTCTATATGTGGAAAGTTCCAATACCCAATCACCGTACCGTAATAACCCCCAAAATGTTACACACACATGGTATGGCTTCCAAACCCTATATAGTTATAATACACTAAATACACAACCACATATTAATAGTGGATAACAGGCAACGTTACCAAGCCATGTATTAAGCACAAAATTAGTCCACAATACATTTGTCCCTGCTGGTTGTGCAAATAACCAAGTCCCAAATCCAAAATTCTTCCAAATGGACGTCGCTGTCTTCACCCAAAATGTTCCGATCCACAAGCGCTAAAGCGAAATTGCCCCCAACCTAGTACACACAAAAAGGTTGCAATTTCGTCAAAAAGCAAACCAACAGTTCGGTGTCTTCAAATGTCCAAAGTCAATAGATCCCTAGTTGGTTGGCCTGGCCCACACCGTGGAAAACATATGTGAACACATCCAAAAAAAGAGAGACAGTTCAAAGTTAAATGTTCAATGTGGCCGTACGATGAAAAAACACCTCCTACCACTCAACGCTCCTGAATTTCAAATGAGAGAGAGTCCAACAGACTTGTTATCAGTTACAGATGCACCGCCAAGCAAAGCATTAACAAAAATGGCGCTCCTCCACCCGATAGTCGTAGCTTGCTGCTTCAAACAGGCTCGTATATACCAGTTCATGCCCAATTCAAATGAACTAAACTTATAACAGTACTGCCAGCTCACTGTAAAAAGAACAAACAAGTGAGCTTAAAGGCAGATGAACACAAAAGTTACCACCAAGATTCTTCAGCCAGGAACAGGCTGACAAACGACTCCACTGCTCGGTCCCCCAGCACAGAGTGAACAAACAGAATGTACCAAGTCCTATGCCCGAGAGGATGCACGGTCCAAACCAAGTAGAAAGCTCCAAATAGACCAGCAAGGCAGCACAGAGTTCAATATATTTATTAAATACTGATAAATGAAACAAACTAGTTTCGGCCAACAGCCTTCTTCAGTGTAAAACAGTATAATCAAGTTCATTTAAATCATCCTTTAAATACATATCAAGAGCCAATCAAAAGGTTGAGCTCATAAATACTGATAAGTTTGAAGATTATTTATAATACATGTTTTGGGGCACTTGAAGTAAATCATATAGATATACAATAAAAATTGGTATATATACTCGAGTGAGGTTCATCCATAACATGAAAAAGTAACCAACAAGTTACTTACATGAAACAAAACAAATTATTAGTATAGCCTGTGATAGAGGCTTTTCCAGGATGGCATAATAAAAACCAACTCTAAGTATGAATATATTGCCATATGAATTTGTTAGAATATACTAATAATTTGTTTTGTTTCATGTAAGTAACTTGTTGGTTACTTTTTCATGTTATGGATGAACCTCACTCGAGTATATATACCAATTTTTATTGTATATCTATATGATTTACTTCAAGTGCCCCAAAACATGTATTATAAATAATCTTCAAACTTATCAGTATTTATGAGCTCAACCTTTTGATTGGCTCTTGATATGTATTTAAAGGATGATTTAAATGAACTTGATTATACTGTTTTACACTGAAGAAGGCTGTTGGCCGAAACTAGTTTGTTTCATTTATCAGTATTTAATAAATATATTGAACTCTGTGCTGCCTTGCTGGTCTATTTGGAGCTTTCTACTTGGTTTGGACCGTGCATCCTCTCGGGCATAGGACTTGGTACATTCTCATTCCTGTCAGACACAGCAAGCTGCAAGCAACTTGGGAAGGTCTCTACAATGTGGTAAGGAAGGTTAGTGATGGTAACTACATGGTAGAACTGCTAGGCAGGAGGCAGGGGCACAAATTGTACCATGTTAACATGATGAAACCTTACCATGAAAGGGAGGCCCTTGTGATGAGTATTTGCAGTGGATTATAGGAGGAGTCTGAGGGAGAGCTGGTGACTGATGATCTCAGTGAGGCTCAGATGGAAACCTCAGTGGAAGGGGTAGCAATGGCCCAGAAGCTGTCTCCTACCTGGGTTTGAGAAATCTGAGCAGTGTTACAGGGGTTTGGGGACATGTTCACTGGGAAACCAGGGTGCACCCACCTGGTGGATACAGGACCCCAAAGGCCTATTAAGCAGGCCCCTTATAGGGTGCCTGAGAGAGTCAAACAGACTCTGAGGGAGGAGATACAGGAAATGTTGGAACTAGGGGTAATTCATGAGTCCAACAGTCCCTGGGCCTCCCCAGTGGTGCTGGTGTCAAGGAAGGATGGCAGCACCAGGTTCTGTGTAGACTACAGGAAATTAAATAGTCACACAGGGTCAGATGCTTAGCCCATGGCTAGGACAGATAAAGCCCTAGAGCAGCTGGGTGGGGCTAGGTATCTTACCAAGGGTTACTGGCAGGTGCCCTTGACTCCCAGTGCTAGAGAGAGGTCAGGCTTTGTGACTCCTTTTGACTTGTATGAGTTCACAAAGATGCCCTTTGGGATGAAAAATGCCCCATCAACTTTCCAGAGACTGGTAGATCATATCCTAGCAGGAGGGGTTGCCCTTGCTTACCTAGATGATATTGCCATCTAAAGCCATTCCTGGCAAGAGCACCTTCACCATGTAAGGGAAGTGCTGGGAAGACTACAGAGGGCAGCGTTGACCATTAAATCGAGCAAATGTCAGGTGGGTATGGCAGAGGTCATCTACCTGGGACATAGAGTGGGGAGTGTTAAGATCAGGCCAGAACCTGCCAAAGTGGAAGTCATTCAGGCATGGCCTGCACCTGTTGCCAAAAAGCATTTTTAGGGACAGCCAGGTACTACAGAAATAGTTCCCCAATAGTCCCCAGTTATAGTACCATAGTTGCTCCCCTTACAGACCTGACAAGGCAAAACAGGCCAGATAAGGTAGTTGGACCACAGCATGTGAACAGGCATTTCAGAAGCTTAAAGAAGCTTTGGGAGGACCCCCCCCCCCGTGTTAGCCAGTCCAGATTACAGCAATGAATTTGTTGTGCAGGTGGATGCTTTGAACCATGGGGCGGAGGCTGTACTTAGCCAGATTTCCTCAGAGGGAGAAGAGCACCCAGTGGTTTATCTCAGTTTTGTAGGCTTCACCCCATGGAAGAATGCTATGCAGCTGTAAAAAAGGAATGTCTAGCCATAGTGTGGGCACTGCAGAAACTTCAGCCTTATCTGTATGGAAGAAAATTCACTGTAGTTACAGATCACAGTCCCCTAACATGGTAACACCGAGCCGGCAAAATTCCAATTTGCTAAGGTGGAGCCTAGGGTTGCAAGAATATGATATGTCAGTGCAGCACTGCAGTGGGTTAGCAATGCCAACACAGATGGGCTCTCAAAACAGGGAAATGGGCTAAGGTATACCCAGATAGACCTAACCCTCTCAAACAATGTTTCTCAAAGGTCACTTGAAAAACTAGCTTGAGTTCTCTGGGGAGGGGGGGGTGGATTGTGAAAGCTGACAGCCTAGCTAAATATAATTTTGTAGATAATTCTATGTCATTGTCAATGCTAGAAGTCTAAACCTCAAAATGCACTCTCTCGAGGCACTCCTAAAAATGGAGAACATCGATATCTGTGCAGTAACTGAAACCTGGTTCAAGGCTCCAGAGAGCACCCCTGCAATACCAGGCTACAAGTCTTACCACACTTTTTGGCCACCAAACCAGGACCGAAACACTAAAGGTGGAGGAGTGTCAATATTCACCAAGGATATTCACACCACCAGGCTAGTTGCCCAACACAATGCATCTGAAATTCTCCAGGTGCAACTAACACTAGGTAAGACTGCAATCCAAATTGTAGCTTGCTACAGATCCCCCACCATACCCCAAGATTCTCACTATACCTTTCTAAACATACTGGAAAATATTAAGATAAAACCAAACACCCTAGTACTGGGTGATTTTAACTACCCTGCTATTGAATGGGAAAACTACTCATGTACCTACCAACACCTTTGCCCAACGGTTTTTGGAATTCATAAATTCCAATGCCCTGGATCAACTAATCCATAGTCCTACCAGGGGCTCCAATATCCTAGACCTGGTCATTACCAACATGGGAAAGCGATGCTCCACACCTGTGGTCACCCCCTCATTAGTCAGGTCTGACCATAAGCTAATCACCCTTAACATCCACATCCCACCCCCACCCCCCAGTAAGGAAACCTCCATAAAAAACTTCTCCAAAGCCAACATCATGCTACTCAAGTCAGAAGTGACAAACGTCATGACACCCATGCAGACGGGAACTGAAAATTCTACTGCTGAATCCTACACTAAGGCACTGTATGAGCACATCCACTCATGCATGAATCGTGCCATCCCAAATAGAACCAAGATGCTCTCATCCAAAAAAAGGAAGCCAATCTTGTGGTCCCCTGCCATAAACAAACTTTACAACAAAAGGAAGAAACTGTTGCAGAAAAGAGGAAAATCCCAGTATGCAAAAAACTCCCTTACCAGCCGCAGTAAGAAACTGAGATCCCTCATAAAATCCTCCAAAGCTAGTTACGAAAATAAAATTGCCAAAGATTCCAAAGACACAAGGCATTCTATAACTATGTCAGGAATCTAAATGGCAATGCTCAGATCTGCTCTGAGCTAAAACAGAATGGCATTAAATATACTGATCCCAAGGATATTGCCAATATCCTGGCAAATCGATTCAGTGCCAACTTCACCCTCCCCACCCCAAAAATGGCCCATCTCAATACTGGAAGATTGCCAAATTCCAGTAATAACGGCCACACAGGTAAAAAACGTACTCTCCAAAGCTAAGAATACAGCATCCATGGGACCAGATGACATCCCGGACTGTGTACTACATGAACTACAATATGAACTGGCACCTCACCTAAGTGTCATGTTTAATCATAGCCTCACCTCAGGTTTTGTGCCCACTGAGTGGCGGAGAGCTACAGTTATCCCACTCCACAAGGGGGGATCCACCTTGGATCCCAGAAACTACCATCCCATCAGTCTGACCAGCCTTATCTGCAAGGCCATGGAGTGTATTATCATGGAACTTATAAACAAAGACATTGGCAACCTTCAAACACTGGACCCCACCCAGTTTGGGTTCGTGAAGGGCCGATCTCGTCTCCTGAACCTGACTGACTTCTTCGAATCAGTCTCCAGAGCCATGGACAAGGGTAAGGTGGTCCACACAGCCTATCCAGACCTTGCCAAGGCCTTTGACACCATCCCCCACTCTGGAATCATAGATAAACTTACTAAGCTGGACATTAATCCCTATGTCACCCAATGAGTTGCTAACTGGCTTACTGATAGAACCCACACTGTAAAAGTAGCCGACTCCAAATCCAGCTCCAGACAAAGTGACAAGTGGAGTACCTCAGGGTTCAGTCCTGGGACCGCTCTTGTTTGGCATCTACTTCTCTGAAGTACAGGCCAACACTAAGGGACTCTGGCTAACAAAGTTCGTAGATGACTGCAAACTGGGAGCCATTATTGAATCCCCAAATGATGTGGATACTCTACAAAAGGGCCTTACAGAAACAAATGCTTGATGCCGGAGCCATGGGCTCAAGCTCAATGCCAAGAAATGCATAGTTATCCCCTTTGGGAAAAACATGTATCCGTGAATTACCATGTAGGTGGCAGTACACTAAACACCAAAAGTGTGATAAGAGACTTAGGGACACAGGTGAACAGTGGTCTCACCTTCAATAACCACATCACCATAACAGTCAGGAAATCATTCTATGTGGCACACCTCATCACTAAGGGCTTTTCATCCAGAAAAAAGGAGGTCATTGTCCCACTGTACTCATCCCTCATTAGACCCATTATAGAATACAACGCCCCATTTGGTATGTACCTCTCAAGACATCTGCAACAACTGGAAAGGCCACAGAAATACCTCACTAAAAGAATCACAGGCCTAAAGCAGATGCCCTACACTGACCGCCTTAAAAAACTCCAGCTATACTCTGTCGCATATCGTCTACTCAGAGGCGATCTCTGCTTAACATACAAGGCCATGTCAAACCCAGAGCTATTGAACATGCTACACTTAAAGAAATCCTAATCCCTCAGAGCCATACGCTCCAGGGATCTAAACCTTGTCATCACAATAAACAAAACATGCTGGAGGGATAGGTTCCTGATCCAGAGACTCCCCAGACTCTGGAATAGATTTGCCCATACATGTCAAGCAGAGTGCCTCTTTGGCCTTCTTCAAAAGGAACCTTGACGATTGGATGGGAGAAAGGAAATTCACCCTGGGGATCACATCAGTCACCCTGCTAGACAGTGGTCCAGGGAAGTAAATAGTGTGGGAAGAAATAGCCAGGGAATTGTTATGGCTAGGCTTGCATAGTACCAACCTATGAACCTGTTAATATAATCCACCGGCTTGTTTTTACAAATGTAAGAAAACTAAATGTAAGAAAACTGTGTTATATGCTGAACTTCAAATATGTAACCACAGTGCACCCTGCTGGAAGAAAGCTGTTAAGTAAAGAATTACAACTGTGTTTGATCTCAAGCTCAGAGACAGGATGTGTGGGCCAGGAAATTTTTTTCTATCATCTTAATTTAAGAGATAATTACTAAGGTTTACATATAAAAGTGTCTTTTATTGCTGTGGCTTCCTGGCCAGGTGCAGCTTACAAAGAAATGTAAATTTTGAGTTTCTGTTAGCCTGGGAACTAAAGGAGAAGTGATAAAAATTATGTAATGTGAAATGAATCAGCAGTACTGGGTGCTATCAATTTAAGACTTTTTCAGACATTAAAATTGAGCATTTTGGATTTTGTCTGAAGCTGATAACTCACCAGCACTTTGCCTTGTAAGTATAGTTATTTAGGACAGAGTTTCTCTTTGAGTTAGATAGGAATTTAGCCATTTTAGTCTGTTTTCTTTATTTATCTCAGACTACCCTACAATATTGTTTTAAATTTCCTGTGATTTCTGAACTCTTGATTAGCACTGTGTTGAATTGATGAGATTTGTCTTGTGTTTTTATTAATTATGACATATTTTTAAACCTTTCAACTGTGGCTGTTTTGTGTAGAGATAATTTAGCTCTTAGAGAGTACTTGCATATATTTGATGATACTGTCCAAGCCACTCCAATAGTCTTGCTGCTCAGTCACACTTACTGTTTGGATAACAGTAACATTACACAGTGAAACTGGTCACCCTTTGGGAAGGGCCTTATAATAGGTGAGATCAGTGGTTGGTGGCATTCGGTACTACCTTATAGTCTGGGCAGAAAGGGGGCACAGCTGGATTGAGGCAACTTGATTACTGGGCCAGTACACGGGAATCGCAAAGATGTTGACCCTCTAGAGTCTGTTGCCTTTCATTCCCCAGGGAAGCTTTAGACCTAAAAGATGCATACCATCAGTTTCCCATAGTGAAATGCTTCAGGGCATTTCTCAGATTTGCTCTTTCTAAGTCACATTATCAGTTCTTTGCAATTACCATTTGGGTTATCTACTACTCCAAGGATATTGACAGTGTGTTGAGCTCCAGCCGTAGTTCATTGCAGACTGAATGACAATAATATAATAGTTTTCCATATTTGGATGACTTACTGTCATTGCAGAATCCATTCACCAATATTGAGTCCTTAACATGGATTTCATCTCTTCTGACCTATCTGGGATTCCAGATAAATATTAAGAAATCCTCCTTGACCCCATCTCACATAATTGTCTTTTTATGATGTCTTGTGAATACTCTTCTGCAAAAGGCTTTTTTAATGCATGAAGGTGGATTTTTATCTGGAAATTTTCTGTAAGATACTCAAGGCACAGGCAAGAATCCATGCTATTCCTCTTGCCCCGTAAGTACCATATATTGGGTAAAAGTAGTTTATATTGGCTAGGTATGTAAAGGGTCTTAAGTCATTAGCCTAATAATCTTCTTTGAGCAATGAACCTACAAACTAGACAGACCAAAGCACATAAATGTCAAAGGGATCTTGGTTGTGATCCATGCCTTAAAATCTCTATCATCTATGGTTCTCAGGATATCTCCAGATGATTATCAACAACAACAAAGTGATGTGGTACATAAAGAAGCAAAGGCAAGTTTGTACCATCAACGCAGTCTGGTTATGATGTCTTGAGAGGTAGCTTTTCAGCACTCTTTACCCCTCCATGCATTCAGTCAGAGCAAAAACATAGTGCCAGGCAAGCTGAGCAGGACAAGGGCAGACCCTGATAAATGGAAATTGATCAAGGGAGTCTTCCAAGAATAGATTAATTTGTGAGAAAAACACGTAGATCTGTTTGTCTCCTTTAAAAACAGACATGTATACAGATTCTTTTCCAATACTCCTTGCAAACTAGCCTGAAAAAATGCTTTCTCGTTCCCATGGAGAGGAATGTTCCCTTAAAGGACAACAACGGGATATTAAAGCAGATTGCTCAACCTGCTTTCTCTTTTAGTCCCTGTTCATTGATACAGCCTTGAGAAAATCACCCATGCAGCTTTAAAAACTATGATTCACTCAACTGTTTTCCCTGTTAGGCTTCCTACCTTTCCGTACTGTTTTACTTTCACTTTGAAAACCTAGCTGGCTCTAAAATGATGATGTCACATCTGCCAGAGCTCTTGCTCTAGCTACAAGGACATTTCCTCCCCCAAAGTGATGGAATCCCCACCTGATTTGCATGCTGTATAGAAGAGCCAGTGGACCTCCCACATAGTGATGTCAGAGCTGCCTTGCCCAGCCCACTCTTAACCTAGCAAAAATGCCAAACTGTAATCTCACTTTTCTGAAGAGCCCTACCAATATGTGACAAAGTACAAGCAGAAGCACAGTAACAGGTGCAAAAACTAAGAGCATAAATTTGCAATGACCACGCTTAGACATTAATTGCATGTTTTTACATAAGAAACAGATGTCTGTCACAAATAATCAACAACACTACATCATATTACAAAAAGTATGCAATACCGTAATTTTCTTAAATTACCACTTAAAAAGGCATGTGGGTGCTGTCATGCAAGTCTGAGAAATATTTTGTGTTTATAGTGCAATTTGTTAGCTATTTAACTAAACAGGAAGGAAAAATAAGTGGAAGTTTGATGCTTTGCAAAATATTGATTATTCCCAGTTCTATGGAGTCTGGTTCTAAATTTGACAGGAGTGCAACAAAAAAATCTCCCACTGTAAAGAAGGAAAGGCTGACAAGAAAACAGTACATTAGTCTGGTCACCTGCTGTGAGTTGTCAATCACATGCAGATAATGGGTCAAATTACCCATAGCTCTTTGACAGCTAGGGAAGGTAGGTGTGAAGGGGGAGGGGAGATACCTTGAACTAGATTTCAGCCTTCACAAAATAAATCAAGTTAGCATTTCTAAGAAGAAAGAGCAATAAAATGTACTTTTCACTTCTGTTCTGTAGCATTTGCACTGCTTGTGTTTGAAGTAGTCACTGAAAAAGGATAACATTTTAACCAAAAGTAGGTGACTATAACACAGCAGTGAATGCCTGTAAAATCAGTGGACTGACAGGAGCTTGCAGACAAACAGTGCATTCTGGGATACTTGAGGCAGACTAAACAGAATTATTTCAAGATGCCAGACCCTATGTGGTCAGAGTCAAAAATTGCATATAAAATATCTAAAAAGCTCTAAATAGTCACAGAGTGGTGTTAAAATGTAGGAAACACCAAACCATGATGAAATAAACATGCTTTTTGAGTCTGTGGGTACGGTTGTCCTTTAAGCATTTCTACTCCTTCCACTGATGTCTATGGTAATTACAAATCTTCAGAAGGACTCTGCAAAAATAATTGTGGTGATCCTCTTTAGGTCCAGGCTACATTGGTTCTCTCTTCTTAAAGAGTTGGTCCAGGGGCAATTATCACAATCTTCCTCTCAGACTGTACCTACTGACAAGACAGGGGGAGTTTGATACAGCCCTTTCTCGAACATCTTCAACTAATTGCCTAGACAATTCAGTTATAATACCTTTTAGGCACCTGTTTTCAGGAAATGTGCAAAAGGTACTTATGGAGGCAAGAAAACCTAACACTAGAAAATGTTGTTGTGGCAAGTCAAAAAGATTTTCTAGTGGGTGCCTACCCAATAGCCAGAGCCCTATCAGGGATTATGTACCACTGGTGCTCAAATGTCTGTGTGAGTTACTTTCCTCTGGCTTCTTAGTCCTCTATCAAGATACATCTTGTGGCCATTTCAGCCTGTCTGGTCATAGAACCTCCACTTTCTTCAACGTTTTTAGTACAACAGTATCTGAAAGGTGTGTTATATAACAGACCATAATTCAGACATGTTGCTCCTTCCTGGGATCTTAATTTTGTGCTGGAAACATTTGCCGCTTCTCCATTTTAAACCTGAAAATTAGGCATTAAGGTTCATTACTGTTCCAAACTGTGGTGGTGGTGCTGCAGTAGCTTTGTAGCCTCACAGTAAGATGTTATCCTGTTTGATTCTCAGCTAAAGCGTCTTCTGTGTGGAGACATGCGTGAATGGGCTTACCTTCGTTGAAGGTTGTGTGTCAGGGCTGGCAACTCGTACATAAAAATCTACTGCCAATCATTAGCAGACCGGAGTTCCACTGTGGCGACCCCTAACCGGGAAAAGCCGAAAGATACAACATACAACAACATGGGAAAATGTTCCCTTCATTGTTCTGACATCTACAAGAAAGTAATTGAGTTGCAAGCTCTCATGGTGTTGAATCCTAGCTGGTCTTCCCGAAGGATAGGGTGTCACTAAGAACAAAATTGCTCATTCATGCCAAGGATTGTTTCAGGTTTACTTTGAATCTGTCCATCAATCTTACAGATTATCAGGACTAGGGAGAAAAGATTCTACATACTCTGGACATGCATAAGCAACTCAAGTACTATCTGAGAGAGCCAAGTCCTTTAGAAAAGCTGATCCCATTTCTTATGTTTGAACCAAGAAAAGATTACTCATGTCAACACAGACTATTTCTACATGGCCGTCCATGGCTATTGCCTTTTATTATGCTCAGCATGGTAAAATGATTCTATGCAGTATCAAGCCTCACAATACAAGGGCCTTGTCTTCTTCAAATCCTTATTGGAAAAGGATGGAATCTAGAAGAATTATTGAGGTTTTCTGTATATACCTTTACAAGGCATTATAAACCGTATTCTTTATCCAGATCCAGGATAGGCTTTGCTAGGATCATTCTCCAGGGGCTGCTGGATCCATATCCTTCCTTCCTCCAGGTTCAATGGGCTTTGGTAATCAACCCATATAGTCTAAAGGCTACTGCAGCAGTGGGAATGAGAAGCATAGTACAGTTTTGTAAATTGCACATATCCATAACAGCCAATGTTCAAATTACTCACTGCTGCAGTAGCCATACTCACTCTCCATCCCCTGATTATTGTATGTAGTTATTGTTGGGAAATAGATTTGGCTTGATGTTTTTCGTATTGGTCAACCGCTGCAGTATCCTAAGCTATATGGGTTATATCTTGCATAGGATATAGCAGCCAGCCAGCATCCAAGGCTTCAGGACACCTTTTACACACCCAAACTATTAGTCAGCTTGAGTTGAACTGACTAACAGCTTTGGGTGCCAAGCCCTTCAGAACATTCCTGCCACAGAAGGCCATGCTACTCGGAGGCTTTTGATGATTGACAGTAAGCTTGTGCTGTTCCTTAGCTGGGCACTTCACTTTGGGGAAAATCTTCCATTATAAACATTTTGTTTATTAACATTTTCCTATTTAAGAAAGTTATTTTAAACGTAGGAGCTTGTGTTTTAACAGACTGTCACAAGACTATATTATACTTTTAAACGAGAATGCTCTTTTTTTCTTGTCTGTTTAATTTCTGTGAAGAAATTGTGTGTATTTTACGTTTTAGGACTAGCTACATGTTTTAAAGTGCTTTTTACTGTTTTTATGTGGAAAAGGTCACTTTTAAGGACTAAATTTTTACCAGCTTTTTCAGCGTGTTTTCCCTGAGAAAGAGGCACCATTTAAGGCTTGACCATGGAGCAAACATCTCATGGCAGGTCCTTCTTCCAGCCACAAAAAGAAAAAGTTAAACAAACTGACTTTGCCACTGCAGCAGGCAATTAGTTTGCCTCAGCCAGAGAAGGGTGTCTGCTGTGGCCATTTGTTGTACCTCAGACCATTTTCTTTTACCCTGGATCACTCTTATGTAGTGCCTACAGCCACTATGGACTGAGAGTTAACCATATCCTTTGCGATGGTTGGAGGGAGAGCCAAGGTTGTGCCCATCCCTAGGGAAGCTGCTACTCCTGCCATTTAAAAGACTGTTGGCCTCATTTTTTCTGTCAAAAACAAACCGAAAGTAAACACGCGTCTTCTCCTCCTCAAATTTCTGTAGACAGGAGCAGTTTACTCAGTCTGGCTCAAGGCTCTATTAAGGCTATTGATGCTTCTTAGTGTTTTCTGGTAAAAGAAAGTGGATTGATACTTAAGAGTCTGAATCTGCAAAGGAAGATGAAGGTACAAATACAGGTTTTTCTCCTCGGTTTTATTATTCAGAGTCAGAGGAGAGATACGTTTTTGATTCTCCCTTTGGGCATTCCTCTATATTTCCAGAATGTGCCAGTGTTTTCAGTGGGTGTGCACTAAGGTTTTTCAGTGCCTCAGAAAATTCTATGAGATGATACAGAAGGAATTTCTTGAAACTTTACCATTTCCTCCACTTCTGCCAGCTTTGGAGGATGAGTTTGTCTCTGTCTATATTTTTCCTGGTAGGCCAGCCTGCTGCCCTTAAGGCAGATAGAATGTATAAAGTTCATTAGTCTTTTAGATTTTTATACACTCTTCCCAAAACTGATCCAGCAGCTATGCTTCTGCAACTTTTGATTTTCTGAATGTTTAATTGTTAGGCTCACATATTAATGTTTATTCTGGGTAATTGCGAATGTATCAGGAATGTTTGGTCTGCATTTTTTTTCTTGTGAGGAAAAATCTTCAGATTATTCTTTTTTTCTGTTGTACTGTTCACTTCAATTGGTTTGCAGTGTGTGCATGACTCCGTTGATGCTTCTTCCAGAGCTATAGCCACTGGTACTGTTTTGAAGAGGTTCGCCTGTCTACATTCTCAGAACCTCCCAAGAGGCTGTGAATAATGATATTTTAAATTCTCCTTTCAGTAATGATTCACTTTTTAGTTCCGTTGCTGCTGATCAAAACGTGATGAAAGAGCAAAGTTAAATCATAGAAGCTATGATTTTTCTACCCTTCATCCAATTTTGGCATAATGGCAAGGGTATTCCTAAAATAAGTCAAGAACTCTCCAAAACCAAGGGCAGTCCAAGTCAGTTTGACTATTTAAGGGAACATTGTTCCCTCCTGTCACCCTGGCAATCATTTTTCCATTCTGGGAAGTATGAATCTCCACTTCTCTCTTTGGCAGTTTCAGACAAATGAGATCATTCTGGGGGGGTCATTCCTCCTCTACCAGTCCAGATTATTTTATTTACACCTGTCATTCATCACATTCTTTCCAGGAAGTGATAGAAACAGTTCCTGCTTCAATAGTTGGGAAATGTTTTTATTCAAGGATGTTTTTATTGCCAAAGAAACAAAATGTTTGGAGGCAAGTTCTGGATCTTTGTTTCTTTGGCCTGTTAGTGATAGTGCATACGTTTAAATTTATCACTTCCCGATCACTTACCTAGGCTTAAATGTATCACTTCCCGATCACTTACCTAGGTTTAAATGTATCACTTCCCGATCACTTACCTAGGTTTAAATGTATCACTTCCCGATCACTTGCCTAGGTTTAAATGTATCACTTCCCAATCACTTGCCTCTTCTTCCTCATTCAATTTTCCTTCAAACACTAGATTTAAAAGATGCTTATCACATTTCTATTTATCCAGACTTAAAAATGTCTTCATGTTTTCTGTGTCTCAATCACATTATCAGTTCTCTGCCTTAACCTTTGGACTATGCAATACACCAAGAGTGTTCACAAAGTGTCTAGCCCCAGTTATACCTCATTACAGGGTATCCACATTTTTAAATATTTAGATGACTTGCTTATCTTTGCAGAGTCCTTTTTTAAAGTGTCAGTAATCTGTCACTTGGATGATAGATCTCTTACACAAACTGGGATTCCAAGAGAACGCTCAAAAGCTTTTTTGATTCCTTTGTGCAGGATTGTGTTCCTGGGGTGTCAGCTAGATGCCTTAAGTTCAAAGATGCTTTCTTCTCCAGGAAAAAAATAAGATCTATATCTAGATCCATTTCTAAGGTTTTCCACTCAGATTTTAGGCATTCTGAAGAAATTCCTCAGTGTTTTGGGTTTCATGATATCCTTAATTCTTACGAAAACCCTGGCAAGACTCCACATAAGAAAGATACAATGGTATTTAAAGTCTCTTTGGTCCCATCACTGGCATCATTTGTATTTTCAAATTCCAGTACTGAGTTTTGTCAGAAGAAAAATTACTTGGTAGAGACAGCAAATATCCCTAAATTTGAGTCACCCCCTTCTCCCAATGCATTCAGTCATCACAGACCCCTTAGATTTTGCTTGTGAAGCAGTTTAAGCAGAGATAAAAGTGCAAGGTGTGTGGGACACATAGGACAGATGCAAGCACATGAGTATAAAAGAAATGCTTGCCCTTATAAAAGCGCTTAATTCTCTGAATCATCAGTGGTCCATGGGACCTCCTCAGTTTGTTTCAGACATTAACACAGTCATGTGGTACATCAGCTAGCATGGGGTACAAGGTCATACCCCATTTGCAGACTAGCCATGTTAACTTGCAATATAGTTCACAGCACAGTGTCACTCTACAGGTATCCTTCATTCCGTCAGAGGAGTATTGTGTGGCAGAAAAGCTGAGCAGGACAGGGCATACCCTCATGTATGAAAACTAGATCAGACCCATTTGTTCCTCCATGAATAATCAGCTGGTGAGATTCTGCTCTGTGACTCCTTGCAAGAAGGCCTAAAGGATCTGAAACAAAATAAAATCTGAGCATAATTATCATATTGGTCTGCCATTTCAGCCATTTTAAGAACTTTCTAGTACTGAGTTGCCAAGTAATATTAAGTACTTTTTGGTAATTATTTAAAAACTGTAGGCATTTTAGCTTAAAATAATATGGTACACATCGTTATTATTAACTATTCTTATTGCAGTCTTTAAATATTTTAATCATTTCTTACTGATTTGGTCCACTAGCCACATAGCCACTGGACTTTAATAAAATAAAGCCATGCTCAAAACACACTAGATGCAGGACCCATGGGAATGTAAATGTAAAAAAATCTGTATGAAATGGATGGATATTGGATTATTTTCTACTCTTAAAGGAAGACTGCCTACTTAACCATCATTACAACAGAGCATAGTTTATACTGCTAATTAAACAGAACCATGGAGCAAATTTTAACTAATGATTAAACTGATTTATTTTCCTTTTTTTAGGGCAAAATAAGAATTTGAAACTGAGTGGTCGACCATTTCGCCACATTGGTGTTTTGGGTACTTCTAAACTGTACAAGATAAGGAATCAAATTTTTACATTTACTCCTCAAGTAAGTGAATCAAACTGCATCTTACATATTTTCTGATTACTTGTCTATACTTAGAAACACTGATGTTAGAGACTGTTTGCATTTCCAGTTTGTTGTATAGACAATATTTTCAAAAACTGCTTGCTTATGGGAATAGCTCAGGTTTGAGAAGTCCATTTATGGAGAATAAGTGGGGATAAACACAATATTTAAATAATTATTCCAGATGTACTGTACAGTATCACTGTTGGTGATTGCTGTTAACATAGTGCTAGTTGCCCAAAAGGCAGCTCACTCACCTTTAATCCTGAAAGATCAGGAGGCTGTAAGTTTTGTTCCCACTAGGTGTTTGGATTTACTTTCCAGTACTAATACTGCATTGCAGCATAAGAAGTGCTTATGCATTCCTGACTGTGACATTCTTTGGATGAGATGTTAAACTGAGGTCCTGTCTTCCTAATTTGGTGGTAGGGCAGGTTGATGTAAAAGACCCCACTGCACTTATCAAAGAGATAATAGGAATTTCCTTGGTGCCCTTACCAACTTTCCCTAGTCAGTATGAACAGCACATCAGGCCTCCCCTATAAGAATGCTGTCGGCTTAGTTGGATTAACCCAGTCAACAAAGTGTAAGTAAAACAGGAGGCAGTGATTTATACATACAGTAGAAGAGTTTGGTGATTTATTATCCTAGTAGAAAGAAGCGTGCTTGCAAAGCAAAATATAAAAAGTAGATGATCATATTCTAGCTATTCATCAGATTTTGCGGGTTTGATATTTGGTTGATGCAACTTGCAAACATCCTACACGAATGAACACTGTGAAAGAAAGCACAATAAAAGGAAGGATTTTAGAGCAGCTGCACTTGTAATTTAGTTTGTTTAGTGGGTAATAAAGAAAAACAAATGCAGCCAGGTTATAAAACTGATTAACAGAGGTAACACATTTTTAGTTTAACGCCTTAAGTGGTACCACATTGGGGTTCTGTTGTGAGGATATTGTATTGAGCATTTCTATCTTGACAAGGGGATATGTTCCATGTTTGAGGCGCTGGGCTGTTAAATGCTTTAGCATCAGCTCTGACAGTGGTATTAGGGCTAATAGTATATAAACTGCTATTGATTTTAGGTAATATTTTGTCGTGTCCACTGCCATGATAAATTCAGTGATTCGCAGTGTCAGTTTTCTAGTAAATTATGGGCAAATGTTTGCTGGATGCCTGAATGGTTTTCAGATGTAGTCAGGACAGTTTTTAATATTATATGATGACATA